>NC_068292.1:31229486-32429486 GCF_025860055.1 Xyrauchen texanus
AATTGTGATGCTTCACAGAGGTAAACACTTGACTGTCCCAAATTTTTTGGAGCTGTTGCAATTATCTGATTTGAAATGAATGTACATTTTCAAAAAACAATGGAATTCACAAGGTAAAACATCATATAATGTGCAGTTGTAGTGCTTTCAATACAGCAATGGGTGACAATAATTTACAAATCAATAAGTTTTGTTTTTATATGCATTTTTCATACTGCACCAACTTTTTTTGAAATTGGGGTTGTGCAAGACAACCATCCAAAATATATTTATACATCCATGGTTGTTATTTATGGCCATACATTTTCTTAGTTCACTCACCATTAGGAGGTGTGCAAAAAGTTTATTTCGGGACCTGTTTATGTCAGTGTACACCAATCCACCAAACCAACTTGTACACCAACACAAGTACATCAGTCCTCTCATATGTTACTGAGAAGGAAATTGAGTCTCAGAAAGTGGCAAAAATAATTTTTTGCTTTCAATGACACTAGACCTGAGAATGGAAATTCATTTACTTGTGCTCTTTGCTAGGCTGGCTCTTACAGTGGTGAGAGTTTTAGGAGCAGAGTTGTGCTGTTGAAAAGGTTTGATTCTGTCATGTGGTCATAGAAATCAGGAGCATTACAGAGTATTATGGAGCTACAGGACTGAGGGGAACTTTGTCTCTTTAGGCTACGGTTATATGATTATCCTCCGCCATCTCTTTCATATACTGGCTGTACGCTCTTCCTGCCTGCAGCCAAGCCGCGTCTAATGTTCCCCTTACTTGTCTGCACACCAGAGCGGGGAAGAATCACAAATGCATGAATTTGTCTAGTTTCCTCTCTGCATAACTTCTGAATATATCAAATTTTGACAGCTGATTCTAGGCCAGTTAATCTATTCCTGGGGGTATCTGTGTACCTTTGGAGGGATGGGGGGAAAACACCTCCCTTTAGTGAGCAAATACAAAACTACCCCCTTTTTCTTGTTTGTTCTTCTTCTGTCCTTTTTTTAATGCCCGGTTGTCTTCATGGAGGCAAATAGCTGGCGTGCATTTTAAAAGCACATCACGCTCTCCGAGATAAAAATTTAGCAGAAAGGTCAAGAAAATTACAGTTGATGTCAGAGAAACAAATGTGAATTGTGATGCTGGATATTTTCTTCTTGCACCTGCTCACAGACTTGTGCCTTCTCAAAAGGAATGTGTGTGTGTGTGCGGGAAGAATTTATCATGAGTTATAAGTGACAGAGAGAACAACAATGTGTTGCAAAAAGTTTTTTTTTGTGTGTGTGTGTATTAGTATTTTTAGCCTTTATTTATTGTTTGCTACTTTCAGTGTTTGTTCTAGCAATGGTGCCCAGTACGTGTCCATATAGGCGGCAAAATCACAGAATTTAATGGATTACAATTTAACATTTTAATTAAAAAAAATGCAAACAGATTTGCAAGATATACAATGCCTTCTATTTTTTGATTTGCTATTGATTTCACAGAAGAAGTAAAAAAAAAAAGAAAAGAAAGAAAGTAGAAAACATATCTTTCCACCACTTTTTATTTGGCAACACAAACAAATTCACACACCTTTTTTGTTCATTAATTATGCAGTTAAGAAAAAGCTGCAATGTAGAGAACGGAGGGAAGGTGAAAATGAGGTATTCAGTTTTCCCTCCTCGCTGAATATTCATAATATATTCGTTTTTTATGCTTTCTGCCGTTGTTTGTTCCAGTTTGGTGCAGCGACTTCCCATATTGAAAAGCTGTTAGCTACCAGGAAATCATTGAATCCGCATCAACAAAAAAGGAAGGTGTCTCAACTCCTCAAAAACAGGTGTTATGTGTCTGCCACATGCTGCGTATGATATTTAAAGTGTGGCTTGCTCTTCACCCCCAGCTAACCCACTGTCAAAATCCTCCATATTGTGTGAAGTTGGTTGTTTTAAGCCAACAATGTGCTATGCTCTTGACATGCTCCGTAAAGTGCTTCTCATTTTTCTAGTCAAAGTCATTAACATTATTTAGTGGCGGACACCACCATTTTTATTTTCAGCGGGACTCTGAAAGCACTTAGGCATAATTACTTCACCACAAGTCACTCTGCGAAAAGAACTAATGTCCTAAAACCTCTGCCAAATCGGGAGGCATACTAACCCACTTTCCCTGAAGTCTGAGGTGTAATTATTTTTATTTGGTGTAATTTGTTTTATTTGGTATATTTTGTTTTTATTCCTTGACAATTTGAGTTTCTATAACTGTTGCTTCTCCACATAGCATGCCACAATAATTGGTTGGCAGAGGGGGAAGCAAATTGCGGTTGATGTTAAAATGCATCTAAAAAGTGGATGGAGATGTCTCTTTAGAAGTCAAAGTATACTTTATTTTTCATCCACTTTCTTGCCTTTTTTTGTCAATAAACCTCTTTAGGCTTGGGATGAGGTATGGCACTTTTTATTTACCCTGTGAGGATTTGCAGTTCTTGCGAACCACTTAAAACTGTCCGAAAGGGGGTCAGGGACCCCTTTGTTCATTTAGTTTTATCTTTGTCTCTCTTCTGCCTGACCTCAAGCACATTACCAAACCTTGGATTTCCCATTTTCAGATTTATTTATAGTTTTTTTCCCTCCTTGAGCTACACTGAAAAATATAGAAAAATCCATAAAACTAGATACATTCACTTAAGAAGCAAATTTATATAAGATATAAGTGTAATGAAATGTATGTAAAAATGTGCTAATTGGGTAACCCCAAAAAACATTTAGAGTGACTATTTGCATTCCGGTGTAAATAGCATCTGCCACACAGTGCAGCTATTTGCACCCCAACAGTCTGGTGAAACCACTGGAATAAACGACAAACTATTCAATAGGTGTTGTTGCAGTGGTGTGGGGGTGTAAAGAAGGTGTAAATGTGTACTCTTGTCCTAGCGACCTCGGTTCAAATCTGCCTTTTGTCCCACTCTTTTACCCATCTGATTTCCTATTTCCACTCTTAATATTTCCTTAAACACTACTTAAAATAATAGATACAAATTATTATAAATGTTGATTTCATTGCAGTGATTTGGTCACAGTGAATTTTGGGGAGTGCAGATAAGGTTTTGATCCATAGGTGAGGTCTGTTGATTTTTACTCTTTCCCCGCGGCTCGGCATCACTTGGGTGTAGATTGCATCAATGTATTACTATAGTTATATTGTAATAACCATATTTTTAATGCAATTAACCATGGCGTTACTACAGTAATATGATTAAAATATAGTTCTCTTACGAGAGGTTCTCTCGTATTGCGTAAGCTAGCTTACGCTACGGGAAAGATTCATCTTTTCTGAGATATTGAAGCCAAAAAATTATCCTTAATTTTTGTATCCATTGTCAACGCAGTGTGGCAGCTGCAGACCTTGAGCGTGCTAGCTAGCGAGCTCATAGGTTGCTCTGCGGCAACTGCTGCAGCCTATAGACGAGCTTGGGCGAACTCGCATCCAATGAGAGGCGTCCGCGCTCACTGCATCAAAGCCCGCCAAAATGGGCGTGACTAGAGTGCATATAAGCGTAGTTCAGTAGGCTGGAACCCTGATTTTCATCTCTTCAGCGAAGCTCTTCGCATCGCTGACCTGGAAGCCGCGTCGTCGTTCGAGGGGCATCAAGCAAGCGTGGACAGCGCTAGAAGAAGCCGGCCGTCTCAGCCACCTTCAGCCATCCTGCGAGCTACGCCATCCGACGACGTATCCTTTTAAAGCAAGCTAGTTCTCACGAACTATTCACAAAAGAGTACGAGCGTCTTTTTCAAGATGCCTCGCTCCACTTGCGCCTCATGTCGCGCCCTTCTCAGCACAGGAGACCGCCACATCATCTGCGCTCTCTGCCTGGGACTGGGGCACGCAGAGCTCGCCCTCGCTGAGGGCGGATGCGATTCTGTGAGGAGCTACCGATGTCGACCCTGCGGGCTCGACTCGAGCGCTCAAAGCAGAAACCGCCGCGCCGTCTACCTTCAGCCGCGCAGGAAGAAGCGCCGCTCACAAAGGCTGCCGGAAACTGTGGTTGAAGCGACTGCCTCGCCGGAGCCTCTCCCTCGAGCATCGCTTTCACCCTCCCGCCCCCGGGACGCGCAGTTGCCGCCCGGCGGCCGCACTGCTGCCATCTCGGATGACGAGGCGGAGGATAAGGGCCGCTGTTCCATCATGGCTTCGGACAGCGAGGAGTGGTCAGGCTCCCAAGCCTCCTCCTCGGCCCAGGAATCCAGCAGGACCAGCGCCGAGTCGAAGGGGAGTTAACACGCCTCCTCACACAGGCCGTCGACCGCCTCGGGCTCGAGTGGTCACCGCCCCCTGAGCAGGCACCCAACAGACTCGACGGCTGCTTTCTTCAAAGCCATCGCCGCTCTACACCCGCGGCCCGGGCCGCTCCCTTCCTGCCGGAATTACATACAGAGCTTGCAAAGTCGTGGAATGCTCCTTTTTCAGCCAGGACCCGTTCCCACGTCTCCACCTCTCTCGCATCGGTGGACGGCGCCACTGAGAGAGGCTACTCATCCATTCCCCCGGTCGAGGACTCGGTAGCAGCACACCTTTGTCCGCCCTCCGCGAGATGGGGTTCCAAGCCTGTGCTCCCGTCTAAGGCCTGCAGAGTGACTTCCGCCTATGTCGGCCGCGCCTATTCCGCCGCCAGCCAAGCCGCATCTGCGCTGCACTCAATGGCCGTTTTACAGATCCTACAAGCAGACCTTCTTCGGGAGTGGGATGAGAAAGGCAGGCACCCAGAGGCTGTTACTGATCTACGAAGCGCGACAGACCTCGCCCTTCGCGCTAACGAAGCTGCAGCCCAAGCTCTAGGGAAGTGCATGGCATCGCTGACTGTGACCGAGAGACACTTATGGCTAACACTAGCCGACATGGGAGAAGCAGAGCGCTCCACGTTCCTCAACGCACCGCTCTCTCCGACCGGTCTCTTCGGCTCCGCGGTGAGTGGCATTGTTGACCGCTTCTCAGAAGTCCAGAAAGCCACCCAAGCCATGAACCTCTTCCTGCCGCGTCGCGCTAGCTCCTCTGCAGGCCGCTCACGTGACCAGCCTCCTGCACGAGCCTCTTCACAGCGCCCAGTTCAACAAACTCAGACTTCTCAGCGTCGACAGGGCGGCCGCCCTCGATCAGCGTTCAGACAGCCGCCGCAGACCGCCGCCCCAGCGGGCCTCGATTTAAGGTAACGCTGAAACCAGAGCAACCGAAGTCTTCCTAACTTTGTTGAACAAACGACGGCTCAGTCCCGCCGCGGCCGGACCACCGTCAAAACTTTGCCCCCTGTCAGTCTCCTTCTCTCAGGCTACTACAGTGGTGAATTTAGCAGCCAACAAGCCGTTGACACTGCCCGCTTGCCTGCACTCAAACGCCGTTTTCACGGCGACCCAAATAAATCTTGTAAAGAGCAAACATGTCTTATGTGTAGAAAAAGTGCCCACAACCCAGTGTTCGCCCCTACACACAAGCATAACACATCCCGTGCCCCTATCAGAGCACGCTCTCATAAAGCGATTACTGAACCGCTCGAGCGTCAGAGTCAATGAAGGCGCCCACAAATGCGTCGCGGCGCCCATTCTCTGCCCGCTCTGTCACACGACCAGCCCTATGTGTAGAAAATGTGCCCACAATCCAGTGTTCACTTCTGCACACAAGCACTGCATGTCTCGTGTCCCCACCAGAGCACGCTCACATAAAGCGGTTACGAACCGCTCGAGCGTCAGAATCAATGAAGGCGCCCACAAATGCGTCGCGTGCGCCCATTCTCTGCCCGCTCTGTTACACGTCCAGCAAACATTCCTCTGTGTGTAAGTCCCGTGCCCATGACTATGCTTACGCATCACGTAACAGATGTGACTCTTTCCCCATTCATTCCAATCGGAAGTCACTCACAAAACAGCCTGTTCATGCTGTCTGCGAGCAATCATGCATGAACACACTAAACGCGCTCACATATTTTGTTCAGCTCTGTGTGCGGCAATCAGAGCGAATTGGCCATTCACCCTCTAGCGTTACGCTTCAAAGCGTGGGAAGCTATTCCAGGGATATCCAAGTGGGTGTTAAGCACAATACAACAGGGCTATTTGCTACAGTTCGATCGCCGCCCTCCTCGCTTCAGAGCCGGCTCGAAACCACTGTGAACACGGAAGCAGCGTGCATGCTTCGTTCAGAAATAGCAAGCCTTCTGTGCAAAAGGGCCATAGAAAAGTGCCACCCTCTCTGAGCGAGTCGGGGCTTTACAGCCGTTATTTTCTTGTTCCCAAGAAAGACGGCGGCCTCAGACCCATATTAGATCTCAGGGTTTTAAACAAGGTGCTTGCAAAAGACCGTTCAAAATGCTTACAATCAGGAAACTCCTCGCGCATGTGCGCCAGGGGACTGGTTTATTTCTCTCGATCTGAAAGATGCATACTTTCAGATTCAGATAAATCCCGTCACAGGCCATTCTTGAGATTCGCCTCGACGGCCAGGTTTATCAATACACCGTCCTTCCGTTCGGCCTGTCCTTAGCACCCCGTACTTTCACGAAGTGCATGGATGCGGCGCTCGCACCCCTGCGGAGTCAGGGTTTGCGAATTCTGAACTATTTGGACGACTGGCTGATTATGGCTCAGTCACATATGGAGCTTCTGTCTCACAGAGCAGTTCTCCTCAGCCATCTGAACAGTTTGGGTCTTGCAGTCAATTGGACCAAGTGCTCACTACAGCCCAGTCAGACCATTTCCTTCCTGGGAATAGAACTAGACTCCGTGGCAATGACGGCTCGCTTATCTACACAGCGCGCACGCCGTGTTCAGCGACTAGCCGCATCTTTTCAGATGAACAGCCTCACGCCTCTGAAGAAATTCCAGAGAGTGCTAGGTTACATGGCCTCAGCCGCAGCAGTACTTCAGCTGGGTTTACTGCACATGCGCCTGCTTCAGCATTGGCTAAACACCCGCGCGTCTCGCCGGGCTTGGGCCACAGGCCGCCAGCCCATCAAGGTGACTCAGACCTGTATATCAGCTCTGCAGCCCTGGACAGTGGCCGAATGGTATCAGCGGGGAGTGACAATGGGAGCTGTATCTCGCCGAAAAGTCATCTCGACAGACTCGTCCAACACGGGTTGGGGCGCGGTCTCGCGAGGGCTCTCCGGTTTTCGGCCTATGGTCAGTTCAGGAAAAGCTCCTTCACATAAATTGTCTGGAAATGATAGCGGTCGAGTATGCGCTCGTGCGCTTTCTCCCGGTCATTCAGGGTCACCACGTCCTGGTCCGTTCGGACAACAGATCTGTGGTATCCTACCTAAACCGTCAGGGCGGTGTCAGATCCAGGAACCTCTTCCATCTGACGAAACGCATACTGAGTTGGTCCCAGTGCCACCTGCGCTCGCTGAGGGCGATGCACGTGCCAGGCCACCTGAACGACGGCCCGGACAGACTGTCCAGAGACAATATTCCCCAGGGAATGGTCCCTGCACGCTCAAACAGTCCAGACGTTATGGCACCTATTCGGCAGAGCCGAGATAGACCTCTTTAGCGTCCAAAGACAACTCTCACTGCCCTATATTTTTCTCGAAGCGAGGACGCGCTGGCCCAGGACTGGCCCAGACGCCCGCTTTACGCCTTCCCTCCCGTCTCGCTATTGCCACAGGTAATGCAGAGGATCAGGGAAGCGCGTCACTCGGTGCTCCTCATAGCCCCGCGTTGGGAGAATCAGACATGGTTCCCGGAGCTTACGCAGCTGTCACTGACAGCGCCGTGGCCCATCCCAGTGAGAGCAGATCTCCTCTCTCAAGCTCGCGGCACAATCTGGCATCCCCACCCAGTGCGCTGGGCGCTGCATGCGTGGGTGATCAACGACTACCCGTCGCTCTGCCAGAAGGAGTAATAAACACCATCATACACGCTAGAGCCCCTTCCACGAGAAGACTCTATGCGTCAAAATGGTCTGTGTTCTCAAAATGGTGCACCGACAGAGACCTGGACCCGCGGACATGTGGGGTGTCGTTGCTGCTCGTATTTCTACAAGAGCTGCTGGATAAGGGCAGATCCCCATCCATGCTCAAAGTGTATGTGGCGGCCGTTGCGGCGTTCGCTGAACCCCTGCACGGCCAGTCATGGGGTAAAACGAGCTGGTCATCCGCTTCCTCAGGGGAGCTAGAAGGATGAACCCCCGCGCCCCATCGGTTCCTATCTGGGATCTTTCTATAGTTCTCGAAACTATGAAAGCCCCCTTTCGAACCACTTCAATCCGTGGATTTGAAATACCTTTCACTCAAAACCGTTTTTCTGACTGCCCTGTCATCAGTCAAACGTGTGGGAGACCTTCACGCGCTGTCTGTCAGCGCTGCGTGTCTTGAGTTTGGACCAAGTGACTCCAAGGTCATTTTAAAGCCTAGACACGGCTATGTTCCCAAGGTGATCGGTACTCCTTTCAGAGCACAGGTCATTTCCCTATCGGCGCTGCCAGCACCCGATAGCGAACGCGACGCCAATCTCCTTTGCCCGGTCAGAGCACTGAGATTGTATACTGCGCGCTCCGCTGCTTTCAGATGCTCTGAGCAGCTTTTCGTTTCGATCGGGCGCACCAAAGGTCTCGCCGCCTCGAAACAGACACTATCTAGATGGATAGTGGACGCTATTGCTGCTGCATACGCGTCAAAAGACCTGCCATGCCCGTTGGGCATTAGGGCTCACTCCACTAGAGGCATGGCATCCTCGTGGGCATGGTCCAGCGGGATTTCCATTCACGACATATGTGTGGCAGCGGGATGGACTTCCCCTCCACCTTTGTCAGATTTTACAATATGGAAGTGCCCGCTCTGCAGGCAAAACTACTAGCGGTTTAATACGCTACAGCTCCCCTGGTGAGCTGCACTGATGGGACACATTCCACACAGACCGGCACCGCCGCTCTGTCGTTCCCTTCCCACTATGTGCTTATGTATTACACAATCAATGACCCGCATTCTTGCCGGCCAAATATTATTTCCCCACTCATAAGGGCTCCACCGGGTCCCCCCTTAATTCCCTGGGGCTCATACAGTGGATGCTTGGCGTGCACGGCGTTGACAATGGGTTCCCGTAGCGTAAGCTAGCTTACGCAATACGAGAGAACCTCTCGTAAGAGAACGTATCGGTTACCTAACGTAACCTCGGTTCTCTCTAGATGAGGGAACGAGTATTGCGTAGCCGGCCGTGCTTCGCGCCACGGCGACTTTTCGCTTCAGTCAATGAAAACCAGGGTTCCAGCCTACGAACTACGCTTATATGCACTCTAGTCACGCCCATTTTGGCGGGCTTTGATGCAGTGAGCGCCGGACGCCTCTCATTGGATGCGAGTTCGCCCAAGCTCGTCTATAGGCTGCAGCAGTTGCCGCAGAGCAACCTATGAGCTCGCTAGCTAGCCCGCTCAAGGTCTGCAGCTGCCACACTGCGTTGACAATGGATACAAAAATTAAGGATAATTTTTTGGCTTCAATATCTCAGAAAAGATGAATCTTTCCCGTAGCGTAAGCTAGCTTACGCAATACTCGTTCCCTCATCTAGAGAGAACCGAGGTTACGTTAGGTAACCGATACGTTACCATGGTTAATTTTGTGGTTACTCTAATTTTACCACAGAATACCATGGTGAAACTATGGTTACTGTGGTAAAACCAATGCTATTTTTTTCTAAGATAAAGCTAGTGTTAGGCTTAGGGGAAGGGGTGAATGTAGTGTCTCTGGTATTTAAATATGGGTGCAAATAGTACCTGACACTGAAATAGTATCAGGGTCGATTTTTTGGAATAACTCTCCAGTTGCTTTTTTTTGTTAGGCTTAGGTCTGGTTTCTAGGGTAAACACATCGGTCATCTCTCATATCCTCTCATCCAGCAGTGTGAACTCGAAGCACTCACTAAATCCACCTCAGGGCTTCAACCCCCTCTTACTCATGCAAACACATCGCTGGTAATCCCGAAACCAAGACTCGTGTGCAGGGGACCAGAACTAATGAGGACAACTGTTCAATTACCAGCTCAATTAATACAAGTGCCTGGGATCTTGCAGCTCTGAGGGAAGACATTACACACTAGATGTTGTGGCCAAGCATATACTAAACCCCAGATGGCATTCACATTTCCAATCTCAGGGCTTAACAGCTAATGCTGTGTCCTGTTTAAAGTGTGGTTTGTGTATGTGAGTGAGGTTTTAAGAACAGAAAAACAACAGCAACTCCTGCCCAATATGGCCATGACTAAGACTTGTCATGCCACAAAGAAATGTTCATTTTGTTGCATTAGCACTTAATGGTGGAAGCTCTGTCATTCTATCATCATTTACACACCCTCATGTTGTTTTAAACCTATAAGTTAATATCCTCTGAGGAACACAAAATGAGATCAAAATGAGATAAACCTCAGTCACTATTCACTTTCAGTATGTTGAAGAAAAAACGATGCAATTCAATGCAATTGCATGACTGAGGCTAACATTCTGCCTAACATTTCATTTTGTCTTCCACGTAAGAAAGACAGTCAAACACTATCCCTTTAAGAATTGCTTAATTTTCTTGCCTTCTTAGCCAAAAGTTCTGGTCCAGTTGATCATTCTAGTTAGTTAATGGTTTATTTTCACAATCCTTATTGATTTGACTTACTCTCTATGATCCCCTTTTTGCCTCTCATCCTTGTTTGTTGGATACATTTGGCTGTTTACAATATGCAATGACCAATGAGGCTACAATAGGTTATTCTTATTCTTACTCTATTTTGCTTTGTCAATAGTTGGAAAGGGTTTATAAGTAATGTTTTTCTAGCCACAAAAAGGAATTTGTCTTTACCTGTATGGCCCAATTAAGCAAATACTTCCACAAACATTCATCCAGGATGCTTGGTTGACTCCAGCATTGGTATGCATCCCTCACAAATGGGTCCATTGTTGGCACTACACATGGACAGTTGGTGACACTTTCAGTGTTCCACAAGGAAGTGCAGTATAGCACCTTGCAGACCAAAGGGTGCTGCCTACCACTGATTAAAGATTAAAGATGCAAGACACACATATAAATCAAAAAACTAATTCATTCCACGAAAATGAATAATACAAAAAAACATTCCACAGGGGAGTTGGCTCTAATTATTTTATTTAACTGTAAAAAAGGCCCTTGGGTATATTTTTTGCTTTTCGTCTAATTTCAGTTTTTCTTTCTCCCTCCCTTTTTTAATATTGAAATATGAGTAGGTCATCATGATTAGGTCTTCATCACCTGTAAGTACAATATTCATACTCAAACTTACTAATATAAATGTGAGTACATCGCTGTCTGTAGTGCCTTTCCATCAAAATACCACCATCCAAATGCTGGTAAATGGTAGAGCTGGGGGTAAATTTATATTTAAAAATATTGCAATATTTTATCTCACCATACTGTAGCTATTGATATTGCAATGCATAGAATAAATATTTTGATTTGTCAATATATAAGTAATTTTTCACATTAATAATTTTTTGTTAAAAACAAGATTCAAACTTAATTTTAGAATCCTGAATATTCTAAATATTTTAAATGTACTTAGTTGTAAAAATGCTGGTCACTGAGTACAGGACAGATGTAGGCTACAGTGCAGGATGTAATTTGCCTCAGTGGTGTAAACTGCCTAAACTATTCTACATGGGGACACAGGTTGCAACAGCGATGTTGGCGGCAATCATATGTGTTGGTGTTATGGTGTTTCATCACTTGTCCACCGCTGTGGCTTGTAAGAGGACAAATGACTCTTAATAAAGCAGATTCCCTCTACAACTCCACAGGGTCCTGTGCAACAATGCTTCTTGCTGGATTGGGTGGGTTGGAGAGCAGATTGATTACCTGCAGTATATCAGTGCTGCCAGCATGTCTGCAGGGCGAAAGCTCTTACTGGCCACCCCCACCATCGATCCCTACACCAGGACTCAACTTCAACCCCTTCATTCCTCACAGTCAAACTGCTGGAGGTGGCAGTGGACAACAGTATATCAGGGCAGCAGACAGGATTGCACCTGGACCATACTGCATACTTGATCCATGGCGTGTCACTCCTTTACAAAAAAATTTTAACATTCTTGCAAATATCTGGCACAAATTTTCCATGTTTATTGGAGTGGTGGTGGCGTAGTGGGCTAAAGCACATAACTGTTAATCAGAAGGTTGCTGGTTCGATCCCCACGGCCACCACCATTGTGTCCTTGAGCGAGGCACTCAACTCCAGGTTGCTCCGGGGGGATTGTCCCTGTAGTAAGTGCACAGTAAGTCGCTTTGGATAAAAGCGTCTGCCAAATGCATAAATGTAAATGTTTAAGCTGCAAGTTTGTTGCAAATAAACAGATTTGGCCATGGACTTATAATGGACTGAAAGCCGCACAGCGTTTATAGAGACAGCAAAGGAAAAAAAAGTGTAAGATTTATCTCCTGTGGCCAAAATAGTTCAAAGCCACCTCCAAAATCCCATACTTACATAGTATGTACTGAATTTAGTGAGGAAATTACTTATCTACTATTGAGGACATGTTTTTTTTAGGAATGTAAATGTATAGGAGTGTAGTATATATATATATATATAGATATACTACATCCGCCTTGTTGGAATTGTTCTTTGACATGTACACCCTTTGACTTATAACGTACTAACAACAACCTCAGGTGTTTGAAGACAATTCGAATTTGTTGATTACTTTTTTGGAACTATAGCACTTGAAAAGAGCCACTCTGCTCATAGTTCCCCTTCTGTCACTCACTCAATGTTTTGTCGATGTAGTGACACTAGGGGTCGCTCTTTGAAGCCCCAAACACCTCAGATCTTTGAGAAAAGGCCAATGAGATGTCATTCACCCGGACATACGGGTATAAAAGGAGCTGGAATGCATCCACCGGGTAATTCCCCATCACAATCGTTTGGAGTGGTGGTGGTGTAGTGGACTAAAGCACATAACTGGTGATCAGAAGGTCACTGGTTCGATCCCCACAGTCACCACCATTGTCTCCTTGAGCAAGAAACTGAACTCCAGGTTGCTCCGGGAGGATTGTCTCTGTAATAAGTGCACTATAAGTCGCTTTGGATAAAAGCATCTGCCAAATGCATAAATGTAAATGTAAATGTTTGCTCCTGTCCAGTTCTGGAATGAGACAGGCAGCTCGGCTCAGTGCCAGCACTTTTGGCACTTGCAAAATGGATGAGATTTAAATTGCTGCATCGGAGAGTGCCTTGGTGATGTTGGACGCCAAGGACTGGATTGGGCTAGCGCCTTCAGGTGTGCCGGCTCTATCTGAGGCCGACACGGAGCTGACCGGCATGCTTGTCAGGGCCGCTGCGAGTGTCTGGCTGGAGTGGAACCCTCCACCCTCTCCTGAACAATCGGGGCTTGAATAGTGGTTCTTGGGGTCGGGGCGCCGCTCAAGGCCATGCCCCCCTCTTCCCGGAGGTGCACAATAAGCTTAAGAGGTTATGGGGGACACCTTTTACTGTCTTAACCCGATCCCTCAGCTCATCCGCTCTCACTACCCTCAACAGCAGGGTGGCCGGAAGTTATGGCGTGCTTCCTCAGATGGATATGGCGGTTGTTGTGCACTTGTGACCACAAAGCACTGCCACCTGGCGGAGTCGAACGGCACTCCCTTCCAGGGCAGATGTGTTACAGGAACTGCCCTCGGCGACCGACCAAATAAGGTCACGGCGCAGGCACTCGTGCAGATGATATCCACTCTTGTGGTCCAGGAACGCCACCTATGGCTGAATCTGGTCATGATGAGGGATGCTGACAAGGCACGGTTGTTGAACACACCCATTTCCCAGGCGACACTGTTGAGAACTTTGCACAGCAGTACTCGGTGGTGAAGAAATAGACAGAAGCCTGAACCAAGTCCTTCTCGGCTGCCACCACTTGTTCAGCCCTTGGACAAACCTTGCATTTCTGCAGGTAGGACTCAACTGATGCATGTTGGCAGAACAGCATGCCCTGCAGAGTTTATTGCCATTGATCCAGGGCAAGCACGTGTTGGTCCGGACAGACAACACAGTGACAGTAGTGTATTTAAACCACCAAGGCGGCTTACATTCTCGTTGCATGTCGCAACTTGTCAGCCATTTCCTCCTCCATGGCTGAGGTCGCTGCAGACCACTCATATGCCAAACAGCCTCAACGCCGCAGCAGACACACTGTCTTGGCAGGTGATTGGAGTTGATTCGGCAAAGCACAGGAAGACCTGTTTGCTTCCTGGGAATCCTCCCCAAACACGCTCTGGTATTCCCTGACTGGAGCCCCCTTTGGGACAGACGTGCTGGCACACAGCTGGCCCCAGGGGCCCACCCAGACTTGGTTCTTGGATCTCACACTCCTCGCGACAACACCTCCCTAGCAAATTCCCCTGAGGGAGGACCTCCTCTGTCAGGGAAGGAGCACCCGTGCCCAGACCTCTGGAATCTCCATGCCTGCTCCCTGGAGGGGATGCAGAATACTTAAGTGGTCTACCGCCCGTGGTGGTAAACATGATCACTCAGGCCAGGGCTCCCTCCACAAGGTAGCTGTATGCCCTGAAGTGGTGTGTGTTCGCGAATTGGTGTTCTTCCTGAAGCAAAAACCCCCAGAGATGTGCAGCTGAGTCAGTGCTTTCTTTCCAGCAAGAGAAGTTTGAGGAGTGGCTGTCCCCCTCCAACTTGAAGGTGTATGAAGCTGCTATAGCGGCACACCATGGCACAGTGGAAGGTAAGCCTATTGGAAAGCACGACTTGATCATCAGGCTCCCGAGAGGCGCCTCCTAGGCAGCGCCTCTTTCCCTCATGGGACCTCTCCGTGGTCCTTCTGGGCCTTAGGAGAGCCCCGTTCGAGCCCCTAGAGTCAGTTGAGTTGAAGGATGTCTCATTGGAGACTGCCCTCCTGATTGCGCTCACTTCTATAAAGAGGGTCAGGGAACTGCAAGCATTCACTGTCAGCGAAACTTGCCTGGAAATCAGTCCGGAGGACTCTCACATGATCCTGAGACCCTGACCGGGCTATGTGTCCATGATTCCCATGACCCATTTTAGGGATCAGGGGGTAAGCCTGCAAGCGCTGCCCCGGGTGGAGGCAGACTCAGCCTTATTGGTGCTTTGTCCGGTGCGTGCTTTGTGCATCTACTTGTATTGCACACAGAGCTTTAGACGCTCTGAGCAGCTCTTTGTCTGCTTAGGTGGACAGCAGAAAGGGAATATTGTCTCCAAATAGAGGATTTCCCACTGGATCGTGGGCACTGGCCAATGGCACCTATTTAGCAGACATCTGCAGAGCAGCAGGCTGGGCAAGACCTAATACCTTTGTGAGATTTTACAATCTCCGGGTTGATCCTGTATCGTTCTGTATTTTTTTAGGTATGGACAGGTAAATTTGATAATACAGGAAGTGGGTGTACCACTTGCATATAACACCTTTCCCCTCCATAAAGTGAAGACGTGCGCTCTTTCTCTTTCTCCCATGCATTTTCACGAACCGTAGCCCTCTGGCTCAGGAATTCGGCAGAGCTATTCATAACCAGTTCTAACTAAATACTCTGTGGAGAGAAAACATAGAGAGAAAAGGCTGCAGCTGGTGCAGCCTGCTCCAATACTAGATGTGACTCTTCCCCCTACAGGGATGTGGGGAACTATACAATGTTTTTGGGGCATTGGGGCAGGCTACGTGCAGTCCGAGTGCATCTTCTTTTACGCACGCAGTAGCCTGTTTGCACAAGCAATGGAAGTTCATGTAACACAGTTCAGCTGTTGTGGCGTTTTGTATTGGGACCCCTATTGTCACTACATCGACACAATGTTGAGTGAGTGACAGGAGGGGAACGTCTCGGTTACTGTCTGAAGGAATGGGAAGTTGTGTACCTCTTGCCACAATGCTATACTACCCGCTGAAATGTCCGGGACCTTGACTTGGATCCTCAGCACAAAACATTTCATTTCCTTGTTGTGTTGATTGGTTCTTTGGCATTTGAAGAAAGTTTGTTCCGTCGATGTCTTGGACTCTGTTATGATTGCAGATAGTTATTGTCTGGATGGCTGATAAAGTGGGCTTTGAAGCGAGGCCTTCTGCAAGGAAGACTCGTGACTCCCTTTGGGTGTGTGAACAGTAGAGCAGAGAGTGAGAGGCTTTCTCGTGACTTTTGTGTCCTGAGTTTTCCTTGCACTCTACATGGCACGGAGGATTAGGAAGAAGCAAGAGAGCCGAAGAGAGGGGACCAAGCGACAGTTCCAAGAGAGCATTACAAGAGAGAAGAAGCAGAAGAGAGAGTTCTTTCTTGGTAGGAAAGTTTTGAACTGAAATTGTCAGCACTCCAAAGGTGTCCTGAGCCAATCAGAAGTGGCTTTCCAAAGTCATATGTTCAACTGTCTGTCCCTTTCAAAGTTGATTTACAATCCTTTGTGTGGAGAATCCTTACATTCTTCCTACTCAAAATAGTGAATGTTTAATCATGAACTTTTATGTCTTGAAAACAGTGCAAGAGACATGACATTCTTTGTCATCAACATTCTCTACGTAAATAAGCAAGAATTTACATACTAAATGTGACATTCTTTCATAAATATTGCACATGAAAACATGAAAATCCCTGGTTACAAATCATACTGGTTAATTAATTGGTTTTACAACATGGATAATGCATTACACTTTATAAGAAACCTGATTGTCAGGGTACATTATCAAGTTAAGCCTTGAATAGTTGATGAATCATACAAGATTAAAGATTATAATCATCGATTTGTCAGTTATAAGTGATTACAAATCACTACATATAGTTTAAAAGGTACATCAGGCTATAATCATTAATTTGTTAGTTATAAAATTAATCACAGGTCATAGAGTCATTTTCAGAATTATCTAGCACGGCTAGGTATGGTTTATATTTTGGGTCCAAATGCTTCTTGTATATTTTATAGGTTTAACTCAGAGCAAAGTACTGTGCTTTTGGGTGAAATGTCCCTGATTAAGATGAAATGTCCTAGTATTAGAATTGTGCAACCTTTATGGTCTTTACTAGCAAACCTTCAAAGAGAACCTGCTTTAGCTCTGTGTGGAAGTTCAGAAGGTCATGCTGAGGGTTTAAATTTGTGGATCAAACAAGGGTCGTCTTTATTGGTCAGCTCTATCATTACAAACCCTAATTTGAGATTAAGCATACATGGGAGAGATGGTCTCCTTCAGCAATTTAGGTGCCATGGATTCGTTTTTATGACTCTCTAGTGGCTCGGTGGGGGATGATACCCGAAGGCGAAGGTAAACAGCTTGAATACCCGAAGGCGAAGGTAAGCAGCGTGCTTCTTAAGCACTCAAAATTGCATCGATAAGCCAATGAGACAGTCTCTGCTTGAACACCCTTGTTGCGGTCATCAAAGCACACAAACAACTGCTCCGACTTATGCCACTGGTTAGAGCGGTCAACATAAAATTGCAGGGCCCTAATTGGGCAAAGCATATATAATCTTTCATGCTCCACTGACTCAAATGGGGGAGGAAAGGAAGACAAAAAATGTACAGTCTGTTAGCGAAAGGATGTAAAGATGACCTTTGGCAAATAGCCCAAGTGAGAACCTAACACCACCCTTGGGGCCGTTTTAAGAGTCAGAAATGTATCAGTAACTGTTGCCAAGGGCTCAAACAGAGCTCTTGAGAGCACTTTTAAAACAACAGAAAAATCCTATAAGGGAACCCAGGTTAGAACGCACAGGTCTAAGCATGTGCACGCCGCACATTAAACGTGAGACAAGCGAATGAATATACCATTAGAGATTCCATTAATAAGCGTGTGATCAGCCTCTATAGCTGCAACATACACTTTAAGCGTTGCTGGGGCAATCCCGACCCCAAAACGCTCTTGCTAAAATTTGAACACTGTAGTTGAATTGGCAATTAATTGGATCTTCGTCTCGTTCTGTACACCAAGAAGCAAAAATATGGCACTTAAACATATAACGCTTCCTGGTTGATGGAGCCATTCAGAATGGTATCAACCACCTCAGGTGATAAACCACCATAAAAATTGAGTGTCCCATTATGGGGTCATACCCATAACTTCCATAAGTCTGGTTGGTGGTGACAAATGCTGCTCCAATCCTGAGACAACAGGTCTGTTCTGACCAGAATCTCCCAATGTGCTTCTTCCAGGAGAGAGACCAGAATTGAAAACAATGCTTGACATGGCCAATGTTGTGCCACCAACAGAAGCTGAACCTGATCCTCCCGAACTCTCTGCAGCACTGCATGCAGTATACTGCCCAGGGGTGCCGGGGGTGAGAGGGAAAACCAGAGGGGACAGTGTGACGTCTTGCTCGAGGCAAACAAGTCCAATTCCGCTCTGCCGAACCTTCTCCAGATTTATTTCACAATCTGAGGATGTAATGTCCATTCTCCAGGCATTAAACCCTGTCTGGCAGGAGATCCGCCCCCAAATTCAATTGGCCCGGGTCATGTATGTTTCGTAGAGACTGCACAGTGTCCTGTGCCCACAGAAGAATGCACCATGATAGCCTTAGCATGGCATTAGAGTGCACCACTCCCTGGTGATTGATGTAGGACACCACTGTCCTGTTGTCTGACCGGATAAGGACATGGCTATCTTGAATTTCCAGATGGAAATATTAACACCAGCAGCACCATAAACATCTCTAAACAGTTTATGTGCAAATATCGCCACTGGCCCTCGTATACAGCACCCAAAACCATAGAGGAGGCATCTATCGTTATAACTCTGTGGTGGCACACCTATCCCAACGGAATGCCGTTTTCATGGTAACAGTGTTCGATAGCACCCACGTGTCATATTGAAGGGACAAAATGTATGCGTCAGTGGTTGAAGTCCCTTTATGGATTTCATCCAGCACTGAAAAGGTCTTGCATACAACATGCCCAGGGGAATGACAGCGGAAGCCGTGATCATGAGCCCAAAAGCCTACGAAATGTGTTCACAGGGTGAACACATCCCACTTTGAACATCGTTAGACTCTAGATACACCCCTTAAAACCCCTGGAGTCTGTTGCCTTGACAACAGAACATTCTTGTCTAGGTTTACACACAGCCCTAGATTGTTCAAGTGGCTGAGAATGACATCCCGATGTTGGGCAGCCTAGGTCCCCAAGTAGGCTAACACCAACCAATTGCTGAAATAATTAAAAAATCAGATGCCCTGAAGCCTCAAAATGTCATAGAATTTTGTGAAAGTGCATGGTGCCAATGCAAGTCCAAATAAAGGAACACAAAAATGTATATGCTTTGCCCCCCCGAAAGCAAATCTGAGACCTGTTCCTTGGTGCAATCTGAATATGGAAGTAAGCACACTTCAAATCTGTTGTCACAAACCAGTACCAGGCTGCACTGTGACATTATTTGTTTTTGCGTTAGCATCCAGAATTGAGATTTCATCAGCTTGGAATTCAAACGCCTCAAATCAAGAAAGGGATGCAAGCTGCCGTCCTTTTTTGGGACCAGGAAATAATGGCTGTAAAAAATGCACTCTGTCTGAAAAGGGGGAATTTCCCCATTTGCCCCTTTTTCTAAGAGAGAGCGAATTTTCTGCCTCAAAAACAGGGGTTCTAAAACAGAAACCTCTGTTGTAAGAACCCTGTTGGACACAGGTGGGTTTCGCCTGAACTGAATTATATAAACATGCTTTATTATTCGAAATACCCACTTCGAAAGGCCCTTCAACTGCTGCCAAGCCGACAAACGGGCAGACAGAGAGATTAATGCCTGGCATTGGCCAGCAACGCTAGATGGCAAAATTGGCTTATCTTTGGCGGCTGCATCTGAACCAGCGGCACAGTGGAGAAAGATTGCTCCTTTAAAATTGAGGCTGGCTGAGGAGGTTTTAATTATGGTTTTGCCTTTATTATATTCAGGCATGAAATACGGGTGCCCTGAGATGCCTTCACACAAGGGACGATGGTAGAATAAACTCTGGAGACTCTTAGTTATGGAGGCAGAGGCAAATATCAAGCTGAAAGATTCAATGCTCGTTCGCCAGTGTAATTTACGTGACAAACTGAGCTAAATAGACACTAAACTTGTCCCAGCATTTAATGGGAGAACAACGTGTAGTACCTAGATCGCACGAAACATCCTCGCAGAACAAAAGCAAACTTGTTCCCCAGTGGAGCTGATATTAGCTAAAAGTCATTCTCTTATGTGATGCACTTGGTTGGGTTGCAAAACCAATGTGTGTAGATTCAACAGCTGACTGAAAGGAGCGACATCTATGCCTGCATAGAAAATTGAGCATAGAGAGCAGTGTGCATCTCTTGTCTCGCCAGAATGCTCGCTTGATCCACGAACAGGCAAAAGATAAAGAAAACAAGTTAAAATACCTTGCATCTCCTGATAGAATCCTGAAAGAATAATGCCACCAAGGAAGCACTCTTCCTTGGTTCTCCATCACCCCATATAGAGAGCAGCTTCCTTTCTGTCTTCTGTTAAGGCTGGGTCTTTTGCTTCTTCAAGTGTTTCTTCTGGCTGGGCAGGAGTGTGTGATAGTTTGACTTAACGGACAGAGTGTGATGATTATGCTCATCACAGTTGCTGCACCACACAAAAGGCTGCGAACTGTAAGAATAGTGACGGCGATGATGGGTTGATGTCATTGACCCACTGTGAACTGTACTCCCACTCAAACACCTCTCACCAAACTAGCGTTGACATCCATACACCCTGTCACTTCAGGCCCTGAGGTGATGTCACTGCTCTCCCCATTATGAGGGTCCCTCAGGAGGCTTCACTTTCCTTCCCATGATGGTAACAATAAGGTTGTATATTTACATTTATGCATTTGGCAGACACTTTTATCCAAAGCGACTTACAGTGCACTTATTACAGGGACAATCCCCCCAGAGCAACCTGGAGTTAAGTGCCTTGCTCAAGGACACAATGGTGTTGGCCATGGGGATCGAACCAGCGTCCTTCTGATTAACAGCTATGTGCTTTAGACCACTACACCACCACCACTCATGCACCACCAATGTTAACGCATTCTCAATTTTTTTAAATAATTTCTTTATATTTGATACTGTTAATATATCAAAGTATACTATTGTTCATTGTTTGATCATGTTTCTTCATAACGCATTAACTAATGTTAGATTGCAGTACAGCTTTTAATGTTAAAAACCTATTGGTATATGTAGGAATTAGCATAATTAAGATCCATAAATGCTGTAAAAGCATTGTTCATTGTTAATTCATGTGAACCATTCTGTTAACTAATGTTTACCAATATGGTAATTATATTATTAGATAATTTTAGTATTATCAATATGGTAAAATGTATTAAACTGAGATGAAAGTGCTGCATTCTTATTGGCAAATAAATGATGCACTCAGAATTAAAAAAATATAAATTATATTTGTATTTTATAGTTTTGGACTTTCACTCACAACTAGCGGTGTGGATTCAGCTTTAATAAAACACAATATTTTTCAATTACTAGTGTCTTTGTAGAAATTGCCTATCCACAGTCAGCACCTTCCATAAGGGAAAGTGTCCAAAAACAGGGCAGTTACTGAGATTAAGCGAGTGGTTGTCGGCTAGTCATGTGATTCAAACATGGCAGCCAGCATGAGGAGACCCTCTCATGTATAGTATATTTAAACAGCTTTTATAAGGTTACTGATGAGTCTACATCTCATGCTAGTGGTCATGATTTTATATATGTTTAAAAATTACTATTCATTTATTTAGGAGAAAACTTTTTAAATGAGGTACGTCTCGGGTTACTTAAGTGTAACTTGTTCCCTGAAAAAAGCGGAACAAGATGCTGTGCTGGAAAGTGCTTTGGGAACAGATTTAGGTGTGACCACCTGGGGCAGGGCTATAAATAGATGCGTCACAAGAGCATCGTCAGGTATTTTGTCTGAAGAGCAGTCCTGGGGCACCCCAGTGCGGCAATGAAGCACAGCATCTCGTTCTGCTTTTTACAGGGAACAAGGATTAAACTTAAGTAACCCGAGACATTACACTTTCCGAAAAAGCTACACTTCTGATGCTGCGCTGGAAAGCGCTTTGGGAACGAGAATACCCATGCCACCGCACTGTGGCTGTCCGGAACCCCTACGGTTGTGTAGTGTGCTCACAAGAGCGTGAGAGGTTGGGTGACTCAGAGAGAAGTAGGGGGGACATTGCGCTGTCTGCTAAGAGGCGAAGAGGTCCACTTCTGCCCTGTAAAATCTCACCCAGATTTGTTCCACTACCTCCGGTGGAGTTTCCACTCCCCCGTCGGTATCCTCTGTCTGGACAGAAAATCTGCTCCCACATTCAGACATCCAGGGATATAAACCGCCCTGAGTGACAGGAGCTTGCCCTGGTCCCAAAGGAGAACCCGACGTGTCAGAAAATTCAGCTGACGTGAACGTGGGCCTCCTTGATGGTTTATGTTAGAGACTACTGCTGTATTGTCCACCCGCACCAAGACAAGGCAGCCTCTGGAGGAAGTATTTCAGGGCCAGAAATACAGCCATCAATTCGAGACAGTTAATGTGACAATCGAGATGACGACCCTCCCATTCCCCTTGAGCTGGACGACCACTTAAGACCGCTACCCAGCCCGTCAGGAAGGCGTCTGTCATTATCAAACTGCAATATGCACCTCGAGTAATTTCTCAGCCGCTTTATTATTATGCATGGAATGTACAGAGGTTCAGAGCCCCCCTCGTGAAACGAAGAGGCGCCGAGGGCTCACGAGAAGGATCAGCTGGATCTTGGAAGTAAACGAGACGAGTGCGAAGCAATTGCAATGCTTGCACCCGCCCCACCCAAAGAAACATTTAGAAACAGCAATGAACTCTTCACATTTTAAAATATCAGTCTACCCAATCAACATCTTATTAAGTGTAATTGCTATGCAAGCATCACTTATTATTACAATTTTCACTCATAAATAAATCGTTTTTTATTCAAGTTATAATATTATTCAACATCACTGAATCAACCTGCATACATTAGGTTACACCAATAAATAAATAAAATAAAAATAATAATAATAATAATTGAAATGGTTAGATGGATCAGGTAGAAAAAACTAAACAAAGTTGTAACACTTTTGGTGCTATAGACATGAATGACACCTCAAATTGTGGGGCTTGTTGAGGACAGATATGCTATTTATTTTCTTAGTGATACACATTTATTTCCCTTAGTTTCGCTTAGTGTGTGATAAAACATGTAAAAACACCTCTGGAGGCCCTAACCCTATATTTGGATGGTGGACTCTTTTGACCTGGGGCAGACTCCAACATTCTAGCAGCAAGTTTGGTAAGTTTTGCCTGAGGAAATATTCAAGACAAACATATTAAATTTCCGGTCCTCCTCATCCTCAAACAAAAATAAGCTCTGTATGAAGTTCCATGTGAGGTCAATTAACAGCAATCTGTTTCTTCACTATGGATGTGCTAGTGTAAGCTCTATGTGGTCACCTTAGCATGTGTTTAGTGCACTTAATGTGCAAGTCTGGTAGGGATGGCCATACGTAGGGTAGAAGTGATGAAAGAGCTCTCCGAGAACCTCCGGGTTGTTAAGTCAGCATCTCAGCAGGCCTGATGGAGACTATTGAGGACTCCGCTGGCCTTTTTAGGTCCCTTTGAACAGGTGCATTTCTCCCAGTGCTGCTGGCTTTACTTTGGATCTCAAAACACAAAGAGCTGATATATCCCATACATTTAACCCCCTCCCCCCACCACTTGTTTGTGTGTCGAAACACATGCACTTTTGAGCACACATGCACAAGCATACACATAATTATTATTATTTTTTTAGAGGGACTTATTTGCACCTGTTTATTTGTTCTTTTCCCCCCTTTTTCCCCCTCAATATAAATGAGCGGGTCTAACTAACCCAAAACAGCGTGGGTGAATTTGAGAGGCAAAATATCCTCTGGGTTCTGCCTCTGTCTGTCTTTCTCTCTCTATCTCTGTCTCTCTCTAAAAGACTCCTCCGGATCTCATGATTTATGTATGAGGTTGAGGCATGATTCATCTTGGCATGGAGGGAGAAGTTGTCCTTTGTCTTCTGCTCTGTTGGCCAGTAAGAGGTTTCCTAAGGTCTGGAGAAGGGTCTCAGAGTTCTGCTGAACTCACAAACACACATGTGTGTGTTTGAAAGAGAATGAAAGAGAGAGAGGTAAAGCTCTTTCTGGTGGTGTAGGAGTTTGCCCCACAGTTATTACACAACTGGAACTTCTTCAATATGGGGCTAAAGCCAGATTGCGAGAGAGACGCATTGCAAACAAATAAACAAGCAACCCTAGACTGTCAGATGCACAGAAAGGAGGCTTAATCTCATTATTGCTTGAACAGGACCCTGTTGGGAAATATAAAGGTCCAACTAATCAAAAAAAAATGGAGATCAAATATGTGAGAATTCTGAATGAGTAAATCCATCAGAGCAGTTATGTATTTGTGATTTATATATGTACTGTATGTATGACCATTTTAAACCACACTGAAAAATGTATGCATGTCATTACATTTGATAATAAATGATCAAACTAAGTAGAATACATTTTCGAGAAAAACTGTACAAGCATGTTTGTCAAGGTAAAAAAAAAAAAACTTCACAATTTACTCACCCTCATGCCAAACATGTATGACTTTCTTTCTTATGCAAAACATAATAGGAGATGTTTAAATTAATGGTGTTAATCGGTCTGTGGCAGGGCGGAGGGCGGGCCGGGTTGTGATTATACACACAAGAGGGATAAAGGCCGATGACAGACGGTGGTGCGGGAGAGAGAGATCGTTAACGGACATGTCCGTCGTGTGTGTTTGTTTAAGTTTATTATTAAACTATTATTTATGTTGAAAAGCCGGTTCTCGCCTCCTCCTTTCCATTGACTACTTTACACTGGTGCTGAAACCCGTGAAGGAGGAGGGATGCCCGTCGCGGAGTCCTCGACACTGCTGTCCACCCAGGGGAGCGCCGCTGCCATCCACTGGGGGAGGGAGTAGACCGACCGCCCGGACGCGGTGAACAACCGCCATCCGCGAGACGAGTGGGGACTGGACTCCCCGACTCCCCGGAGCGATGGAGCCGCTGCCAGGGGCAGAGGAGAGCCCTGCCACACGGTCCATCTTTTCAATACAATGGCATTTAATAGCAACTCACTTTGAAGCATATAAAAGGACTCAAAAGTATCAAAGTAGTCCATGTGACTCCTACATCATATCCCAAGTCTTCCAAAGGCATACATTAGGTTTGGTGAAAAAACTGCCCAAAATGTAAATCATTTTTCAGTGAAAATCTTGATGTACATTGCACGTTCATGTGCGCTATGAGAGAAGCTCATCAGCAACTTGCATTGTTATAACAACTCGATCAGTGTTGTTTTAACTATTCCTTTATTCAAGAAGATATGTCTATATAGTAGAGCTGGGTGATATGTTTTTATATATCACCAAATGTTCCAAAAAAATCACTGATGTGTGTCAGCTACATAACCCGTACATGGCGTAATTGCCTAAAAGTCTTGCCTGTGTCAAAAAATTTGGGAATGTGACATTGCTATGGATCATGAAAAAACTTAAAATAAAAGTACATAAATAAAAAGCAGTGGTGTTGATGATTTATTGTTGTTCAGTCACAATACATGCATAGTTACTACACAAAAATTCAGAAGTTGCTAGTGAAATATGACAATTCTCGATACCAATTTTGATACCACAACAAATTATAAAACTAATTTGCTAATTATGTAATGCAGTGTTTCCCAAACTGGGGAAAGCGCACCTCTGGGGGTACGTGAGGTGACAATGGGGGATATGCGAATAAAATTCAGAGATTTTTAAAAAAATGTCATTACAGTCTAAAATAACATTACATTATATTTATGCATTTGGCAGATGCTTTTATCCAAAGCGACTTACAGAGCCCTTATAACAGGGACAATCCCCTGGAGCAACTTGAAGTTAAGTACCTTGCTCAAGGACACAATGGTGGTGGCAGTGGGGATCGAACCGGCAATCTTCTGCTTATCAGTTTAGTGCTTTAGCCCACTACGCCACCACCACTCATATTCAAACCCAGTTTATGTATTGCAAATATAATTTTGTGTGCCCTCAAGTGTAGAAACATCAAAATGGTTGTATCATAAAGGTTATATAAATATGCAATGAAATAACCTTTATATTGCAGTAAAAAAAAAAATTGTGCATTACACAAGTATCTTTTTTCAGCATAGTGATAGCAAGTAAATTGATACTTCACTGTTTTACCAGATTCGCTCATCTGTTGTCCTCAATTTTAGTTAGATTTGTTAGTTTAGGAACTGTACATTGTTCCTCCTTTTCACTTGTAAACCGCGCTGATCTTCTGGCTGAATCGCACGTTTTTACTCACTGAAAACTACATATGGACATACTCAATGGCAAGCCTCGAGGGGATGAATACACAATCACACATGTTTACAAGGTAAAGTTACTCCTAAATCATTCTCTTTGCTTTAGTGGTGCTCTTGTTGTTATTTCATGGGTTTTCTTGTGGTTGGCTTGTGATTGCGTTCGGCGGAAGGAGCACCCCTAGTATAAATGTAGAACACAGTCTAAATATCAAAATTTACTCAAAGGTTCATTGATTATCATTGATAAAGAGGATTATTTCTATACTGTAAATATCAAGATTGTTTTATTGCCCAGACCTTCTATTTAGCAATGCCCTCTTAATAGACAAATGACAAATTAAACTAAACAACATAGCAAAGAACTCAACAAACAAACAATTGCAGGAAGGAGGTGCATGTTCTTAGTCTTTTCTGTCATAACAAGGAATAGAAATGCTGACATTGCTGACAATGATAGTTTGCACT
The DNA here is from genome assembly GCF_025860055.1 of Xyrauchen texanus. Lineage (NCBI taxonomy): Eukaryota > Metazoa > Chordata > Actinopteri > Cypriniformes > Catostomidae > Xyrauchen > Xyrauchen texanus. The sequence continues at coordinate 31,256,278 of NC_068292.1, forward strand.
TCCTGTTTTTTCCCTCTTTCTACATCACTTGCTCCAACCTTCAGAAACTCAAGCACTCAGAAACACATTAACACACCAAAATGAACAAAATCTTGTCAAAGCAAGCAATGAGCACAGATTAGATATCCTTGTCCGCCTTCACAGCCTAAAGAGCGTGGTCAATCCTGGGGGGATTTGAAACATTGGAAGGGAGAAAAAGAGTCAGCAAGAGGCTGTTTGGGGAAAGGGGGGTGACTGGTACAAAACCACCAATTTCATACTACATTAAATATCTCCCTTTTAAATGCTCAGAAAGGCCCATGTAACAAATTACTGGGCCTGTATTCAGACGCTCTTGTGCCTGGCAGTGCCCGGCCTGTGCCAGATTGTCTGCAGGCAGCGTTTGTGCCTGCTTTGATTGAATGCCAGTGTGGCCTCACAGGCTCGTCTCCCCAATCACTCCCCCATCAATACGCTGGCATGCTGTCCTCATATCAAAAATGACCCAATTAGTAGACATCGATGTGTTCTGACAGGCACTACCTGCTGGAGTGAAACAGCATGAGTTATTTCTCTATATCTGTCTGTGTCATTTTCTCTCTCTCCCTATCTCTACGCTGTTTGCAACTCTCCTGCACTCTTTAAAAATGGCGAGAGGTAAAAATGAAGTTGTTTGTTTCCATATTTTCCTACCTGTCTTGGTGTTGACTGCCCCCTCCACCTCCCCACCCTCAGGGTACTCTTTGAACAGTGGTTTGGGTGTCAGCGGCACGGGTGCAGAAAGCAGTTTAACTAAAACTGTAGTGAGGTGATTAGAGTACCAACTGACAGGAAACATTGTTCTCACACTGACTGATTGTCAGCACTCATCTTGGCAACTGACAGCCCAGATCCTGCTACCTACCTACCTACCTCCAAGCCCTCCACCAACCCCCTCCTGTTGGCTTTGAGCTACTGTGTGTGCGTTTGAATAAAGGGTATTTCATCGTCCCTCTTATGCATGCCGATCAAAACCACTGCCTGAGCACTCAATCTTGTGTGTATGTGTGTGGGGCGGCTCCAGAAAAGATGGTGTTAGATTCATCAAACATTCATACATCACTCACCTCAGGAATCAGTGCTCAGTGAAGTACTACACCATATTCCCTTTGATTTTGCTTCGATCATACACCTTCCTATCATTTCTCATATGCTGTGCTCAGCTTCTTCCGCAGACTTGAGATGGAACTGCCCTGCTAAAGCAACAGGCAGTCCTCCGAGCCATATGTTAACAAATAAAACAGCTCTGCCTTAATGAAAGAGAGCCTCAATATTTTACACAGCCACCATTAGCAATGAGAACTAACAAGATGGATGGTTTTGAGAATTTCTTGAACTTTCTTACAGGGTCTGACTATCGCAGTTTTGCTTCAGTAACTTTTACGTTTTTCTTTTTTCAGGCTTTTTACCAAAATGGACAGCTAACCATGAATCAGTTGGAGCTGTAAGAATATTAAGTTTGTTTAATGAGAAGTGATATATACTATTTTGATGCTTGGACATACAGTCATAAACATATCACAACATATCACCATCTAATGTGGGATGCAAAAGATTTAGTCCACTTGTAAAAAAAATTCTATTTTGCATTTTTTTCATTTGATACCATTTTTTTTTAGCACATATGATAATGTCAGCACAACAATTTAAGCTAAAAGTTGAAAAATGCATTTTAATTTCAAAATTTCTTTGTATTTGCTAATTTCACTTTGTACAAATTAGATAACACAGAGACTATTTAGCCCGAGACAAAACTGGTATTAAAATAAATGGGAAACATTGGAATGCCCAGCGGCTAACGGATTTAGAAAAGAATGTCCCGCCTTACTGGTAAAAGAGCCAATCACCTTTTAGATACAGACATGGCCTGCCAGTCAAGAATGAGCATGGGCATTAGCTGAACCAGCTTGTAAAATTGCATTTTTAAGTGTGATCTAAGCGAAAGAAGCACAATTTATAATACCATTGCTGTCAGATTTGACAGCTGATTTTAAATATGTTATTTGATTATTATCTTGACAAACTATTTTGGAGATTTTGCTCTTTCCCCATTCAAGTAGATAGGAGCTGAACAGTTGTGCTAGTTGTTTACATAGAAAATAGCTGCCCAGCCTGTCCAGGAGCATTCCAAAGATGGTGCCGAGTGGACTGACCTGTCTTGAAAGGGACTTTTGTTAACATTAGCTTCTTTTTCACCACCGGGCCGAACTGTTCTCATTGCACAATTGTACTGTTCCTTACCGATCCGGGCCAGCTGGTGGGTTTAAGGTTTATTTTCCCACTTTGGTACGTAACAGCGTCTTTTGGACACACAGTGTGAGGTAAACATTGGAGCGAGTGCGGCCCACTATGGAGGATGATCACATATTCCAGATTTTAGGACTGCTTTTTCCCCTGGTTTTACTCAGCTAACAAACAGCTAAGACACGCACCAAAAAGGAAAGTATAGACAAAAAGGCACTTTACCAGTGTTTGCCACTAGCTAAAAAGTATATTTATTGACAAAATATTATATAATTATTATATGAAAATATCTAGATGTATTTTGAGTTTAAATGACATGAAAAAAGGCTTGTAGAAACATGTATGTAGTCTACATTACCAGTTAAACCACCATAATAAAATCATAGATACACTTAAGCAAGTCTCTACAAAATAAAGCATCTAATGTAAAGGCATTTTTTCATATGGCAAGTAAAAAGTCAATCATGATAAAAAGCTTCAAGTTTTAGTTCACTCAATTTTTATTCTCCTTTACTCTCATTCATGTTGTTTCAAACCTGTTGAACTTTGTTGCTTCATTGGAGCACAATAAGAGATGATAGGCTGAATGCAAGGGGCAGACAAAATGCAAAGAAAGTGAATGGTGACTGAGGCTAACATTCTGCCTATCCTCTTTTGTATTCCACAAAGGAATGAAATGTTTGGAAAAGCATAAGAGTGAGTAAATGATTTTGTATTTTGCATACATTACCCCTTTAAAACCTAACAACTCTTTATAACAATCTCTGTGTATTTATTCATCCTGCCATTCTTGAGATCACCATTTCACTCTGTTGTCTATATGACATGTCCTGTACTCTCTCTCTCTCTCCCTTCTGTATTTAATGCCTGCATGGATCCATCTGGGCAATGACTGAATATCTGGGTTCAGCAGCTGATGGTCCGTAGCTCTGAGCTGGTCAAAGCGGAGGCCTTGCAGGTCTCTACTGCCATGTTCCGGCAAGCTGCTTGCATAGACAAACATTTGGCTCAGATATTACTACCAGCTGGAGCGAGCATCGCTGCCATTCTGAACGTCCTCTAATGTCACTCTCTCTCTCATTCTCTATCTGTCACATAAGGCTCATGTTAATATGCACAGACTCCTCGCCCCATTGGCTTGTATGCAGGCAAGATGTAAGTCAACTTAAAGGATTCCAGAGGACATTTTATTGCTCTTTCAGCACTCAGGAGATTTAAAAGGTAGTTCAGCGAAAAATACAATTTCTCTCATCATTTACTCACCCTCATGCCATATCAAATGCGTATGACTTTCTTCTGCAGAACACAAATTAAGATTTTTAGAAGAATATCTCAGCTCTGTTGGTCCATTCAATGCAAGTGAAGGGTGGCCAAAACTCCAGAAAGCACATAATAGCAGCACATAAGTAATCCATATAACTCCAGTGGTTAATTTCATATCTTTGGAAGCAATGAAATAGGTGTGGGTTAGAAACTATCTGTCCTTTTTTACTATAAATCCCCACCTTTGACCCGCCCCGACCAGTAGGTGGTGATATGCATGAAGAATGCAAATCACCTAAAAAACAAAAGATGAAGAATGTGGAAGTGAAAGTGAAGATTTATAGTAAAAAACAATATAATCTATTATCTTATTTAATTATATTATCAATCTTAAATATTGATCTATTTATTTGCTTGATCTACCATATTGCTTTCTGAAGACATGGATTTATTTGATACTGCCTTTATATGCTTTTTGGACCTTCAGAGATTTGGACACTATTCACTTGCATTTAATGGACCAACAGAGGTGAGATATTCTTTTAATAATTTTCACCTTTGTTTGTTCTGCATAAGAAAGAAAGTCACACACGTCAAATTTGTCTCAGATGTTTCTCCATAAATTCTTTAGGACAAATAAAAAAGGATAAATAAAAAAGATAGAAACAAATTTTCTATCAATTTTTGAGACAATTGTTAACATACAGTCAGAGTTTAGAGCTATACAATTAAAGGACATAGCAAAGCACCAGTAATTTGGTCTTGGAAGACTTTGATGAGAAATTTTTGAGTTCATATTAAAAACCTCTGCCTTTAGATTGCAGATTTTGGTCTCTTGGCAAATGTTAGCACAATGCTAGACATGGTTGAGATCTCTTCTGGAACTCTGGTGGAGACATGCAAAATGACTGGGGCCTTAATCTCAGTAAAAACATAGAGAAACAGGAGAATTGTGTAAAAGTCTCAATGAGAGAGGAAAAAATTAAATTACTGAGATATTGACCAGATTTCATTTTAGATTTTTCTTTTTATGGGATGGTACTTAGAAAAAATCTCATGTGTAAATAGCCATAATGGAGTTTGTTAAAGAACTCGGAAGCAGATGTTTGGCAGAGAAAATAAGACGCTGGTATATTAAATAGGTATTTCAAGGTGAGGCAGCCAAGATGTAGACTTGAGGCTATATTCATTAAGAATCTGCCTGTGAACTACTGTTTCCAAATCAGTTTGAACAAATAGCATTCAGCGCGCAACATACGTTCCATCAAGCTCTGTCTGATCAAGATTAGCTTAGGGGGTTGATAGCAGCTGCATTTTGATGCAGGTGTGTGAAGGTGGATGAACATGGATGCGGCTGTTGTCCACTGTGTGGCTTTCACCAAAACCTACAGGTTACAGACAGCCCAGATTTACCCCATTTCATTATGGTACTATGGTTAGACATGATATCATAAAACAGCTTTCTCATGTGTGTTATGTTAAAGGAGTATGCATACTGTAGCTAAAGGAGATTTCAATATATAAAATGACACACTATCTTTGTATCATTCACGCTAAACTGCACATATCATTAGTAAAATCACGTGATTAGAGTTTTGAAAAGAATAGTGGGGAATTAAATGAATTACAGAGTAATAGATTTCAAATACTAATGAATTATGTCTGTTGTTGTTGTTTGTCCCTTGTACATATAGAGTGGCTTAGAAACACTAAAGGAATAATGTACTTTGTCACACTGGGCTTATTTCCTCTGCTATATTTGCCAAGATAATATTTCAAATTCTTTAAAACAGAGTAGCGTGGAAGGTGGAGAGAGGCTTTTAAGGGCATTGTTTATCTATGGGTAAAACAGCTCAGAAGAACTGAGGCTAATTTGTATACCTTGCCACGTCTTGCCTGCGAGAAGTGGGAGACTCCAATAAAAAAAGATTTTCCAGCTTTTACCATTATCTTTTGATATATGACATGCTTGCAGGTGCTTTACCATAGCTTGAGGGGAAAGAAGGTATTCAAGATAAAAGACAGGTTATTACTATGTGACTGAGATACAATGGGACCTGCAGGTCAGGACACTCTAGACGAAGAGCTCTGTTTGAGCTGTTTATAGACTGAACTTGTCTATGGTCTACCAGCCCAACTGAGATCCAGTGTTCAGTTTTCATTGAACATACCATGGCACAAAGTGGACTAACAGTGAAGGAAAACCCAACTGATGGTATCATATGTCATTTCAGAGTGGTCTCATTCTGAGATATTTGTATGAATTGTTTACTTGTACTGTAGGTTTTTGCATTTTATACACTTTTATGTACAGTTTTATAGACCTTATAATCTTTCAGAATCCTCTAACCACCTTTACAACACTGCAGGTGAGTAAGCTGAATATTCAGACACAATGTGATAGCTGGAACTTTTCTGTATTAGTGACATACTTATGCATAAATGACATCCAAATGGGACATATAAATGTCTCATTATTTTCACTCTTTTCAATTATCTAAATTCAATTATCATCAAGTATGAAATATACTGTGAAGTAAGTGAAACACCATCGATGTTACAGTGAAATGTTAATGTGTGTTTAACTTCCTGATTCTTCCCATTGTTCCATAAGTTCAGATTCTTTGAACCCTAAAGGATTTGTAAACATTTGTTCTCTAAAGCTGTTCAAACTTAAAAGGGTTTATGTTTTAGATGCTGTCAATACATTGATGTTGTGTGTTTCATTGACTATGCAAGCATGCAAACAACATCTATAAATACGCAGCCCTCTACATAGCGAGTAAATCACTCGCATTGTGACTAAATTTCGCAGTATGCGGCTAAAATGTGTCTGTTATTAGCCAACGGCGAGTACAAATTAGTGAATTGTGTGGTGGCGAAGCACAGAAATCTGTAAAATGTACTGAATAAGAAGCTGGCGATAACGAAGCTGGATTCAGTCTCGTCTTTTACAGCATGTTGTATCTTGTGAGCGCACACTCAGGAAATGTACCTTATTTAGCTGCACTTTTCCACGGATTGTCGGTACACAAACCAATAACATGCCTGCCCTGTTGAATGGCTGTAGTAAGGTAAAAGAGTTGCAAAACTCAAGAGCTTGTAGATTTAAACTTGAGAACTTACAATAAACACTTTTACAAGCAAGTCAATACTTATTATGCACGTTAAAATTTTTTATTTTTGGCTTGTTCTGTGTATTTTGCGACCAAAGATGAGATCCACAGCCACCATATTCATTTTATGTATCTTTTAATATCCCTTCAGTTATTTACAGTCATAAAGGTACAAATAAACATTAATTCTAATAACACATTGCACGGATAAGGTAAAAACGATTGCAACTTCTCTCTCATTTATCTGTGCTGCACTCATTCAACTATAAACACTCTAAAACTTCTCTTAAAGAGACAGTACCATTTTAGTGCTTGTTATTCACGTCAATGTAAACTCACTGTAAATCACAGAAGTGCTTATAAAACATTCAACAAAATGTAGTAATGTAGTGGGTGTAATAAATGTGTAATATTTAAAGGCACAATCATACATTATGAAATATTTTAGCTTCAGAAAACACTGTAAATATTAAATAGGCTCATGATGCATCTATGCAAGGGTTTGGTAATTTTGTATTTTTTTATGTTATTATTATTATTATTTTGTATAGTAGTTGTGATATAGTAGCACTTAAATTATAATTTGTATAATGTAATTAGAAATTGTAATTATACAATTATAGCCTAATTGTTATGTGTGTAATTCTATGTTAATTATCAGAATCAGAAAAAGCTGTATTGCAAGTATGTTTTTTACGCATACAAGGAATTTGTTTTGGTGTTGTAGGCGCATGTCACACATTCTCTAAATATAAGAAACAAGTATTAAAATATAAGCAATATAAATATAAATATGTCCACACAGTATATATTAATAGTAAGAATAAAACTAAAAGAGAGCAGTACAGCAGAGTAAGTACAGTGGCATGTGGAGCCAGAGGTGGAGTGTGGAGAGTGTCAGGGTGGGTACCGGGCCTTGTTGATAAGGCAAGTGGCGGATGGGAAGAAACTGTTCTTGTGGCGTGAGGTTTTTGTCCTGATGGACCTCAGCCTTCTGCCAGAGGGGAGTGTCTCAAAGAGATTGTGGCCGGAGTGGGAGAGATCAGCCACAATCTTTCCAGCACGCTTCAGGGTGCTTGTAAATATTTTGTTAAAAAATGTGTAGGAAATTTCAAATAGAGGCAACAGCTTGTATCATTATTAAAAATGCAATTTCATGACATCATATGAATTAACAGAATGTGAAATGTGTAAATTTAGAAAAAAGCTAAAATGTGATTAAAATGGTGCAAATTGATATACAAAATAATATGTACAATCCTGCATACTAAAGTCATATAATATAAAGACTACAGATATGTATACATGTAAAGATGCCCCCTTTCGGATTTACTAGCCAATGGTGATTCTTTCTCCAACATGCCCGTTGAGGGAGGTAATATGAGGATATTGGTAATTTTGTCGACAGAGGATGTGTGTGATTATAAAATTTCTCTAAAAATGATCTGTGATCAGTCATGGAGTTCTTTTGTTTGTTTTAGTAAATTCCAGATTTGAACCTAGAAGGTTAGTGTCAGATTAGCATGAAAAATGCATGCTCCATGCTGGGCCTGTAAATTGTTTAACATTTTATTTATAAAATCTTGGAAAAGTTTTGTTTTAGAATACATAATGTGGTTTATTGCCTTGTGAGTCATGCACTGTATGTATCTTTCAGAGGAAACTGTGTTTTGTTGTTTTTGTGTGATATGGGCAAAAATCACTTTGAAAAGTCAACCATGGAAGCTAAAAAACAGTTAAGCTCCTTTAAGTTAATTAACCCAAATCCTTTCAGCATGGTTTCACCCTGTTTTAAAAGCTTGAAACTTGACCATTAACCTGAAAATGGATGTGAGAGTGCTCTCTCCTCTACTTTTTTTCTTCTCCAGCAAAATGTGACATAAAAAGCTTATGAAATGAAATGATGAGTTTAAAATGTCTTTTTTGAGGCAAACCCAATTAGGGCTCTCACAGTTTTTTCCACCTCACAAAAAGCCTTACATTAAGATGAGGGCTAATTATTAGTCTCGCAGTCATTATTTTACAAATCATTTCTGTTTGCCTTCCTCACGCTGCGGCAGAGAGTGGGCTCCAATTAGAAAGGCATTACAACAGCAACCAGGACTTAGCTGCATTACACCCAGCAATGACATTCCACCTGCCATTATGTTATTAGCAAAGAGCTGGATCGAGAGAGGAAAGAAAGGCTTTTAGTTGAAAATAAAGAGAAATAAAGGCATGTTGAAAGTAGCAGCTGTTAGCTTGCAGATCTCTCAAGTTAGAACTCTTTTCTGGGCCAATTCAACAAAAACGTATCTCTAGAATGACCATGTAGTGCTGTCTAGCCATTTGCTTTGTTCATCTTGGGAAACAGAAATGCTGATTTTCAAATTGAACTCAAAATAAAATAGATGGAATGATAGAAAGTTGAGGCTGTGAGAATCAGTCCCACTCTAATATTGTGTAGCCTTTTCACTAACATCGTGAAGTCTGGTCCAGCTTATTGTGTCCCAGAACCACCCACTTAGACTGGATGAGATTTTCTGACACACATGCAAAGTGACAAACCAGTTTGATTTGTTTTTACATGACAATTATATGTGAAAAACTCTTCTCGTAAGATATCTAAATGTAATAAATACAAAAGCACTATAAATTTCATACATTCCTGTTTAATTAAATTACGTAATTAATTTGTATATATATATATATATATATATATATATATATATATATATATATATTATGCAACCAGAGCTGAGTTCTCTTGCCTCCATGTGCTGTAAACAATAACCAGTATTATTGAGAATTACTGTAGATTGAGCTGGGTGTACTGTTAGTGCAAGCTGCTGTGCTATGGGCTCAGGCTGCAGACTGTAATGATGAACAGCATGCTTACATTGGTCCATCCAGCCTTGCTACTGACCTGAGGTCAGGGCTACAGCAGCGGTGGGAGAGAAGAACTGTGCATAAATCTGCTTAGCTGCATACATGCAATGAAATAGTTTCTCATTAAATTCGTGGATCAGGTATAGGTGCAAATATTTGTGTGTATACATGCACAATTGAGTTGACCATACACTTCTGTATGTAGTTCATGTCTCCCATATACAGTATCTTTTCACTTCTAAGCAATCATATAATCATAATCATAATCATAATACACTTATGTGGCGGTACAGTGTTCACAATACCTGTAACTTGGGCTAAAGGCTGCTTGTCATCATAATATGCTATATACAGTAGAGACACCAACTATGATCCTATATGGAGTCTGGTCTGTCTACCATAACAGTCAGTCATTAAAATGATAAATAAATATATACAGTCTAAACTCATTGATCCTAGGTTTCACCTTTTCTCATTTTCACAATGGTTAAGGGTTAGTATGTCTTTATGTAAATGTTTTGTTCGCCTAAAGGAAATGGAGGAACAGTTTACAATAAGGCTGTATGAGTAAGCACAATAGTTCATATGAACTAACAATGAACAATAAAAATTAATCTTCATTAATTGTAAAGCGTTACTGTAAATTTACCCCCTTGCCACTTAGCCTCCCTTTCCTCCCCACCTTCTATTCCCTGTCAATGCATTGCAGTTTGGCCACGAGGCATTGTGTATTTTTCTCCCATGCCAGCAACTGCCATTTGGACAATGAGATTCAGAGGACCCTCCCACTTTGAACTAAATTCAGCTTGCTATGCTTGCTCTGCTCTCTATTTTTCTTTCTCCCTCTCTCTCTTTTAATAACTTCCCCGAAGGCACTCCGTCTTTTTTCTCTCTCCTCTTCATACACCCTTCCTTTTAATTTGACCATAGGTCTCTCTGGTGAGGCTGTGATGCTGATAAGAAAGGTATGGTTGCTTTTAACTGACAGCTTGCCCGTGCCCCGATTGTGTGTGTGCATTTGCAAATGTGTTTTTTCTGCATTTAGATCTGCATTCAATGCCACTCAATCAGCTCTTCTCTTAATATTGTGTAAAACCAAGATGGTTGACTGTGAATTTAAATGGATGATACATCTCATGCGAACCACTGGGAATTGATATAGTGCTTCAGAAAAAAGTAATGATCCAACATTTAAAAAAAAGTCATTATTTACGCATGTCATTCCAAACCCATGTGCCATTCTTTCATCCATGGAAAGTATTCTAGGCAGAATGATAGACTCAGTCACCATTCACGTTCATTCTATGAAAAAAAAAAAAGATGCAATGCAATTTAATGACTGTGACTAACATTCTACCTAACATCTCTTTTTTTGTCCCACAGGAAACAGTTAGTCAAACAAGTTTGGAACAATATGTGGGTGAGTAAATGATGACAAAATTTACATTATTGGGTAAACTATCCCTTTAAGTCTGCCTACTTCCACATACTGAGGGCTAGGACTCAATGACAGATGTGTGAGGAGATTGGTAACATAGACTATCAGCTTGCCCAGGGGGCTTGCTCTCACTTGTCATGGGATGGAGAGAAAGAGACCCCTAAAGATACCTGTCTGACACCTCTCATCAGTGCAGTATCCTGAATCCAGCAGAGAGCTACTGAGGGTCTGAAATATCACACCTTTAAGCTACTGTTTGCACTCAGCGCCTGTCATTTCCACTTTAGAGAACAACAGCCTCTGGGTGCACGAAAGAGGCAGCCATTGTAAAACAAAAATTTGGAAAAAGCTAAATTTGTCGTATTATGGCATCATAATACATTGTGTCATCCACAATGCAAGGAATAGCATTAAAGAAATAGCCTCCTATGCTTTGCCATTTATTTTGTCATGGGGATTATTTTTAATAGACTTTTGTGTGAATGTGCTGGTTTTGTCACTGTGAAAGTGAGAGAGAAGGTTTGTTGCATGCCAGTGTTTGTAATTAAGGCCGTTTGGTGTTCAAAATCATGGGGTCTTTAAACATGAATGTAAAAACATGTGTGAGCACTCCGTCTGCCTCTCTTTCTATTTCTGCGTGGTCCTTGTGAGTGAGGGCAAGCAGGGAGGGAGGTGACCTTGCCGGGTGTAATTAAAGTGAAACACCTTGATGTGTCACCATTGGCTCAGACAGCTTAAATCTCCCTAATGTAAATCGGCCCACTGCTGACGTGCTGCTAGGCATGGCCACGGAGAAGGTAGAGACAGTGGTGATCCATCTCTGCGCACACACACACACACACGCACGCACGCACGCACGCACGCACGCACACACACACACACACACACACACACACACAGCTGTTACAGATAATTTTGTTTTGGGGACTCTCCATAGACTTCCATGCATTTTATGGATTTTATACAGATCTAATGATAATTTATATCCCCTAACCCTACCCCTAAACCTAACCCTCACAGAAACCTTTGTTGGTGCGGCTATCCTTATGTGGACACTTCATAGACAAAATGATTGTTATACTGAACGAACTATAGATTCTATCCCCTAACCTTGCCCCTAAACCTAACCCTCACAAAAACTTTCTGCATTTTTACGTTTAAAAAAAAAAAACATTGTTTCGTATGTTTTTTAAATTTTAATTATGGGGACACTAGAAATGTCATCATATACCACATTTATAGCATAATACCCTTGTAATTACCAGTTTGTAACCTAAAACAGTTTCTTCGTAAACCACCCAAAACCCGCCCACACACACACACACACACACACAAGGTCTCCCACCCTATAGTGATAGCATGTGTTTCAGTATGTTTTACACACCAGACACCATGTTACAAAGCTTCATAGACACAACACCTCATGGGATAGCTGCGTGTGTGCTTATGAAAGAGGCTGAAATGTCACAAAGTGGTGAGAATTTGTGGGCATCATTAAATCATCTGATATATTAACACTAATTTGACTGATAAAGAAAATCTATGTGTTTCTCTGTGTGTGCCAAATAGTTGAACTGACAGAATCAAAAAACAAACAAACAAAAAACAGTTCCTTTAAGAACATTTACAGCAACATTAGTTAAAAGTTAAAAGAGCATTTTTCACATAAAAAAAGGATCAAAAAGACCATTTAAATATCAAAGAATGAGAGACTGTCTGACACACAACTTGGGAGGGATGCCTTCCAAATGGCTCTGGGCTGAATAGACCCATGGCATGTAGAAGAATGTTTCTAGGTCTCTGTGCCAACATTACCAGTTGTCGATGGCCCATGCCAGACTGCTGATGCTTGCCTGGGCAATGGGAACAGTGACAGGAATCAGATGCCAAGACTGTGTCAGTGCCAGGCACTGTGCCCAAAGTCTCTGACCTACAGGGCAGTGCCAGAACATGCCACATGCTAGCAAGGCACACAGGGCATGCACAAACATATACCCACGTGTACTCAGTCCTATATGGGCCTCTGAATTTGGCAGTGTTATGTAATCAGGGACTAATTTTTGCACGAAACCTGTGTCTCTATAGTTCTCCAGTGAAATCAGTCTATAGCAGAGCAGATTACTTCTGTGTGCCAAGTACATGCCTAGGTCTTGGCATTGTCTTGATTTGGGTGTTCATGTCTATAATAAATTAACTTGAACAAAAGCACTGTTTTTCTCAACATATTGCTGTGAGGAAAACTCACAATGTTCATGATTCTTTTTTTTTTTGTAAAATGAATTTGTCTGCATTCAAGTCATTTTTATTTGCACTTTACCCAATACACATTGTTTCAAAGCAGTTTTATAGACAATCATGCTTTAATGTCGTAAGTCAAAGGTGACTGTAACGTGCTACTGTATGGGATCCACAAGGAAAAAAGCAATAATACATTCAACCTACTGTAGTTAGTGAAGAGAAAAAACCTTCAGAGGAAGCAGATTCAGCTTGGGGAACCCGTCTTCCTCTGGCTTTACAATGTACTGTATGTATATGTACTCACATTGAGGTGATGGGGGCCATTATTAATGTTATGCTGAAAAGCAAAGTTTAGTGTTACATTGAAAAGTGGGAAAATAAAAACTCAGCTCCTGCTTTCTCCTTCAAAGTAGAAAGAGATCTGTCACAGTTGTTCTGAAACCCAGGATTAGGAGGAAGAAAACACCGTCATGGAGTCTTCACCCTTAGCTGCAGTCATCACGACTTTTGCCGGAATCCATCAGATGCACCATCAAGACCTCCTGGACCTACATGCCTAGCAGGAACAGCATTCCCAGGTCCTGCTCCAAGCCAGGGCAGAGGACCTGCAGGTATTACGGCACCCGATGGCCCAGGGGAGTACTCCAGCAGTGACACCGATCACACCCATGGCCACGCCCCACATTACGCTCACAAAAATGGGGCCGCAAGATGAACCCAAAGCCTTCATTGAGCTCTTCGAGTAAGCGGCTGAAGTGTAGGGCAGGCAGAACACACAGTGGGCAATCCTTGCTATATGGCGAAACACAGCTTGCGGCCCAACAACTGCCGATCGTGAGTATCATGGAGTACATGGACCTAAAGTGGGCCATTCTGTAGCAGGTTGGCCGCAATCCGGAGCAACACCAGCAACTCTTCTGCACCCTGCCTTTCAACGAATGCCCAATAGTTTCGTGATGCCTGTCGAAGGTGGGTACTGGCAGAGGATTAAGACGCTGGAGCTGTTATCGATCTTGTGTTACTGGAACATTTCATCAGCAGGCTATCGAAAGTGTCGGGTGAGTGGTTCCAGTGCCATTACCTGGCATCGAGGGCAAGCAATCCCTCTTCTTCTCTCACTCACTCACTCACTCACTCACTCACTCACTCACTCACTCACTCACTCACTCACTCACTCACTCACTCACTCACTCACTTCCCCCTCATCCTGTTCCTGGGGAATGGGGAATTCCTACTCCAAAACTGGTTCCTCGGTTGTCACTTAGGGCAGGAAAAGAAACTGAACAGTCTAAAGGCCCGTTTCTATTGGCTGGGCATTCACGGGATGTTCGCAGGTGGTGTGTGGCATGCCGTGAAAGTCAGCTGGTGAATCCGGCCACCACAAGAGTGCCATTGCGGCCCCTTCCATTTTTCGAGGTCTCCTTCAAAAGATTTTGTATGTACTTTGTCCGGCCATTAGAGCGGGCGGCACACGGACATCGCTTTGTGTTGGTTGTGATGGACTATGCAACATGATTTCCAGAAGCAGTCTCAACACGTAGTGTTGAGGAGGCCCTCTTCAGAATAATCTCCCGAGTGGGGATTACAAATGAAATCGGGAAAAGTGGCTCAAACGCCTATTATTTGCAGTATGAGAGGTACCACAAGCCTTCGCGGGGTTCACCCCATTTTAATTATTGTACGGGCGTCGACTGTGCGCCGTGCTCAACATCCACCAGGCAAATTGGGAGGATACACATTCAAATTAAATTCAATATCTTCAATATGCAAACACTGGGGCAATTGACACAGGGGAATTTGCTCCAGGCTCAAGAACATCAAAGCCGGTGCTAAATAATAGAGGAATTTACACCAGGAGATCATGTCCTTGTATTACTCCCCACATCAAGCTCTAAATTACTCACCAAGTGGCAAGGGCCTGGGAAATGATTATGATGTTAAACGAAAAGATAGAGGCGGAGCACACCAGACTTACCACTTCAACCTCCTAAAACAATGTAGAGAGGCGGTCTCCGTTACTGTGTCAATGGTGGTTCCGGAGAGGGAGGAGCTCGGACCTTAGTAGAGATAAAATGCAAATGTTAGGTATAAAAATACATCCTCCTTATCACGCTCATGAGTGTTTATACAAATGTGATTTACTTCCTGTTTTGAATGGGGATTGAACTGTGGTCTCCTATGCAACTGATGTAACGTGCTACCAGTTGTGCCATGAGGGTAAGTAATTGTTGTCGAGCTGTTCTAAATATCGGCATAGGGAATGTCAGTGAGTTGGCATACTGTTTCTGATCCTAGGGTATAGAACTTTCAGAAACAGCATAAACAGAACGAGCACGACTTCCCGCGTGACCATGCTGTCCAATTTGCATGGTGATGTCAGCATATATGAAATTACTTTTCAGGTAGTTGCACTGGGACATGATGCCGTTGTTTAGCACATTTGACAAACTTCTTTGAGCTTTGAGCTCCAAACTCAACTATCTAGACTAGTCTAGCAGGCATTTTTTATTTACGTACATTCCTAATAGAAATTGGATTGATAGATCGTCTAGGTTACGTATGTAATCATCGTTCCCTGATGGAGGGAACGAGACGTTGTGTCAGAGAAGCGACACTAGGGGTCTCTCTTGAGCGCCGATATTCACCTCTGAACTATGAAAAAAGGCCAATGAGAGTTGGCAACCAGTATTTGCATGTCCCGCCCCCGGACAAGCGGCGCAAATACGGGAGTTCATTCAGGATTTTTCTGAGGAGCCGGAAATGGTCCGGCCACAACAGTGGCTCGGCTCAGCGACGTGGCAGGGGAGACACAACGTCTCGTTCCCTCCATCAGGGAACGGAGGTTACATACGTAACCTAGACGTTCCCCTTCTGTCGCTGTCTCCACGTTGTGTCAGAGAAGCGACACTAGGGGTCCACTTATAAAAGCGCCACGCGCTGAGCCGTGTACGTGAACTGCTGATACAGGAGCCAGCAGGTATTCTTACGTGCAGGACGACCAACTGTATCAGGCTGCACGTAACCTTCCCCAATGCCCCATTTAAGCCATCAGGATTCCTTATCGTTACCCTGGAGGGGGGAACAAGATGC
This sequence comes from Xyrauchen texanus, assembly GCF_025860055.1. Lineage (NCBI taxonomy): Eukaryota > Metazoa > Chordata > Actinopteri > Cypriniformes > Catostomidae > Xyrauchen > Xyrauchen texanus. The sequence continues at coordinate 31,272,553 of NC_068292.1, forward strand.
TGGCCGGGCCTCTTTTCTCTCTATGTTTCTCGCATAGAGCAACTTAGGCCGGGGCCCTTACACGCATTGAGGGAAGGGGGTCTTAGCCCTTATTCAGGGCGGAGAAGACCCTGCAGAGGCCACGCCTACCCGAGAGGGGAGGCAAGTTTAAGTGGCAAAACCATCAGAGGCCTGACTTAGGGCCTATGTGGAAAAGTCGGTGCAGTGGTGGATCCAGCCTATAGAGGGGGGAACATACAGCACGGCAGCCGAGGCAGCCATGTCTGCCTAAGGGAAACACGGGAGTCAGCTCGCCAGAGGGGACAGAACCGTGGTGTTACACACAGGGGTAGTCCAAAGGAGGCCTTACCTGTGGAGCACCTATACCAGTACAGGGTAGCTTACGGTACCCGCAGTGGCTTGGTTCAGCGAGTTCCTCCACTGAACTGCGACCCACGAGGGCTAGGGAGGAATCGGCCAGTGTCCCAAACCTGAGATCTCCTGGGAATGAAGGCGCACTGTTTCCCCTGGTTAGGGGGAAGGGCGGTAGGTGCAAGAGATTCACCTGGTCAGATCGTGGGCGTGCCACCGAGTTCTACGGGCTCGGTACCTGAGAGAACACGGGACGATACTGACTCAACTCGGAGATTGTAGAATCTTGCAAAAGTGTTAGGTGTTGCCCAGCCCGCTGCTCTACAAATGTCTGCTAGGGCAGTGCCCCTAGCCAGTGCCCATGAGGACGCAACACTCCTGGTGGAGTGAGCTCGGACCTGCAAGGGGGGGGCACGGCCTGGGTGTGATAAGCCAGGGAAATGGCATCGACAACCCAGTGGGCGAGTCTCTGCTTGGAGACAGCATTCCCTTTCTGCTGTCCCCAAAGCAGACGAAGAGCTGCTTAGAGCGTCTGGTGCTCTGTGTGCGGTCCAGATAAATACGTAAAGCATGTACTGGACACAGCAGTGAAAGGGCTGGGTCTGCCTCCTCCCGGGGCAGCGCTTGCAGGTTTACTTCCTGATCCCTGAAGGGTGTGGTAGGAACCTTGGGCACATAGCCCGGTCGCAGTCTTAGGATCACGAAAGTATCTGCCGGACCGAACTCCAGGCAAGCGTCGCTAACAGAGAACGCATGCAGGTCCCCGACCCTCTTGATGGAAGCGAGCGCAATCAGCAGGGCAGTCTTGAGAGAGAGGGCCCTGAGTCCAGCTGAGTCAAGCGGTTCGAAGGGGGGTCTCTGGAGGCCCGTAAGGATGACCGAGAGATCCCAGGAGGGAAACAGGTTAGGCCGGGAGGGAGTTATCCTCCGGGCACCTTTTAGGAACCTGACGATTAAGTCGTGCTTACCAAGAGACTTGCCGTCTACCGTGTTGTGGTGGGCCACGATAGAGGCGACATACACCTTGAAGGTGGAGGGGGACAGCCTCCTCTCCAGCCTCTCCTGAAGAAACACGAGCACTGACCTAACTGCGCACTTCTGTGGGTCTTCGGCTCGGGAAGAACACCAGTCCGCAAACAGACGCCACTTTAGAGCGTAGAGATGCCTGGTAGAGGGGGCTCTGGCTTGATTGATTGTATCTATGACGGTCGGTGGTAGGCCGGCTAGATCTTCTGCATCCCGTCCAAGGGCCAGACGTGGAGGTTCCAGAGGTCTGGGTGCGGGTGCCAGAGCGTGCCCCGTCCCTGAGAAAGAAGGTCCTTCCTCAGGGGAATCTGCCAGGGAGGGGCTGTCGTGAGGAGTGTGAGGTCCGAAAACCAAGTCCGGGTAGGCCAGTAGGGGGCTACCAGGGTGACTTGCTCCTCGTCCTCCCTGACCTTGCATAGCACCTGTGCAAGAAGGCTCACTGGGGGAAATGCGTACTTGTGCAGCCCCGTGGGCCAGCTGTGTGCCAGCGCATCTGCCCCGAGGGGAGCCTCTGTCCGGGCATACCAGAGCGGGCAGTGGGAGGTTTCTTGGGAGGCAAACAGGTCTACCTGGGCCTTGCCGAACCGGTCCCAAATCAGCTGGACCGACTGGGGGTGGAGTCTCCACTCTCCGCCGGGCAAGCTTTGTCTTGACTAGCGTCCGCCATCACATTGAGGTTGCCGGGGATGTGAGTGGCGCACAGTGACTCCAGTCACTGCTGACTCCATAGGAGGAAGCGACGGGCGAGCTGTGACATGTGGAGGGAGCGTACTCCGCCTTGGCGGTTTATGTAAGCTACGACTGTGGTGCTGTCTGTCCTGACTAAGGCGTGTTTGTGCCGAATTAGCGGAAGAAACTTCTGCAGGGCCAGAAAAACAGCCAGAAGCTCTAGGCAGTTGATGTGCCAGCGCAGCTGGCCTCAGTTCCACCGGCCTGCGGCTCGCGCCCGTTACACGGCGCCCAACCCTATTTGGAGGCGTCAGTCGTGACCAGAACGCGTCGGGACACCTGCTGCAAGGGTACTCCAGCCCTTAGAAAGCAAAGGTCTGTCCAGGGTTTGAAGGTCTGGCGGCAGGCAGAGGTAACTTTTACATTGTGCGTGCCGCGGCGCTATGCTCGTCTCGGGACTCGAGTCGGAGCCAGTGCTGAAGTGGTCTCATATGCATCAACCCCAGCGCGCGCCGCGGAGGATGCCATATGCCCCAGGAGCTGTTGGAAACGTTTTAGCGGGACCACGGCACCTGGCTTGAAGGAAGCGAGGCATTTCAGCACTGACTGAGCATGCTCGTTGGAGAGACGTGCTGTCATTGACACTGAGTCTAACTCCAGACCGAGAAAAGAGATGCTCTGGACCGGGGAGAGCTTGCTCTTTTCCCAGTTGACCTGAAGCCCCAAACAGCTGAGGTGCCTGAGCACCTGGTCTCTGTGTGCGCATAGTAACTCTCGAGAGTGAGCCAGTATGAGGCAGTCTTCGAGGTAATTGAGTATGCGTATGCCGGCTACTCGGAGCGGGGCAAGAGCTGCCTCTGCGACTTTCGTGAAGACGCGAGGGGACAGAGACAGGCCGAAGGGGAGGACTTTGTACTGATACGCCTGACCGTTGAACGCGAACCGTAGGAAGGGTCGATGTCGAGGGCAAATTGGGACGTGGAAGTACGCGTCCTTCAGGTCTACCGCTGCCAACTAATCTAGATGCCGGACGCCAGATAGAATTTGTTTCTGGGTGAGCATTTTGAACGGGAGTTTGGACAAGGTCCGATTGAAAACTCGCAGGTCCAAGATCGGTCGTAAGCCGCCGCCTTTCTTGGGTACAACGAAGTAAGGGCTGTAGAAACCCTTCTTCGTTTCGGTTGGAGGCTCTATCGCGTCCTTTAATAGAAGGGAGGCAATTTCTTCGCGCAGGGAATGGGCATGTTGGCCGTGTACTGCGGAAAAATGTACGCCCACGAAGGGGGGCGGAGACCTGGCAAACTGAATTGCGTAACCGAGTAGAATGGTCCGGTGCAGCCAGCGTGACGGGTTGGGCAGTGAAAGCCACGCCTCTAAACTCCGTGCTAGGGGCACCAAAGGGACGGGTTTTTTGGGCGTACCGGCGGGCTTCGCAGCAGTCGCGGAACAGGTAGCGTGGCGTCGGAAGGCAACTTGGCGTCCGAGGCTCTGATGCTGAGAATAAACTCAAAGCACTTACCTTGCTCCGCGCACCCGGCAGGGGCGGGTTCGTGACTGAGGAGGAGGTCTGATGCTGGCGTCCTCTGGACTCGTCTGAACCGGCCGGCCGGGGAACAGTCGTGGGGCTGAAGGCGGGACACCGCGTCCATGGAGCGGGACTGTTGAGGCCTGAAAGCAGAGTGCCGTGAGAACGGCATTTGCGAGCCATATGCCCCAGAGACAAAGGAAATAGCTCTTTTATTGAGAATTTGGGTACCGCAGCCCCTGTTAAGGAGTGCGGCAAATGAAAAACAAAGGATTCTCCTCCCGGCCCTCCACCGGGGGCGGAGCGGTCTTACCACCTCGGAGCTAACTTCTTGGACTCTGGGTGCGTTGTCTTAGGAGCGCCTGGGAGCCTTCCGGGTCCTCGAGGGGGTCCGTGAGACAGGGGGCGTGCGCTTCCCGCGGTTTGCTCGACGCTGGGGCTGAGAGCTGGGCCCGGGTTGAGGCGGAGCAGGAGCTTGTCTTCTGGCCGTGGGAGGACGCCCTCGGCGAGCAGATGGGGCATGGGCTGTGGCGGCAGGCCTGCGGCGAGGCATGATGTGAGAGATGGCCTCCGTCTGCTTCTTTACCGTGGAGAACTGCTGGGCAAAGTCCTTGACGGTGTCTCCGAAGAGGCCGAACTGGGAGACAGGGGCGTTGAGGAAGCGAGTCTTGTCGGCTTCACGCATCTCGACCATGTTCAGCCACAGTTGACGTTCCTGGACCACTAGCGTGGCCATCGCCTGCCCGAGCGCTTGCGCTGTGACCTTCGTCGCTCTCAGGGTGAGGCCGGTCGCTGAGCGCAGTTCCTGCAGCGTGTCAGGATCAGGGCCACACCCGTGCATGTTGCGAAGTGCCTTGGCTTGGTGGACCTGCAGGAGAGCCATGGCATGCAGGGCAGAAGCGGCGCGTCCGGTGGCGCTGTAGGCCTTCGCTGTCAGCGAGGAGGTTGCTCTACAGGTCCGGGAAGGGAGTAAGGGGCGACCTCGCCAGGTGGTAGGGGTACCGGGGCATAGATGGATCGCAACCGCCCTATCCACCTGGGGAATCGCTGCGTACCCGTGGCGCGCTCCGCCGTCGAGGGTGGCGAGGGCGGACGAGCCTGTGGCAGTGTGGCGAGTGGAGAGGGTGCTCTCCACGAAGACATCAGCTCGTCATGCACTTCCGGAAAAGCGGAACCGGGGCGAGGCTGTGAGCGGCGCGCAGACCCCAGGAACCAGTCATCCAGCCGTGATGGCTGTGGGGAGGATGGAGGGTTCCAATCCAAGCCCACGCTTTTGGCTGCCCGGGAAAGCATGTCGGACATCAGTGCGTCAGCCTCAGCCTGGGCGTGCAAGCCCGAAGGCGGCAGCCAGGGGAGTCCTCTGCATCAGATGCCGCGCCATCCGATGTCGCGGCGAGCTCATCGGCTTCCATCGCAAGAGGGTCGGCTGACTGGCTGTGAGGCGAGTCGCCGCCGCCTCGAGCACGGACGGGAATCAAAGCCATCCCCAAATCGCCTCCATCGCCAGCCGCATCATCCTCAATCCCGTGGGAAGAAGGAGCAATACGGGGGGCGGCTGGAGTGGCTTGCTCACGGTTGTAAGCAAGCCGCGACCGCAACGTTGTCATGGTCATGTTCTCGCAGTGAGAACATGAACCATCCACAAACGCAGCCTCGGTGTGATCGCTACCCAGACACACGAGACAGCGCCTGTGGCCGTCGGAAGTGGAGAGCACTCTACCGCATCCAGAAACAACACAGGGGCGGAAGGGCATCTTTATAAAGATGCGTCCTTAAAAGGACATTCAACGCCGCTGTGTTTTGCTCCTTTAGAGGAAATTACTCTTTTAGATAAAATCACTCTTTTAGGGAAAAAACTCGTGAGAGTTTTTAAATCTGCACTGTCGATGTGCCCAGGGGCAGGAATGCACAGCCGTGCAAACAGGAGAAAGCCGCTGTTGTGCGCCGTGGAATCCAACAGTTATGCAGCAGAGGGATGACAGGAACTCGGTGTGTAGTATGCAGCAGTTGCAGACACGACCATTGGCTCCGAAGAAATTTTCTGAATGAACTCCCGTATTTGCGCCGCTTAAATACCCGTATATCCGGGGGCGGGACATGCAAATACTGGTTGCCAACTCTCATTGGCCTTTTTTCATAGTTCAGAGGTGAATATCGGCGCTCAAGAGAGACCCCTAGTGTCGCTTCTCTGACACAACGTGGAGAGAGCAACAGAAGGGGAACCTCAAATAACACCTAAAAGTCAACATTAATAAATAACACACAATTTACACAATGTGCATTGTGTACTTTCACAAAATTTCACAAAATGAAAAGAATGAACATGAACATTTGTAAAGGCATAATAATAATTAAATAAAATTTCACAGAATCTTATTGCAACTTACTTAAAGGGATAGTTCACCCAAAAAATTTAATTCTCTCATCATTCACTCACCCTCATGCCATCCCAGATGTATATGACATTCTTTCTTCTGCAGAACATATCCTTTAAGAAGAATATCTTTTTCACAGCTGTGATGATGCGTTTCCGCCCTATTTAGCAGTGTAAATCTAGCAAACTTTTTATATGATAATTGTTTTTAAATATTGCAAGTTAAAAAAATTATTCTTTGTGTTATATTACACTGGGATAATAATAATAATAAAAAAGAATTACCACAGCTGTGAGGGGATTTCTATTACAGCTGCCAAGAGAGTGACAGTAAATTTGGCATCTTTTCCCATCTGCCTGTCTTAATCCTCCACTCTATTATTTTCCTCTTCTGGAAAGTCATTCAAATCTAATAGTGGATTTTTTCTTTTGCTCTTGGAGCAAAAGAGTAAGTGAAAATAATATTTGGTGTGATCTCCCATTCACCTCTGTTGAAGTTTACCCTGCAATTGTTTATTTCCGCGTTCCAAAACCCAGAGTGTGAAAAAGGTCTGTTCAATGCAAGAGAATGGTGACCACAACTCAGAAGATACAAAAAGCATAAAAAAGCATAATAAAAGTAATCCATATGGCTCCGTGGTTAAATCAATGTCTTCTGGAGCGATATGACATGAGGGTAAGAAACATACATATTTAAGTCATTTTTTACTATAAATCGCCACCTTTTACCAGCCCCAACTAGTAGGTGGCTGAATGTGAAAGTGTTAAAAAAAAAGATTACTTAAATATTGATCTGTTTCTCACCCACACTTTTCATATCGCTTCAGAAGACCAAGGGTAAAAGTGTTTAACCACTGGAGTCATATTGATAAACTTTATGTGCTTATTGGACCTTCTGAGTTCTGGTCACCATTCACTTGTATTGTGAGGACCATCAGAGCTGAGATATTCTTCTACTAAAATATTTGTTTGTGTTCAGCAGAAGAAAGAAAGTCATAGACATCTGGGATGGCATGAGGGTAAGTAAATGATGAGAGAATTAAATTTTTTGGGTGAACTATCCCTTTAATGTTATAAAAACTGTTGCAGCTTTCTGAGGCAGGTTTTTAATGCAGATGTTCATTTATGTGTGATTTCAGTTGTTAATTTGTAAAATCTGTACTGTAGTCTGTGTTTGAATTTTCATGCATGGAGAATGATTAAACACATTCAAAAGTATCTACAGTAAAGCCTTATCCCACTGATTTTGTCTTCTGTCAAAATCTGAAGGTGAAATGGGTTAGTTGTACTTCAACAGAACACTTCATCTGAGGGCCTGTGAACAAAAAGTCAGCTTGAGAGGGATTGCAGTGTTCTTAGGACAATGGATTAGGGGAGATGAAAAATAAATGGAAAAAAGAAAGAACAAAAGACACAGAAAGACGCAGATGTGGCAACAAATGCCAATTAAATGGCAGTTAAAAGCTAGTCAAATTGTAATTAAAAGCTATAGATTTGTTTTTTTAAGTCTGTTTTTTTGGAGAATAGATTTCTGATGGGTAATGTAGCATCCAAGTGTTTATCTGCTCACCAGGCACCACATTACTGTACAGAAACATCCTAAGATTTCAGTTACAATATCATACTTTTGTCAGATTTTATATTAGTAGTTCACCCAAAAACGTGGATGTTATTTGCTCAATTTAACGTTGCTCCAAACCCGTATAACTTTCATTCGTGGAACACAAAAGGGGAAATTTTAAGAATCTTCACATGGCTTTCTACTTGTAATGAAAGGTAATGGTGACTGTGCTGCCAAGCTCTCAAATGAAAACACCATAAAAAGTAGTCAAGTACAGTAAAAGTAGTCAAACTGACTCATGCACTGTATCTCAAGCTTTCAAAATCCAAATGATCACTCTGTGTTATGAACAAACTGTAAAATTGTAAAATGGTTGTTCACTGTCAAATCAAATCATTGAGCTATTCTCGACTGCAGAGCCCAAATCGAATATGAGAACTATGGCACAGATTTGACTTCATGACTATAAAGATAAAAATGTCATTTTGGGTGAACTATTTCTTAAAGACTTAAGATTTGATGTAGTAGACCCCTGGTTCATGCCATCTGTGTACTGTGCTGACATTACACAGACCAGTCACATGCATGTCTTTGAGCTTCCTGAGTCATTGTCAGTGCTTATCATGATCTAGAGCTAGAAAACTCTCCCTGCTTTAATAAAAGCTCTATCTGGAGACCCCTCCTCCCCAGTTCTGTATGTAATGAGCCATGAATGTGTATCAAGTGAAAATGTGTTTAATGTCGCAAATTTCTTATTGCCTGCCAGTCTCTTTAATTTGATCTGATGATGGACAGTTACCGTTTCGGGCAGTGAAGCCACAGAACATATTGGTAGTGAGACTGGCAGCTAATAACCCCCCCCCCCCCCTTTTTCCCTTTATTTATAAATCTCAATATTGATATTATGAAGATATCATAGGTGTATTAAGGTTCGCCTATCTCTTTTCGTGCCCCCCAAACTAATAATGTGTTATTGATTTGGGTCTGTTACCCTCCCATGAGTTATCACCTCACAGTTCTATCTTCCTCACGTTGAATATTGTCTTTTGCATTGGAAATGGTACGGTTGGGTCAATTTATTGCTCTTGATAATGACTCTAGCAAATGCAGTGAAAGCACTAATCTAATAGTAGCTGATTGTTTTAAACATATTTTTTTATAGACCATGTCCATGAACATGTAAATTTTCCTTAATCAAGTTGTCAAGACTGGACCTCCATTGATTAATATAAAGCAGGGGTTTTCAAAGTCTTAAACTGTTGACCTTCCCCCTTAGGCAAAATTTGTTCCATTACTATAACCATTCGGTTACTAGTTGTTAGAACACACAAGTTATGACAGATGTTTACTTTTATTTCTGTGTAATTTGAATTGAACTTCACATTTACAGTAAATTAACGAGGGTCGGATTGTCATTCTTTGAATTTGATTTAATCCATTTACATTTAATGTTGTGTTTATTTATGTTTCTTTTTTGCTTGGTGTATTTATCATTCTCCGTGCTTCCACCTCACTTTGAAAACTGCTGATTTAAAGTAATGCATTGCTCAAAAAACCTGAATTTGAATCTTTAGTTGGAGCTCAAATAGCCGGTTCACTGCACCACTAACCGTCTGAGTTGCCTTGGCATCTATCCCACAACTTGCAAGAGAGAAAACAAGAGGCTGAAGAATAAGAGAAGGGCTAGAAGAGAAAAAGAGAAGCAGAAATAAGCAGCACATGTGTGTGTATATATATATATATATATATATATATATATATATATATATATATATATATATATATATATATATATATATATGTGAATATATGCAGCATCAGCACAAAATTTTGCTGACTCAGCTGACGGTGGTGCTATGCTGCATGTTAAAACACATAGTGGCAAAGTCCATTAAAAATGAATGCAGCAAGATAATCGCATTCACACTTAAAATGTAATGCTGCTACAGTATGGCTGACAAAGAGGATTTGGGCCAGGGCACCATGATTACAGTGCTGCTTGCCATCTTCTGTGAAGTTCTGAGCTGAGATGATGGCGTACAGTAGCCTTGCTGAACCGTCTCTGATTGAGGGCCTAGGGTGGGGCAAAGCTGCTTATAGTATTAATTATGGTATGAATTACCAAGGCAAGACTGCCATGAAGCAATCATGGGAGCAGTCTTAAAAAAGAGAATCTCTGTACCTGACCTTTGACCTCATACCCTGCACCCACAAATGTGAACAAAGACTAAAGTCTTAAAAGCATTTCGTGATTACAATTCATTATGTTTGTAATTAAAAATCGTTGTGATTTTGCCCATTTTTTTTTATTTACCTGCCATCCGATTATAATAAGCCATCTGCACCCCGGTGTAAATAGCATCTGCCACACAGTGCAGCTATTTGCACCCCAATAGTCTGGTGGAACCATAGACATATTTTTTGCAGAGCAATCTGTGACATTACATCCTTAGTTGGCCAAATGTCTTTTTGCTATACAAATTCACAGATCAGGATTCACCAACTTTACATTAAATGGAATAGAATGCAGTTAAAGATTAAATATTTTCCATATATTTGCATAACTTTTGTCCCACATTCTTGAGTTGTGTGTATGAATAAATGTGTTTGAAACACAAAATATTTTGTGTCCACCCCTACTTATGCTTGTGCAGATATAAGTGCGGGCAACCATTTGCACATGCACACTTTTCTCTCCATCCCGCCTCCCTCATAAAGTGCCCTTTTCACTATAAAGAAGGGCTCTTTCTAAAAAAAAGCCAAATTAATTTTCCTCTGTTTCAAGCATAACACTGGCAACTACAATGGGCACTCTTGAGGATGTCTCTTGTCTGTGTTTCTGTGCATTTAGTGGATAAAGTGATTGGAGGGGGGTTCTTTTGCGATTTCTAGTACTTAACCTCCACCTTTCCCCAACATACACACGTTCCCCACTTACCCATCCAATGTTTAAGAACTTTCCTTAGGTGCCTCCAAGGTCAGGTGGGCCTGAAAAGGTGCCTTCATTTAACAGAACTGCTCCTTCATTAAGAGGAAGAGATATCACTTTCTCTCCCATACACCTCAGCCCCTCACCCAGGGCACAGTCCTCTGGACTTACACAAAGGCCTCCGTCTTTGGAACATCCAAAGAAAAGTGGGGCAATGAAAAGCAACATTTTCAGTAATGAGAAAGTGGGGCCAAGGAGGAGTTCTGGGCTGATGGGTGGGCGATCGAGCACTGCGTAATTACTGCGAGTCAGTTTGTTCGCATTTTGTTGGCGCCACAGTGGGGCAAGTCCTATCACTCAGTTGTTTTGCTAAAAAAAGTCTATTCTCAAGGAAAATGACATTAGAAAAAGGCAAAAGCATTCTTTGCAAATAAATGTGTTAGTCGAGACATTCAATTCAACTCTTCCCTGCATCATTAGGTTTGTGCTCTCGAATTATGCAAAAGGCTTCGCTATTTTAAGACATCTAGTCCAGAAACATAAATCGATATGTGTCCAATGCTGAGATGCATCTCCAGAGCTACCTTTATGAAGCTCTAGTATTCCCCATTATCTAGGTCACAATATGTGGAGCGGTTTCAACAGATGGGTCAGCGCCAATTCCCCAGGCAAACAGAAGTTTTTCTGTCTATCTTTCTGCTTGTCAATTCATTCTGGAGAAGGACTGTAGTCTTTGTCTGTGGTTTTGCGTCATTTAGGGTATTGTCAGAGCATACACAAATACCCATGTGTGATCACACACACACACACTTATTCATTCATGCATACATACGTGCATGCACACTCTTTTTCACAGTTACTCTGAAAGCATTTACAGTATACAGGCCAAAGCCAAGTGGGTCACATAATTTTCAAGGCCTTATTTCTTCTCTGTTGATTTATTAATGCAACAATAATATCTATAACTGCAAATACACCAGTTGCCATATAACAGTAGGGAGTCTCATTACTGTTAATTCATGTATATGCCATGAAACAGGAAATCTATTTTATTGTGTACAGTCAGTCACATGTTTTATATGCACATGCCAGTAAATCTTTTGCATGAGGCCATTTTGGGGGCTATGAATACTATGGATGGGAATCAGCAGTGACCTGACAATACAGTATTATTCTGTATTGATATCTGGGTCGCATTAAAATATGTACTGCAATTAAAATGGTGATATATTGCATTGTTTTACTCACTTGTTTCTAATTCATCTTCATTTGACTTCAGTATGTGGCATGACCAATGGTGAACTTCCTACTTTACTTTATCATAAAGAGCAACAGAAGTAGCTTAGCAAAAGCACTTCAGCGGTGATTACAATAACGTGTCATGGTTCCAGCGTGTTTACAAATGAAACAAGTTCTAAGTAATTTTTTCATAATAACCCAAGTTTCACTCACTGTAAAATTGCCGGATTTCCTTTTCTGGTAAATGTACCACATCTGCAATTCACCAGTGCAATGGATTTCCAGAATTTTTTTTTTTTTTGTATCTGTTTTGCTGCCACTCACATGTCAGCACCAAAATGCCAGTAAATCTGTGATGTCATTTTCTAGAAAGTTCCTGTGTATATCTTGTTCCTAAAGGAGGCTAAATTCCACTTGGTTCAGTATTTTGTTACTGTATCTAATGCAGTGACATTTACATAATTTTGGGAGTGTCACATTTTTTATGTGTTCAAAATTGTATTTAAAAAACATTTATTTGTATTTTTTCAATACCATGATGCTGCATTGTATTGTATAATTCATACACATTTTTCAAACTACCTAGCTATAGCTGTAATTCTTGTCCATGTGAGTTGAATGTGCACTAAATAAAAATAAAATTAAAAGAAATTCCGGAAGGGGCTGTATGTGTGAAAGAGTTAATGGATAAATATGAAAAGTTTAACTAAAAATTCTTGCAATTAGAATATGGATACAGTGTCATGAGGAAGAATAGTGTGATACTTTTTATTTTATTTCCACCAATGTTTAAATAATACAGCAATATTCTTTATTATAAATATTTTTATTTATGTGAAGGCCTCAGTAAGACATAGATTTAGCCAAGACCCATATTTCTCCCTCAGACAATGTCTCAAAGAGTGAGAAGGGAAAGACCCTCCAGTGCTGGCAGGGGGGTCCACTGGGGGCTTGTGGCCCAACAAGTGCACAAAAGGCTGCTTTTGGGAAGGTGGGGACTGAATACAAAGTGGCAGTCTGAAAAAAGCCCAAAACAATAACTGACAGTGGGCGGCTGGAGGAATGTTGAGTGTTTGTGTGTGCAGTATGGGGAAACTGTGCAGAGCTCCACAATAGAGATCTCCACCTGTTTACACTTCTGCTCTGGCCGCATTCTTCTGAGGCCTCTCTAGAGGGCTCTCACTCAACTCAGTCAGTTAACTGCCTCAGAGCGCCATCCGCCAGCTCACAAAGGGCCTCCGCGACTCTCAGCAGACCCCATGAAAAGGAGGGAAGAGCTGGAAAGAGGGAAGCGATGAAGCAAAAAAGTTAAAGGGTAGAATGAAAGGGAGGAAGAACGGCTGACGGGCCTTTTCCCAACGAGTCGTGTTAAAGAGAATGTGCGTTTATTTCTCAGAGTACTGGTTTTGAAAGAGAAAAATGCAAAGGGTAAGAAGAAAGACAAGCCAAGAAAAAAAGAGGCTCTGTCCGTTCTCTTTGTTGTACTGGACAAGAACATGGGTCAAAATGAAGGGATGTGTGAGGTGAGAAACAGAGCACTGGAGCAAAGGATGGAGATATAGGGAGGAGAGGTCTGTACAATTATACAGACACCGGCCTTTTGTGTGCAAATTTCCCACCATGGTCCTCACAGTTTCTTAACAGTTAATTAAGTAGGTGGGAGGCGGAGGACAGGGGATGGGGTCGAGGGTCTTGTGAGTGTTCCTCGCTGCATGAATGAAGGATTTGTCCTAAACTGGGCGGCAAGAGGCCAAACAATGTCAAAAGCAATTAGCGCTGGCACTGGACAGCAAGAGGTTCCACAAGTGAACAAGTAAACACTACACACACGCAGACGTTTTAGTACAGAGGAAAGGTATGTTTGTGGCACAGGATGAGAAGGTGTGGAATGGATGTCCACCTGACAGCATGTCCACTCAAATTAATGTGTGTGCCAGTGTCACTTGTATTTCTATACATGATGCATTGTATGTACCTAATATACAATAGGTATTGTATTTAAGTATTTGTACACTTGAGTGACACTTAAAATATAGGAATTTATTGCATTAGATATCAATGTATGTTTTTAACAAAATATTAATCCAAGTAGTATCTGCAAACAAATAATGTTAGACCTTTTCTCAGAACCAACTTAACTTTCTAGCTATTTTTGCAATCGACTGGTCCCTAGATACATTTTAGTGGATGTGTAAAATCTAAAAAATCAAAACAAAACATGAAAAGTGTCACATTTTATTTAGTATAAATTCTACTTTGTTTAGTATTTTGTTATCTAATGAAGTAACATTTAAATATTTTGTGTGTTAAAATTTGTCAGTGTGTCCAATTGCTTTTTGGGGCCCAATATATGTATTTCAAAGCATTTCTTTTTTTTATTATTATTATTAGATTGCATACAGTGATACACAGTGAATCACAGGAACATAAAGTAGCTGATATTGTATAATTCATACACATTTATTATAGAATTACCCAGCTAAAGCTGTAATTCTTGGTCGTGTGTGTTGGAACCCATATGACTCCCAAGAACAGAAAATAACATTGTCCACTCTGTCCATAGGCCCTATCGTGCCAAGTCTTTTTCCTCACCCTTAGCCTCTACAACTGGTGCCTCTGCTGTGGTTGGCACGCATTCCTTTTTCTTGTCTTTACCCTCAGGGGTGAAGTGCCACTCTAATGCTTCTGTCCCTGTCTTGGCACAGACCTAACTGTCATGTTTAAGTGGACACCAGGCCAGGATAAAGACAATTAGGCTTGAAAAAGAGTGTCAGAATTAGGCCTAGTCTTTATTTGTTGACCTGAACACTAACAGGAACTGTTTTCATTCATCCCAATTAGTATTTGTAATGTGCTTATGATACTTTTTCTTTTCTATATTGGCTGTTATCTGGGTCAAACAAAGTAGACAACATACCTATATTCCAAAGATACCTTAGCTAAATGCTAAGACAGTTTTGCATGTCCCAGAATGAGACAAGCTTAGTAAAACAAAGAAAATAAAGTATGTGGGCAAGACAAGAGAAATGTTGAAAAGAAACAAACGGTCCATTCAATGCTGAAAAGTATAAATAAAAATAGTTGTGTAATTAAAAATGTATTATGTTACCTAGTATTTGCGCAAAGTGCCTATTTAGAACGTTCCAAATCAGTCTTAAGTGGTTCTGTTTCAATTAGCTTTTTATCTGACTTCAGAGGCAGCTGTCTATGTAGGCAGTAGACAGCTCCCTTGGTTTTGGAAAAAGGCTTGTGAGGGTATTTGTATGTTAGAATGTTTAACTGTTCCGGATAATGACATATATTTGTTAAATGACGGAAAAAAGTTTGGGTCAAAATCTTTAATATTTCATGAGCACTTTATAACCATCTCCCTTGCTTCATTAGGCTCTCCCATTCCTCTCATTCTTATACTATACCTTCTTGACTCACTGTATCTCTCCTTGGTATAAATAACTAACAAATGCTGTGTTTCAGCATCTCTAACTCATAAATCCATTAGATTCCACAGCTAGAGACAGAGAGCGAGGAGTCCATCCCACCCTTTCTGCTGATAAATCATGGTTGTGTGTGTAATCTTCCTGGGGCAGATGAGAAGAAGTGATCAGTGACAGAAGAGACGCGCGTCGACACAAACCACCTTTAGAGGAGGGCGGGGGGTGCAGGTAATCAGAGGGAGACTGAGAGATGGGTGAAAATTGCCATGCAGATTTAGAGCCCATAAAGATGGATCTGGGTTCCATTCCCTCCACCTCCCTTTTTTCTCTTTCCTGTTCTCTTCTTCTTTTTCTTTTTCTCTCTCTCCCTCTCTCTCCCTCCCTCCCTCTTCTCTTTTATTTTTCTGTTTATCTTACTGTTTTTCTTTCAGTCCTTCTTACTATTCCTCTTCCCTCTTCCTCTATCCCTTCTTGTTTTCCCTTCTCTTTCTTCCCTTTATTCTTCCTGTTTTATTCCTATTTTCTTTCTCTCTTTCATATTTTTTTCTTTTCCTATTCCCTTACCTCTTTCCTCTTATTCTTTCGTTTCCTGTTTCTCTTTCTATTTGTCTTTATCTTCTCTCTCTCTCTCTCTCTCTCTCTCTCTCTCTCCTTTCTTTCTTTCTCATCCTCTTTTTCCTACTCTTTCTTGTTTCTAAGTGTCTCTATGGCTGCTAATTAGATGGAGGTAGCCTAAGATGAGAGCCCAGGTTACTTTAACCTTGGTGGTAGCGCGGCCGCACTCCTTCATGCAACTGGCTATTCATCATGCCACCGAGGTGGAGGAAATGAGTAACAAATCACCCCCCAAATCCCTCTCTTCCATATACTGAGGGAACCTGAACAAGCTGACTATGCCATCTGCAGGTCTTGGATCAGACCATTCAGGCTGCTCAAACCCTCACTTATAAAAATACATAATGCTGAACTGATCTGCGAGCAGACTTCTTTGCTCAGCTCTGATATTCACTTGTCTTGTAAATTTACCAGATCTTAAGGCAATGTAATGTAGTGTTCAATACTACTATATTTAGTAATATTAAATACAGCTGATATAAT
Organism: Xyrauchen texanus; assembly: GCF_025860055.1. NCBI lineage: Eukaryota > Metazoa > Chordata > Actinopteri > Cypriniformes > Catostomidae > Xyrauchen > Xyrauchen texanus. Next base: position 31,288,759 of record NC_068292.1, read on the forward strand.
ATTTTTTAAATCTCATTTCATCCTTTGTGAAACTGTAGAACTGAAGAACAGTTACGTTTATGGCACAACATGGTGTTTAAGTCAACTATTGCTCATACATGCCGTTTGTTGTATAATTATTTAGTTTCCTGAAAAAGTATTGTGATTTATATAATATATTCATGTGCAAATGATTTAAAAAAAATTATAATACAAATTATTTAAATTTGAGTTTAATATTGTCAGAGTATTTCAGATTAAATATACAATTGTAACCTTGTGAATTATTTATGCTTTGCATGAACAAGATTAAGGGTCCCAATTTATATTAAGTGTCCTCAGCTACTATGTACTTTAGCATGTGATAGAATGTACCTATTATGTACAAATGAGTTGTTGCATTGTAATTACATTTAAAGTACCCCCAATTAATTACATTTGTAATTACACTGTCAACCTTACCCCTAACCAAACCCTTATCCTAAAATCTAACTCAAAACCCTAACCCTAATCCTATACTCTTTAACCTACATGTACCTTAATATCAGTAGCAGCAGATCTGAATCTTGCGTCTGTTTGTATTTAATGTAAGTACACGGTAGTAATAGACACCTAATATAAAGTTAGACCAGATTAATATATACACGAAGAGACACATGCAGAATGCTCCAGTGGCCTTTGACCTCACAGGCACTCTGAAAGCCAGTGTGTATCATTCCTTAAAGAGCACACAGGAACGTATATTAATACTTGGCAGGTAACGACCACTATAGCATGGCAGCTCTGCACAGGGCTATAATCATGCTTGCATATGCATATGTATGTGTGTGCCGCAATTCCCTCGTGAAGCTCGCTACACCAATTTTCAGCCCTTGGCAATCACTCACTCACTACACGTCTACATACAAGCTGATGAGCCCCTTTGAGGGCTCGGTCACATGCCCACACCAATCACATGACTATGTTAGCTCACTAGATGGGTGAATTGAATGACTGTGTGGAATGTATGACTAGTGTGGTTGTGGCTATATTCGAAATTAAACAACACTAGCTTACTACACACTATTTTGTTATATTAAGTAAAACTTTAGTCATTTATTAATGATACACTCTTTTTTAGTATAGCAGTAGTATGCTATTGTAGTATGCTACATATTATGCTAGACTGGCTACATGCTCACTATGTTTGTCACATGACCTCATCACATTAGGTGTGTTCGATTACATGCTACACTGCACATTCCGATCGGTGCCGGACTACTACTACTATATCAATCTATGGTAGAAATAGTAAGAATACTATGGTAGTATTCCAATAACAAGGTGTTTATTCTGACACCTCCAGTCTGGCAAAAACTCTCACAAATCTGTTTTTATTACAGTAAATCATGTATACATTATTTTATATTATGCTTATCATGGTAATGTTGTTTATTCATAAAAATAAATAAATAAAATAAATTAAAATAATTACAAATCAAGACTCCTTTATTGGTTATAAAATGAAATATGCTTTTATTGGACTTTCTTCTTGTACACACAGCAGGCATTGTATTAAGTTGCACATAACCTTTTCATTTTTAATAATGTTTCTGGTTAAAGTAAAATATAACCCTCTGTCTATCTGAATTCCACTTTGTCTACAATAAAGAAAACCAACATCTCGTGATCTGATGACTGATGTCGGTTCAGCACACGACTGGAAGCACAATAGTGTATGTGGCACCAATATGGAGTGGTGGTGTAGTAGTGGTCTAAGCACATAACTGGTAATCTGGTAATCAGAAGGACGCTGGTTTGAGCCCCACAGCCACCACCATTGTGTCCTTGAGCAAGGCACTTAACTCCAGGTTGCTCCAGGGGGGATTGTCCCTGTAATAAGTGCACTGTAAGTCGCTTTGGATAAAAGTGTCTGATAAATGTAAATGTAGTGTCTGGCTTGACTGCTTTCTATTCAACTCCTCCCCCTGCTGCAACTGGCAATTCTTGCAGTTTGGTAAGTCAATTATTTAATTATGGCTTTGAATTACCGTACTTCAAACTTTTGAGTCTAGCTTGGGCTGCAGACCATAATGCTAAGCTAAGCATAAAGTTAAGCATGTAGGCTATGTGGTTGTTGTAATTTTAGTTTCAGTCTGTTTTTTTGTGCAAACATATGCTTTACTGCAATGCTAAAAAAAATCCACAAACTGTTGTGTGATGTATTATATGAATTTGACAAATTTGTATTAAACCCAAACTATATTATCCTGTTTCAGATACTGATACATAGGACGTTCAATTTCTATTATATTCCCCATATTCAGTCAAGCTTGCTAGTTATATCCATTTTGTTACTTACTGTTTTGTTGATTCTCTATCTGTGTGGATTGACGTTGTGGATGTGATTAGATTAAGTGCCGTTTGTACAATAAACTGGTGAGTGCACCGGATTACCAGAGGGAAGCGTTTAAATCACTGAAGACGTAATCAGGAAAAGGATATACCATGGTACTCCATATTAAATAAATAATATGATCAAAACGAAAATGACACAAACATTTTCTCCCGGTTGAAATCTACACTGGCTTGGCATCCTCATACCAAGCACCTGTGTCTACTACCAGCAATGCGAGTGATGCCATCAAAAAGTGCCGCTATTAACTGTTTCTGTTCTTGGTCATTAAAGGGCTGTCCGCTATAATTTGGCTCCTACAACAACATTTTGAAGAACAGTACTTAGATTTCAACTGTATTTTCCTCACAAATGGTCTGTATTACTGAGGTATTACACAAAAGTCACTCATTAATTGGAGCCAGTAAAGAAAAAGCGTAACAGCATTAACACTCCAGCTGAACTTTTTTATCGTGTCTGTAACATCATCAATCAAATTATTGCAAGCCAGATAAGCAAATCTTTAGACATGATGGGAGAGGTAGGTGAGCCTTAACCACACTGAAAATAACAGGATCAATAATTTCAATCCACTACTGCCACGGTACCACTGCGACAAGTTTGAGAGGTGGAGATCACACACGGAGAAGCCCAAAACCAGTTTAGCTTAAGCATACATATTTTGTTCAAAACCTTACTTTATTTTTTAAAATGATTTTTGTAGGTATTGATCTGATCTTCAGTTTTCACCATTCAAATAACATCAATCAAACATGGTGGTAAACATGCAAACTTAGATATTATTGATGTGGCATTGGTGTCCAAGACCCAAAACACCGGAACCCTCTACGGGCCTTTGATGACATTTTTTCCACATTTTAAAATTCAGCATAGTCAGCTTGCTATGTGCATACCGCAGCTTGATTTCTGACTGCCTTCTGTAAGTAAAGCTTAGTAATATTTGTTCAATATATAATCATATTATGTAAAAGAAGAACAGAAAATGTTTTAACACTGTTGACAAGGGAAAAAAAACAAACATTTTTTTTAATGCCTTTGTGGAACACCTTACAGCATCACTCCTACAATATTTTTTATTTTAATATATTTTATTAGGGCTCAACTATATATATATATATATATGTTTTGAATTCTGTATATAAACAGTTAAAAGCTACTATATAGTATGTCACCATGGTTAAAGTTATTTTGTTGGCTAACCATTACGATAGATGAGGTTTTGTCGAAAAATAATGATTTATGATTGTCTTGGAAGCATCTGTTAAATGGCTTGATTTTATAATAATAAATCTTAAATCAAGATATGCCTTAGTTTTGCAGTAAAAGTGTGCTTATGAATTTATAATGTAGGTGTCAAGGAGTTACCCTATATTAGTTCAATTTAAAGCTATTGCCTCAGATTCAAAACCTTATAAATTATTTGTTGTAACTTAAGAAAATGTATCTTTTAATAATAATTTCAGGGAAATTACAAATCAAACAACTTGTCTGACCAAACTAGCAAAATAAATACATAAATACAAAACAAATCCTTAATGTAAAGCCCCATTTCATTGATTTCAAATTTTTCACCAGCAGCATCAGGACATTACCATCTGTTACTTTGCCTGCACACTTCAGTTACATTGGCTCACACTGTTTCTGCCATCCACTGATCATCTGGTGTTTGGAAGTCTCAGGAGAAATGACCAGACACTGGGGAAAACTGCTGCTAGTTCCGTACAGTATCCATGGGGCAGAGAGAGAGAAAGAAATAATGAAAGGATAGTGTCGGCTACTGGGCCTGACCGTTAATCAGGGCTGTAAAAAGCAGATAGGCTGTAATTGAGGATTTATCTGGGGTCTTCACAGCACTTAGTGCCCAATTGACAGCACAACATAGACAGAGGAACGAGCACTTCACCCCCAGAGAAACAGAGCAGCAGCTGAGAGTGGGAAAACAAGAAAAAAGGGAGGAAAAGGGACAGAGAGAGAGGCTAGATTTAGGAGCTTGATGAACACAGCAATGTAATTTCCCCATGTTGCTAATGTAGATGACAAACATGGGATCCATGAAAGACTTTGCTATTTTATTCTCAGTTGCTTCACTTAATTCCATATATTCCAGATTTGTTGCTGTGTTGGTTTCCTTAACTTTCTATCACAACCTGCAGAGGAATTTCGACACAGTAGTTGGGTTTCCCTTATAAAAGGAACAGTTCACCCTAAAATAACAATTCTCTAATCATTTACACGCTCTCGTGCCATCCCAGATGTGTATGACTTTCTTTCTTCTGCAGAACACAAACAAAGATTTTTAGAAGAATATCACAGCTCTCTAGGTCCAAAAATCCCCAAGTCAGCATAAAAATAATTCACATGACTCCAGTGGGTAAACCTATGATTCAGAAGTGATATTATAGATGAGAAACAGATTTATATGTGTGTGTGTATATATATTACCACATATCTCCACCTTTGACCAGCCAAAATTCTGCTAATCGCCAACGAAACAAAGCAAGAATGAACATTTATAGAAAAAAGGACTTACATTTTTATTTGTTTCATACCCACACATATCATATCGCTTCAGAATATATGAAGGAGTCTTATGGATTACTTTTACATTGACTGTATGTGATTTTTGCAGATTCAAAGTTCAGGTCACCATTCACTTGCAATGAATGGACCTACAGTTTAGAGAAATTATAGTAACAATCTTAATTTGTGATCTTCAGAAGAAAGATAGTCATACACATCTGGGATGACATGAGGGTGAGTAAATGATGAGAGAATTAACATTTTTGGGTAAACTGTTACTTTAATTCCAGGATTTCCTCACAATGTAAAAGTGCATAAATTTGAACATGAGGGACAATCGATATTTTACATTGGTACATGTAACTTGGTGGGATTTTAGTATTAATATTATTATTTTTTAAATATACAAAGTGAACAAACTTGTTTATTTTTACGAAATCTGAAATTCAAGAAGAATAATAACATAGTATGTGTATTTCAGTATTAATCTTTACTATTGGTTTGAGTTGAATTTATTTTTATTCAAATATATAATATATGAGGAACTGCTCCTTTAAGAAGCGGATTTGACTGTAAAGTTTGGTAGAAATGTTCTTGCAAAAAACGTGGTTTATAACATTGTGTTTGTTCAATGTGTATGTGATTGGTTGTTTGTATTTATACTCCAACCTTCCTGACTAAGAGTCTGTAAAGGAGCTTCACAACAGGAGGACACAGGAGAGCGGTTTCTTCACAAGTAAGGCTTTAATTAATATACTCCAATGCTTTACAGCTTCACAATGACTCAACAGCTTCTCAATAACTCATCAGTTTCACAACAAGGTCTCTTGTCCCTGACTCTCTCTGCTTCTTGTCGGCAGTGTGGTCCTTTTATACCACTCTCCCCAAGCTCACTGCAATTAGAAACAGGTGTTAATCATAATCTGGCCCTTACTGCTTTCTCTCTTTCCGGGCGGATGCTCGACCATGCTCCGCTACCACAAAGTCTAGTTGTGATTGGAGAAAGAGTGAGATATGATGAGGGAACTGGATTGAGCAGGGCTGTATCTGCTCTCTTCTCTGTTTTTCAGATGAAAAAATAATAATAACTGTAACTGCTGTATAAGTGAGTTAGTTAGAGGTGACTTTTAAGTTAGGTAGCTTTTAAGCGGTGTTTGATTTATTTCACTCACATTGAGTGTGTAATATGCAAAAGCCTTTAATTAAAGAAGCAAAAGAGAGAATTTGAGGTTGAAAACCTTGATTGTTATTTTGTTTATCAATACACACTGATGTCAGTTCATTATTTTAGTGTTTATTTTTTTTCATTCTTACTAAATTCAGTGTTATTTCTAAATGTATTCATCTTTATTATATCTTCAAAATGTACAGATTGGGTGTATGCATAATTACTTTCATTGTTTATGCCAAAGGTTTCACATAACGTGGTAGGGAATATTTATACTTTGATGAACCTAGAAAAAAGGGGGTATTCGAATAAGGAACAGTTTTAATAGTCGAGAGACACACAGTTTGAACCCAGTGCCCCACCCATTCAAAGATCATAGGGTTGGGGATGCTACATAAAGTGGGGGCTTGTCCAGGATCAATGATCTATATCCTTTCTGATACCCTAAAGAGACAGAAACAAATATTAGCAGTGAATGTGATCATTGGGAAGAGATTGACACTTACCTGTCTGTTTCATAAAATATGTCTGTCAGACATAACGCCATGCTACACGCTGAACTAAACAGCTGATGTCAAGAGGTAGGAATTGATAATAAGCATGCTGTGCTGTTGACTGGAGTACCTGAAAATGTAGATGTGGCTCGCATGGAAGAAGTTGTTTAAACTGTGAAAACATTTGGATGAGTTCGGGTCAGAGATACCAGACAGGGTCCCACCCAAAATACTCTAATTGTGTTACGTAAGTGTAAAGAAGCAACTGACCCCACTCAGGTTTTGATGAACAAATGCCTGCTGAGTGTGAAGGGACTTGGAAGGTCCTAGTTGTGGAGGAAAGTGATCCAATACCAACCATGCCCACTGGGTTTGCTGCCAAACTCTCACAGTTCTTGATGAAAGAGGCAAGTCCATGACAGACATACAAGCATTATGCTCACCTCTTAGTTCTACTGCTTCCTCTCCTGAGTCTATCATTTGCACTGTTGGAGAACTTCTTGAAAAGACAGTAAGACCACAAAATGAGCATGTAACCCAGTGGGTAATTTTTTTTAAATATAAAAAGCGAATGAAGAGTCTATGAAGTTTGGTAGAAATGTAATTGTGAAAAACATTGGTTTATGACATCATGTTTTTTCAATGTGTATATGACTGGTTGTTTGTACTTATACTCCAACCTTCCTGACTAAGAGTCTAATTCTGATTGGTGAAGGGGAGAGATATGATGAAGGAACTGGAGTGAGCAGGGCTTTGTCTGTTTGCTTCTCTGTTTTTCAGATGAAAAAATAACTATAACTGCTGTATAAGTGAGATAGTTAGAGTTTTTTTTGACATTTTGGTTTCATTGACCTTCTGTACTTAGTTTATTTTTGTATTGTTTATAAAGTGAAAAGAACGTTTCAGTAGAGCGGAGGGAAATCGCTGCCAGCAATGACATATTCTGCTCTGAATACATTCTGCTGAACACTTTATTTGCTGAAGCTCATTTAAGAGGAAACAGTTTAATTATTGTCCAGTGAAGACTGATCCATGTCGGAGAACCAGACAGCTCTCAAAGCTACTGTGAGACAGTGATAGAATAAGAATAAACATTTAAAGGAATAGTTCATCCAAAAATATATATTCAATCATTATTTTTTCCAACAACTTTTTCCAAGCTTGTATCCTGTTATTTCTCTGTAGAAAATATATTTTTGAAGAGCTTTATAAAGCTCTTGTCTTACAATGACATTTCATTGTGTCAATGGTGACTAAGCTACACAAATGACAAAACAACACAAATAAAGCACCATGAAAGTAATGTACAGTAAAAGTAGTTTAGACTTGTATGCTGTATCTCACATCTTCTGAAACCATACGATAGGTGTGGTTATGGTATGGATAGGACAGCTGATGTATGCGTCAAACGCAACTCTTCATTTTAAACAAACTTGTCGTATGTCTTCAGAAGACTTGGAATATGGTATATATATGTCATACAGCCTTTATGGTGTTTTTTGTCTCTTTTGGAGCTTGATAGACATGGTCATTGTATGACAACACCTGCATAAAGATTCTTCAGGAATATAAAGAAAGAACAGCATACAGATTTGAAACAATGTAAGAGTGAATAAATAATAACATAATTTTCATTTATTTTAAGTATGAACGATCCCTTTAACCATGTAGTTTAGGCAGCCACATGGTATGCATGAGACGAAAGTTTACTAAGTACATTGGATACACCACTTTCGAAATGGCTGTATGCACCATATCTTAACATTATTGATCCAGATACCCATCATGAAAACAGTGGTGAGCCCACTTACCTATTTACATCATGCATTCCGAACATACCTGCACCTTAACCCTGTCTGCTCATACATCACATAATACGCCGCTTATGTGTTTGTGTATTTGATCTTATGGGATGCAAATGTGTGTTTAAATGTACACACGCCCGGCCATGCATAGGGATGCGTGGTGTGGGGGGGGGGTCGGGTGGTTGTGTTGGTAGGCGGTGACAGAAATTGAGGGGGACGGGGTGGCAGCTGTGGGCTGCTCAGAGCACTGTCAGAGCAGAATGATTAATGAACGGCAGCCCCAGCTGAGCCTAACCTTTGGAGAACCGCACAGGACATCTGCAGAACTGTCAGCGCTCTGACAAGGACAGAGCTGAACAACCAATTATTTCGCCATCACTAAGGTGGGCTGTCAGCTTAATCCTAGCCATTCACTTAGGCAAGGACAGGCAAATTTCTCCTTTACATACACATAGAGGCAGGGTGCTGCATGGACACACACACACACACACACACGTACACACACAAACAGACACATACTCACATGCAAACTGATTCAGAGAAATACATACACACACGTCCAGACAAAATATAATTAAACCTATCTGTACCAGAGGTGGCAGTATACAGGTAACTCTTGCTGTTGAAGAACCCCTTACAAAAAAGTAAATATAAACATGGTCCATGGTGCCATGATACTTTATAATTAACATATTCATATAGTATTTACATGGTACTCATGGTACTTTAAAGAAAAACATGATAATACTATAGCACATTTCTAAACAAAACCTGATATTAGTATGGTAGATGTAACATAGCACTGTGATATACACTGTGATACTGAATCATTTTCATATTCATTTATTATGGTATCTACATGCTACTTAAAATACAGTGGGATTACTTTGGTGCAATAAAGGCATCATATTATAGTATCATGGTGCTTTATATATAGCATGGGACTGAATAAATACAATATTCATATAACATGGTATTTCAAGATACTTAAAAGAATACTATGGTATTACTATGGTACAATGAAGTCATCATACTGTAGGATCATAGTACTGTGATATGCTGTATACAATGGTACTGAATTACCATAGTCATATATCTTTGGTATTTACACGGTACTCTAGTATACCTAAAATAATGCCATGGTATTACCATGGTACAATTCATATGTTAGTATCATGGCACTTTGATATATTCCATGGCACTAAATAATAACCATACAGTATTTACATGGTACTTCAACGAACATCAAAAATTACTATGGTATAAAAATACAATGAAGTCATCAGATGGTAGTGCCATGGTATTTAATAAATACAGTGGTACTTCTACTTGTTTTATTACAATGTTTTTATACCATGTTATTTACAATGTTTTTCAAAGAATACCATGGTATTACTATAGTACTATGTCCAAAAGTAAAAAGTAAAATAAACCATTGTAATACTATGGTACTTTCTGGCCCCCTTTTTCTTTTATTTTCTTATAATAAATATTAAAAATAGTTTTTTTTAAATACTGTGGATTGTTTGGGTTGCATAGTGCATCATAATGAAGCATTGGCGTGTTGCAGTGTTTTAAAAAATAGAGGGAAAAGTGGATTATAGGGAGAGAGTAATAACAAACATAAAGATATGTAAATCTCAGAACTGTGCAGATTGCTGTGAATGGAGAGGAAGCGGGCTGGTTAATTACAGAGTAAACGACTAACCAATGTGGACAACACAACTTCTGGTAATGCCAGAATCAAAAAGAACTTGAAATGACTTGAAATAGAACAAGAGATGGTTTGAGAATGAGCCGGTTTTAGTCAGCACTTCTGTTAATTTAAAGGCACACCTCCAAGCCATCATGACACCTGTGGTGCTCACAGAGAGTAAATGATCTGAAAATAAGGTGACTATTATAATAGCCAAACAATACTTATTAGTAATGGATAGATAAAATATGCTTGTTGCTGTATAATTGTATTGTAAAAGTTTAGTCTCTGAAGCAATGTAACAATTAAACGCATAATCATGTTTTTGTTTGACTTGGTTTAAAAATAGTCTGTTAATATGGGCACAGAAATCTGATATTTCAGAATCAGAATCAGAATAAGAATCAGCTTTATTGCCAAGTATGCTTATACATACAAGGAATTTGTCTTGGTGACAGAAGCTTCCAGTGTACAACAATACAAACAATACCAAAATTGTTGGCAATGAAAGTGTAAAATATAGTTAATAGTTAATATATGTTTTAGGTTACAAAGTGGCAATTACAAGGGTATTATGCTATAAATGTGGTTTATGAGTATATTTCTAGTGTCACCATTATTCAAATTGTGAGGGTTAGGTTTAGGACCAGAGTTAGGGGATAGAATGTATAGTTTCTAAAGAATAAAAAGCATTATGTCTATGTAAAGTCATAATGATAGCTGCACCAACATGTTTGTGTGTGCATGTGAGTTATGGTGATCTGATTGAGGCATTTCCTGGGCACTATCGCATGGAGCTTGGACGGCAAGCCTATTGACAGACTGCTGATGAAGCTCAAGGGAAAGAGAAGGGGAAATTAGGCAGGGATAAAATCAATTACCTTTAAAGCTGTCCCTCATCGCTGGCTGGCTGGATCAGTGGTTGTGTGTGTGTGTGTGTGTGTGTGTTGTGTGTGTGTAGTTGATCGGTTTTGATTGTGACACTTATGCATCATTTGAGTTGCCTTTGTTGTTTCCAATGCTTATTAGTGCCCTGCATGCAAGTGTTTACAGGGTACACAATTAACCTGTTGCCACTACTTTATTAACTACATGCCAGTTGTGGGTAAATTTACCAGCAAGAAATGTTTCTTAATGGCCATTTTTTTATTATTATAATTTTTTATGGGGAAAAAAATATGCATTTGAATCAGTTATCAGTCCTCTCCTTGCATATAAGCAACAAAAAGTGCATGCCATTGTGTAGTGTAAATACTGTAAACCAAGATAATGTTCTGTTTTGTTTTTGAATTATGGAGATTAACTTATTTGGTTTTAAAAAACTTTTAAATTGACACCAAGTATTGCCAGGAAGCAAGGGGTCATGACCTATTTAGGGGTGTGGTTTTCTGGACAAAGAGGAAGTTTTTCAACCATGCTCAAACCATACTTAAACTTGAAAATGGATTATTGGAGTTTTGTTTTGTTTTTTGTATGGACATGTGTTGGTAATAACAAGACCCATCTCGACAGAGTGGTGTGTTGATTTTAAAACGGCACTACACTTTGGATCACTCACAAGTCTTAGCGTGAGATAAGCTTGACTGCATCCCTATAAAACAGCACCTGTCACAAAAAAAAAACAAAAAACATACAGCCAATTTATATAGTTTTGTTCCCTATTTTAATTATGTTTTTTGCTTAATGCAGGAAATATGTTACTGTTCACTTTAAACCATTTATCATCAGAATTGGGGTAATCTTGGACAATGTGTGATGTGGGACACTTCAGCTCTGAGGTTTACAGTACTTGCGTCATTATAAGCAAGACTATGTAAACATGACCATATTGTAGTTCGGTTGTCATGTGATAAAGTGTCATTTGTTGATTTGAAGAGTTGGGGTGATAATCACAGTAAATTACATAAGAAAAATGTCCTAGATGACCCTAATTCACCCTATGTTGCAGTGCCTTAAATTTTACCAGCCAAATGCTCTTTAAAAAAACAATTTTCCTGCATTTGGTTAGTCCTTAATGTTCGTTCACATTGAACTAGTTTTTGGGTCCATTTGTGCTCTTTTTCTATCTTTGACCGTTGCATAGTGTCCAGTTGTTTTTCAACGTGTTGCACAGGATCACTACGTTTTTAGATGCTAGGTCAGGTGAAAAATTATTTTAAATGTGGATCTCAAAACACCATTTGTACTGTGATTTGCATTATGCTGCATCTAGTTTTTTTAAGTGCTAGAACTTGTTTGGTTTCAATGGCTCTTAGTGTGTCTGTATCTCCATCGGATTGTATTTCTCTGCCTATATCTGTTTGTGTGTGTGTAAGTGACACAGCTTCAGATTTGCTCTTTGTCCTGTCTTTATAGCTTGGGTCAATCATGCATTCCACAACCCTGAGGAAAAAAGACAAAAGAGACTAAAAAAAATAAATAATGTGCTAGCTTTTAGGGAAAAGGTTTTCAGTAAGACAGTTGAAGGATGAAATGCCAAGTCAAGCCATGTGAATCCTCTCTGTGATTTGGCTTGTGTATATTCATGAATGAACTTAATGTTACTGTGATGCATGAGATGCCTCGGCTGACACTCCTCAGTAGATTTGATCTCCTGAACCGATTCTACTCCTTTGTGTTTAGACAAATCAGCTCAACCTTTGAATTCATGAATTTTCGCAGACAGAGCGCACCGAGTCGTCTCGTTCTGTGAAGGGATTCGCTCTTGGCTGGTAGGGGATTTTTTAGGGAATTCTGTGATTCATTAAAAGCTTGAGATACCTCAAATGACAGTCAAGACAGAAAAACCTGAGAAAATGTGTTGCCGTGGTTCTAAAGTAGGTTAGTGGACCACAAACGGTATGGAGAGACAAATTCCAGCAGGAACAATGAAAGTGAGACAGCATATGCAGAAATACAAGCTGTCGGGAACAGTTGATTTTGAGATTAAGTTAATCGGGATGCAGGGTCCAAAGTTAACTTTTGCCACATCTGCCACTGGTGTAAAGTGAATTGCATGGATATGCAATAATTATGCCATGTAACTGTATTTTGCATATTGAATTGAAGATATGCTTTTGTCCCTATCACATACACGTTTCCCATATTACACCCCCCCACACACACACACACACACACACACTCACAACCCTTGGACTCAGGAACAAAACACATATTGAACATGTTCCTTATATTTACAAATTGGTGGCTTAACGCCAAGAAAGTATTGGGATATTCAGTTCTACATTTATGACAGTGAAAGGCAAAAAAACTTTTGACTTCGTAGATAGGCATGTGCCTAGCTAAACAGGTGGAACAAGAAATGTGAAATCGTGGTAATGGACAAACATCTACATGTGCTGATCAGTTTATGCAGAAACCATTTATGACCTACAAAGGAATGCAGTTTAAGCCATTTATCTATACACATTACCAATTTATTAAGCATAGTCTGGGGTATTTGGTATTTCTACCAAATAAATACATAAATGTAAATGTAATATTGATTTGAGTTGAAATTTTATTTAGTATTTAAATTTCATAAAGTATGTTTAGCCATCAATATACAAAAATAGTTGAGAAAACAGATTAAAGTTTTCCAGAGAGACATTAATGTAATGTATTAATGTAATTTCAACCAAAAATGAAAGCTAGCCAATAAACAGACAGTATTGACACTTGCTAATGCTAATTTTGGATCCTGTTTGTATGTCTTAGTGTAAGAGAGAAGGAGAGATGGAGGGCTGACGTTTCAGATGGCAAACAAAGAATCAGTGCTCGAAACAGTTCATCTTAATCTCTCACAAATGTATACAAGTATCTTCTGCTCAGATATATGAGTTACTCTGGCTTTAACAGGTGTCAACTGACTAAAATATTTCTCTCAGTCTCCCGGTCTCAAGAGTAGGAACTCCTCATTTAGCATCAAAGCATTGGGGTACCTCTCTCTCTCTCCCTCTGTCTCTCTCCGTCTCTCAGTGTCTCTGCTCTTGCCTCTAGGTTCACCTTTTGCAATTAGCTTTTCCTCTTTCCTGGCCTGCCAGCTCTGTTGAATGAGGTGGCGAGGTGACAAGGGTCAAAGAGAATCTTCTCCCTTCGTGTAGATGATTATGTCTTAACCCAGCGTTATTCAAAGGCACTTGCCTCCGGGCATGAATCTACTCTGTGTGTGCCAGAGAGACACAGTGAAGTCTCCACACAAATACACACACACATAGTTGTAGCTTCTGCTCATCATGCAATTATGACAGGAAAATAGAGGTAGGACAGTGGAAAAGAAAGCCAGGTCAAATGTGTGTTCCTAGCTGGTTTCTGGGAAAATGACAGCAGTGTGTATATGTATGTATGCCTCTTTGTGATTGTGTAAGTGCAGAGTGCACTTTAAAGACCTGATGGTGTACTGTACACTCAGCTTATTTGTGTGTTTTAATGTGTAGAAGTTCCACACAAAATAGCTCCTAATTAATAATATACTCATGTTTATGTATAGTACAAGACATAAGAAATTGCAGCCAATTTTGGGTTAAATAAGAATGTTGATTAAATGATGGTATAATTATGACTTTCAGCTAACTGTCATAAAAATAGACCTCTGTGGGGAAAAGTGTGTGTGGAAAACAACACATTTTAGTTTCAAACTTTATTTTCAGCTCCTGAATCGTAGAAGCTATTTAACAGTTCTCCATCAGTGACACCTTTCATTTAAGGCAAATGCTTCTATAATCTCAAAGAGATGATTTTCCAAATGAGTATATCTTTATTTTTTTCCATGAAATAAAAAAGGAGATGTTAGGCACAATGAGAGCCTTAATCACCATTCACTTTAATTGCATGGAAAGTAAGTGGTGACTGAGGCTATCATTCCGGTTGGCCATACATCTCCTTTTGTGTTCTACGGAAGAAAGTAAGCCATTTGAGTTTGAAACAACATGAGGGAGAGCAAATAATGACAGAATTTTGGTTATTTGGTGAACTGTCCCTTTACCCTGTTAACATAACATTTTCAACAGGAATTTAACATTTTCAAAGGTTGTGATACTCCCTCTTCCATTCACAATATTCCAGTATTGCAGGGAAATCACTTTTCAAACAACAGCATTTGCATACATCTCACTGTGGAAAGCGTAACAGCTGATGAGGATGCATTAATCTTCTTTTTTAAGGTTTAATTTATAACAATGTTATAATTAGTTACACACACAGCTGTGGTTTTGTTTTTTAAGCACACAATTACTTTCATATCACTTTTTAATCACAAGTTATTAATACGAGATGTGCTGAGACATGGTACTGTGACATCAATAACCATCATTTTTTCTTTCATTTTTTTTTTTTTAGAAAAGGAACAAACAAGGAAGCAAATCAAATATTCACTTGCTGTGTCTATCATTTGAAATCTCTTTCTAACAGTGTCTTAACATTTTAAATAATACATAATATGGTATGTAAAGTTGAAATATGAATAACTTTTTTTCTGTAAAATCTATCCTATGTATATACATTTTCTTAGTATAGCACAAGACAAAGAGAAGTGGCTGAAAATAACATTGGGGACAGGGGAGTTTTGGTGCCTGTTAGGGTCACAGTGGGGATGGACATCAAGGATGTTCAATGTTTCTGACAAAAAAACTTGAAAGCTTCAAAAGGAAGTGGCCAGAACCCCAGAGCATTGGTCACCCAAGGGGAAGGAGGCCAATGTGGGCAACTGAGATGAGATCAACTCGCTCCGGATCTCCCAAGCCCATTGGAAAGAGCAGAGTCAAGCTTAAAGAGTAGGTCTCTGCTCCGGAATTCCTCATGGGGGACAAATAAATCTAAAGCCAATGAGGAGAAGGGAATTTAAGAATTTAGTGATGGTTTTTTACAAAGAAATCGTATTTCTTGACTTCTGTATTTGATGTACTATAGGTTTGAAATAAGCTTTGTTTTCAGAGCATGTTGTGAACAAGTTGAATGCAAGTTTGAATACAACACTCCTTTAGTTTTAAACATTGTCCAGCCTGGATTCTTCCAAAGTTATTTCTCTCAGTTAACTAACATGTTATGAAATTTTGTGTTCTTTGCCACAATTACCTTTTGTTTGTTTATTGAGGGGCTAAACACAATAATTTTTAAGGCATGATTTTCTATCGTGTTATTCATTTAAATCGCACAATTAGGACTTTAAGCCATCACACCCTCTTTTTTTGGTTACAGCATCATTTTCGATAAAGCTGCTTTAAAACGATGTGTGTTGTGAAAAGCGCTATGCAAATAATTAATATTTCACTTGACCCCTTAACAAAGGAAAATCCCTCTAATGCACAGACTAGATTATTATTTTAATGAATCTTATGATAAGATAATTTTGATAAATCGATTCATTAATTACAAATATCAGTGGATGCTGAAAACCCCCCCTCAAATGAATATAATTCAAAGACATTTACTTGATAGACCAGTAAAGCATTGAACAAGACAAAAAGTAGTCTACAGTATATCATTTTTAATAAGTCTTTTTGATCTGTCTTTGCAAATTTGAATTTGAATGTGGCTAATCAAAAGCCATGATGTAAAAAGATCACGAAACCATCCAAATTACATAATAATAACATATGCACAATGATAACAGTCAAACATGCACACGTGTGAATGTACATTCACTTGTAAACTGGAAAAGGATATGCCAAGCAAATCAATGTAAATGTAACATACAATCAAAAATGTATGTTTTGTTCTTTTAGAGATGAGGGTACAGTGGCATATGTCTCAGCCCAGACTAAAGTTTGAGAGACCTAAAGTAAACACAATGATCTCCATTCAAACAGGATTGCATCGACTACCTTTATTTCCATGAACAGCCTTTTTCTTTGTATACACTGAATTACAATAGGCTTCCACAGCAAGTACAGTATTTACTGCACACATACTCTTTAGTAATATACATTTCTAGTTATAAATAGTTCCAAAACCAACATTTGCCACCCTCAAATATGCAAATTACCTGAGATGGTCAATGAATATTAATTACTATACTGAATTAAGTAATCAGTCGATCAATGAACATGTTACTCTATTTCCAATTAATCTGTTAGTCCAATCAATACTCGGAGTCCCATCAGAATTACAACACTATATATTAGAAACATGTGTAAATGTTTTAAAACATTAAAGTACGCATTTTGTTATAAGTACGCATTTTGTTATGAGCACTGGAAGATGCATAATATAATGCATAATTACAGTAGGAAACAAACAATGTAAACAGCAACAAGTTATTTGCAACCAAGACGATTCCTTCACTACAGGTTTATTTACTAGCATTTAGACTGTTTGCTTGTTTGTGCATTCATACCTCCATTATAAGGGACTCTCACTTTGTCCTAGATGGGAGCCTTTTCAGCATTGTTTGGTGATATGCAAAAGCAATTTGCTTGTAGTAACTTTCAGCTGGGCAATGTGTGTGTATATGTGTGGTTATGGAAGAGGCAGCGAAGCGTAGAGGGCAGCTTCATTCCATCCCCTTATTTTGGCCCATTACGATGTGTATAGGAGGCCTGTTCTCACTCTCTGCATTATAATTATTTTCAACCCCAAAGGCAGCTGGAGGCGACGGCAGGTTCCTGCGTTTGGGACCACTGCATTAGGTGTACATTGCATTATTTATTTGCACGCCGGCCATGGACGGACGGATGCCCCGCGTCCAACGAGACCATAAGTATGCTCAATGTCAATGTCCAGCTAGCATTGCACATGCTCCTCTGGGATACAGAGGCCTAGAGACTGGTCTGACGATTTGAGTGTGTGGACAGTGTAAGGTAGGAAAGTTGCCTGATTCATTGATCAGATTTGTACTCTTAAAAAAAATGGTTCTTAATAGCATCAGATTAGGGTTCTGTGGCTTGTTACAATTACAGAACCCTTTTTTGGTGCTCAGTAGACCCCTTTTTAGGTTCCAAAAAGATCAAGTTTAGGTTGTTCTGCACTAGTGCAGGATTAATGAACCTTAAAGTCAACATGAAATGGCATTTGCATCCCATTTTACTTCTATAATGTGATGTATTTCTTAGTATGACAATGAGAAAATGAAGGATGGACTTCAGTAGCTTGATGGAAGGGCCTGAGGTCTTGGTGACGTCAACTGAAAAAGAAAAGTCGTTTCAGAGGACAAGCTAAAGTTATTACATTTTATGAAAACAATTATTTTTCTTATAATGTGCATCAATGAATCATTCACAGCAAGACCAGGAATACTGTATATTTTTGATTTCATGGTGGGATAATCCCACCATCACAAACAACAGTTTTGGCATCTTTAGGTAGAAGTTATTTCAAATGTAACTATTAATGAGCTTACAAATAACTGCATACAATTTCATACTTCTCTATGCAGTGAAGGTTCCCATGCAAAATTTCAACCGAAATCACAAGTGAGTATGCAGCAAAATTTGTTAATACACTCGTTCTGGTGTTGATGATTCTGAAATGCTTTAAATCAGGTGGACCGTTCCCAAACCATGTGCATTTAAGAGCTTCCACACAACTTCAACAGTACAGCCACTCGTCTATCTTTGCAAACAAATATCACACTTTCAAGATATGCTCTTGCCTAAGAGCTTATGCAGCAAGACCTTTGAGTAAAGTCAAGTGTACCATTCTCAAAACCAGTTAAAATACAATAAACAATAAACACATTTAATATAGTCCTAAACTACATGATTGGCTGCATTTTTCACATGGTTAAAGAATAAGACCCAATATCATTCAAGAAAAATTAAACATTTAAAAACTCAATTTTAGATTGTCTTGGATAATAATAACATCCAATAGTATTGGATTTGGGTTGAAGAATATGGTTCTTGTTCTAAAAAAGAGGGCACTGCTGTCTGGACAGATATACCATAAATATATTGAAGACTTGCTTATTCACATTGTGGCCTGGCCAGGGGAAAGTGGACATCTAGGTCTTGTGAAATCACAGTGGGGTGTGTCAGATACTTTTAGCATTGTCCTAACAGTATGACATGTTTAGTGTGTAATACCTTGCCACAGGATGAGGTTACATGCGTTGTGGCTCAAGTGTTCAAGCAGCACTGTACTGACAGTACACTGGTGTGTTAGTTAGGCTGATCCGGTGTCAGTAGGTCAGTGATCCTGTCGTCTCTGGAGGGATAATGGCCATGTAGTATATGTGCGGCTGGTTGTGTACCTCCCATGCCCTCGCTGACCTGTCACATCAGAGGCTGTAGTCCTCACTAAGCTTCTTTGTGACATGCTCACCCCTGTCCCTTTCAGCATGGCTCACTGTCCCACACACATGCACAGACACAACGACATCAACAGAAACAGCCAGGCTTCCTCGCTCACATGAGACTCTGACATGACATCTCCACTCTCTGAATTTTCTCTCTATCTCTCTGCCCTCTTGGGAATACTGGGGGACAGGGCGAGTATAGGCCAGTCTTTTTTGTCCCAACACATTTCCCAGAGAGCGAGAAAGAGAGAATCGAAGAAAGAGAAAGAAACAAAAAATAGACAGTGTGGAAAAAGAGCATGTTCTCCACTGGCCTCCACGACCTAATCGGAGCTGACACTATTGAAGCCACCCGGATGGACAGAGAGTGGGGTTAGCATATTGTGGGCGGCAGCCTCCAATTATTTTTCTGGCTCATAAGTGTGGCTTGTTTAACGGGGGCCGGCATGGCTGACAGGAGCCTGATCTGCCAGCAGCCTGTCACACGGCCACGAGTCCTCCCCAGGGCAAGCACAGCAAACTTCTGTCTACTCCTCACCAAACACGCACACACACAAGTGAGGGAAAGAGTGCATTTGCTCTCCCAACCGTGTTTGAGTGCAAGAATGTTCATGTGAACGTGTATTAGCCAGAATGTTTGCGCTGGCAAGACCGACGAAATGCTCTGCTTGCCACACTTCCTCCCCCTTAGCGCTTATAGTCAGTGCACTTATTTAAAACTCTAGTTTGGGTCTTAGCAATGCCTAAATGCCTGGCTGGATGGACATGAGCTGACATGGTGTGTGATTGGAGATTGAGCATAGAGCATATACACATGGCATATGGTTAGCCGGAACAGTGTTTTGCGCCACTTTGCAGGAGAACGCTTTCCGATTGCCGCTTTGGGTGTGACTGAGGTATAATAAGCAGAGTCAGCCTTTGAGGTGCTCAGATGAGATGAACAGACTAATTTACACTTGTAAAATATCCACCGCAGTGTGTATGTGTGTGTGTGCGAAAGTGAAACAGTGTCCAAGCAAGTGTTGCTAAGAGTGTAAGTGTGTGAAAAAGAAACATGAAATGCTGCCATGGAATTTACATCACCTACAACATGTGTAAAGGGTTTTTTAATTGAATTAGTTGGAATAAAAAAAATAATAAGTAAATCCATTGAAAGATGAGTCAGGGTGTAAATCAATAAAACATCTGTGCTGGGCAATATTATGATGAGCAGCAAATTAAACATATCTTTCCTTTAGGTTTCTGTTTCATATTCTCTCTCACTCTATCTTTGCCGCTGTAAATTTTCATGCCGGGAATTACAGATCAAGCTGAAATAATTAACACATTAAATAAAAGAGCCATACATCAATGGGAGGTCCAAGAGTAGGGCAGTGAGATATTGTTTAAATTAAGGAAATACCCAATCTCGTCATGCAAGCCCATAATTTGCATAGCCGTTCGATGTGTTGTGATGCAATAATCAGGGCTACACACTCTGTTGAGTGTCTTAATGGGCTCTGGAGAGGTGGGGTTTCCTTTGTCATCAGCTGGCTGGCCACGCTAGCCACTGCTGCCAGGAGAGGGTGTAAATAGAGAGTTAATATATTTCCCACATGCAATGGATTTGGCATGGGCCCTGTTCTGAACAACAAAGAGATATACTACAGAGAGAGAAAAAAAGTGATTTGATTCATTATTTCATTACATATCCCGCTCTGCACCACAATCTATTTAACTTTACGATCCACATTACTAATTTTTATACTTGGTAACAATTCCACTAACATCACACTTTCTTTATTGAGTGATGCAAAGCTCTTTTTAAAATCCATTGATCATTTGTCATATTGTTTTGTATGAACACTGGAATTCATGAACAGTTTCTCAATGTTATATCTATGTGTATCTACATACAACATGTTATTTTCCAAATGTTTGCATTTTTCTAATTTAATAATAATAAAATAATAACAAATTACATTATCAGCATAAAAATTGGATTGGATTGTTGAACTGATTTTCTCAGTATTTGGTTACCCCCTGTTGCTTAAATGACAAAATGCATTCGAGCTGGCATGTACTTCACAAATTTGTACAAAACCTGATGATCCATGTTATCACAGCATGATTTGAGAATGTTCCAACAAGCATATCATGTGCATCATTGGAAGCAATGAAATTAGAGCTTTTGTATAAAGAAGTTAACATGGTCAATGTCACAAATTAGGTTATTTTATTAGAGACTTAGTACAGAAATTGTACAGAGAGTTAAAAATGCATTATACATTTTACTTCATAACATTTCTTTATTTTAAATTTTTCTAAATCCTAAATCTCTTTCCACATTTAAAGTAGATTTTAAATCCTAGAATTAAAATGTGAACCCACTGTATTTATGTAAATAATTCCCCAGGTAATCAGACAATAAACATGATATACTCTAAAAATGACATTCCAAATAAGTGTGAGATTGTGTAGATGAGAATGTGTGCTTTTCTTTCAATGAGGAATAGTGCATTATGCTCAGAACAGAGAACTGCAGTATGCTGATTTAGAAGGTATGATGCAATAGTATTGTTTACAACCCTACTACCTTGAATAAATAATAGAACTGTGAATTTGGATTTGAAAAATCAAGTATAGCCCTTTCACACACACACACACACACACACACACACACACACACACACACATGCTCACTCATTGAGTTTTTATACTGCTGTTGAAGTGCAATGCAGAACAGGAGCTTGTAATGCATTACATGTTGCCGGCCCTGGGTGAAGTGCGAGGGAAGCAAGATCAATACTATTGACCTGTTTACCTTAGTGCCGACCACACAACCCTGTGCTTCCGTTTACCACTTGAAACATTAAACCAGACTATTAGTAATACTTTGGTCTTGCTCTTTAGCAATTGACCAATGCAACGCAAAGTCCCTTACCTGCCTGACGCCAAGGAGAGAATTGGTGGAACCGGACTTACCCATAAATCTTTGCGTTTACCACCCAGGTTTACCTTGTTTGCCTGTTGATGGTAATATGGTCACTCAACCCTTTCAGGCTGCAGGGCATTATGGACTGATTGCCTCAACCAAAATTCCCTGAAGCACTTTTGCCTTTACACCCACAAACACCCCTAACACCCCTACAAGTACAGCCTCATCTTTGTCTCTGTCAAAAAGAGTGGAATTTCTTTAAATGCTTTTTTTTTTTTGCTTCTCTTTCCTTTACTTGTTTGTCTATTGATTTTTATAAACCCCTTCAGCAAGTCCTGCGCATCACCCCCCCCACACACACACACATTTATTTATTTGAATCTTTTAGCCAGTGCAATTTGTAGAGGGTATTGACTTTGAAATTTTCGCTCCACACCTTTCCTGTCTTGCCTTTTATGAACCATGCTTTTAAAATTCCCTGGCTCTCCTCCCCAAAAACCATGGGGGTAAAAATTGAGGAGGGTCCCAGTGATTGTTTTGCTGAAGGAGGTACAGTAATTGACATTTGGCTCACCTGTGCAAAAATGTGCCAACTTTCTTTAGCAGTTTATGAGAACTAAGATGCAGACAGAAGGGCATCATGAATAAGGTGGGTGTTAATGAAAGATGTTGCTGTCACTCCCAATGAGAAGGTACAAGGGATAGCTAATGTTACGATTTGAATGAATGCTTTTAACATATCCGAGACACAAAGAAACCCACGTGACCTCATTGCATTCGCAGTGTAAACACTAATGCATACTAAATCATCGTGGACAAAAGTTAAAAAGACCATCTACTCCATTGTCCTTAAACAAGAGCTTTTAATGTTTTATCATGTATGATCAGATCATTCGAAACAGATGTTAAAACCTGGTGTAAACAGGTTTAATGTTAATAAAAGATTGGAATGGGGTCTTATTGTGGGACAAACACATTCACATAGAAAAAGGAAGAGAAAATAACATATAGCTTAATAAATTATTATTTTATTTTTTTCTCAGGCTCTGAGATCTAGATTTCAGACTTACACATTTGTATCAAACATTTAACCAGCTAAACAACAGGTGGATGCCGAAAAATGGGCTGATCACATCATGGCTCCTACAGTTATGGAAATTCCATAAACAGGACATTTTTAAATCTTGATTGCCAGGCCTGGCAAAGTCACAGAAATTTTGACAGTGAACATAAATGTATAAATATAATTAAGTTGTTCTAGTTGTGCTCAGCTGTAAAAAATCATTAAATATAAATCATCAGCTCCAAATTGCTCTTTTGTGAGTGAAATTTCTATAAAATTAGTTAATCATTGTCCAGTAATCACGATCTACTTGAAAAGTAAAGGAAAACTATTTTATTGAAAGCTGTCAGTCATATGATCCTGTAGCAATGCCTTACCTGGAGCCCAAACCAGAAGAGGACAGTACAGAGACAGAAACAGAGAGAACAAGTGTAAGGGGAAGAAAGAGGAGGGCTTGACAGAGGGTCCTGGGGAACTGCATAACAAGACAACAACTACATAAAAGGCTTCACGTTAGGTTTAATAAACTGAGAAGTAGGGGTGTCTAGCAAAGCCATCATCTGTATCTGTATCTGTATCTGTTCATACAACAAAATGATCTGTATCTGTGTCTGTATTCGGATAGAACCGGGTGTGGGCGGGGCTTAAACCGGAAGTGTGTCAAAACTAAATGAATTCTCACATTTATAGTTTCTATTAACAAAATATGCCTTTTCATAATAATAGCCTAATAATAATAATAATATAATAATAATAATAATAATTATTATTATTATTATTATATTATCATTATACAATTATTATTTTAAAATATATATATTCTTTTTTTTCTCACTAGATGAAGCTGAATTTGTAGGCTACGTTAACTGTGGAATATGTTGTTAACTTTGGTTTCTCCTGGTATTTCTGATATTAATATCTGCATGAAACATAATTTTAGTTTTTCTGTACATGTATAACAACATTATTCTGGAGGCAGGAGTTGTCAAGAAAAATGTGAAATGTCAAGCACACATCTTGCAGTGAATAATAAATGCAAATTCAAACATAACATTTTAATACAATTATTTTCATAATTTTCATAATAAAATTAATATAGCCTACAAACAGGTGAAAATCCCTTAAGTCTATCAGGAATGTTTATTATAGAACACCATTATTTAGACAAAGAATAATATTAATAATATTAATAATAGGCTAATAATAATAATAATAATAATAATAATGTTACATTTATGTAGCGTCTTTCCAGAGTTCAAGAACACTTAACATTCTCAAATTTAGCAAAGTTTAAAGAAGAAGAAGAAGAAAGATAGAGCATGTTTCAGTTTCTTTGTTTTACACAGGGAGGAATATTCCTAAGAAATTATTAGGCTACTCTATTGAGCATTAAACTTTTTTTGGAATAATATCTTAACCAGATAACTTTATCACTCATGTGGATATAAATGTGTTCAACTTTAAGAGATGGATAGATGAGCTCCGACTTGAAATCATCACTTAACATAGCGCTCAGGTTTAGGCTATAAATATATACATGGAAATCACGAGTGAATCGTGTGATACATTTACAGACATGTCAAGAATTGGAAAGTGTATATGATGTCGTATCTTAATGTAACACTTGATAAGCTCCAGATGCGCATGATTAACAGAGACCGCAAACAGAGTCGAGACCACACCCATCCGGTTTGAAATCCCTATGTGCATATTTCAATTCCTTATACTTTAGAAATATTGGCTGCACAGATTCATAAATTACTTGTCATTTTGGATATGTTTATTTAAAATGCAGATTTGTCCTTGTGCTCTTTGGATAATCAGTCATACGAATATTTTTTTATTGTTTGGATTAATCCATTATTCAAAGTCATTAATCGGGCCTTTCCGAATAAGGTATTCGTCTTCGGGCACATCCCTACTTACAAGTCCCTAACACAAGTCCTCTGTCATTCAAAAATGTGTTTGGCATTCACATAGAATGTTCTTTATTTACACATTCCCAATACATGCCCTTAAATGCATATCCAACCTGACATTACAAGCACACAACCATGCACTTACCAATATTGCAAGGTCACCAACATATATAAAGTCTCTTCTTTAGTCATGTGTGGGTACAGTACATTGACCTTGCTTGGCATTGGCACTGCACAGCTTACACGGTACCCCATGCACTTTGCATCACTGATTGTCCCGTCCATCTGCGGCATCATCATCATCATTACCTAGACTCTCCACAATTTTAAAGAGGCCGCAGATTGTATAATTTCTAAGACATTTAAAAGCCTCTTTTGGAAATCAGCATAACTCAAAACGGAAAACATGAGTAATGCAGGTCAAAAATTAAAAAAAACTTCTTCAGAGCAAACTCTTGTAGTGTGCTAGGGGTGATTACCATATGTGTGTCTATACAGAGTGGCAGATGCCCATTGGATACTCATAAATTAAGGCTTTGACCTTGGCTCTAGCCTCACTTAATTCATTAGCTCCTAGGCTCTTATCCGCAAAAACGGCAGCCAAAAACCAATATACTCACTTTACACAGAGTTGAAGCCTAGTGAATATTACCATTGAAGATGATCGCCATTGGAATCCACCAAGGGCAATTCTCCTTACCCCTTAGTATATTCACAGAGACACACAGACTCAGAAAAACAGGGATAATGCCAAGTTAACCATCTCATATAGACTGACCCTTGTGTATGTGCAGGAGCTAGCCTGAGGGGTCAAGAGGGGTGCGGGGGAGCTAAATAAATGAATAAATCAGAAAGGGAGGAGAGAGGAGAGACAGTGTGTGGTCGATAGCGTCAAAAGCGGATGACAGATCTAAAAGAATGAATATTGATCTGAGAAGGGCCTGCGCAGGGTGACCTGTGGGAGGTCAGACTGTGTAATTAGAGTAGTGGAAAGGCAAAACCTCTTCTCTCCTCACCTAAACACAACTTTTCTTCTACAGGCATGTGTGTGAGTGTGTATACCTTTATACTTCTTACACCAACTTTTCTGGGATGCGTTTCCCAAAAACATAGTTAGCGAACTATGGTCGGAAGTTTCATCGTTACCAAAATATTTCAATGATTTGGTGTTTCCCGAAACCATAGTTCCAATTAACTTTTGCAAACAGTGTCGCAAAGTTGTGTAGTTGGAACTACAGCTCTCCACCTGTGGTTAGAAGCATAGTTCCTTGTTAGTTTGTGGTGTCGAAGTCATTGATTTGGCCGCAGCTGGGGTATGTTCTATTCAGACTTATCTCTCATATGTCCTATTCCTTTCAAAGACTTCACCATCCACTCTGAGAGCTTTGAAAGGCTTGACATTGTGGTGCTCAAAGTTATTTTTATTGGAAATTCAGTTTGAAACGATCTTCCAGTGTGAGTGTCACAATTGTTCTCCCTTCGAAGTGTCCTTCGAAAGCATTATTTATGACGTTTGGAACACAGATTGGCTTAGTTTCCGCATAGAAAAGGTGAATTATTTTATTAATTACAAACAAATATCAGTGTTACAACATTTTCCATAGAGAAATTTCACATATGGCTATATATGTAAAACACAACATGCATGTTAACTGATGATTCATCTGTACTATACACACAGTATATGCAACATATCTGCAGTACTTTGAGTATAGTGTCAGAAAAGCGCAATGAAAGTGTAAAATTCATTAATATACATATTACTTTTCCATACATGTAAAACATAATTTCCCAAATCACAATGTAATTTTATATAGCCAATATTCCCAAATAAATGAACAATAATTGTAGAAATACACATGTATGAACATATATCTGATTTCTGTATGTAATAACATGTCTGTGTAAGGGGTTTTGGTTTATTGTTAGGTTTATTGTTCGCAGAAGAATATACAGTAATAGAATATGGAATATTCTCAAAATGTTATAGAAAACAAATGTATTCTTGTTTGCGGTAGTCTTTCAACTAATGTTTTCAGGGATAAAACAGCATAGACCAAGGTAGGAAATTACACAAAATGTTTATTAACACAAGTGTGGAGCAGAGGGGGGCGGGGCCGGGCTAGAATGTCGCACGCCCGGTCCCCAATCGGCCTGATGGGAGCGCACGAGGGATAAAGGTGGCCGGTGACGACGGTTCGAGAGAGAGAGAGAGAATTACGGGCATGTTCGTCATGTGTGTGATTACGTTTGTGCTTTTGGTTTAAGTTTTCATTAAATTATGATTTATATTGACAAGCCGGTTCTCACCTTCTCCTTGCCCATCGAAACGAAGTTATGTCAGTCAGATGAAATAATAGAAAATACAGTAACCAAACTTTATTTAAAAATGGAAAAAGTTACCAAACATTTTCTAAATTAAAAGTTCTCTGACTTCTGTTCCTGCAGGATGCATTCTACCTTGATGTGGGTTCAGTGGATCAGCATCATCAGTAGTAGCAGCAGCATCTTCATCAGCACTAGCATGGCCCCCTCTTCCTACTCACATTTCTGTTACTGCAATGTTGTGACTTGATTTTTTGAGCAGTTTTGGGGAAAGTCAGTGTTGTGTTCAAAAGCTATAACAGCAAATATGTTACTGCTTTCACAGCCTTGCTGACCTAAGACTTGCTGAGCCACAGTCCATCACCAACTACCTCCATAAAACTTCCCACAGCACAATAATGCATAATTATGTTAAGAAATGCACTGCTGGACTTAAGGCATAGTTTTTTCTTGTGGCCCTCTGAAGGTGTGGTTTCACATCCTGCAGCAATTCAAGAATCTTGGTCCTTGCAATCCGGAATTTTCTTATGATCATCAGATAGAGAGTCAAGTGGTGAGAAATTTGTCCTTATGTAGGCATTTATATACACTACCTGGCTTCAGCGTTGCCTTATATGCTCAAGTTGTAGGATTTATAGTATATTTTTATCAAGTTAAGTATACATTAATCAGGTGTAATCAATGTAAACGTTGTTGATTTGTACCACAGTTATGTCTGACGGGCAAACATGCAGTTTACTGTGTGTGTGTAAAGGCCTGTGGACGTGATGGAATGTGTGCTCAACATATGTGTGACTATTTGATGGTGTGTGCAGAAACAGGAATAGCTTTACATATGTGCTCACATGACCACTGGGAGAATTTATGTCTTCCTTTTCACTTCTAAAAATGGTCAGACCAAAGAGTCAAAGAAGAGGATGATAAATAATGCGTGTTAAAAAAAGTATAAGCCCCACCTTGTTTGAGGAGATGTATTTAAGTGAAGAAAAAAAAACAGAGTTAGTTAGTTGTTGTACTGCAGGCAACTTGGCTTTATTGTAGGATAATAAAGTCTATTCTTCTGAAATCAAAATCCCAAAGATGTTGAGTGATTTTTCACAAAATTGGCAGAAACTACTACAGATACTTCGTAAAGCCACCATTGTTGAGCATTTGATACACACATATATACTGTATATATTAGGAGAGACATTAATCCACCTACTACTGATGAAGCTGAGGAATGGATAGAAACACCTTGGTGGCTAATAATCATCTAAATGAATTTGCTAAATGTTAGTGTTTCGTCAATTAATTGTGACAGTAATAGGGCACAGCTTAATTTGATTATCAAATTATTGTATTCAGCTGATAATGGGTTTTTGGTTTTTAAATAGGCTGCTTTCATGCTGTTTTTTTCTTCTTCTTCATAGTTTTCATGCTGTGGCTTGGGAACATTTTGAAGTAAGGACTCTCTTTAGAATTGTCTGAAGATTTAAAAAAGTGTGTCATGTTTGGCTTATATTATCATGACTATTATCTTGTGTATTGAGAAAATCTGTACATAGCCAGCTTTAATTGCTTGACTGTTGTAATGTATGTGATGGTGGGTCACCACCACTGCAAAACAATAAAGGTTTCTATTTCATTCAATGCATAGGATTCTTAATCACACTTACAGTACATCATTTGTTAATGGCATCATTCTGGTAGTTGATAATGAAGTTATGACATTGCATGACCTGATTCATACAATAATTGCTTACATTTGATCTGGCATTCCAATGCTACTGTGATGCACCAAGTCACAAGAATCACCTATGATGTGCTCATTTATACATGTTAAACTACTGGATGAATTCCCAGTGTATTAGAAAAGCACTTAAGTAACTGGTCCTGCTCGACACACTACGAGCGGGATTCGAACCAGCGTCTCAACCATGGGAGGCGGGAGTGCTAACGAAGAGGCTAAATTCTACAGCCTGTAGTGTCAGTCGCTCGTGCATCTCTTGATGCCAGGGTAGGGTTGCACCAGCTGTGCATATGTTCTCACCTTTGTTAGGACGTTCACACTAAGGGCTTAGTAACTATTAGTTAGTTTGTAACCAAGTCAGTGCTTAATTTGGTTGCAACACCTGTTCTTGGCAAGACTTAACTAGTAGTTTGTAAGGTCTATGTAAATTAATGTGTAGACGCATAATATGATGTTTACCTTTATTGATCCAATAAACAACTTTCACATTTGTGTAAAAAAGTGTTAAATAGCTGTTAACATCATTTTGATTTTGTTATGGTTGATGTCACATTTGTGAAGGGTTGGGGGACAAAGTCTTGAAGGAATAGTTGTTCAACCATACATTTTAATTATATAATTTTGTACTCATGCTCTTTTCGTTTCAAAGCTGTATAACTTTCTTATTTTGTGCAGAACGCAAAGGGAATATTTTAATGAATATTCTGATCTGTCTTTTCTATATGGCGGTGACTCACTTTAAAGCTTAAAAAAGGTCTCAAAAGTATAATAATAGTAGTCCATGCAGCTCGTGCATCATATTCCAAGTCTTCTGAAGACATGCAGTGGGTTTTTGGCGAGAAACAAAATAAAATGTAAGTAATGTTTCTGTGAAAATCTTGACATCTGTTGAGTGCATCATAATTAACTCATTCACAGTAGCACAAAACAACAGAAGTTTACGGCTCATTTTTGGGTGTATTATTCCTTTAAGAAATAAGTTGCATAGTGTGTCAGCTGATACAAGAGAAATTATTTGTTTGGTAGGTTTACATGTTGTTTTGTTCCTGATTTAAACTGGTTGGAGTTTTTTTTTCAGTCATTTTACAGCTGAATGTGAGAGGCATGATATAAACTTGAGTGCTGTTAAGGACAAATGATGGCTGAGTCCTAAGTGTTACATCTGATATTTTTATGGATGGGTTGCTCTCTCTCTCTTTCTGCATCTTTCTTATCTCCTAGGGGTAGGACACAACAAGGTGAAAGGAATGACTCCCACAAAACCGTCAGACAAAACACAAGAGAACAACAGAGTATACATTAAACAATAGTTTTTATTGTTGTAAACAATTAATATTATAGAAAATAAGCAGAAAAGAGACTTCAGAGTGACCCCTGGCCCAAAATAATGAACAAAATAATCTAGAAAATAAAAAATAACCTAAATGGATGGAAGAAAAAAAAAAGACTGAACTAACCATACTAACAAAAACAGGGGCAAACAATATTCAACCAAAAAGGGCAGGCCACCCCTACACCTGCCTGCTTTGCATTTAAACAATACATGCACAAAATACACAAAGTCTGGTCTGGCGGGTGGCAGAAAGTCGGAGCAGCACGACCGGCTCGAAGTCATGACAGCTCCTTTCTGAATGTCTGCGCAGAGATTTTATCCAGAGCACAATCAGGGACAGCTAATCATCATTGCACAGGTGGAGCAAACAATTAGAAAATCGGCGGCACCTGAAACAGACACAAAGAGAGCATGAGAGAACAAGCAGAGCAAACCAGCAAAATACACAAAACAGCACGGGACATATCAGTGCTGTTTATCCTTGAATGAGTATTTTTTTCCAGAGGACAGCATAAGGTTGATTTAGTGTTCCGTGACTCTAGTAATGGATCCCTGACAAGCCCCCAATCTTCAGTCCATGCATCTTGTGACCATTACGAGCTACGCACCGTTCAAGCCCTACATCCCAAACATAGGAACATGGCCTTTACTGCCTCAGGGACATCTCATAGTAAAATGCACTTGGGATTAACCCATTGCAAACATAAATAACATAACATATGTTATAAACATATAACATATCTTGTCTTTCCCCCACCCCTCTCTCCTTCCTACTCTTCCCCTACCAACTGTCATGACATAAACACTCACAGGCACAAAAACGAACACCCAGCTCATCAGATTCATTAGTGCAAGTGCAGATCCAACCAAAATGTTGGGCACTTGCGTTGGATGTACCACTGAGGGCCACCTCTTCTTTTCAGACTTTATGAGATTCCTATATACATTATATCTACAGCACTATGACAAGTACATTGATTCACGCCACCACCTTTGCGACCACCATCGTTTTATTTGCGCAAAACCTCTAGTAGTCCTGCTAATGACAAACCGTCACTGTTTAGCCCTATTTATATCTTACCCCACAGACCAGTCCTTTAACACAGAATGCCATTATTTATAGGCCATTGCCATTAGCCATGTTTACCCATCAGCTAGCTCCTCGTTAATGAAAGAGCTTTGAGAAGAATAATGAGTAGACTGCTAACGACTAATGGATGTTTACAGCCACTTTCTCACTCTTTCTAACATCACTAATGCTAATGCTAACAGCGCAGCTACTACTGGCCGGCTGCACCGTGTGATGGTGCCAGACTACTGATGATAGTCCCTTTGTGGCATTTAATTGGGGCCTGAGACTCCTCAATTACAGAAGGAGTTGGATGGAAAGAGCAAGAGCAAGAGCAGAGAGATTTTAGAGTTGCAAGCTCATAGAAGAGTTAGGGTTTTCCAAGGTTTGGAAGAATATTTGCTGAAAAGACCTACATAGTTGGTCCCCGGGATATGTTGTTTATTGAATGCTGGTCCTAAACATTGGATGCTTGTATTTTGATGTCCCAATTAAAAAATTTAACTAGCGTAACTAGTAAGAATTCTTTGGTCAACCAGCTTCACCGGAAAGATTAAGCTGGGCTAGGATTTGCTTGTAAATATATTTGCTATGCTGGTCCACAAGCTAGACCAGCACTAAACCATCAAAGAAATTAATCTTGGCTTAAGATGTTATTTGCAGCAGTGTGTGTGTGTGTGTGTGTGTGTATCCTGACATTACCGTTATGCGTTTGCTCTTATTTTATGAACAAATGAGTAAATTAGGGAATGTTTTAAATGGGGTCAGTTTCTAAAAGGTATTTTTGTCCCACCTGGAAGCTTGGCTTTTATACATGCATAGCCACCAAACAGGCAGGACTTTGCAAATGTAAAACATGCAGTTTTACACAACAGTTTTGATATGCACAGAGATACATGCAGTTATTATAAAACATTTATTTCACCCATCATAATCGAATATTTTGCGCATTTTGTTGCAACAATTTTGAGCTTAGTTATTTGATTTCAATGAAGTCATTTAACTGTTTTAGTAGTAGTTTCAGTGGCGTAAGGAGCAACATTGCAGGCACCAAAAACCATAGTGTGTACTTTTGAAAAGTTGGCTCCGTATTTCCATGATAGTATTCCAGTGTATTTCAAAGAACATTCCAGGTCAAAGAACATTTAAAAAAAAAAAATACAAAAATTGTGCCAGACAATTTTCATTAAAGAAAAGGAAGGTTATTGATGTCCTGCATTTGAATACATCTGCAAAGAGGATCAATTTTTGTTATTACATTTTCATACAAACATCATAATTGTTGAAAGATCTACTTATGCTGCATCTATCATCTTTCTGAACACCTACCAAACTTGCTACATGGTCTAATCTAAGATCAACATGAACCTAAACTAAAGCAAACCTTTTGACAGCTAAGAAGGGCAGCATCCTCCCAATCCCCAGTACTACTCCCATTGCTCCAACTGGAGACAAGCTCACATTAAACAGCTTTCGCTTGTCCTGTGCACTCTATTGAAATGGGAGCTGATAAACACAAAACTCCAAGGAGCATTTCAACCCCAATGGTTGGACCTTATCGCTTAGGCACTCTCCACTAATTAAAACCTCCTCCGCAATGGGAGAGTTGGGAGGTACAATTACGGTAGTGGCCTCCAGAGCCTCATCGTGTCTCTATTAAAGGAGCGCGTTCATTGTAATGATGCTGGAGTTTAATTACTTCCATGCGGCAGCCGTTGTAAAACACGCTGATAAATGGGCCAACATGATCATGCATCGTTATTTCTCCCCATGCACCAGCCTTGTTAGAACGATTATGAGCTGTGGTGCTTCAGGAAGAGGATGAGGAAGAGGAAGAATAGCATAACTGTGCTGATCTAATACGGAGAAAGCCAGCGGCAGGGAGGAAGAGGCAGAGATGATGCATCAGCGATTTATAATGAAGAGAAGAGCCAGACTGTCCCTCTTTATGCAAGTATGTGGGGAAAAGTTAAAGGAATAACTGTATAAATTTATTTCATTCTTCTGTGAAACATGAAAGGTGTATTTTTAAAAGGACTTCACAAGTATTATTTTCCATTTAATACAAGTGAATAGTGACTCTGGTCTTTCAAGCTTGGAAAAGGTCAAAAAGACACCTTAGAATCACATTAAATGTAATCGCTATGACTCAAAAACTGTATTTCAAGTCTTCTGAAGGCAAGGCAATTTATTTATAAAGCACAGTTAAAAACAACAGGTAGTTGACCAATGTGCTGCACAAAATTAAAACAAGTTCATAACAATAAACATTATTAACGCTACTAAAATTAACATAATACACATGGGTACCAACATACCTCCAATCATGGTTTAGCCAAAAGCCTGGGAGAAAAGACTCCCATTTAAAAGATAAGGAGCTGTTCTAATGTGCAGAGGCAAACTATTCCAGAGCTTTGGGGCCACCACTGCAAAGGTGCGGTCATCTTAAGTCATCATCATCTTAAGTCTGGCCCTTGGATCAGTCAAGACTTTCTGATCTGAGGACCTAAGTGATCTAGATGGCATGTGCAAGTGCAAAATGTCTGAAAGATAAGAGGTGCAAGACAATTTAAGGATTTAAAAACAAACAAAATAATCAAAAAATCTATCCTGTAACAGCCAGTGCAGTGAGGCCAATATTGGGGTTGTATGATCTTGGTTGCATGTACCAGTCAAGAGTTTTGCAAAAGAATTTGCAGTCAAGACAAGGACGACTGACTAACACCTACGTACAGTTACAATAGTCCAGAAGTGATGGACTATGCATGCATCACCTTCTCAATATCATGAAACAAAAGAAAAAACTTCTTGAGTGAAAAAACTTGATTTTGACAACAGAATTAATTTGTTTGTTCAATATAAGTGAACTATTAAAAAGTACCCCTAAGCGCTACAATCACTTTGTGACAGTTATTCACTCTCAACTCAAACAATCAATAAAGCACAATGATGTCATGACGTTTGGTCACAAGATGCGATGAGAACCAATGAGGTTTGATGTTAACAACATACAGTAGCTGCCATATTTTGTTTAGAGAGTTTATTAATTATTTGATTTGATTTGAGAGACTTACACTTTGTTCTGTTCATCACAATAAGTGATCATATGGCTTCAGATTGATTACTTTTACTGTGATTTTATTGTTTTTGCTTTTTATCCTTTTTCAAACTTGAGAGACTGGAGTCACCATTCACTTAGATTATGTGGAAAATAAACCCTGTGACAAACTATGAATTCACCTTTTATGTTCCATGGAAGAAAGTTGTACAGTTTAGGATGGACATTAGGGTGAGTAAATAATGATAAAATTTTCATTTTTGGATGAACCACTAATTTAAGAGTGTCCACAGATACACATAAACCTCAGTGTATACGTACCAAGCAATCTACTCCAAGTCAAGTGAAAACTTTTACATTTTCACACAAAATCTGTGCCTTAGGTACAGTCCTCTCACCACACTCCAGTAGCAGACAAACAAATGTACATATTCAAAGTCATTAATTATGAATTTTTTTCTGGTATATGCCCAGTGGTAGGCCCACCCTGATTAATCTTGTTCCCCGTTCTTCCCCCATGCTTATTAAACTGCTGAAGAAAATATCTTGCATGCAATAAATCCCCCCTAGAGCATGATTAATCAAAAGTAGTGAACTGAGGGGTGCTGGCAGGTGGAGTTACAGTGCTAAATCACCTGCGTGGCTGGATGAATGGTCCTTCAGTAGAGATAAGGAAGGCTTGTTGGCATGATGGGGGATATTGGGTTGAAGTCTCTGGTCAGCCTTTGTGAGTTGCCTAGTCAGGCTCTCTGCAAGACCTCAGACCACTGATTCTGTATCAGAGTCTAGGCAGGCCATATTGGCGAACTGTTTTCCAGATATCAGTAAAGTATTCCAAACAGTATTTGGACACTTTTGGACACCTTAGCCACACTTAAAAAGTATGAATTTCACTGCATTAGTTAACAAAATATTAAACCAAGTGATATCTGCAAAAAAATATGCTTGGGTTTTATACCTCTTCTCAGAACTAAATGTACTTTTCTTAGCAATGTTTGCAATTACTTAATGAACTGCTCCTAAGGAAATCTTTAATGGATGTGTGCTGTCAATTCCCTATAATATTACACATGTCTTAGCAGAGTAACCACAATTGTCTTAATTTTGAACAATATATTGTTTTATAATTTGAAACCTGACAAACTACTTATTAAAAATGTTTTGCTTGAAAATTATGTTATGCTATCATTCTGTTAAAAACTTGGTTTGATATATGCATGTGTATGTGGAGGGTTGTAAGGCTTACTTTTGAAATGTATTCCACTACAGATTACAGAATACATGCTGTAAAATATAAATTATTTCTCAGTAACGTATTCTAAACACTTTGGATTACTTCTTCAGCACTGGTAAATGTTTTCACTTGTTTTGACTATAAAAAACATTTGCCAATACAGTAAGAAAAAATATATGTTAAAAAAATAAATGTTAAAAATACATTTTCTGAAAAACCTAAATATATTTTGCAGTGTTGTTTCTAAAACAAGATCAATTTGATTAATCTTGTGTGGCAGCGGGGGCGTGGTCAAGCGCTCGTCCGGGAGAGAAAAGCGGTAAGGGCGCTTACACCTGAGCTAAATTAATCCTAACACCTGTGTCTAATTGCAGTAGCGTGAGGAGAGCGAATAAAAGCCAGCAGCCACAGAGCATCGAGAGAGAGAGAGCCCGACAACAAGGCCAAGAATACTTGTGTGTCACAGATATATACAGAAATTAAGTCTGAAAAATAAAGCTTACCCCTTAAGCTGATGCCTGTTTCCATCCCTTCCTTGGTCCGTTTCACATCTTGTTTTAAGGAATTGTAGATTTTTACAGGAAAACAATACAAAACATATTTTCAAGAATATGATTTTTGCCCTAATATCAAAGGTCTTCTTGATAAAAAAACATGATCGTGCCTGGTAACATGAGCATGTAAAATGGCTGGAAATAGCATTTTAGCTTAGCATAAAGCTGACAATTTACACAAGGATTATTTCCATTTCTTTTGCTCCAAACTTACTTCAAACTTACTTTTCTGTCTGCTCGTATGAATGTAACATATCACAAGACAGTGTTTCACTGCTTTTCAAATGCACTTTGGATCGCATCATTTATATATATAAATGTTTTCCATCTGAGAGGACTAAATATTAAATGAAACAAATGACAATAAAATGCAAAGTAATCTCTTCAAAATAATTTTTGAATGTAACTGTATTCTAAAAACCAATGATTTAAATTTAACTGTAGTGGAGTTACTTATACAGTGACTTATATTTTGTATTTTAAATATGTAATCCCATTACATGTATTCTGTTACTCCCCAACACTGTGTATGTGTGTGTAGGTTTGCAACTTTCTACCAACCAAATATGGAACATTCCAGCTCTCCATTCAGGACTTTTTTCCCACCCAAGCAGTGCTCCTGCAAGAGATGCTACAAAATGATTAAAGAGACTCACCTAGCTTGTATAAATAGAAAAAATAACTATTACAAAACAGCACATAAAGATGCAAAAACACATTTGGCGTGAAAAGTCCCTCATGACTGTCAAAAAAAACCACATAAAAATAACTAGAGAATAATTAGAGAACCTATTAGAGGTCGTCACAAAAACATCCCTGTAACGTTATAAAATATATAACCTAAAGAGACAGTTCTTGGACTGTTAGAAACTGGTTCGCAAAAAAAAAAAAAAAAAAAATGGGAACCAAATGCTAACGTTAGGGGAAAATTCTGTTTTTGCTTGGCTGATACTCATGAAATGAAAACCACTTAAATTCAGTGACTAGGAAGAACCAAGTTTCTATCAGTTGCTACGTTTACATGGACCCAAATAATCCTTTTATAAGGACTAATCCTCAGATAGCTCAATCAGATTGATAAACCTTCATGTAAATGTGACCGGATGCTCTCCTCCCATGTTGTTTATTAATAAATTAAGTTAATTAGAGCTCACCGCCTACAAATTTTCTTTAATCGTTGACACGTCATTTCCGATCGGCTATAAATAGCCTATTCCTATTTCTGTCGAGACGCGTAATTTCCGACTGAC
This sequence comes from Xyrauchen texanus, assembly GCF_025860055.1. NCBI lineage: Eukaryota > Metazoa > Chordata > Actinopteri > Cypriniformes > Catostomidae > Xyrauchen > Xyrauchen texanus. The sequence continues at coordinate 31,326,481 of NC_068292.1, forward strand.
CCGGGGGTTCCCAACGTGTGGATTATTTGACTGCGGCTGTACACCAGCTTTAGCTTGCTTCCGAAACGGCGATCTTTCTTTTGGTAAGCTGTTACTGCAGTAAGTTGTGGAAACTGTGTTTGGGCATTAATCTGACGAGTGGGTATGATTTTTAGCTTGTTTCAGGCATATGTAAATCCGTTTATGCGACGCTGCGGGATCAAAACAAGATCAAGTGATCAAAAGATTGACTGATTCTATTGTCAGGTAAGTCATCATCATAGGAAGTTACGGGTACTGTGTCCTTAGGCATTGATTGGGAAAGTGGGTGTGAGTGGTTTTTTTTTTTAGCTCATTTCAGGCATAGGCAAACCAGTTCAGTGCGGCGCAACGGTGGTTTGTGATTGAGACTGACGCGATTCTATCATCGGGTAAGTCTTTTCCTGATTGGGTTGAGAACATTGGGCATGCGTGCGGGCGTTTAACCATTGTGTTTCCCCTTCTAAGGAGTTCGTGATCTTTCTTTGCCTTCTGCCAGTCTTTAATGCGAGGAATCGCCGTTGTCCTACTACCTACGTTTTTGTGTGTTCTTTAGTTTGATATGCATGGTTTATTAGATGTGAGTTGAATGACGGTTATTAATGTGTTTATTTGCTTTGAGATTATTTGCTGTGTGAATTATAGTGTTTTGTGATTTGTTATCATTGTTTGTTTTGGTGGTTATATTGTTTTGATTTACAACCCAATTATATTTTGATTTTTGTTGTGTGAGCAATTGTACTTTTGCTAGATGCTGAGGGCTTCAGCCAGGAATCCTCCCTGGTTTTCTCCGCGTGTTGGTGGTGGTTTGAACACTGTGTGCAGTGAGACGCACGGATTTTGTGTGAGTGATAAGAGTTTACTCCAAAGTGTGTGTGGTACTATTCCTTGTTCTTTAGCCCTCAGCCAAAACGACTTCTGAGTGTAATGTTTGATTATATTTGATTTGTAGTGACTGATTTTTGAGTGACTGTACTTCTGACAACATAACAACCCGTTTTTATTGGCAGATGTTGCGGTGTGTCTTGCCTGGTACGCTCTGTTTATTTTAATGTGTTTTTAGTAATAAAGAATTATTTTTGTACAACATTCACGTCTCTGTTCCTTACTAGTGCAACCAACTTGCGTGCCTTTGGATAAAGGTACCAATTATTCTCTGTGTGATATCGGAGTGGCGTAGTCCGTTTTCTTAAATCTGTATTTTTCTATTATAAGTAGTCAGGCCTTAGTGCCAGTCTATTGCGGTACCTTTTCTTGCCACATAAACACACAAATTATCTGCCTAAACTGGATCCGAATTAAATTTTCAATCTGATTGAGGAGGGTGGTGTAGACCTAAATAATATGATTAAAAGAAAAAAATTAGCCATGTAAACATTTGAATCCAACTACTTTCTCAATCATACTCTAAAATAGCTTGCGCTCATGCGCAAAGATGTGGTGCATATTTATGTTTATACATGAAACTCTTCGTGTGACACTAATTTATACATGCATTGACAAAACACATTTTTAAGGATATGGAGGCTCGCACTAAATATTCTGCTGGTCACATATGTTCTTTTATAACATCACATAAAGCAAAAGAGAACGTTGTGTCATGCTTAATAGGGACTTTCAGCAGGTGCGGCTATACGGCGTTCTGTGTTCCATTCCTGTGTTCACTCACTTCCTGCTGTAATTTAGGTTTTCACATCAATTCTTCTTTGCCATAGTGACAGTCGTCGTACGTGACAGATTAGGAAATAGCTAAATGTTAGAATATGTTTCACAAGAGAAAACATACTCCTCAAAACGTAAGTTAAATTACACACGGTTATAGACTTTGAATAAAAAAATTCACGTTACTGTTGTAACCTCCGTTCCCTGAGGGAGAGAATGAAGTGACACAAGGGGTATTCCTTGGGAGCCTAGATTATCTCTGAACTTGAAAAAAGGCCAATGAGAAATTGGCAGACAGACTTTGCATGTCCCGCCCCCGGATATACGGGTATAAAGGGAAGTGGCGTGTGTCCGTCAGTCAGGTTTTTGCACTGAGGTGCTGAGAATAAGATACGGCCGTTTACAGTGGTAGGTCGTGAAGGGACACAAGGGGTCCCGTTCAAAAGGGACATGCACTAGACTGTTACGTGAACTGCTTACGCAGGTGCAAGCAAGCTGCTGCATGCTAGAAGCAACTGTATTGGCCGCACAAAACTCTCCACAATGCCCCCAGAAAAAGTGTCATACACAGGCCTTAGGTTCCCAGCACCCCTGAGTGGGGAACAGGTGCTACATGACCAGCATGGGAGCAAGCCCGGCAGCCGCAGCCTTTTCTCTCTCTATGTCTCTCGCATAGAGTTTAAAGCTATCTTAAGGCGGTCTTCCCCGATCAGAGTCTTTCAAGGGGAAAAGAACCTGCGGAGGCCACATCCTGCTCAGACAAGGGGGTGATATGTGGCTAATACACCACATGGGTTGTCAAGCCACACGTGGGAGCGGCGTGGTGGTACGTCCTACCTGATGAGGGAGAAGCTCTAAAAGCACAGTGACCGGAGACAGTGGGACTGCCTAAGGGAGACACGGGTCCGCTGAAAGGGGGACCGTACCACGGAAAATACATCACAGGGAGTTGACTGAAGAGGGAATTAAGCCTGTGAAGCCCTACCCCAGTACAGAACACGTGTGGCTCATAGTGGGTCGCAACATCCAGGAAGCGAAGCTTAGATGCTAACCTGGGGGAGAAAGCGCACTGGATCATCTTGGTGAAGGGCGCTAGGTGCAAGCGGAACACCCAGTTGGCTGTTCCATATAAATGAGTTCTACCGGCCCGGACCTGACAAAACACGGGACGAGACCGACTCAAACTGAAGATTGTACAATCTCGCAAAGGTGTTGGGTGTTGCCCAGCTCACTGCTCTGCAGATGTCTGCTAGGGAGGTGCCATTAGCCAGTGCCCACAAGGATGCCACACTTCTCGTCGAGTGTGCTGGAACCTGCAAGGGGGTGGGCACGGCCTGGGTCGTTCCCTTTCCGGCGTCTGCCAAAGAGCTTCTCAGAACATCTAAAGCTCTGCGTGCAGTCCAAATAGATGCACAAAGCATGTAGCGGACACAGCAACGAAAAGTCTGGGTCTGCCTCCTCACAGGCTAGCACTTGCAGGAAACGACCTGATCCCTGAAGGGGGTCGTAGGAACCTTAGGCACATAGCCCGGTTGTGGTCTCAGGATGACGTGAGTATTTGCCGGACCGAACTCCAGGCAAGTGTCACTGACAGAGAACACTTGCAGGTCCCCAACCCTCTTGATGGAAGCTAGCGCTATCAGGAGGGCCATCTTCAAGGAGAGGGCCTTGAGCTCAACTGAGTCAAGCAGCTCGAAGGGGGTCCTCTGAAGGCCCGAAAGGACCACTGAGAGATCCCAGGAGGGGAGGATTCAGTCTCTGGGCGCCTCAAAGGAACCTGATAATCAATTCGTGCTTATCCAAGGACTTGCCGTCCACTTCGTCGTGGTGGGCCGTGATAGCGGCTACATACACCTTCAAGGTGGAGAGGGACAGTTTCCCCTCCAGCCTCTCTTGCAGGAACGAGAGCACTGACCGAACTGCACATCTCTGCAGGTCTTCAGATCGGGAAGAACACCAATTTGCGAACAAGCGCCACTTCAGGGCATAAAGTTGCCTGGTGGATGGAGCCTTGGCTTGGTTGATCATGTCTATGACTGCAAGTGGTAGGTCACTCAGATCTTCCGCATACCATCCAGGGGCCAGACGTGGAGGTTCCAGAGGTCTGGGCGCGGATGCCAGAGGGTGCCCCGTCCCTGAGAAAGAGGAATCCTTCCTCAGGGGAATTTGGCAGGGAGGCGCTGTCACGAGGAGCGTGAGATCCGAGAACCAAGTCCGAGTGGGCCAGTAAGGTGCCACTAAGGTGACTTGTTCCTCATCCTCCCTGATCTTGCACAGCACCAGTGCAAGAAGGCTCACCGGGGGAAATGCGTACTTGCACAGCACCCGGGGCCAGCTGTGTGCCAACACGTCTGTCCCGAGAGGGGCTTCTATCAGGGAGTACCAGAGCGGGCAGTGAGTCCTGGGAGGCAAAGAGATATACCTGTGTCTTGCTGAAACCGGTCGCATCTGCTGTCGTGTTGCCCGGGATATGAGTGGCGCGCAGCGACCTGAGACGCTGCTGATTCCAAAGGAGGAGATGGTGGGAGAGTTGTGACATATGACGAGAGCGCTCGCCGCCTTGGCTAGTTATGTAAGCTACTGTCATGGTGCTGTCTGAACGAATCAAGACGTGCTTGCCCCGAACCAGCAAGAGAAACCTCCGCAGGGCAAGGAATACAGCCAGCAACTCTAGGCATTTGATGTGCCAAAGCAGGTGGGGACCTGTCCAGGAGCCAATGGCTGTGTGCCCATTGCACACAACGCCCCAACCCAGTTGAGAGACGTCTTTGGTGACCAAGACACGTCTGGACACCTGCTGTAGGGGGACTCCAGAGGTCTGTCCAAGGGTTGAAAGTCTGATGGCAGGAAGGGGTGATCAACACACGGTATGTGCCGCAGCGCCATGCCAATCTCGTGACTCGTAGCCAGTGCTGAAGCAGTATCATATGCATCAACTTGAGCGGCGTGACCATGACCTAGGAGTCCATATGCCCCAGGAGCCTCTGGATTTGTCTTAGAGGAACCGCTGTGCCGGGCTTGAAAAGAGCGAGGCACCTGAGCACTGACTGCACGTGCTCGTTCATGAGGCACGCTGTCATTGAGACTGAGTTGAACTCCATGCCGAGAAAAGAAATGCTCTGAACCGGGGTGAGCTTGCTCTTTTCCCAGTTAACCTGAAGCCCTAGACGGCTGAGGTGCTCAAGCACCTGGTCTCTTTGAGTGCATAGTAACTCTCGAGTGTGAGAGTTGCCAGCCGTCAAGGTAATTGAGTATGCAGATGCCCACTTCCCGTAGCGGGGCAAGGGCTGCCTCTGCATCCTTGGTGAAGACGCGAGGGGACAGGGACAGACCAAAGGGGAGGACCTTGTACTGGTACGCCTGGCAGTCGAACTCGAACCATAGGAAGGGTCGGTGTAGAGGCAAGATGGAGACGTGGAAGTACGTGTCCTTCAGGTCTACTGCCGCGAACCAATCTTGATGCCGAATGCAGGTTTAGAATATGTCTCTGCATGAGCATTTGAACGGGAGTTTGTGCAAAGCCCGGTTGAGAACTCACAAGCCTTTTCACAACCACCTTTTTTGGGTACGATGAAGTAAAGGGCTGTAGAAACCCTTCTTCATCTCGGCTGGAGGGACGGGCTCTATCGCATCCTTGAGCAGGGCTGGACTAGGAAGAGAAATCTGCCCACGATTTTACATGGCAACTGGGTCAAAAGGTGGGGTCGCTGTCCTTTTCTGCTTATCGCGGTGCTGTTTTGTGGTCTGTTCTGCATAATGCGACTGCTCATTTTGCTTATCTCGGACCATTCGGCACGTTTCGCGGACTCACCACCGGCACGCCGGTTCTCCCGATGGCCAGTTCTTGCATGATCGGCCCCAAAGCACCTCGGCCCACCGGGAAAATGTCCGGTATACCAGATTGCCAGTCCAGCCCTGTTTTTGAGTAGCAGAGTTGTGATCTCTGCCATAAAGTGCTGGCTTTTTCGCCACGTACGAAGGTGGAGCGAATACTGCTAAAACTAGGCGAGAGCTGGCAGAATTTAATCACATAGCTGAGTCGGATGGTCCTGGCCAACCAACTCGACGGGTTGGACAGCAAAAGCCATGCGTCCAGACTCCATGCAAGGGGCACTAAAGGGACGATCGTCTTTGACGTACCGGGTGGGGCTATGCGGTGGGGGGGAGCAGGTAATAATTTGTTGAGCTTCAGTGCTGAGAAAAGACTCAAAGCACATACCTTTCTCCGTGCACCCGGCAGGGGGCGGGTTAGAGACTGAGGAAGATGTCCTGGAACGCCGTCTTCAGAACTCGTCAGCGCCGGCCTGCCGGGGTTGGGCAGTTGCGGGTCCGGAGGCGAGGTGACTGTGTCTGGGGAGCCGGGACTGTAGGATTTTAGAACCGGGGCGCTGTGAGAACGGCATGCACCGGCTGGATGACCCAGGGATAATAAAGATTTTCCACCCGACACTCCACCGGGGGATGGAGTGGTCCTGATACCAGTTCCGGAGCGAACATCTGACTGCCCGTGACTTCTGTCTCAGGAGCGCTTAGGAGCCTTACGGGTCCTAAAGGGGGTCCTGGAGACAGGGGGGCGTATGCCACCAGTGGGGCTCTCAGCGCTGGGGCTAAGTGCTTGGCCCGGTTTAAGGCGGAGCTGCCTGTTGTTTGGGCACAGGGGGAAGCCCTCGGCGGGCAGGCGGAGTGCGGGTTGCACTGGAGTGGCGCCATGGCATGATATAGCTTCCGTCCGCCTCTTTACCATCGAAAACTGCTGGGCGAAGTTGTCGATGGTGTCACCGAAGAGGCCAAGCTAGGAGACGGGGGCGCTGAGAAAGCGTGCCTTGTCAACATTGTGCATCTCGACCATGTTCAGCCAAAGGTGGCGTTCCTGGACCACAAGGGTGGCAATCGCCCACCTGAGTGCCCACGCTGTGACCTTCATAGCTCTGAGAGCGAGGTTGGTAGCAGAGCGCAGTTCCTACAGCACATCAGGGTCGGGACTACCCAGGTGCAGTTCTTTTGAGTGCCTTGGCTCGGACGGAATCAAGCAGGCGTGCCGGGGGGCGGATGGTTCGTGGGGATTTACCCGCCGAAACCGTGTCCGCTGCGTTCCGCCAGTTGGCTCCATCTACCAGCCAGGTAGTCGTTAATCCTGTGGGAAGAAGGAATGAAGGAAGTTCAGAAGTACGCAAGGCTCCCAAGGAAGAACCCTTGTGTCAATTAATTTGACACAACGTCAAGTGAGTTACAGAAAGTAAATACAAAAATATTTATAGCCGATTAAAAATAATATCTCGGTTTTAGACCTATCCTATTTATATTGTAAAAGAGTGAAACTCATCTTCTGAACATTATTTAACAGAGCGAGCATCCCTTCTCTTAGTGTGGTAAAGTTTGTTTTATATTTGACATTCGTTTGACATTTGTGACAATACACATTAAACTCTCTGTGCCTATAATATTTTCAAGCCAAACCAACTTGGAAATGCATGAATAGGTTTTCTTTGCCTAGCACAAAGCTGAATTAAAAAAAGAGATTTTTTTTCATATCAATGTTATTAGCCTTATAAATCAATTAAACAATTTAACCATTTGATATTATCACAACAAATATGAAATGTTCTTAAAAACATCTCTTTCATCACACAAGGCTCTGTTTGTGGAATTTGCATTCTATATGTTTTCAAATAAATTTAGTAGTGTAAATGTTTGTAATATTCTAATTCCATTAAACTCAATGACCGTTTGACCTAAAGACATAAAACCAACTGTAAAACGCTTGTTTTTGGCAGTAAATGTTCAGTACTTTTTTGATTAAATTATCCCTATAAATCTACTAAACTCAATGACCGTTTGATCTAGAGACATGAAACCAACTGTAAAACACTCCGAATATTATTCTTTATATAGCACAAGACTTGTTTTTGGGAGTACATGTTCAGTACTTTTTATACTGATTCAATTATCCCTATATATTAGACACTGCTTCTAATTCTTTGTTTGCCGAGTAGAGTAAGTTACATAAGAAGCAAATTTTTTTTAAATATCTCAACATAACAAAAACGGCAATTGCAGTTTTTGGTGCCATTCTCACTTTCACAGCCTTTCTCCGCTTCTCCAGAACACAACGACTGATGCTCTTCGCATGCACAAAAGTTTTGTTCGAAATACATGTAATGCACGTATAAACTAATTTTTGTATCGGATTGCAAAGTTTAGGGGACATATAAACAGTACATTCGGAATCTGCAATCGAATTTAGTTCATTTGGATTGACGAAAGCTAGTGCAATGTTAACATTTAATAAACACTACTTTTTGGCAAATGAACAAAGCTGCAATCAATGGAGAAAGACTATATTCTTCTGTCAAAATATTTTCTGCTCTATAAATAAGCTAAAGCCTTTTCCATTTTAAAAGCTCAGTGAATCGGCTCTCAATTTAAAACTGGGCTCATCGGTTTGTAGACAGTATATGACTAATGTGTTAAAATTAGTAGGCCAATATATCACTGGGAAAGAAGTAATTTTGCCTTCCAGGGCCACTGTCTTAGAAGGTTTGGTACAGTTTTAAACAACATGCATTTTACTGTATTTTTATGGCAGAGGAAATGCATAACATGAAAATAGTGTATTTGTCTTTGGATAACAGTGTTGTTGTTTTGGCATTAAACAGTGTTTATCACAATGGAAATGTAAGAAATCACATTAAGCATTTTAACTAAAACAATACTGTACTCTACTTATGTACAACCCTAATTCCAAAATAATTGGGACAGAAAAATGCTAATAAAACAAAAAGGAGTGATTTGTAAATTATATTCAATATATTATATTATATCCTTTGCTATATTGAAAGCACTAAACTACACATTGTATGATGTTTTATCATGTGAAATTCATATTTAAAATAAATAAAGTACTGTAATTTCAAATCAGATGACTGCAACACACATAAAAAAAGTTGAGATGGGCAGTATAAGCATAATATCATTATGACGAGTTGAAACAAGGCAATGTGAAACAGGAAATGTTAAACAGGTGAGGTATAGCCTTCAAAAACAGCCTAGTTCTTCAAGAGCAAGGTTCGTTCAAGACTTGTCAATTTGCCAACAGATGCTTCAGCAAATAACCCAGCACTTTGAGAGCAATGTTCTCCAAAGAAAAATTGGAAGGCTTTTGGGCATTTCACCCTCTACAGGGTATATCATTTGTGTAGTTGTAGTGCTTTTAATGTGCAAAGAGTGAATATAATTTGTCAATAATCTTTGCACCAGCCGCATTTGTCAAGTTTGGCATGCCTGTACTTAGCAACAGCAGATACCTCATGCAACTCATGTGAAAGTCAAGTCAAGTCATTTTATTGTGTATAGTCCTTTTCACAACTCACATTGTTTCAAAGTAGCTTTACAGGAAATCATGCAATAACAAACCATTAAACTGTAATATCTATAAAGTCTTTTAAATATGATTGTAAATTGTGTATAGAAATTAAATAATTAAACAATAATTGTATTTAGAGCCCCTGTGAGCAACCTGAAGACGACTGTGGCAAGGAACACAAAACTCCATAAGATGTTGGTTAATGGAGAAAAATAATCTTGGGTGAAACCAGGCTCACTGTGGGAGCCAGTTCCCCTCTGGCTAAACAACATGAATATAATGCCAATGTTAGTTATTTATGTGCAGTGCAAGTAATGGTTTTAAATTTGTAAATTATGTAAGCATTACGGTCCATTGTTTAAAAAATTAAATAAAAAGAGATTTACTACAAAAAGAGTTGAGAATATTGATAAATGCTAATCCCAATGTGTCATTTTCATTATCTATGTGAATGTTGAAGTCACCAACAATTAAAGCTCTAGCTACATTAACTACTAATAGATCTAATGCAAATTCACCAAGGAAACCAGAGAAAGCGCCAGGTGATCTATATACTGTAGCAAGGGCAAAAAAGACAACAGAGATTTTTTTTTTTTTATATCAATGCTGTCATATTAAGCATTATTATTATTTCAAAAGACTTAAACTTATATCCTGTCCTCTGAGTAACACCAAAAACGTCACAGTAAATGTTAGCAACACCTCCACCTCGACCCTTCAGATGAGGCTCATGTTTATAACAATAACTTAGGGGAGTAGATTAAACTAATATATTCATCTGGTTTAAGCCAGGTTTCATCAAACATAGTGCATCCAAATTATGATCTGCAATAATTTCACTTAAAATTAGTTCTTTGGTAGAAAGAGATCACATTTTTAGTAGCCCTAACTTTATATGATTTAATTTATTTTTTTATTTCAAGTTTGACCATAATAATGTTTTTAAATGATTTAATGAGAGTTTTGTATTTTGTAGTTCGGAGAACAGACACAGTCTCTATGTGATATCTAAGTGATACAGTTCCCTATATGTCACTCACTCGACGTTGTGTTGATGTAGTAACACTAATGGTCACACTTGGGAGCCCCAAACACCTCTGATCTTTTATTAAAGGCCAATGGGAATTGGCAAGTGGAATTTTCATGCCACTCCCCCGGACATACGGGTATAAAAGGAGCTGGCTCGCAACCACTCATTCAGATTTTTTCATTTGTGTTCAGTGAGCTGAATCACTCTGCTGTTCCATTCATCTTTGAGAAGTAAAGCTGTTACAGTGGTTTCTCCCTTTCGTGCACCAGTTGAGTGCAGAGAATGCCCCTGGGTGCTTAAGAGTATATTTCCATCCTAAAAGAGTGGCACAGACGGAGAGCGTCATTTTAAAAATGTCTTTCCGTCTGTGTGTAATTCCTGGTTGCGGTCATTACCTCTCTGCTTCCGACGGCCATGATTGCTGCCTCACGTGCCTGATGCTGCCCACTTGGAGACTGCGTTTTTAGATGGGTCATGTTCATGTTCGCCAGAGGGAAAACCACACCATGCTTGCTCGGGCGGCTGCGAGCGTCAGTCTGCAGTGGAACCCTCCACCCCAACCCGAAGACGGTTGGTTTCTGGGCTTTGAGCGCCGCTCACGGCAATTCATGTGGATGTCAATTAAGCCTGTGCCACCTACTTAAACATCATTGCTGACCAGGTACACACCTTCATGGCAATGGTATTCCCTGATGGCAGTGGCCTCTTTCAAAAGGATTATGCGCCCAACCACCAACAGCATATTAGGCAGGTGGTCATAATGTTTGGCTCATCTGTGTTTACTGAACAAAAATTAAATGGTTAAAGTGTGGTTAAAGTTTCTAAATACTTTTGTTGGCCACTGTATAATGTTGGAGTAATTATAATGTTACTTTTTTAATTCCTTGGTTTCTGTTTCCATTTTTCTAGCTCACATGCATTTTCAGTCATGCAATTAGCTCTGCACACCATGACTTTCCATGTTATTATGGTTCTTTACTTCTTATTACTTTGCTTAATCATATTTCTCCTTTGCCTTCTACTCTCCTGTCTTTGGATTTGATGATATTTGATGGGCGGTTTAAAAACCATAGTTATTTGATGTTAATTAAATTTTGTGGTACATTTAGACATTTTACACACTCGAGTGATGGCAAAAGTCAGATGCACACAGCTATAGGAACCACACTGAACAATCATTTACTTACCAGTGCGTGCTAATGTGCATCAATATCCTCTGAATATTTAATCACTTGCTAAATACTGATTAGCAAAGAAAACCTGATGGTAAACCAATTATTGCAAAAGATTTCAAGAAAGGACCAGCTCTCTGGAGAAAACTATTGAGTAGCTTCCAGGCAGTTGTAGAATTAATCTTATTTAGCTTTATCCTCATATGTAACTGTGACTGGCCAACATTGAGGAAACAGAAAACCTCATTTTGACAACCTGGTGAAGCAGCTTTCTCCAAAAAAACAAAACAAACAAAAAAACTGACAAAGCACTTAAAAATGTTTAAAGCTGAAGTGTGTAATTTCGACAACACTCTAAAACAAATTTGTATTTGTTAATATTAGTTATCTACATTAGTTAACATAAACTTACAATGAACAATACTTTAACAGCACTTGTTCCCAAGCTTTGACATTGATGATGTATATTCATTTCCGGGAGCCACTGATTATAATTCTTAATTTTTAAGTATATTTTGTTTTGAGGTGAATGGTGTGACTTTAACAAGCTGTGACATTCAAAATGCAATTTTCCCCACCAAAAGCGTTGTTGTGATACAGTTTATAGAATAGATTACAGCTTTTAATAGAAAATAGGTTTATTTGCTTTAAACAAATGTTACAATTCTTCTACGCTGGGTCTCCAAAGCCACGTACACGCTGCAGCTAAATACGGTTGTCAATTCACCTTTTAATACTTAAACCTGTTCTCTACAAACACAGTTTGATCATTTATAGGAGTGACAACGGCATTCTACAACCAACCTAACTCCTGAAATATGCATGTAGTGACAACAGTATTTTCACGAAAGCGTCATAAATCCACGTAGTGTGTATGGAACCGAACTGAAGAACTAGTTGTTAATGATGTGACCAAATTGCGTGTGTGAGACATATCCATCCTCTTCTGGAGAAAATCACAAGGTGTGTCTTCATTCATTCTTATATTCCAGTCTGTCTCTCTCCACTGTAGTTTCTCTCATCAGCCCTGGGATCCCACCGTACATTAAAGTCCACAGAAAGCATGCACACTGTTTAACAGCAGCCGCTTATCTCTGGCATGGGAGGCGGGCGCGCTAGCGAGGAGGCTAAAGGGTACAGCCATAGTGTCAGTTGCTAGTGTGCCTCTTGAGGCCAGGGGAGTAAGGTATACATAAGCAAAACATGGATTCTGTTGACGGCAGCTAACTAAACTCTGCCAGATAATAATCGATCTCTGGTGGATAATTTCTTTGTTCAAATATAGCGAACACACACACCCCTGGATTATCAAGATCGAATCCAGGGTGTGCTGAGTGACTCCAGTCAGGTCTCCTAAGCAACAAAATTGGCCTGGTTGCTAGGGGGCTAGAGTCACATGGGGTAACCTTCTTGTGGTCGTGATTAGTGGTTCTCACTCTCAATAGGCACTTGGAAAGTTGTGTGTGGATTACAGAAAGTAGCATGAGCCTCTACACGCGGAGTCTCCGCTGTGTCATGCATGATTAGCCATGTGATAAAATGCGTGCATTGGTGATCTCAGAAAAGGAGACTTGTACTCCACCACCCGGATTGAGGTGAGTAACCACGCCACCATGAGGACCTACTAAGTAGTGGGAATTGGGCATTCCAAATTGGGAGAAAAGGGGATAAAAAAAATGTTTTAAATAGTGAACACAAAATCTGGTGGCATTCATGTTTTTTGTGGTGATCATCACTATTGCGGAAGTAACTCCTGAATTTCGTACACACATAGAAGGAGAAAGTTTAGGGGATACACTCACATTGCAGTTTGTACGTGGCCTAAAGGTCATGGTTGTTGATTATTTTAGCATGCAGTAATACATTTACTGTGTGCACTGTATACTGTGCATTTACGTTAGATAGTACATTATGAACTATCATATTTACATAAATTAACATTACCAAGATTAATGTGTTAGTGTTAATAATATTGTATATTGTTAGTTAACCCCCGGGTTTTAAATTGGTTGGATGAACAGATAGTCCCACCATTGGTCGAGCCAGTGTTGCTGTTTCTGGCATGATGGATTATTCAGACTAACACAGAAACATTTTCATAGTGCCACAGTGCCATACTTTAGATGAAATCCACCAACAAATAACTTATTTGTAGTTGACCCTATATATTCAAGCTGGTATAAAATAACTTTAACATTGAAAATTATACATACATCAGCATTAAAGCAGGTGGTAATATGCTAGACAGCTATAAAAAACAAAAGGGGAAAAAAAATAAGAAAATGGAGGCTCAGGAGGGTTACCAGAGGGTCCAGACAGTACATTGGATAGTGGATTGGGACATTGCATGTTGTTTTATTTTCTTTTTCTGTCTATTGAAATGTTTCCTGCTTTACACAAGCCATAGTGTCTGTGTGTCCGTGGGGCACATGGGGGCGGGAGGTGCCTCCCACCGTTCGGCTGTGTGGCAATTTTGGGTGTTAGACACATACTATACTGCGCCTTTCAGTGTAATCGCTTTGCCTTTTAGGAACGAGCGTGGTTTCATTCATCAGCCAGAGCTTTCACATGCCTACATGGGTTGCACCGAAGCTAACCTGCTTAAAGTTGTGGGTTTTTTTTCTGCGGGGAGTCTTCAAGGGGGACTTATTTGGGGGGTGCGTGAGTCTTTTGAGGGTTTCAGCACTCTGACACTCTTAGGAGAAAAATGGCAAGCAGCAGAGTGCATTGAAATGGCTTTTTTTCATAATAGACAGTCCTCTCTGCATTGTACCATATATCCCTCAGGGGCAGTGAGGTGGGGTGGTGGAGTTGGGGGGAGTGGTGTCAGTAGATCCCTCATCCCTCTCTTCTCTCTGTCTTACTGCTATTTCTTCCTTCATCCTGGCTTGTACTCTGTTCTGCCTGATTCTCTCTGAGACTCAGCGAGTGTGACGAAAGCGAGAGGTGATCAGATGGGCACCCTTCTTTGAGCTATGCCAGCTGCTGGGAAGTAAACGGATGAGGGAAAGGGAGCTAAGAAAAGGAAGAGGGTGCTGAGGACAACGACTTAATGATTTAAAGTAAAACAAAAAAGTATGGTAAAAATATTAGAGCTCATTGGGCTGCGTGGCAACATGTAAGTTTGGTAAGCAACATTTACAAAAATCTTGTTCCTCCATCTTTCTCCCTATATAATCTTTCCACACTGTCGGTAAAAATAAAAAAATGGCATACAGTCTAAAAACAAACAAAATAAAAAAATTAAGTGAATAACCCAAAAAGCTAAAAAAGTGATTAAGCAGATGACTCACAAGTATTAGATAATCAAATTACAGTATATTGTATGTGAAGTCAAGTGGTTTTTATTGTCGTTTCAACCATATACAGTTAGTACAGTACACAGTGACACGAGACAACGTTCCTCCAGGACCATGGTGCTACGTAAAACAACATAGGACAAACCCAGAACCACATGAGACTACACAGACTAAATAACATACCTATATAAAGTGCACGTGCAAATGTGTGCAAAAACTATGAGACAGTACAATAAATTACTAAGAATGAACAGGACAATAGAAACGGTAAGAGACAGTGCAGTGCCGACCAGTACACAGTAGTGCAAAAGATGACAGTTTCTAAATATGCCAAATGTAAACATAACATACTATGAGATAGTGTTCTATGCACATAGCAGTTATTGAGGTAGCAGCCAGTTATAAAGTGACAAAATTAAAGTGTTACTCAGGACGTGTGTGTGTGTCAAACCAGTCTCTGAGTATTGAGAAGTCTGACAGCTTGGGGGAAGAAGCTGTTACACAGTCTGGCCAGACAGCAGGAGGGTGAAGAGTTTGTGTGAGGGGTGTGTGGGGTTGTCCACAATGCTGGATGCTTTGTGGTTGCAGTGTTTTTTGTAAATGTCTTTGATGGAGGGAAAAGAGACCACGATGATATTCTCAGCTGTCCTCACTATCCTCTACAGGGCTTTGCGCTCCGAAACTGTGCAAGTCCCAAACCAGGCAGTGATGCAGCTGCTCAGGATGCTCTCAATAGTCCCTCTATAGAATGTAGTGAGGATGGGGGGGTGGGAGATGTGCTTTCCTCAGCCTTCGAAGAAAGTAGAGATGCTGCTAGGCTTTCTTGGTAATAGAGCTGGTGTAGAGGGACCAGGTGAGGTTCACCACCAGGTGAACACCAAGGAATTTGTGCTCTTGACGATCTCCACAGAGGAGCCGTTGATGTTCAGCGGAGAGTGGTCACTCTGTGCTCTCCTAAAGTCAACAACCATCTCTTTTGTTTTGTCGACATTCAGAGACAGGTTGTTGGCTCTACACCAGTCCATTAGCCACTGCACCTTCTCTCTGTATGCTGACTCGTCGTTCTTGCTGGTGAGACCCACCACGTTTGTGTCATCAAACTTGATGATGTAATTCGAGCTGTGCATTGCTGCACATTCTTGAGTCAGCAGAGTGAACAGCAGTGGACTGAGTACACAGCCCTGGGGGGCCCCAGTACTCAGTTTGGTTGTGGTGTAGATGCTATTCCCGATCCGGACTGACTGAGGTCTTCCAGTCAGGAAGTCTAGTATCCAGTTGCAGAGGGTGGTGTCCAGGCCCAGCAGGTTCAGCTTTCCAATCAGGTGGTGAGGAATGATTGTGTTGAAAGCTGAGCTAAAGTCTGTGAACAACATTCTCAAGTATGAGTCCTTTTTATCTAGGTGGGTGAGAGCCAGATGGAGGGTTGTGGCTATGGCATCGTCTATTGAACGGTTTGGACGATACGCAAACTGCAGTGGGTCTGTTGAGGGGGCAGCTGGGTCTTAATGAGCCTCATGACGAGCCTCTCGAAGCACTTCATGATAATGGGTGCGAGTGCAACGGGACGGTAGGCAGGACACTGAAGACTTCTTTGGCATGGGGACGATGGTGGTGGCCTTGAAGCATGTTGGAACAATGGCGCTGCTCAGAGAGATGTTGAAGATATCAGTAAGAACATCTGCCAGCTGGTCTGCACATCCTCTGAGCACTCTGCTAGGAATGTTGTCTGGTCCAGCAGCCTTCCGTCTGTTGACTCTACGTAGAGTTTTCCTCACATCGTCATTCTGCATTTCAAACCGAGAGTAGAAGTCATTCAGTGCATCTGAAAGGGAGGCATATTTGTCACAGGCAACTGATGTTGTCCTGTAGTTGGCCAGGATGCCCTGCCACATGCGCCGCATGTCATTGATGTCCTGAAAGTGACTGTGGATTCTCTGGGTGTGTGCCTCTCTGATGGCCCGGGACAGTTTGGCCCTCGCTATTTTTAGGGCTGCCTTGTCGCCTGCTCTAAATTGAAGTGCTTCTGTTTATTTTCTGGCAAATGTTTAAGATTTTTGTTTGTGTGCACAAATGAGTGTATTGGTGAGTAACCCCGAACAATACTAAAAGACCCCCTTAACAAAAATCAGCTTTATTTTGGTTGTGAAGTTTATAAGAACAGAGAAAAAAAAATTACATATTCTGAATATGAAATTGGAAGATATTGCCAATGATGTCCCAGTTGACATACTGTATCACTTTTAGCATTTTTTAATCTATTAACTATATTACCACAATTTCCGATTTATTCTGCTTGAAGAAATTTGAGTATATGCCTATTTCACAAATTAATCTCTGTTGCCTCACTATATTCCTGCAGTCAAAATCTGCCCACTTTGCATGCCCATTGCAACAAATCCGTTAATTCTCACTAATTTCAAATAATTTATAGCAGTTTTATAGGCTTTTAGGAAGGTGCTGTATTATATATTTCTGCAATCTAATGATTTAGGAAAAATTATACTCAATTGGACTTTTACCATTGGCGGACCTCAACCCGCATTGTACCCTATATATTTATATATCATATAAAATCTTAAATAAAAACGTATTTACTAACATATTACCCATTTAAAATTGTTAAAATATGTGGACATGTGCACAAACAGAGGAAAATATGCAATTTGTGGGAAAGATACAAAATTTTAGAAAATATGAGATTGTATTTCAAATTTCATTAATAGATGTACAAAAACTATTTAAAACTGTATAACTTTCAGAAAATCAGAAAGTGAAAGGTCACTGGTTCTCTTCCCATAGGGGTCAAAATTAACCAGTTAAAACAACGGGGAGGGAACGATTTAATCTTAAATAAAAAACGTATTTACTAACATATTACCCATTTAAAATTGTTAAAATATGTGGACATGTGCACAAACAGAGGAAAATATGCAATTTGTGGGAAAGATACTAAATTTTAGAAAATATGAGATTGTATTTCAAATTTCATTAATAGATGTACAAAAACTATTTAAAACTGTATAACTTTCAGAAAATCAGAAAGTGAAAGGTCACTGGTTCTCTTCCCATAGGGGTCAAAATTAACCAGTTAAAACAACGGGGAGGGAACGATTTAAAAAAAAATTTGGTATTTCTCAAACTATTATATTCAAAAATATTTTTTATTTAATTTGTATGGATGGTTTTGACAAAGTCACATCGTGTGATTTCAGTACCTTTTAACGCATGGTGTCCTAGGAGTCAAGAGGAGACGCAGGAGTAGGAACTTTAAATCCTTTAATTACAAATGCAGGAGTGGAACAAAACGCAGGAGTGACATCAAACAAAACAAAACAATACAATACAATACAATACAATACAATACAATACAATACAATACAATACAATACAATACAATACAATACAATACAATACAATACAAATCAAGGACTGACAGCTACTGACAAAACTAGAGGGTGTATATATACACTTGGAACTTAATATGGGAATGACATACAGGTGGGGATAACGAGGGAGTAATCAGGGCAGTGACTTCTGGGAAACGTAGTGCAGGAGAGAACTTCAAAATAAGAGTCCTTGAACGTGGTGAAGACAGACATACCTAAAACTCAGCAGTATTTATAATATATTCTTTACATGTCCCTAAGACAATAGAATGGGTTAAATGGTGCTGAGTGTACTATATAATTATTGTTAGCTAGAAGCATCATCTAATTATCCAAAATATTTCATAAACAAATATGCAAGGGGTGTTGAATGTGTAGAACTTTTGTGACAGACATGTTAGAATTCTGCAAAAATCTGCAGAACTTTCTGTGGAGTTCTGGGTGCACAGATTCCTTCTGGGCCTGCCCATAAGAAAGCGAAATCACAAAGGAGATCTCTTTAATATCTTAATTGTTTCTCCTAGACAGCAATGAGATTAAATGAAGAGCTTAGCTCCATTAAATGAAAACTTTGTATTTTACTCCAGTGAAAAGAGCCCAATAATCTCACATATGTCTCCTTTAGGAGTCTCAAGCTGTGCTCAAATTTACAAACATAATAAAGTCTGAAATCAAAAGTCTGTCTCAAACATTTCTTATCCAATTCTTCCAAGACCAAATGATCTGGGCTGTACTATCCACATCATTGTAGCTATATTCTTACTGAACAGTGTTCAGGTTTGGCTTAGAAAAATGTGACAACAAAAAACCCAAAGAGAGACAAAACGAAGGATCAGCTACAACAAAGAAAGGACAGAAATGGTGTCCATGAGCAGGGGCTTCAGTTGTCGCTTGGGGGCCAGTCTTATCCCTTTAGCTTGCAGCTTTCTTAGAAAGAAATGCTGCCGTGAAATCACATATAGCGTGGTGGGGAGGCCCAGGTCCTGAAGCAGGGATGAGCTGAGCTGATGAGATTAGCTTGTCCTGGCAGGATGTCTGTGATCCAAGTAAGCTCTGTTGGCCAGCATGCGTCCATCAGTGTCCAGCCCTCAACCTGCCACGCGCTGTGTATCACCGCAAATCCCTCTCCTGCCGTGGGCCGCATGCTCACCTCTGTTAAATCTCTAACTTGCTCTCTTTCTTCCTTTATGATCCTGTCTCCTTTTCTTCATCCTGTGCAAGGAAGCTACTGACAGTATGTTTGTCCAATACCCAAAGGAATGAGAACTGCAATCTCTTAAATATGTCAATTGTTTCTCTTAGAAAGCGATGAGATTAAATGGAGATCAAATGAAGACATGTTGTCTTATAATTGGTTGGTAGTTCAGGTTGATTGTGAATCTGAATGTGCTGTTGATCGGTTGTGTATGTTTGTGTCTGTTTGTGTGTGTGTGCAGGCTCTCATGCGAAAGATGCTCATGTGCATTTGCATACGCCGTGATGCTCCTTGTCTCTTGATTTTTGTTGCCTTCATCGAGTGGAGCATTCAAGATCAAGTACTTAGTCATGCTGTTCATTTGCCAGTCAATACCCATTGAGATTTGTATGAAATGGAAATGACAGGTAGTTAGTTCTTAGCTTGATTAATACCACCTTCTATGTTCAATCACAGACCATATCTCATGCCCTGTCCACCTGCTGGGCCTTTGCTTCCCCATTGTCCATTATTATCATCATCAAGGCCACAGCAATCTCACACATGTCTCCTCTAGAGTATCAGAAGAGATTTCAACAATTTCTTTAACAATTTCTCATCAAATATGTTCCAAGACCAATTTAACCGAGATGTGCTATCCACATTCATTTCAGATCTCTATACTCTTGCTATCTGTCAATAACTGTCTAATTTCATTTTATTTTTGTTTTTTTAGGAATTTTATGAGACACATCTGAGACAAAGTTTATATTTTATTATAATTTTTGAAAAGTTATATTGCTAAGAGCAAGATAAAAACAGAATATGAGTTGAGGAAGGTAAAAACGATAAACATCCCTTCACTTTCCAAACACACATGCAAACTCTCCCATACTCCCTAAACCCAACAGAAGCATAACATTTTAAAGTTCTTTAGAATGGCCAGACAGTTGGCCAACCGTCAGACAGCTGAGCTCTCTCTCTCTCTCTCTCTCTCTCGCTCCATCACTTTCTCTCTTCATCCTCCTTTTAGACCTGCTTGTTCAAAGCGGCTCTTTATTTATGTGCAAATTTGCTCTTAGGCCCTACGAGGGTGGTGCGCATGCTGAATCTCTTTTTTCGGGGCTTTAGCAGATTATCCTCTCACTCTCTTTGGCCCCCATCACCCTAAGCCTGGCTGCCCTGACCTTTTGTCATTGAGACTTTTTCCTTTCTCCTTGGTCTTTCTCCCTCTTTTTCACTCTCTCTGCCTCCCCCTCATCCCAGATGCCACAGACAGCCAACCCCCCCCCCCCACACTCTCCATACTCCTCAAAGATCCATTATATCACTCACTCCTTGAACAAAGACCCCAGAGAGAGAATGAAAGGGTGAGGACGAGAGAAAGAAAGAGAGAGGAGAGAAAAGGAAGGCCAGCAGCTCAGCTCTCCTAATCGATAAAAGTGGTCCACATGGAGCTCTGAAAGCTAATCAATACTTTCTTTCCCCTCTTTTTTTTTTTTAAACCATCCATTTTAGCTGCTGACTCTGACAAAATGTAGCAGTGACGATGAATTAGAGGGAGGGGGAGGAGGGAGACCTCTGATCATTGATATACTATTTTAAAATGAGAGAGAGATAAAGTAATAAATATTTGTAAGTATGTTTACATGTCAAAAGCTTTTCTTACCACAGTAACATAAGCATAATTCATTATGTGATTTAGCCTAGTCGGACAGGTTCTTGGATCAACATCCTTGACATCTATTTTCCATCAACCAATCATAAGCTGTCTATGGAGAAAATTGTATTGCCCATAGGTTGCTCTTTCATAGCTCAGATGTTTCATTTAAGCATTAACTTTGTGTTCAATATTTCTCTTAAAATCTGTTTGTAGAAATAAAAAAGAGAAATTACAAAATTGTTGACAAACAGAATAGTATAGATCAATAATATAAATGTGAATAGTGTAGACCACATAATTTGATCTTAAAATAATATTTTATGAGGAATGTTTGGGTTCAAATTGAAATCTCTGTTTTTAGATTACAGACTTTGGGATCTTGATAAATCTGAGCAGTTTGTGACATTGTTGACTGAAACAAAACTTTAGTGTTTTACTTTTAATTTTTTTTTACTTTCATGTTTTTCTCAGGTGTAAAATCAACTAATTTAAAAATCAATTTAGATATAAATAGGCCTCATGTGTGTTCTTTTTTCTTAAATGGCTGGGGTCAGGGTCATGCACAACATTCATATCAACCTACCTTTAATCTATAGTTTTAGGGGCAGTAATGGCAATATCAGTTAATATAAGTAATGCAGAATTACAATGCACAATGACATTTAGAGATGTTCCTGGATCAACATCTAACAATTAAACCAAATCACCCTAAACATAATATACCCTAAAAGGTCAAAAGGATTTGAAAGGTTGATATGAATGTCAAACTGTAAAATCTGTTTGGTTAATAGGAATGTTCATCCAGGATTAACAAGGATGTTGAAGCAGAAACTTGATCACATAGCCAACACTTCCATAGTGACACTCTTGCACATGAACTCGAAA
Source organism: Xyrauchen texanus (assembly GCF_025860055.1). NCBI lineage: Eukaryota > Metazoa > Chordata > Actinopteri > Cypriniformes > Catostomidae > Xyrauchen > Xyrauchen texanus. Next base: position 31,348,133 of record NC_068292.1, read on the forward strand.
ACTCTCTTTTTCCCACTATCGGAACAAACATCAAGTGATGAACTCTCAGAAAATTATTGTCCAGGCATGGTCTGAATTGGGATTTGGAAAGCTCCGTCACTAAGCCACCTTATCACATTCCTCTCCTCTCCTCTCTTCTCTTCTCTTCTCTTCTCTTCTCTTCTCTTCTCTTCTCTCTTCTCTTCTCTTCTCAGGAACAGCACATTTATTAGATGCGGTGCCAGGTTACAAAGAATGTCTTTTAAAAACTTTTAAAAATGCATCTCGCTATTAATTTTATTACGCAAACATAAATTTTTCTGGAGAACTTTTGTTACAAAAAATTACTGACTGGTAAATTAATTTTAACCCATTCTGCTTTTAAGACATTCTAATAACTTTTAAAAAAAACCTTGTGTGTTGGCGTGCTAGATAACGTTACCTTTGTGACTATTTATAGTAACCGATCACAGAAAACAAAATGTGTTTGTTTGCATGGCAAGAAAATGGATATAAAACAAATGTAAGATCGCACTGGCCAAACTGGGCAAGTGATTGTTTTGTCAACTGGCTCGACACTCTCTCACATTGGCTCCGGGCCAGTGGGCCATACTTAAAGTTTTGCATGGTAAATAAAGTGTCCTCCGTGGTTTCAGAGTAACGCATGCTCTAACACATACACAAACAGCGATGACCTGAATTCGCTGCTCGACTGCTGTGTAATATTCCAGCTGACAAGACCCCCCTTGTAGTTAAAGAGAGGACACAGCACCCCCCGGCCTCTTTCTCTCTTTCTGTTTCTTTTTTTTCTTCTCTCTGTCTAATCTGTACAGTTCCCAACTTTCTGAAGCCAAGCTCCAAACAATGTGAAAGCACACATACATGAGGCATCCTAGCAGCCAGTCTCTTGATGAACCAACTTACTCTTCACACTATTTATTTTCCTTTCTCACTGTTTCTTCCTTACCGTGTTTGTGAATGGACAGTGGAGCATAGTTCCGAGGCTTTAGAACAAGCTAGTGAAGGAAATAAGTAGCTTGTTTATTTGCACAGATGATTGTGTGCTGGATGTAGTAATTAGCTTTTGCTTCCAGCTTTTCTTGTTAATTTGTTGGGCTCACCACCTCCCAGTCTTTATTAGTTGTCTAACAAGGCTTCCTCATGTAAATACAAGCTCATGAAGCGGCAATTAACCTCCCAAATAGGTATAAACCACTGATCAGGTGACAGGATATTGACAATGCCTTACTCGGGCCAGTTAGCACCCAGGAAGGGGGACAGAAGCGAGAAAAGAGGGATCAGGGAATAAGAAAGTGGTTATAAAAAGAAGGAATAAGCAAACAAATCCCACTGGTCTTTGTTTGTTTTGTCTATGGTAGCCCTATTGTTTTGCTGCCTATTAAACTTTGACCTTTTGGCACGAGAGTGGGAAAATTTAATTCAAAATGACATATGGAGGCAGGAGAGATTTCAGACGGACTTGGGAAAGGCATTAGTTTGAGAATATATGAAGAGAAACAGAGAAAAATTGGGGTTTAGTGAACTGGTGCTTTGGAAGCAATGCAATCTTGAGATATGTAAAACAATAAATTTTTTTAGCATACTATAAAAATTATTTCACATGTTTACATTCACATAACCTTGACTTCTAAAACACATACACGTCAACACACTCATACTTATCAAGTCAAATAATTTTTATTTGTATAGTGCTTTTAACAACACACATTGTTTCAAAGCAGCTTTACTTATCTGCTTGTATAATCCCTGATACTTCATGCTTTTTTATTTTTTTATTTTCTCCCCTTTTCACCCCAATTTGGAATGCCCAATGCCCAATTCGCTCAAAGTCCTCGGGGTGGCGTAGTGACTCGCCTCAATCTGGATGGAGGAGGACGAATCTCAGTTGCCTCCACATCTGAGACGTCAATCTGCGCATCTTATCACGTGGCTTGTTGAGTGTGTTTCCGAGAAGACATAGCACGTGTGGAGGTTTCATGCTATTCTCTGCAGCATCCATGCACATCTCACCACGCGACCCAACGAGAGTGAGAACCACATTATAGTGACCACGAGGAGGTTACCCCATGTGGCTCTACCCTCCCTAGCAACCGGGCCAATTTGGTTGCTTAGAAGACCTGGCTGGGTCACTCAGCACACCCTGGATTCGAACTCGTGACTCCAGGGGTGGTAGTCAGCGTTTTTAATCGCTGAGCTACCCATGCCCCCCTGATACTTCATTCTTGTATATAGTGATCTGTTTTTTAACTAGTGATTGATCATCATGGTTTTTTTCAATGGCCAGTTCCAATATCTAGAAGCCAGGCTGACCAAAGGCCAATATAATGTGGATACAAACTTTAATACTTTATATAATATATGATACAATTTAATAATAGTATATTATTTAACCACAAAACTGTTGAAATTAAAGGGATAGTTCAACCAAAAATGAAAATTCACTGATAATTTACTCACTACATGTTGTTGGATAGAAAAGGAGATTTTAGGCAGAATATTAGCCTCAGCCATCATTCACTTTAATTGTAAATTTTTTCAATACAATGAAAGTAATGGTGTAGCTTACATCTTGGCTAACATCTCCTTTAGGAAGTTTGGAACAACACTAGGGTTAGAAAATGATAACAGAATTTTCATTTTCATCGTGAACAATTTTTTAAAGAAATTTGGAAACAGAAAATGTGGTCTCTGAAGCTCAGACTTCTGTTTATATCCAAGAGGACATGGTAACAGATACCTAATCTGAGAATAATGGACGATTAATCAGCCTGGCCAATACATATTGGTTTGCATAACTATTTCTGAAAACAAGCCTATTATTAATTTGCCATAGCATAAACACACTTCACACACAGTCCCATAATCGTTTCATTCAAATCCATCTTCCCTGTGTCTACCATCCTCAGCTTTCTAGCAACAAGGTTACAAACTGCACTGGAGCTGTTCTGGGATCAGTAGCTTTGCAGTTCCAAGATGTTGTGAGATAGCTGGATCAGTGTATGTCCCCTCTGCCAGATTTACTCATGCTTTAGTGTGATGTACAGCACCAATGCTGAGGAGAAGGCAAGGAAAAGAGGTTGAAAGTGGGATTTGGAGGACCGCAGAAGCTGAGGGGAGGTAGAATGCCTGCAGGCCAGAGGATCAGATACTACTGTCATCTGGGAGAGGGGCCCAGCTCCTGCTGTCTATCAGACAGATATAGAAAATAAGGAGTGAGTGAGCTTAGATGGATCAGACCTGACTGTTTGTGTGGGCTGAATTGAGAGGAGCAAATTGACATTAAATCACAGAAAGACATCTAAATGGAGAGTTAGAAGGAAGAAAAGCAGTTACATGCAGCAGTCAAGGTGGACGAGAGGCTGTGAGCTGTGAGATTTATCAGTTTGCAACAAGAAATGCAGACAAAGATAGAAAGAGAGAAAAAGAGTGAAAGAGAGCAAACTGACATTAAACCATTTAGTCAGTCAGGGTGATTGGGCTGTTAAAGAAATTTCACATGGGATGAATGTATTTGGAAATAAACTGGAGAAAGGGGATGATTGAAAGAATATAGATAGGGGAACATTCGGGAGGTTAAATGAATAGTTCACCCTAAAATGAAAATTCTGTCATTTTTTACTCTCCCTCATGCCATTGTAAATCTTGGCATACAATGACAGTTCATTGTGACAATGGCTGTCGAGGTCCAAAAAGGACAGGAAAAAAAATCCAAATAGCACTATAAAAGTATTATAAAATAGTCCACATGACTTGTGCACTGTATTACAAGTCTTCTGAAGACATGCGATAAGTTTGTGTGCAGAATAGCTTTGGCAGAGGTGGAGATTATCAATGAAAAAAGATTACAATTTTTGCATTTGGCATCAGTAAGTTTGGACTACATCATACAAGTTCTATGGACTACTTTTATGGTACGGAAGCTCAAAGAGGCCATGCGTTATTATTTTTTCTGTCTTGTTTTCTCGTGATCTCGACATAACTAAGGTTGTTTTCTCGTGATCTCGACATAACTACGGTTGTTTTCTCGTGATCTCGACATAACTACGGTTGTTTTCTCGTGATCATGACTTAATTTTCTCGTGATCTCGACATAACGAAAGTTGTTTTCTCGTGATCTCGACATAACAAAAAGTTGTTTTCTCGTGATCTCGACATAACAAAAAGTTGTTTTCTCGTAATCTTGACATAACAAAAAGTTTTGCCTTTAATTTTCTATACAGTTTTTAATTGAGCTACAGGATTTACAATTAAAAGTTTATTACAAGGTATGAAGGACAATGAGAGATCTTTGGCAGAAAAGTACAATTTATTATATGTAAATGTAAAGTTATGTTAATTCATTACACTTTGGTTATAAAATATTCACCTGCCCTATCCAAGAGTATTCTAACCAGTCACCTTTCACATAGGCTAAATCAAACATATTAATAAATACCAGGCAGCACGTCACAAACACTTAATAAACGCTTTTCATCAATATAGAAAGACTCGCTTTCTTCTGCACTCAACAGGATTCAAGAAGCACGTCTTTATGTGCTTTCCGCAAAGTACTGTTAATACTGTAATATGCGCGCACACGGATCTAAATCGCGGCTGGCTTGACCGCAGTCATGCAGACGTCCCGGTCCCTCAAGTTGTCTGGCAATGAAATTGACCAAACGTTCCAAACGTTCACTGTATTTTCTACGAAAAAGTTGTAGACGTGATAGTCTTCTTCTAAAGTGTCTGACACTAATCTGGAAGTTGTCAATGACAGAGAGACGTCGAGATCTCGAAAATTAAGTCATGATCACGAGAAAACAACTTTTTGTTATGTCGAGATCACGAGAAAACAACTTTTTGTTATGTCGAGATCACGAAAACAACTTTTTGTTATGTCGAGATCACGAGAAAACAACTTTTTGTTATGCCGAGATCACGAGAAAATTAAGTCATGATCACGAGATAACAACTTTTTGTTATGTCGAGATCACGAGAAAACAACTTTTTGTTATGTCGAGATCACGAGAAAACAACTTTTTGTTATGCCGAGATCACGAGAAAATTAAGTCATGATCACGAGATAACAACCTTAGTTATGTCGAGATCACGAGAAAACGAGACAGAAAAATAATAATAACGCATGGCCTCTTTGAGCTTCCGTATTACGGTGATTTTTTTTTACTTATTTTGTTCTTTTGCAGCATGAAAAATGTGGTCACTTTGAACTGCTATTGTAAGGCAAAAGCTGCATAAAAATGATTCAAATACATTGTTGTTCAACAGAAAAATAGCAGCATATGGGTTTGAAATAAAGTGAGGACGTGTAAATAAAAATATAATTGAGAAGAGAAGTAGAAAGATGTGTTGAGAGAAGAAAATGGGATGGAGGAAGAGGTAAAGCTTGAGCAAGGAGTGGGTGGGAGGGTCAAGGTGTCTGTGTGTGTTGGGGCTGTGTTTGTTTAAGCGGGAGGAACAGGGTTAAATTAGGCAGAAAGATGTGTTGTGAGACCCTGTCAGTATTTTGCCCACTGCTCCAGCCAGCATGGAGAGCAGACCTGGCATGGACCACTGCCCCCCAGACCCTACTGCCAGCCCTCATGATCACAGGCAACCACAAAAAAAAACCACAATGACCCAACTAATGCATTCACATAGATTCAAACCAACAAGTACTCTAAGACCTCAGGGCAAACACTTCAAAATAATCAATGGATTGGCTCTCCCACACACTTTGAAATTCATACTCCTACTTCCATTGGCTGTTTTAAAGGGATAGTTCACCCAAAAATGAAAATTCTGTTAATTACTCACCCCTGTGATGTTCAAAAACCATATGACTTTCTTTCTTAGTGGATCAAAGAAGGGAATGTTTGCTAAGGAATGACAGTTTTAGTCAACATTCACCTTCATTGCATCTTTCTTCCATGGAATGAAACTTAACAGTGCTCTTGTGTACATAATTTTTTTCTTCCTTAATTTAATCTTTTGGAATTTTGAACATGAAATTACAGTATTTTTCATTATTTGATATCTTTTGATGTATTTGACCATTGTACTTTTGAAGTTTAGACTTGTATTAATATATGACGTATTAAAGTTCTGATTCGACTTGATGAAGTTCAGACAGAGGCTTTGTTAAATTAAGCGTCAATAAGAGGTGCAGCAGCAGAACGTTTTGGCACTGGGGGTGGGGCAGAGCAATTTAACATAAGCATTTCATTTAGCACATCCTGTGACACTTCAGCGGTTACAAATCGCATTAATAAACATTAAATTACTTTAAAAGAAATTCCTCTGGCATTATCGAATATTAATTACTGCTTATCGTTGTCTTTTAGTCATGCTTAATTGCATGTTTTTCCCCTTATTTGAACTTCTTTCTTTCTTTTTTTTTTGCATTCTTGAGACCAACAATGTGTTGGAAGGCAACAAAGCAAGCTAATGTAGTAGGATGATTTTTTTATTGTAATGTTAGCAACCATATTTATCACGTTTGCATTAAACAAAACACAATTTCCATAAAACAATGAATCAGTATGTCTCCAAGATGAATTCTCTGAATGAAATTATGGGTGGCAAAATCTAAATACAATAGAAGAGATATACAATTTTCACTTAGCTCACAAAGGTGGCCTTGCTAACCTTGTGTAGATGACAGAACTGAAACTCTGGTGGTGTGGGTGAGTTTTCTGGTCTCCGAGAACATTTAGCACACATACACACATATGCTGGCACACTTAGCATACAAGCATACATTCCAGTCAAAACTGCAGGGCTTAGAGTCTCATTGATGGACTGAGACTTTCAGGGCAATCACTCTTGATGTGTACACTGTGGCGTTTAGCCCTGTAGCCCCGATGGCCAGTGTCCCTTTCCACACGTATGGGCCATAATTCAAGCTGATTAGCTGTGCCTGCTGGAGGGCATTATTCTGACCTGTCCACTACTGTAAATCACTCTGACTGGAGAGAGTGGGGGGAGATGAGTCATATTTAGTATCTTTTGTCAGTTTTCAAAAGATTATTGGGTATTAGGAGGTTTTCGACTACATGGCATGTTTACATTTATAAAATAGTTTACAAGGCATAAATTACAATTTCTGAATGTGTGAAAGAACGTTTTGAATGCACCGCTTCTCTGTTGTTAAGGAAACTTTGAAAAAAAAATTGGGGCGAAAACTTGGCCTGTCCATTTTTATTGAGGCCCACCCAAAAGTAATTTCCTTGATTCCAGTTGTGACAAATAAAAGAGGAGTGAATGAATGATAGTTTGGTCCTTTTGTCTTTCTCACTGCCCCTTTGTGCCCTGTGGGCAGGAGATGGTGTGGTCCCCCAACCATCTGTGGTCATAAGATTATAATGTCAGACACTCATCTCACTTTATTCTCAATTTATTTGAGCTATAACACACCTTTCTTGAATCTAAAAGAGCCCTTAAAGAGATCTAAAAGAGTGTGAGAGAATTATCAGGTCTCCTTTATTGAACATCACCATTTGATAAAAATGAAGAACATTGCTGAACTTGAAAGCCTCAATAATCATGCATAGACTTCACACTGACTGACTTCTGTTTAGATAACATCAACTCAATACCATTTCTCTGTGCTCTAGCACTGATCGTGAGGGTACGTTCCCAGCCACTACTGGAGAAATTACCTAGTTCTCAAATGAGCAATAATCTACAGATCTCTCCTTTAGGTTTTTGGAAAGAGGGGGGTTAGAGCATCTCAAAAGAGAGAGAGAGAGAGAGAGAGAGAGAGAGAGAGAGAGGGAGCGCAATGGCCTTAGAAAGCAGAGCAAGCTAGCATGAGTGTGAGAAAGAGACACAGCTCACCAGCCAACGATTATCCTCTAATTAACACTGATGTCTTCCCCATGGACAACGTCCCATTCCATCAGTACGCTGGCACATCTTAATGTTAGGCGCTAACTGCCTCCTTCACATATGTCAGTCCTCATTTAGGGACTCCACTATGCAATAATGCCCTCTCACTTAATGGCTTGTAAAAGATGGTTAACACTTACAATTTGGCGTCTGTTTCTCATCTGTGCAAGATGACATGTGAGCTATGATGGAGTACACCGCAGGGGACATACAGTAATCACATGCAGATAGAGCAGAGGTTGCACTGCAGGAAATCACACAGACCTTTACCACAGGAATCGACTGCTTCCACCTCAGCCATCAGCCAGATCAGTCGAATGTATGCCTGTTTGCAAGTGTATAGTTTCAAAGATTAAGAGCACTGTTATAGGATCTGGGTTTTTGACCAACACAAAGGCCCAGCCAGGAGCCACCAATATAAAAAACGTCATGGTTACTGTTGAAACATCCGTTCCCCGATGGACGGAACGAGACGTTATGTCGATTGTAGTGACACAAAGGGTCTCTTCTGAGAGCCTCATGTACCTCTGAACTTGAGAAAAGGCCAATGTCAAATTGGTAGACAGAATTTGCATGTCCCGCCCCAGACATACGGGTATAAAGGGGAGCGTGCGAGTAACTGTCAGACAGGTTTTCACTGAGGAGCCAAGAGTAAGGTTACGGTGCATTACAGTGGTAGGGATAGGGACGTGGAAAGGGGAACACAACATCTGGTTCCTTCCATCGGGGAATGGAGGTTACAACAGTAACCATGACGTTCCCCTTCTGTCACTCACTCGATGTTGTGTCGATTGTAGTGACACAAGGGGTCCCACTTCAAAACGCCATGCACTACCCGTGTTACATGACTGCTGAGCCAGGTGCAAGCAGGCTGCTGCGTGCTAGAAGCAGCTGGGTTAATAAAAGGTGTCATATTCCGCTCTTAGGTTCCCAGTACGCATCCGGGAACATGCAACATGACTTGTATGGGAGCCAGCTGGCCAGCCGGCCAGCCGCGGGGGGCTAACTTAACGCTATAGATGCGTCGGGGAAGGCGTCCTTTCCCGTTCCTAATCTTTCAGGGGGAAAAGGCCCTGCAGAGACAACGGCCTGGGTGTCTTCAGCATCCCCTCCAACCTCTCCTGCAGGAATGAAAGCACTGACCAAACTGCGCATCTCTGCGGATCTGGAAGGATACCAATTTGCGAACAGACGCCACTTGAGGGCGTAAAGCTGCCTGTTAGAAGGAGCTCTGGCTTGGTTGATCGTGTCTATGACTGCAGGTGATAGACCTTTTAAGTCTTCCACATCCCGTCCAAGGGGCAGATGTGGAGATTCCAGTGGTCTGGGCACGGGTGTCAGAGGGCGCCCCGTCCCTGAGAAAGATGGTCCTTCCTAACTGGAATTTGCCAGGGAGGTGCTGTCACGAGGAGTGTGATATCTGAGAACCAGGTCTGGAGGGCCAAGAAGGAGCGACCAAAGTGACCTGTTCCTCGTCCTCCCTGACCTTGCACAGCACCAGTGCAAGAAGGCACAACTGGGGTTGTTTGTGGGGCTGTGCCTGGCGAAACCGAGCCCACTGCCATCCCTAAATCGCCTCCATCACAAGCCGGGTCATCCTCAATCCCGTGGAAAGAAGGAGCGACGCAGGGGGCGGCTGGAGTGGCATTCGTTTTGAGAAACGAAAGCCGCAACGTTGCCATGGTCATGTCTTCTCAGTAAGAACATGAACAATCCACAAACGCTGCCTCAGTGTGATCGCTACCCAGGCACACGAGGCAGCGTCTATGACCATCGGATCTGGAGAGATACCTGCCACATCCAGGAAATACACAGCGGTAGAAGGGCATCTTTAAAAAAACACGTCCGGAAAAGGATGTTCAACGCTCGCTTGTGTAAGTTGCTCTTTTACCAGAAAAAAACTCTTTTAGAGGACAATAAACTCTTTTAAAGAAATCAACTGTTTTAGGAGAGAAGCGCTGTTGAAGATCCCAGGGGCAGAGCCTGCACAGCGTGCAGAGAGGACAAAGCCGCTGGAATGCACCGTCAGATCCAACAGAAAGCTCTCTTGCAGAGGTGGGTGAAGCAGTCGTGACACACAGCTCACTGATCACACAACCGCTCGGCTCCGAAGAAAAACATCTGTCTGACAGTCGCTTGCCCACTCCCTTTTATACCCGTATGTCTGGGGGTGGGACATGCAAATTCTGTCTGCCAATTAGTCATTGACCTTTTCTCAAGTTCAGAGGTACGATAGGCTCTCAGAAGAGACCCCTTGTGTCACTACAATCGACACAATGTCGAGTGAGTGACAGAATGGGTACTAGATTTTCTCTGTATCTTTTTCTAATAACTTTCATTAATACATTTTTATTTTATAATGCTTAATAGACCATTACTTTACAATACTGTATTTAGAAATATATTTTGAAATAGGCTATATATAATATATATATATATATATAAATCTTGTTTTTTTTTTTTTTTTTTTTTTTTAGAAATCCATAAACCTTATCCTAGATCATAGGCATAGTTCTCCCCAAAATTACCTGCCTCCGTCATTATTCATTTTCATGAAAAGAAGATGCAATGAAAGTGAATGGTGACTGAAACTAATATACTGCTTAATATCTCCTTTTGTGTTCCACAGAATAAAGAAAGTCATATGGGTGTGGATCAACATGAGGGTGATGATTTTCTTTTTTGGGTGAACTAACCCTTGAATCTGAAAGATCTGGCACCTCTCTTTGCTCACATCTAAACATAATTAGCATTTGAGGCATGTTGCTTTGTATTTTCTAGGAGAAAATGGTTTGTGAACATTTAATGGGTGTGCATTTTATTCCCTTTCCCTAACTTTTCTTCTGCTGTGTCATATGAGGGCGGATATGGACAGAGCACTTTAGAGCCCTTTAAAACAGTCTGCATTAACAATCAATAAAGCACATCCATAGAGAGTAGTAATTATACCTAAATGTCATTTGCCCTTGATGAAAAAATGGCTGAGTAGGGTGACTTTTAAGTGCCCCTCTTTAAGTTTAGTCCAAACATTAATCCTTTTCTTTAAAAGCAGGGAAATATCTCCTCTCCTAATCAAACATTAGGACTGAAGGCAATGCAGCAAGAGAGAATGAATTAAACAAAATTTGCAGCTAAAATCCACCCCACTCTGATATGACTACAACACCTCTAAACTCTCTTCCTCTCTCTCACAATAGAATGTCCTTCTTACAACAACAAGAAAAGCATTCAAATATCCTTGTTTTTTTGTTGTTGCCCTTGCCCGTGTCAGTACATTTGGCCCCTCTCTCTTACTGCCACCCCCCCAACCTATGCCTCCTTGATTGAGGGCTAATGAAAAAGCTGTCCCGAGTGCTGCCGCCTCCCTGTATCCATTAAGAATAATTAGACGGGAACAATTTTGATACCTGTAACCTCTGCGAGTGTGGCTAATGGCGTTATAAATTGCTCCTTGTCCTGGGTCTTGCTAACGTGCTGTAGCGCAACAGTGGCTTGGAGGGCGCCCCACGCTTAATTCAAAAGCACTCTGTCAACAGCGCTGATTTGTGTGCTAAATGAGAGTGTTTAAAACAACAGCGGCAGCTCATGCATCCTAATGCCAATGGCAGAAGTGGGTTCGATAAAGAGGCTTGTCCACTGTAATTAGCTGCAACACATGGCACAGGATTAAGAGAAGAGGTTCCGTGGCATTCAAATGGACCCCTGTTTCTCTTGCACGGTAACTTCTAATCTCTAGGTCATCTCTCCATATGCCTGTATGTGCCTCTAACTTAACTTTCCTTTCTCTTTCCTCTCCAATAGACTGTGCCATTATTGCATCCATGCATATAATAATATGGTCTTGTCTATACAGACTCTAAAGGAATAGTTTACCAAAATTAAAATTAAAATCTGTTTTTTTTTTTTTAGCACAATGGCAGTTGATACCAATACCCAAAATTATCATAAAAGTAGTCCATGAGACTTTTGTGTCTTATCTCAATTCTTCTGAAGAATAGGATAGGTTTTGGTGGGAATCTACCCAAAATGTAAGGCATTTTCAGTAAAAAACCTTTATGTCCATTGTGTGTTGTTTAGCACTTAAAAAAGTATGTTTCTATCTGATTTGATGATTACAGGTTTCATATGACAAAATGAGTCCTGTGCTATATTGATATGTCTGTCCATTGTGTGTTGTTTAGCACTTAAAAAAGTATGTTTCTATCTGATTTGATGATTACAGGTTTCATATGACAAAATGAGTCCTGTGCTATATTGATATGTCTGTATGTGTTTAAATTTAGCAGGAATTGTTCTCTTGTTTCTGTGATAGATTGTACAGATCAAAGGCAAAACCAGATGGACTTTAAAAGGTGTTCAATTTCCCTGTAAATGCATGCTGACAAGATTAATTGAGCATTACAAATGGTAAACTCTGAACCAAGCCATCTCATGAAAACACACATTCCCTTTGCCACTTGGTCCACTTCCACGTGTCTTGCCATGCAAAGATGACTTGATGTGCAGTTAAATGCAGGGGTCGAGGGTTAAATGAACACTGTTGTTTATGAGGATGTGGTGTGAATCCATTTGCATTCTAATTTCCCTCGATCTTGAAAGGCACGCACACACATGCACACATTCATGCACAGTCCTGTTAGGGAGATGAGGGTTGGCGGACGGCTTGTTTTAAAATACCATTATCAAGTTATTTATGGAATTCACAGCCTGACAACTCTGCTGACCTTGTTTTGTTAAACATGAACCAGACAAGATTTCAGCACACTGTGCTGCCTATTAGCTTTTGTTTCCAATAGCCCTAAAATGTCAGAAACTTCAATCACCTATGGGGAAGCTCTGCAGATATGGGCTATGGTGCCATCCAAACTCCTAACACACATTTCAGGGATGAACGTTAGGGAAGGACCCCCTACCCTTAACAGGGTGTCATTTGTTACAATCAGGTTATTTGCTAGCCATTTGGCCCACCTACACCTCTACGTCATGATTTAAAGGAATAGTTTCATAATTTAGTCAGCCTTGTGTTGTTCCAAACCTATTTGAATTTCTTTCTTCCATGGAACACAAACATTGACTTTCAGCATTTACTTTCATTGTTTGGAAAAAGGATGCAATGAAAGTTAATGGGGACTGAGGCTAAAGTCCAAAGCATACTTCAGTTTGATATGAACGCTAGCCATCTGCGTACAGGAAACATGGCACAAATTTCATCATTAGCACAGTGCTCGAAGACTGAACATGTGTGGCACAGTTTTCTAACTGTATGCAGAATGCAAATGTGCCTGGAATTACTTGCACTGATAAGTGGGTCCACAAGGTGACAACCCTCACAACTGAGCCATTGCTGTCACAATGAAAATGCTAGAAGATGTAATTGCTGCTAAACAACAGGAGACAATGGTAGAAACAAGTGGATGTGCATGTCAAGAGCTTGTGTGTAAGGAGGTCAGGAGATAACTGCATTTGTATGACTCGAGTCTGAAGGACAGCAGTCTTATAGCAGTCATAGCGCGCATGCAGCAGCCATGCAATAGGGTGGCCAGGCTTCGGTCCATGATGGCCACCCCTGGTAACCCCCTAGCTCCACCCCTGCTCATTCTTCCTGGTTGTGCTTTTGCTTGTAACCACACCACTCCATCCTCCGGTGCAGGGACGGAAGGTAAATTGTTTGTTTCCTGTACCCATCTGATCAAAAAAATAGTGGTTTCCTCACTCCTTGGGCCACATTATCACTGTTCACGGCTGCCGTTGCCACGACCGGCAGACACCGAGCACTCGCAGCCAGTGCCCCGCAAACGCGGCCTTCACACGCCTGGCCGTGCCACAACTACGGCCAGCCGGTTGTGACGAGTGGATGTGGGGAACTGCATGATGTCTTTTGGGGCGCTGGGGGAGGTTACATGCAGTCTGATGCACCTGCTATTATGCACGCAGCAGCTTGCTTGCACCTACATCGGCGGTTCACATGACACGGTTCAGCTCTTGTGCCGTTTTTCTACAGGGACCCTTAGTATCACTACATCGACACAACGTCAAGTGAGTGACAGAAAGGGAACAGTCTTAACCTCCGTTCCCTGATGGAGGGAACGAGACGTTGTGTCCCTCTTGCCACAATGCTCTACTAGTGGCTGAAATGTCCAGGATCTTGTCTCGGCTCCTCAGCACAAAACCTGAATGAGAGTGGGCATTCCTTCTCCTAATATACCATATGTCCAGGGGAGCAGCATGCAAATGCCACTCACCACTCAATCATTGACCAAATTCATCCATTTATTTATCCTCACATCTTCAATGCATATTTTGTTATTTTAATTAAATAAACAAGTGTTCTACATTTAAGAAAGGGCATGCAAAGGACAATGTAACTATATAGAAATGTGCCCTGTCAGCAAATACATTTTGTCTCCAACATATGTGCTCATAAAATGTGATCTCTTTTTCATCAGTCACAAGTAAAGACAAACATAATGTGTTTGTACTAACAACACAAACAATTATAATATTTCATGTCTTTATTAAACATACCATTAAACCTTCAAAGTGCTGTGGAAAAAAAAGTGAACCCTTGTATTTAATAACTGGTCGATCCTCCTTTTGCAGCAATAACCTCAACCAAGCATTTCCGGTAACTGCGGATTAGACCTGCACAATGTTCACAAGGAATTTTCGACCATTCTTTCTCACAGAACTGTTTCAGCTCAGCCATATTGTTAGGATGCCTGGTGTGAAACTTAATGTTTCCATTGACGATGGCAAGTGGTAAGGCCCTGAAGCAACCCCAAATAACAATGCTCCAATACTTCACCATTGCGATGATGTTTTAAAGTTGGTATTTGTTGCCTTTTTTATGGCATACGTAGTGCTGTGTGTTCTTCCCCAAACAATTCAACATTAGTTTCGTTAGTCCACAAAACATTTTCCCAGATGCGTTGTGGAGTGTCATTGTGGTCTTTGGAAAACATCAGACGCACAATTTTCCTTTTTTTTGGAAAGCAGCAGCTTCCATTGTAGTGTCCTGCCATGGACACCATGCCTTTTTAATGTTTTCTAGATAGTAGACTCATGAAGTCTTTAGTTGTCACGCTAGGGTTATTTTTGTACCTTATTGACCATTCTGCAGCGTTTTTGATGACATTTTGAGTCATTTTGGCTGGATGACCACTTCTAGGGAGAGCAGCCACAGTATTAAATCGTCATTATTTATAGACAGTTTGTCTAATTGTGGAAAGATGCATATCTAAGCTCTTTATAACCTTGTATTGCTTTCCAGCTGTATTCAAAGGAACAATTCTTTTTTGTTTGTTCATTATTGTAAGTTATATAAAGATCAAATAAGATTTTAAGACAAATTTATAATTCCACGGGGTTCACATAAATGTTCTTGATACACACACACAAACACACACAACCTTTCAACACGCAAATATACATTAGGCTGTAAAAAGTTTAATTTGCTAAGAAGCCTACTTATCTATAGAGTATTATAATAAATCCAAGTCTCCATCATTTCAAAATAAGAATCCCCAGTGTGTTTCGGGATTATTTGTTTATAGTTAAAAGTCTCACTTTATGCACCAAATCTTACTTTTTTTCCTTTTTATTATTGGGATTTTGGTTGCACAATGAACTGCATCTGGGATTTGTTTAGTTTTGGATTTTTGTAGCCTATATGGCCCTGATCTACTAAAGATTTGCTTGAACAAAAGCATGGGCAAACTTGGTAGACATGCCAAAAAGGTCAGAGCTGATCAGCTAATGTAGTCTTTTGTGGATTGCGCTTTTAAGATGCGCAAAATAAAATATTTGAGAACGGAGAATACATGAACACCATTTGATGACACGCATTAATATGTTAAACTATTTCTCATGTAAAAACAAAAGTTTTTTGGGGGGGGGGGTTATTTTAGAAATGTTCGCATCGTTTCTCTTGTGTCACTGTATTGAAATCAGTTGTACGTCGAGTCTCCTGTGTGCTGCAATTGAGGAGAGTATTTAAATTATGCGAGGAGTTGCCATCTTTGTAAAGCATTCCAAATCACTCTCTTATGAGGCTTCATTTCAGTTAGAATGCTGCCATGCAAGACAGCTGCCTATGTAGACAGAAGACAGAAGTTTTGGAGCAGACCCAAAGATTTAACCACTGGAGAATTGTGGATTACCTTTATGCTGCCTTAATGGGCTTTTTGGTGCTTCAAAATGTTGATACTCATTTACTTGCATTTTGAGGACCTACGGAGCTGAAATATTCTTCTAAAAATCTGTGTGTTCAACAAAAAAAGAAAGTCATATCCATCTTGGATACAAGGTGTAAGGGGGACTAATGGAAAGGAGGAGGTGAGAACCGGCTTGACAATATAAATAAAAGTTTAATGAAGAAATAAACGAAAAACACACAAACATAAACACACAGAGCAGCTGCCTGTCATTCTCTCTCAAACTGTCGCCACCGGCTGCCTTTATCCAACGCGCGCCCCCATCAGGCTGGGGTCCAGGTGTGCGTTGTTCCAGCCTGGCCCCGCCCTCCTCTGCTCTACACTACTCACGGCGTTGCCTCAGGCCTCAGGTTCTCTGATGCACCGTCGCGTGGTCCAAGATCTCTGCGACCCATTGGGGACACTCCTCCTCCCATGGCAGCAGTCCTACCGCTCCAGGTGGTCAGGGAGTCGCTTCCCTCTCCCCCTCCTAGATGGCGGTCTTCTCAAACCCTCTGCATTTCTGGGGGATGGCAGGGCTCTCCACCGCCCCTGGCAGCAGCTCCTTCGCTCCAGGTGGTCGTGGAGTCTAGTCCCCACTCGCCTCATGGACGGTGGCAATTATCCATGTCCGGTTGGGCTACTCTGTCCCCTGGCAGATGGCAGCAGCACTCCCCTGGATGGACAGCAGTGTTGAGGACTCCACAATGGGCATCCCTCCTCCCTCCCGGATTTCGGTACCAATGTAAGGCGGACTAAGGGAAAGGAGGAAGCGAGAACCAGCTTGACAATATAAATAATAGTTTAATGAAGAAATAAATGAAAAACACACAAACATACACACACAGAGCAGCTGCCTGTCATTCACTCTCTCTCTCGAACTGTCGTCACTGGCCGCCTTTATTCCTCGCGCACCCCCATCAGGCTGATTGGGGTCCGGGCGTGCATTGTTCCAGCTCGGCTCTGCCCTCCTCCACTCTACACAAGGTTATTAAGATTTAGTTTTCGTTTTTGTTGTGTTATGTTTTTAAACATTTAAACCCGCCATGTGAAGATGAAGATGCCACTAGATGGCGATAATAGTCAACCTAAAACCTCATTGCATCAGCAACAGAGCGGGAATCACTACCAGAGAGGCAAAGGAGGTAGGCTAGAAAAAAGTATTTTCCCTCGTTCTGTTTTACCCTGTCAATCTGTGATTTGATTTCGATTTAATTTAGAACTGGTAAAGAGTTTGATTTGAAGTTCAGCAGGGCTCGACATTAACTAGTGTCCAGGACAAGTGGACTTTTGAAGGGTCAAATTAAAGAGAAAAGTAGCCTGAATATCAATAATGAAAACATAACCTGCTATATTTGTGGTATAGCAAAGGCCTTTTTACAAAGTTCTTATTCTTATACTGATGTTAAAAATAATCCAGAGCATGTAATTTTATATTTGGCTAGCGATCTAATAATAGATAAGCGGTTTCACTGACAGGCGGCTTTTTGTGCGCTTACATATGCGTGTGCTCTGAGAACACTCATGATATGGATACGTGCCTGAAATACATTTAAAAAATCCACCAAAATGCCCACCTTGGTGGGGTATTCATGTAAACTCATGAAAAAAGAGAGATGTCTAAAGGGAACATAACAATTTTGTATTTTTTGTTCTATTACTTTTAATTTATTTCTATTAATTGCTGTATTGTTATTTTTATTACTGACTGTTTAGTAGTCTTGAATAATTATTTGAGAACAATTCTTACATAACAAAATAATTTAAGTTATTATTTGTTGTGATAAACTGGTATCAAGATTTGTATTTTCACTAACAACCTGTTGGTATTGTGACAATGTGTGAGTGTGTGTGTATATATAATATATATATTGTGAATGGTAGATCTTGCTGCAATAGCATGAAAAAGTTGATTTTATTCCATAGAAGTGTGAGAACCCCTGCTGTAGATAATGGAATTAACTACATGGAGATGGAGGCTTTTCTTTCTTTGACTACCGTACATAACATAATATAACTACCATATGACAATAGCCACCTCCCCTACCCAGTGCAGTTTACATGTCTGTCATAGAGAATCGAGTTGATTGCATAGATGTACTTTCAGCAGGGCCATTTCTAAGCATGTGGGGGTCCTAAGCAAAATCCTATTTGGAGGCCACCAGCAAAAATATTATTTACAATTCGGACATTGGGGAGTCCAGCAATATGACCTACATTACAAAAATGCCTGTTTTCCCCATTCTTCAATATCCCTTACTATAAACACTAAAGCTAAAATAAAAAACTAAATGTACTGAAAAACTAAAACTAACAAGTAACTAACAAATAAAACTAAACAAAAATAATTGAAGTGAATATTTTAAAATGAAAAAGAAATAAATACTAAATTAAAAACTATTATAACCTTGCTTGGATGGCATGAGGGTGAGTAAACAATAAGATAATTTTCAATTTTGGTTGAACTATTCCTTTCAGCAGCCTAAAAAAGTAACATTGCCTCTACCAATGGCATGAGTTTAGGGGGGAATTACCTGTTCATTCAAACCAAGGGGGTAAAAGTTTGACTTGTTAGATTCTGTATAGTAGATTGGAGTAGACTTTAGCCGTGCTGAAATTACACACTGCAGCTTTAATTTAGAGCCATACTGCTGCTTCTCTGATACGTCGACTTTTACCGCTCCACAAAGCACCTGAGAACTAGCATTAGAGTTTTAGGCTAATATTCATAGAGTTACCTCATGAAGCCTTTTCCACCACCCAAATATGTCTTCCATTATTCAGAGATGCCCTGAGCTGTAGGCAGGAACAGATTAAATCCTCCTCACACAGCAGATATCCCGCCAGAACATCCACCACTACCACCAGGCTTCCAGCAAAAAGCTATTGCAGGCTACAGGGAAGATACGGATATATGAACCAAGATGCTTGTAGTCTTTTTCTTATTATTCTGCTGCTGGGGAACTGAAAGGTTAACTGGTTGTAAATTAACACCCATTTTGAGTAAGAGAAGGTTTATGTGAATCTGTTTAACTTTACTAGTGTAAAGCGATTCAATGGAAATGAGGAGGCGAGAACAGGCTTGACAATACAAATAATAGTTTAATTTCAAACTCAAACAAAAGACAAACACACACATCTCTCTCTCCTGCACAATCCTTCACAGTCGGCCTTTATCCCTTTCGGAGGATTGATTAGCCTGATAAGGGACCGGGTGTGTATGATCACGACCCGGCCCCGCCCTCCGCCCTGCCACAACTATATTATCAGAGTGATATTTTTTTTTTTTAGAAATGTCCATGTTTTCTGAGCAGATCTCCAAGATGGTGCAAAATCCTAGTCTTTTAAATGAAAATGAACCTTAAAATGAAAAGTGTGGCATAATTTCCTCTTCCTCATGTTGTTCCTAGTCCATATTACTTCTTTCTTACTCCTTCAATGATAATTTTGGGTTCTTGTTAAGCTTTAAAGTGAGGTTCTAACCACTGCCATTGTATTTAAAAGATTTTACCATGATTATTATTCAAACATCTCTATACATGGTTTGCATAAGAAATAAAGTTAGAGCTGGTCTCCCAGCTTGGACCAGAAACCACCTACCAGCGTAAGATGGATTTTTCAGCAGGGCTCGGAAGCCATATTGCTTTTAATCTTTTCAGTCAGTGTTCAACAACTGCAACTGCCCTTTAGATTGCCAATTACTAGCATACTGTTTATCTGGTGGGCCTTTTCTGAAAATAATGGTTGACAGCACTCAGTATAAATTGATCTCTGTAGGTACTAAGATGTCTTGCCCAGTTGCTGTGGATTGCTTTACCAATTACACACCAAAATCTTGTCTACACAATCTTTAATTCTTACTTTAAAATCCAACATCATGACATAATTAATTTACATTCAATACAGATTCTTTCTTGCAAGTCAGTCCACTGTCAGACATTTTTGGAATGCTCCCCGGAGGCTATTTCCAGTCATGCCAGTGTAGCTCCTAGCTACTAGAATGGGAGAACACCGAAATTTAAAAAACAGTTGGTCAAGATTACAATCAAAGAATATTTTTTTAATCTGACAAAACTGGTATCATAAATTTTGATTCTTAACCTCATATTATAATAATAAAAAAAAAAAAATCCTGGCTTGTATGCTAATGCGCATGCACATTCTAGAGTTGATTGACAGCTGATATCTGTATCTAACGATGATTGGCTCTTTTAACTGGAAGGCGGGACTTCCATTATACATCCATGTGACGTTCGGAGCTCCTTGGTTGAGCATTCCAATTTCTCCCATTCATTTTAATAGAAGTGGACCATCTCTGCTAAATCATCTCTATTTAATATCAAATTCATTGCTAAACAATCAAACAAGGTGTCAGACATCCAGTGTAACAGTTTATAGAGGGAGAATGATTAATTGGCTTCAGGATAGATGAAAGATCTTTAATAAAGACACTACACAGGGAATTGCAACACTATAATGGCAGCTGCTGCTGTGATAAGAGACATCAGTCTCAGTCTGTTTATTTGTGTCTGTGTCCTCAAGAAACTTCAAGCAGTTCCTCTGCTCTGTAGGGACTATGCAGTAATGCTCCTCCCTTGCTCAGTTTAGAACGATCTTCACTGCCATCTCCACCATGGGGATGGCAACAGTTCCATTGCCACCCTGTAAACACTGATGTCCCACCTACCTCTTCCTGTGCTCTATTTCAACATGCCTCTTCAGAGGGACGCTCCCTCTAAACACCCGCCTCCATGTTCCTTTGTGTTGTGTAGGCCCAAAGTAGCACAAGGCAACATCAAATGCATGACCTTTTCAACATTTATTTACCAATGCTGCAACTTCCTCCTCATGTGTGTCCTTCTCAGTCACTGCCACCTTCTACATTCTGCATCTACATGCTACATGCCCTAATGGGTAGATCCAAAAGAGCCAATGCTTTCAAGTTCAACCTTGCAAAATCATAAACAGTGCACGTGAGTGAGTTCCAGCACCCTCCACTGTGTGGCATTTTCACAAAAAGTTTTGCTTTCCCTTACAGTAAGTTTTGCGTTCCCTTATAGATTTGCATTTCTTTCTAATAGTTTTGCATTCCATCACAATCATTTTGTGTTCTGTCACAATTACACACAAATTAACCATGGTGTTACAAACATCTAAGGGTTGTGATTTAATGAAACAAATAAATAGTTTGTGTGCACTGGTCATTTCTTAGTTTATGTTTGCAGTTCTGTTCTGTCTATTGCACATTAAGACCATGTGTGAGCTCTTTGAATGAGCATGCTGTGTGCTCACGGTTGGCATTTGGTGGTGCGCCATTGATCCATGATCCAATATCCATGATCCGTGAGAGCTGCAGGTAGTATCGTATTTTTCATTACTCCAGCACCTCTTGTTTGAACATTTTATCTTTCCACTTGCACTCATTATGTTCGGAGAGTCTGGTGGATCACAATCTTGCTGATCAATACCATACCATTACTCTGGACTATACTGTTGACTTGGGCTCTGCTGTAGTTTTATAGTAAAAATATTGTGTTTGTCATTTTATTGTTTGGTTTGCATGTACTTTTATGTTTAAGCATTGGCTTAAAAGTGCCAATTAAAGGAAACATGTTAAATTTATTATCATTATTAGTGGTAGTAATCAGTGATAATCTGTGGGTACTTCAGCAAGGCTGGAATCGGGCAGGTTCATCTTTGTGAAGGACGCATGAATCAAGCCACATGCAAGGTTATCCTGGAAGAAAACTTGCTTCCTTCTGCTCTGACAATGTTCCCCAACTCAGAGTATTGTTTCTATTCCAGCAGAACAATGCTCCATGCCACACAACTAGATCAATCAAGGTGTGGATAGAGGACCACTGGATCAAGACCCTGTCATGACCAGCCCAATCTCCAGACCAGAACTCCATTAAAAACCTCTGGAATGTGTATGAAGATGTATGGCCACAAACTATCAAACAAAGCCATGCTGTTAACTATAATTTTTGTGCCAGGAGTGGCATAAAGTCTCCAAACAGCAATGCGAAAGACTGGTGGAGGGCATGCCAAGATGCATAAAACTGTGATTAAAAATCAGGGTTATTACAACAAATATTGAATTCTGAATTCTTTCTAAGTTAAAACATTAGTATTGTGTTTTTTACTCCGAGTGGTGAAAACCTAGATGTCCCAATGCGATTACGCAGCTCGAGTTCCTAAGAAAGGGAACCATGGTCATTTTTTGTAAGGGATGCATAAAGCTGTTGCGAGGGAAATCAAAATCTATTAAGAGAGAACACAAAACTTTTGCAAAAGTAGGCAAAACTATTTCATATTTTTTTTTTCTATAAGGGGTTCAGTAAACTGCAGAAAACCTCAACAAAATGTCAAATTCACAGTACACCTCCCACAATTCTCCTTGTTTCCTTGAAGTGGGGAAAACCATCCGTCACTGGGTCGGCCAAAAGGGCAGTGGCTCCTCTCCATAAATGGGGGGGGGGTAAGGCACAGGCCAGAGAGCTCCCTAGGCTGAGTCGGGCGATGAGGGTATGTGGCAAGCGGTGCAGGGCTGAGCGACAACGGTGCGGAGCAAGACCGGGATGGGCACCTGGAGCGAATCATCTCGCCCAGCTATTGGTGATTGCGGTGTTGGTTGGCGAGGGATAAAGCCGCAACCAGAGCTGTAGTCGAGAGAGAGACAGAGAGAGAGAGAGAGACACACAAGAAAGCTGTGTGTCTGTGCAGAGCTGAAAAGTACCCCGTTAATGTGTCTTCATGAAACTTACTGCTACAACCTGCAGCTCTCACAGCTATAATAAAAAAAAAAATTATGTAATCCTGTCAACCCCTCAACCATTGTAAAGGACAGCAAAATTTGTTTTTAAACAAATATATAAATTTGAATATTTTTTGGTTAAAAAAAAAACAACCTTTGCTAGAGACAACTGTCCTTTAGAGCTGCCTTGCCTCAAATATGAGAATTTCCATGTCACTCTTAATATACGAGGTGAGGCATGTGATTAGTATATCAGACTTCTTGGTATATGATGGAGGCAGATGGGTAAACTCTCGCCTTGACCCTGACCACCCCACCCCCCTGTTTGGCATGCCCACTCTGTTTTCTGCTTCATCTGTCATCTGTCTGGGTGCTGGGGGGATGGATACATTTTCACTGACCCCCCTCCTGCCATCCTCACCTACCTACCTACTGTTCGGTCCCCCCTTAATAATGCATTAGATTTAGGCAGGAATGAGGCCTCTATAGCCCCTCACCCAGATGCATTCAGCTTCTCTATTATTTAACATTTACACATCTTCCAGCTCATCAGCAACTCAATATTTAATGTCTACACAATAAAAAAAAAAAAAACTTGATTTCCTCCTTCATTTATTTATTTGGATTTTACTTTTATGGGTTGGGAGGACTTCTGTTGTTTCACACAATAATTCTTTCTGCATAGATATTGGGAAGTATCACAAGGTGTGTTTGTTTGTTTATGTATGTGTGTGTTTTTGTGAGTATGCATGATGTGACTGAAGGCAAAACAAATTTGAGGTCTACACACACTCACACCCACTTACTTAGTTCCACACACACTCTCGCAGACTGATCACTAATGCAGTGTGCACACTCAAGATGACCCCCATCAACCTCCCTCTCTTTTGTTCTTGCAGGTTGTGTTTGGGTAGCGGTGGGCTGCTGATGCTGAGTTGAATGAGCTGGTGGATGGATGGATGGATGGATGGATGGATGGATGGATGGATGGATGGATGGATGGATGGATGGATGAACAGGTCGAAAGTCACCATCCCAAGATGATATATCTGCACCTTTGCAGATATATTTGAACACTGCAAACTATACTTTAAAGTTTTATCCTTGAAGCTGCAGTGTGTAGTCTCTATGGCACCTAATGGAATTGCATCAACTATGTTTTCATATAGGTTGCCCAAACTCTGTGCCTATCTTCCATTGTTTGGATATGTACTGATGGTCCTACCCCAAACTTGTGGCATTGGTTAATCCAATGTAACTATGTTTGGACTCTTAAACAGAGACATTTTGAAAGCATCACAGAGCCACAATTTAACACTTTTCAGTGCAAAACAACCTATGATAAGCGTATTTATTGATGTCACATTAAGCTGGGATTGGGGATAATAAAATGCCACAAATAAGACACGCCATAAAACATTATTAACATAAATGTATAGATTTATTAGTTTATTGATATTATAAGTGAGATCAGGAAGAGAAAGAATGAGAGAGAAATGGGAGAAAAAAATATAGTTGCAAACCTTCAGCGCTTTAGCAGCCCTCCCCTTCTCTACCTCATTTAAATGAAGCATGATATAAATTGCACAAATAAGCTGCCAATAGTATTGCTGAGACAAAAATCCTGATGTTAGTTTCTAAGAAAGGCCTTTGTAACGGGTAAAGGATGGGAAGGAACCGGCAGAACTGTCAAAATAACTTTAATGACATAAACTAACTTAAACATAACATAAAACACACAGACAGCACAGCCACATGTATCTCTCTTGAACTGGCATCCCCTGCTCCTCTTTATCCCTCTCCCGCTGATCATTACAGCCCATCCACGCCCTCCTCCTCGTCACACACATCCACAGCACAATTCAGGCCAGGGAAACCTCTGGCATGACATACTCCCCTCCCTTCCTGGAGAGGAGGTGTTGCCCTTCCGGCTGTCCTTCTGTCAGCAGGTCTTCCCCCTCTCTCTGGAGTCCTGGGAGTAATGAGGAGAGGGAGAGGGGTGAGGGAAAGAGCAAGGGGGAGAGACAGAGAGAGATAAAAATTACTCGCCAGTCCCCGGACACGCCGTCGCTTGGTCCTCAGCTACTCCTCTGCCCTCTGGCAGACAACAGCCACTCCTCCCCTGGCGGACAGCAGCGAGTCCTACTACACCGGATGGACAGAATGGCTCCTCCCCTTCCTGGCAGACGGCCAGCAGCGACTACTCTGTCCTCTGGCTGATGGCTGCAGCTCCTCCCCTGGCGGATGGCAGCGGTGAGGATTCCACAACAGCACAAAATCTTTAATGTATTTTGTGTTTCATTCACATAATTTTGTTTGACCAGCAATGTTTTATCAAGCTATGTCTGGGTCTGTTAATGACAATGCTAACGTTACATTTAAAAACTAAAAACATTCTCCAACTGTGTTGTGTACTGTTTTAACGCCCACCCTCAAAGCACCAAAACCCTTGCAGCTCCACAAGTATACCAGGTAAGTCGTATAAGGGCAGCGTGGACCAGTGCCTAGGTTTGTAGGGAGCCGTGATGAGAATGGAATGAACAGACAGACAATAAAGATGAATTTGAGCCATAAATTAGTTTTTGTTGAAAACGTCAATTACAGCAATGTCACTGGTAAACAATGAACAAAATAAAAATACTAAATGAAAATAAATTTGTTTCTATGCTTAGTTTTCTTTTTCTTTTTAAAGAATAATGAACTCTATCAAATCTTATTTACTCTCTTTTAATCTAATGTTATTATTCAGCTTACTAACTTAGCTCTTTTACTTTTAGGTTACACACATTTATTCCCTTTTTATTACTTACTTATTTAAACAAATTTTATTTCCTAGTGAAAACCTACTTTATTTCCTAATTAGAACCTATTTAAGCCGACTTTTTGCTCTACTATGTTCCCAGAAAAAAAAAAAGAATTTGAATTTGATATTCAAATCAAACCACTTAAATGTGTTTCAGTTCACAAATAAAACCTTAAATGTACAATACAGAGCAATTAACAACAAAACAATCAGAAAGTACAGAAAAAAATCACGTTAGTCAATCAGTCATTAGGTTCAATAAATCAGTCTCTAGTGAGGCATATAAGTCTCTAAATGCACAAATCATTCTTCAGTTTGCAGAAAACTATTTTCCACATCCTAGTGAAGCTTTGCAAGGCATTATTTCAGTCTTACTATCTATCGTGAAGAAACAAAGCAACGGATGAAAAACAATTGTTGATGAAACGAATTCAGCTTCAACTCACTCTGTCATCCTGGCGGATTTCCTCCCTCTGTCCAGAGGTGAGTTAATGTGATGAATACTGGGGAAAGTCAGCAATACTCAAGATTTGGTTGGTGGCTCGCCATCTTGTTTCCATTTAGTCTCCATGCAGTGATATGCAGTTTGTTGCGTCACCATCTTCACAGTCAAAAAACAACAAAAACAACTCAAACATTCTTTATCAACAAATAACTCTTTAAATAAATGTAATCACTTTTTAGACTTATTGCCTAGTGATCACAATTTCTCTTGTTTTATATCACTTTTCTCTCCACCGATTTTTCCGTGCTCCCGTCTCTTCTTCTCACCTGACTTTATTTATTATTCTTTATTATTATTTCACCCACACATAAATTCAAGACAAATGGCACAGACCAAATAGCACATATAGTCATGTGTGAATCAGGTCTCCCAGAGAAGCTATCCAAAGCTTATAATAGGGAGCCTGAGACATATTAAAATAATACATTACAAACAAATACTTAAACTAAACACCAGTCACATAACAAGGATATCATACAAAAATACACAATACAACATAAGACACACAAAAAGTAGATCAGGACAATGCTTTTAAGATCAACTGTAGTCTAGGTAGGCTACTGGCAAGGTTATAGATATAAACGTAAAAGTTCCTTTTTTAGTGTTTTCTTAAAGTTGGATACAGATTTCAACACCTTCAGCCTGCCATCTAGCTCATTCCAAATCTTTGGGCCTCTACTTGTAATGCTCAAATTTGCACTTTTAAGTCTTCTGGTTTTACCAGTAATCAGATGTTTGTTCCTGGTGGCATGAGCATGAAGCGGACTACTAATTGGAATTAGCTGAGATAGCCTGCTATTTGTAACATGAACTACTTGGTGCATAATGCACGCATTGTGGTATATGTTCAACTCAGTAAGCCGGAGGAGACCTAAGCGGTGAAAGAGGGGTCTAGTAGGAGTGTTGTACCAAGACCACGATATAGCTCGTATTATCTTCTTTTGTAGACTTATTAATTTATTTAAATGACTCGGGTAGGTATTACACCAAATTACGTTACAATAACTAATGTGAGGTTCGAACAAGGTTTTGTACAGGGTAAGAAGAACAGGTAATGTAAGATAATGCCGTATTCTGAAGAACAGACCAACATATTTTGAAAGCTTCTGTGTCAAGTGATCAATGTGGCATTTAAAGTTTAGACATTTATCAATGTGAACCCCCAAGAACTTTGTAGAAGTCTCTAGTGAGGCATATAAGTGACTCAGAAGTGTGTGTTCCTCTGCTCCATCATCACTCCTGATTTGTCAACAGTAAAATTCTTCCTGTATTTCTCTTAAAGGAAACACACACTTAAACTACATACATCAGTTTCATACTGCAACACAATAAGAACATATACAGCACATTAAGTTTTAATGTCCCAAACCTTGAATTTAATTATTTATTTTAGTTTCTTTTAGCAATCCCTCTAGATTACTATTTATTATTAGCTTTTATTAACCAACGTGGTTACACCATGCTCCATTATCTTTCATTAGGACAGTACAAACATGGTCAATTTGAAAATGTAAATAATGGAACAAAGCCTCCTCGCATACAATGGAAAAAACAAAAATAAAGTGCAGAGGGTTTGGATTTGGTTTTTGCTGCCTGGTAAGAGTCACTGCTTTTTAACCACACTCCTACTACATTTAAACAGTAAGCAAGATTTTGCTAATAATTTTATGCAAACAGTCTATTTACATAAAAAATAATAATACATTATATCCTAATAATTATAACCATTCCATGGACCAGTTGTATATCCACACATGACATCCTTCAGTCATTGATTTCTAAGAGATCGAGCTACAGCAGTTTTTTGCATAGTTGAGATACAATCTTCATCTGTCTGGACAAGTAAACATTTCACAACTCCTAATCAAATATTAGAAGGAAGGATGTTGGCTAAGGAAGTGCCTGTCTTTACACTGTCTTTTGGAGCAAGCACACAACGCCCAGGCCAATTGCTTGATGGTTCAATAAACATGTATACAGCCAAACTACAATTGCTTTTTTTAGGTCTTTTAGTACAACTTTGATTTCAGTCAGATTAAAGCATTTACATGACATTTTAAAAATATGAATGATTGTTTTAGTCCAACTGAAATCAAACTTTAAAAGTGCATGTAAACGTATTGACTGACTGTGTGAGCATAGCCAGTTGGTCTGAGAAAATTAATTGAGCTGAGTGTACTGCCAAATAGTAATAGGAATAAAATGATTTATGTTAATCTTAGAAATCCTATGCACTTGTCCCCATAACTGTTACAAAGACAGGTACAGGTATGTGATTGGATGAGATTATCTCTTTTCTGCCCTTCTCCTTTTCAGCATGTCCTTGATTTCTGCCTGCTGCCTTTTTTCTTCTGCCTTTTTCCTATCCATTTGTAAACACAGGGCAATGCATTATTGAGTGCAGAACAAAAAGAAAGCGGATAAGATGGACACAAGCGTTGACAGTGCAGTAAACGACGTGGATGTTGGGAGTGACTTATTGCCACCACCCCCCCCCCCCACACACACACACACACACACACACACACACACACAGTTTCTCCCTTTCCCATGGAATCCATTTCATGTAATTAAAGACACTCAAATGAAATGGCCCCACTGGAAGTGGCTTTCAGCGGGGAGAGTGGAAGTGCCTCAAGGAGCCGTCCTCGGGCCGTTCTCGGATGACTCGCCGAGGGCTCTGCCACAGTACGGATCAATATCATCTCAGTTATTAATATCAAAAGCGCATTACTTTGTTTTGCACCTGGCAGCGTGCCAAAGCTCTGGGGCCCCAGCCACCATTCCCCCATGGCCATTTACCAAGTCCATAATTTACTTTGGTGAGTTTTTAAGGTATTGTTTTGTCAGGGCCAATCAGGGCTGAGTAACAAATTATCCCAGTGGAGTGGTGGGAAGACTATCCATAAGTGGCACATGTGGCCAAACTCATTTTTGAAAGTTTCATGTAAATTACTCTCGTCCTTGACTCAGGGGACAGTTAGGATTGGGGTGGTGGAAGCAGGGGGAGGTCATATGAGAATGATGGCCCCCGTTCCCCCTTTTTGGAATGAGGTCACAACACTAACAAGTGTCTCTGGGCCAAAATTAGACATGACACTATCTTTGAATGGTGCATTTAATTAAAGCTACAGTGTGACACCCTTGTTGAGAAGCAAAAAATATTGTGCACTTAAAGGAAGATGAGTCATTGATTTTTTTCTGATGTATTATCTCATACTTTGAGTCCACCTCGGGGGACCACAGGTAGACACGTTGGATGTTGGTGGGAACAACGGATAAACCCCCCTTCTTTTGTTTACATTCCATTTGCTCACATTAATAAACTTGGTTTGTGTGTATTCAGCAATAAAACATACGCATGGTCTGATTAACTACTGACACACTGCTCCACAATTCACATACTCGTGCATCTCGTCCTTTAAAAAAAAGAAACTTTTTTTTCCAATGGCGGTAGAGGCTTGTGAATAACAAGGAAACAACGTGAGGAGTGATTTCATGGTTTAGAGTTATTTACCGGCTACTGAATGTCACTGTTTTAAGTCAAGTCAAGTCAAGTAATTATTATTTGTATTGTGCCTTTCACAACACACATATTTTCAAAGCAGCTTTACAGAAAATCATGCATTAACAGTAAGTGAAACTGTAAAATCTATAATGTCTTATAGTCATCATTGTGCAGTTTGATAAAATATGATTGTGAATTGTGTTTAAAAAAATATGTAATTAAATAATAATTGTATTTAGAACCCCAGTGAGCAAGGTGAAGGCTACTGTGGCAAGGAACACAAAACTCTATAAGATTGGAAGAAACGAGGCTTACTGTGGGGCAAGTTCCTTTCTGGCTAACATCATGTATGCTTACTAGGACTAGATGTTAAAATCCCTTGATAATCAGCAATCGCTGTTGTTGGAGATGTCCTCTTGGGTGGGGTTGGATTGGGGGATGACCACCTGGTGCCTCCAATACGACACATCCTCAGTTGTGCACCCCGGCCTCATTGGGTGTTTCGGCCTTTTATCACAATACACCCTCACCCGCGGCTGGCCCACCACAGGATGATCAGACCCGGGTGTGTGTCGCACCGGAGGCTCCATGAGGTCACTTGGCAGCCCATACAGTCTCCTTCCGCTTCAGCCACAGCCAGTGACTGCTTCTTTCGGCAGCAGTTGCAAGGTCTTTGATGGTCTTCCGCTGAGCTTGTCCTCTGATTCCAACCTCCTTTAGTAGCCTTGTGGTGGAACTAGCTACAAAGCCCCTGCTGCCCACTTCCACTGGACGCAAATTTACCTTCCATCCCCGGTCCTCTGCTTCGGCAGCCAACACTGCATATCGCAACATTTTTCTTTCAAATGCCTCATCGATGGCTTCCTCCCACGGGACTGTCAGCTCCACTATGTAAACACTTTGACAGGATTTGGACCAAAGGACCAGGTCTGGGTGCAGGTTGGTCACTGCAATTTTGGGCGGGAAGGTGAGCCTCTGATTTAAGTCTACCCGCATTTCCCAGTCCCGAGCTGCGTTCAGTGGGCATGAGTCTGGAGGCAATCGATTGATCGACCGTTTCTCCCCTTCCCGGACGAAGGATGTTGGTTGCCGGATGGTAGTCTGGGCTTCCTGGGGCATGGCGTTGACAGTTACCCTCTTACACTCCAGTGTAGCAGCCAGGCACTTCAGCACTTGGTTGTGGCACCAGGTATATCTGCCTTGCATAAGGCTGGTCTTGCAGCCCACCAGGATGTGTTTCAGGGTTGCTTGGGCAGAACACTGGAGGCAGGCTGGATTCTCTCCAAACCAGAGATGTAGGTTGGTTGGAGAGGGCAGGACATCATATGTGGCTCTGATGGTAAAGCTCAGCATATTGGACTCCATGTTCCACAGCTCGCTCCAAGTGATCTTCCTCCTCTCCACACCTTCCCACCTCATCCAGCGGCCTTGTTTGGCTTGGGACACCGCTCTAGCACACCTGTCCGCTTCCTCTTGGTGGCACACCTCCTCAACCACCAGACGCCGACGTTCAGCTGGAGTAGCCTTCTGCCATGTGGGTGTTGTTGCTCCCAACCCTAGCCCCCCTCTGCCTTGTTGGACTTGGCCCACTATGTCCCGGTGTTAGGGTGACCTCATAGATGGAAATTGGCCACATAAGGCGTGGGAGCATTCCAAACTGGAGGCACCAGAGCTTCAGTTTCCCTGGGAGAGCAGTGATGTTGATCTGCTTCAGGCCACTGATGGTATCCTGCTTTAGTTGTTCCACCTGTTCAGCGTCTTTGAGCTCTGTGTTGTACCACCGACCAAGGCTTTTTATGGGCTTCTCCAGGATAGTTGGTATCGGCTTGTCATTGATGTGGAACCTCTCATTTACGATCTGGCCCTTGACAATGGAGATACTGCAGGATTTGCTGGGTTTAATCTCCATTCGTGCCCATCTGATGTTTCACTGGAGTTTGTACAGCAGGCATTTGGTGCATGCGTTAGTCGTTGTTATAGTCGTCATGTCATCCATATATGCCCTGATTGGAGGAAGGCGCAGCCCGCTCTTCAGACGTTCCCCTCCAACCACCCATCAAGATGCCCGAATTATTAACTCCATTGCCATGGTGAAGGCCAGTGGGGAGATGGTGCAGCCCGCCATTATGCCTATCTCCAAGTGCTGCCAGGCGGTTGTACTAGCCTGAGTTGTAACGCAGAACTGGAGGTCCTGGAAATAGGCTTTGATATAATGCCAATATTACTTATGTATAGTGCAAGCAATGGTTTAATATTATAAAACTATTATGGGTCAGTGTTTAAACAAAGATTTTGGATGAACTGTAAGATTAATGACTAATGTCTTTGAAGTCCATCCTTGATTAACTGCAGAAGTTCATATAGATGCATTGTCCTTGTTAGTTGGCTGATGAAGGGTTTTGTTGGCAAATAACTGTTAGTCTATGTATTCCATTATAAGAGTGTAGTCCATCATTAGACCAAGGTGATGCATGCAGAGATCAGTGAGGTGCATCGCAGTTTAACTGGCTGGTAATTTCGGTGAGGTCTATCCAAAATCCAAGTTTCAGGCAATGGTATATGATGTATCCCATGTCTTATGGTTGAAGTTGGCATCAGTTCATCCTCTGAAGTCCATCGTAATAGACTGAAGTGATGTTTGGCTGGCACCGGCTAGTTGTCGTCATCACTCAGAGACATGTAACAGTGGAGACCAACACGAAGCATGAATGTAGCTGGATTCAGCTGGTTCTGGTAACATCAGGATAGGTTTTTCGAGGTTGAGACAGGGAAACAAATAGAATAATATTAGCATATATACCATTCAATTTATTGCAGAGTTATAGATCATGATCAATGTTTCTGGTTCCCTATCTGTCACTCACTCAACGTTGTGTCGATGTAGTGACACTAGGGGTCACTCTTGGGAGCCCAAGACACCATCTGATCTTTTATAAAAGGCCAATGGGAATTTGTGAGTTGTATTTGCTTGCCAATCCCCCGGACATATAGGTATAAAGGAGGGGGAGTGCATACCGCTCATTCAGATTTTCTCTTCAGAGCCGACTGGTTGCAATTTCACTGGGAAATAAGCTAGCTGAATTCCCACATTTTCCATTCACCTCTGCTGGATCCTTACGCGCATTACAGAGTCTTTCTCCCCTCTCTGCACAGGTGCACTGCAGAGATTGCCCTTGGACGCATAGGCAGATCATTTGGAGTGTATTCTAAAAGAGTATTTTCCTTTCTAAAAGAGTATATTCTAAAAGAGTACATTCTAAAAGAGCGACACACATCGGAACGTCTTTTAAAAAACAAGTCTTTTTAGAGATGCCCTTCTGATTGTGTTTAGATTATATTTTATCTATTTATTATATAAAATTCAGCTTTGATAACAATTTGCCTTTTACAATATATTTAAATAGAAAACGGTTCTTTTAAATTGTAAAAAGAGTTCAGAATATCAATA
The DNA here is from genome assembly GCF_025860055.1 of Xyrauchen texanus. NCBI lineage: Eukaryota > Metazoa > Chordata > Actinopteri > Cypriniformes > Catostomidae > Xyrauchen > Xyrauchen texanus. The sequence goes on from NC_068292.1 coordinate 31,381,212, forward strand.
TTGTTTCTGTATTTTGGATCAAATAAATCCAGAATTGGTGAGCAGAAGAGACTTCTTTTAAATGGTCTAGTCATACTTACGACTAGACTCGGCAAGACCATGTGACGTATCTCCACTTGAAATACCCCCCTCCCCCCTCTCTCTGGGCAGGATGTGGTCTCCGCGGTGTCTTCCCCTTGGGAGTGACACTTTCCGACGTCGAGCCGGTGTACCGGTCGGTTAATGATTTCTCTCTTTTTCTGGGGAGAAAAATAAAAAAAGAGAGAAGAGGCATGACTGAGCTAGCCTGTCCCTATCCTTTAGGTAGTCAACTTGTCCCCAAAGGGCTGTTCGACACTCATACTAACGTCAGGGGAGGTTACGTGCGCTGGCTATGCGGCACACAGTAGTCTGCCCGTCTCGCACCGCCGATCCACGTAACACAGTTCAGCTAGTTGTTGCGTTTTTGTAGGGGACCCCTAGTGTCACTACATCGACACAACGTCAAGTTAGTGACAGATAGGGAACGTCCTGGTTACTTCCGTAACCTCTGTACCCTGATGGAGGGAACGAGATGTTTTGTCCTTCTGCCACAGCTCTGAACTACCCACTGAAATTGCAGGGACCTTATTCTCGGGTCCTCAGCACAAACCTGAATGAGCGTTATGCACGCCCCCTCCTTTATACCTGTATGTCTGGGGGAGTGGCATGCAAATACCACTCACCAATTCCCATTGGCCTTTCATAAAAGATCTGAAGGTGTCTCGGGCTCCCAAGAGTGACCCCTAGTGTCACTAAATCGACACAACGTCTCGTTCCTTCCATCAGGGAATGGAGGTTACGTAAGTAACCAGGACGTTTCTGGTTCTGGCAGACCAAACTAAAGCAGCCTAACTGTGAGTTGAAGGATAAAGAGTTTTAAAATAGACTTAAACTGAGTGAGTGTGTCTGCATTTCGAACAGTGTTAGGGAGACTATTCCATAGTTTAGGAGCCAAATATGAAAAGTATCTACCTCCTTTTGTGGATTTTGATATTCTAGGATCTATTAATAGGCCATCATTTTGCAATCGTAATGAACGTGATGGAATATAGCATGGTAGAAGGTCACTTAAGTACTGCTGAGCTAGACCATTCTTTTCTAGACCATTCAAGCTTTGTATGTAGTTAACATAATTTTTTAATTAATATGAAATTTAACAGGTAGCCAATGTAACAACGATAAAATGGGGCTAATATGATCATAATTCTTGGTTCTCTAGCTGCAGCATTTTGAACCAATTTCAAAAAAAGTTTATTTATTGATCATGCTGGACATCCTCCCAGTAATGCATATCAATAATCTAGTGTTGAGGTCATGAACGCATTAATTTGTTTTTTGGCATCAGCAATAGTGAGCATGTGTTTTAATTTATCAATATTTCTTAGGTGGAAGAATGCTGTTCTACAAACATTTGTTATTTGATTTACAAAGGACAGATTGGTATCAAATATAACACATAAGTTCTTCGCTGTTGAAGACGATGTAACAGTACATTCATCAAGAGACAAATTATATTTTAGCTGCTTTTTTTTTTTAGAGGTTTTTGGTCCAATAATTAGTACCTCTGTTTTGTCGAAATTGAGTAGAAGGAAATTTCTGGCCATCCACTCTTTGATATAATTTATACACTGTTAATTTGGAAAATTGTGAAAAATATAGCGGGTTTCGAAGAAATATAAAGTTAGGTATCATTGGCATAACAGTGAAAACAAATTCCATGGTTCCTTATAATGTCTCCCAGGGGGAGCATATATATGGAGAAAAGCAGAGGTCCTAAAACTGATCCCTATGTTACTCCATACTTTACTTTTGTTTGGTTTGACCATTCCTCATTTACATAGACAAAGTGGTCGTGGTCTGCTAAATAGGAACTAAACCATGCTAATGCAAGTCCACAAATGCCAACAGAATTCTCCAGCCTATTCAAGAGATTGTCGTGATTTATCGTGTCGATTGCAGCACTAAGATCTAAAAGCACTAGAAATTAAATGCAGCAGTGATCAGGTGATAAGATTTGTAACTCTGATAATCTCCATACTGTGACGGGGCCTAAATCCTGACTGAAATTGTTAATATATTCTATTTATCTGTAGAAATTAACATAGTTGAGAGGATTATACCTTTTTTTCGATATAAACAGGAGATTTGAAATTGGTTTATAATTAGCCAGTTTTCCAAGATCAAGTTGTGGCTTCTTAATAAGCATTTTGATATCTGCCATTTTAAAAGAACTTTAAAGTTCTTCATGTCCTAAGGATAGTGAGAAGTTAATAATATTAAGAAGAGGTTCTGAGATTACAGGTAATACCTCTTTTAAGAGCTTAGTTGGTATTTGATCTAACATATATGTTGTGGCACACACACACACACACACACCACACACAAACACACACTTAGCTTTCTAAATGGATACATACTATTATGGTTATACCAGAACCAAACAATATTGACTTTTGGTTCCTGAACATTAAATTTTCCACGAATGTGGATGGGACTCTGTAACACAATACTCTGACAGCGCAATTCCGTGGCAGCACTATCCCTCTACTGAATCTACTGTACAACAGAACACAGCACGGCCATTGTATTCTGATTCCTGAAAAAATTACTCTTGCAATGGATCAAATCAGTGAATCCAATGAAATGAATCAAATCCACTTGAAATTAAATAAGAACTCCTACTGTGTTTCGCATATTTTATTTGCTTCAATCAGGCATTGCAGTTACTGACTGGTTGTTCATATGATTTTGTTGTAATCAGTGGAATTTTATAAAATAATTAATAAAATATGTTGATATGAATGCAAATAATTTTTTTTTATTAAAGGTATAGTTATTTGGATTGCATTTATGCCTCTAAAATTCCAAACACAACTTTTTACAAGAATTGTATAAAATGTATTCCTGATTTGTTTTATCTGCTCTGTCAAAATCTGAAATGTTGCCATAATTTGGCAACAGACTGAGGGCAGTACATGCAAAAAGAATAGCATTTGTTACTTCCAAATAATTATTCCTCAAAAGTACTAAAATAATCATTTTTGGAACGGAAATAGTAAGATGAATAAGAACCGGAATTGCTAAATTCTCTTCCCTTCACTTTATAGACTATTGTTTTTATGTTAAGCTAATAAAAATGAATGTAGACTAACCCTAAGCCGTTTGCCCAAAGAGAGGTTGTCAGATTTAACTCACTTTTGGTGACAAGTTTTTTCTCAAACTATAGTTAAAGGGATATTTCACCCAAAAAGTTAAATTCACTAATCATTTACTCACTTTCATGCCATATTTTTTCAAAAAATCTTTGTGTTCTGCTGAAGAAAGTTATACACATCTGGGACGGCATGAGGGTGTGTAAATGATAGGAGAATTTTCATATTCAATATTCAACTATTCACACACCTGTTTTGAATTCTAACTCAAACTTGGAGTTGTTCAAAATCTATAGGATTAGAAAATCTATAGGATTAGAAAAATATTTATTTTTACATCTTTCAGTAGTGTGAAGAAAAAAAAAAAAACATTATCAACTCTCTTCACATGAATGAAAAACAAAAAGTGATTAAGGCCTACTTCTGTGAAATAGCAGTTAGAGCACTGATGTTGACTATTCTGCATTAGTTGGAGCTCTTGGGTATTTGTCTTCTACCCTGTCATGCCACATCAGGTTGACATTTGAGAGTTGAAACCCACCGTAGTGGAATACCCAGCCCTCCTCTCGGCCTGTTACCTCATGTGCTCTACCCCTCAAAGGATTGATAAAAGGTCTCAGCACTGCAATACATATGAATATTTCTATTAAAATTAAATATTAATCTGTGTGCGTTTGTTTGGAGTCACATGTGTTCCTCTTTTGTTTTCTCTTGTTTTTATTGCATCAAATTTTAATAAAATTAATTATATGCAGACAGGGCTTGTGTGTGTGAGATGGAAGACAAGGAAATGTTTGAAGAAAGCAAAGATGAGGCAGAGAAAATGTGTGAGAGGAAAAGATTGTGTCACGTTATAATGTGGGAAGCTGGAAGGGTGTGAGGACCTAACAGCTGTAAAAGGTTACATCTCTGTCGGAACATTTGGACTGCCACAATCAGGGTCGCAGCTTGCTTTACGCCCCATATTGATACCTCTCGCTGGGGTCCCAGGGATTGCTTCATTGCTGGCATAGGTGCTAATTTATGCTCCTGTTGCTTGCCCCCAGTTGCGAGAAGCACTGCTCTATAAACACTTCCTCTGCAGTCCAAAGTGAGAGACAAGAGACTAAAAAATGTCATCCTGGTAAACAAATGCAGAAAAAATACAGATGTATCACACAAATACTGAAGGAGATAAGGTGCCGGAGACAGTGTGTTTGAGAGATGTACAGCACTACCGATACGATGAAAGTAAAGGAAAGGCATTTGTTTCAGTAATAAGACTTAATCATGTAGTGAAAATTCACTAATTGAAAAGAATTGAAACTGCATGTTAAGAACAAAAATAAAGTTTGAAATGGAAGTTTGAGATCTCAGCTTCACCTCTTCTTCAATTCACTTATATTATGTGTAATATTATTTTATTTATTATTATTAATTAAGAAGTTCAAGGGGGAATTTAGAGCTCAAAAAGAGTGGACAGCAAGCCAGAGTTCCCCTTCTGTCACTCTCTCCACGTTGTGTCGGAGAAGCGACGCTAGGGGTCTCTCTTGAGCGCCGATATCCACCTCTGATCTATGAAAAAAGGCCAATGAGAGTTGGCAGCCGGTATTTGCATGTCCCGCCCCCGGACATACGGGTATTTAAGCGGCGCAAATACGGGAGTTCATTCAGAAAATTTATTCGGAGCCGATGGTCTGTCTGCAGTTTGCTGCGAGTTACACACCACTAACGTTCCTGTTTCCTCTGACGATCTGCATGCTGTTGGATTTGACAGCGCACAACAGCGGCTTTCTCCTACTTTGCACGGCGTGCATTGTTGCCCCTGAGCGCTTAAACAGCGCAGACACACACACACACACTGTGTATTAAAAGAGCAATTTCCTTTAAAAGAGTAAATTCCTCTAAAAGAGCAAACACAGCGGTGTTGAACGTCCTTTTAAGGACGCGTCTTTTTCAAGATGCCCTTCCGCCCCTGTGTCGTTCCTGGATGCGGTAGAAGCCTCTCCGCTTCAGACGGCCACAGGCGCTGTCTCGTGTGTTTGGGCCGCGATCACACCGAGGCGGCGTTTGTGGATAGTTCATGTTCTCACTGCGAGAACATGACCATGACCACGTTGCGGTCTCGGCTTGCTTTCAACAGAAAGCAAGCCACCCCAGCCGCACCCCACATTGCTCCTTCTTCCCACGGGATTGAGAACGATGCGGTTGGCGCTGGGGGCGATTTGGGGGTGGCAGCGGGTGCAGTTTCGCCGGGTAGCCCCCCGCGAACCTCCCGTTCCCCGACATGCTCGCTGGTCCCCGTCCTTGCTCGCGGCGATAGCGGCTCGCCTCACGGCCTGGCTGTCTATCCTCCCGAGCCCGAAGCAGATGAGCTCGCCGCTGCATCGGAGAGTGTGATGTCTGATGCCGAGGACTCCCCTGGACTGCCACCTTCGGGCCAGTCTGACATGCTTTCCCGGGCCGCCGTGAGCGTGGGGTTGGATTGGAACCCTCCATCCTCCCCACAGCCTTCACGGTTGGATGACTGGTTCCTGGGGGCAGCGCGCCGTTCGTGGCCTCGCATCCCCCCGGTCCCGTTTTTCCCGGAGGTGCATGACGAGCTGACGCCTACGTGGAGAGCCCCGCTCTCCACTCGTCTAGGTTCCACCCGCTCCACTCTCACCACCCTCGACGGCGGAGAGCGCCACGGATACGGGGCGATTCCCCAGGTCGATAGGGCAGTTGCGTACCATCTATGCCCCGGTAGCCCTACCTCCTGGCGTGGCCGCCCCGTACTCCCATCCAAGCCCTGTAGGACAACATCCTCGCTCAACGCGAAGGCCTACAGTGCAGCGAGTCAAGTCGCTGCGTGCCACTCACGTCCCCGGCAAGCTCAACGTCGTAGCGGACGCGCTACCATGACAACGCCTGCCCGGTGGGGAGTGGAGGCTTCACCCCCAGTCGGTCCAGCTGAATTGGGAACAGTTTGGCAAGGCCCAGGTAGACCTGTTTGCCTCCCAGGAAACCTCCCACTGCCCGCTCTGGTACGCCCTAACAGAGGCTCCCCTCGGGACAGACGTGCTGGCACACAGCTGGCCCTCGGGGCTGCGCAAGTACGCATTTACCCCAGTGAGCCTTCTTGCACCGGTGCTGTGCAAGGTCAGGGAGGACGAGGAGCAAGTCACATCAGTGGCCCCCTACTGGCCCACTCGGACTTGGTTCTCGGAACTCAGACTTCTCGCGACAGCTCCTCCCTGGCAAATTCCCCTGAGAAATGACCTCCTCACTCAGAGACGGGGCACGCTCTGGCACCCGCGCCCAGACCTCTGGAACCTCCATGTCTGGTCCCTGGACGGGATGCGGAAGAGCTAGCCGGCTTACCGGCGACCGTTGTGAATACAATCAACCAAGCCAGAGCCCCCTCTACCAGGCACCTTTACGCCCTAAAGTGGCGCCTGAGGGAGGGAATGGAGAAAATTCTAATTTTCTGAGATTCTGAATTTGGGATTTTCATAAGCTGTAAGCCATAATCATCAAAATTATATCAAATAAAGGCTTGAAATATCTTACTTTGCTTGTAATGAGTCTATATAATATATTAGTTTCACCTTTTAAGTTGAATTACTGAAATTAATGAACTTTTGCACGATATTCTAATTTTTCGAGTTTCACCTGTATAAAGACTGCATTACGAGGATGCAGGGTCCTTTCTATTGATGCTGTTGAAAGTTGGACCATTCATAAAAAAGAGACTCTGTCCTCTCTCATCTGAATAGACCTTTAGCTGTATTACTAATTACATTTTTAATTGTCTGTGTGTCTGTGCATTTGCCACAGTCGGCTCTCTTGAGGAATGATGGGGAGATTTATGTGTAATTTCTATGCAAAATTGACTTTTCAAATCTGGGTCTTTTCTTCATAAATAAATATGATATGAATGAAAGTGGTGCGGTTGAAAATCTATAGGTTTTTAAGTCTTAACCTAGATGAACGTCTATATGACTCTAATAAAGCCAATATGCTGTCCTTTTCATGTGAGGGCATAACATCAAGCAGTTGACTAATATCATTCCTTGAATGCATCTCATTCTCTCAGTTTGTCAAAATCAGATTCATGCATTCAGACTTCCGTACTTCTGAGCTCCATTTGAGGTCAGAGACACAACAACAAACAAAGGTAAATCTTTGCTACCATCTTTGCCATCATAATGCCAATGCAGACTCTCCCATGTCCTCCCCCTCTCTCACTCTCTCAGATTCCTTTTCTTTCTCTTTTCAAACTCTCAGACAAGATGTATACTGGTGCCCAGGTGAAGGGTAGTGACAGAGGTGTGGGAAGAGGGGGGAGAGAAGGCTGGGCTAAAAAAAAATCAATAGTGTCTCTGTTTGAAGTTTTCTGAAAGACTTCCAGAGGAAGACTCTCTTGTCAGGTTGATAGATACTGTACGTAGGATGAGGAGGATCGGCTAGTCCTGAGCGCAGGCTCACTTTTTTAAGTGTGGCCCTAATAATAAAAGTCCATGAATAAAACATTGGGAAAGCTGCATTAGCACCGCCGCTCAGTAATAAATGATCCCTGTGCCCAAGCGCCATTCTGGTAAAAGCCCACAGCATCACTATAAAGGGAAGAAGAGAACAAGGAAGATAGAGATAGACTGATATATTTGTATATTTATTTATTTATATGTTTCTGAGCTGGGCTAAAAAGAATAATAAATTATGTGGGGGCAGCTAGAGTGGGGCAGCTATTGTTCATTTGCCACCTAGACACTAATTTCGCAAACTGAAGTGTCTGTGTGTTTCAGTATACGAGCTGTGAGTGTGCTTTTGTTATTATGTATCAAGCATATGAGTTTTAGTCTGCTGTGACTTTCAGCTCAGGTACATACCTAAAGGAGAGAGCCCCACCAATTCTACATTGGGGAGGAACTAACTATAATTAGCAATGCTACAAACTTCAATACATTGGTATTTAGCGATACAGTGCTTTAGCTGTTTTCAAAATAGCAAATTTTTACCAGTAACAGGCTACTATTTCCAACAAGTAGCAGTATAGCATAACATCATGCTACATGAACTGTGGATTTTAAATGAATTGTTAAAATAACAATTCAAATAGTCTCACCAATTCAAGTCCCTGCACAGCATTTTAGGTCCTCTTTTAATTGTTTATATAAATTAATATTTAGTTAAATGCTGCTGTTGGTTAATATGTTTTTGACTTGGTTATATATATGTAACCAAGTGTACAAATTTCATGTAATTTAACTATAGTCATAAATTGGACGTGGCCCTTTAAGAACCAGAGTTTTTCGACACCTGTGTGGTGGTTCAGGAAAAAATCTGCCCCTTCCATGCAGAGTGTTGTCGTCTTCTAATGCTGAAGCTTTTTTTTCCCTTTTAAATTCAGTAAAATGTTTGTACAGATCTAATTAACCCTTCTTTATTTCTTTTTTTTGTTTTTGTTTTGGGGTTGATACTTTTGAGTGAAAGGGACACTCGAAATCTGCCAATTTTGATTAAAAAATACAGGAGTCCAGCATCAACGATGGACTTTCAGCTATAGTTTTTTTTTTTTATTAATATTTATAACTATATTTTGTTGAACATTGTGCTTATGATTTTGTTATGGATGGGGTAAAAATATATCATAATGAACTTGTTTTGTATACGTAACTGTTGGTTTTTGTGAGCTATTCTTTAGGGTTTAAATTGTACTAGTTGACAGGCTTAAACCTGTCTGGTGCCCAAATAATTTTTTAATTATTTAAATTTCAAAGTTTATTCTGGTTACACCGTTACACCTGCTTATCGGCAATCTCTCATGTAAGAGACATGAGAACATACGTTGTGCAAAAGAGCTTTCAGTTTTGTTAATCCTTTAAGAATTCTTTGGGTAAATATAACATTTCACACAAGATGTTTATAAATTGCAATAAATATGTGTTCAGAAGTGTTGTATGTTAAAATTGAGTGTTTGTTATGGGTTATTTTTGAAAGATGCATATGGATTGCATGTGTGGACTTTGACCACGTTTTGCATACTTATGAGGACTGGTAGGAAAATTTCTTATTTAATGATTTTAGCCCTTGGTTTTTTCAGATTAAGTGAAAATGTGTAAAGAGAATAGTATTGTTTTAAATTGTTATACATGTCCTTCAAGCCTGGTTAAAAAAAAAGTTAAAACTGTGAGTGATTTAAGCATGTGTTAAATGCATAAAACGCTTTGAGTGATTTAAGCATATATGTACAAATTTGTATCCTGTGTGATTTTTTTTGTTTCTTTTTGCAAACCACTGGCTTCATATAAATTGGGGTGTATTATAGCTTTTGAGTTTTGAGTATTTAGTGTAAATCTATCTGTTCAAGTTTATTGCTGTCACCCTAAATAAATTGCCCATTTTTTTTTAAATATAGCTCTGACTAAATGATATCATCAAATAGATATTTATTCTAAAAGCTTCAGTCAAGCTACTCTTTTTAAGATGGAGTTAGCTACTTTTTATTAGTCGTTTGTAGTATAGCTAAGTACGTTTTCAAAAGAGCAGCTGAACTGTAGTTTAACTACTTTAAATTATGAATAGCTTGAAGCTTGGCAAGATATGATTTCAAAGTAGCTTCTCCAACACTGTTTTGCACAAATAGATATACACTCCAACCTTGACTTATCTGCTGAAACTTAAAGTAGATGTTTTCATTGCAAAGTCAGTTCCCAGATACCTTAAGTTTTGTTTACTTTTGTTTCCTGTATTCACAGAAGAACCATCGCTCTCGCATACACAAGCATTCACTGTTTGCTGTATTAGTGGTTGTTACATGTCTACTTTCTGCAGAGCTGTGGACAATTATGTGTGTGTATAGAGACATAAATCTCTCTCCTATGGCCTGACCTCATTTGTCAGTGGCACTCCGCTGTGGCCGAGAGGTGGTTGGGCCCCTGTAAGCAGGGTCAAGTGGCCTATCCGGGGGGGGTTGGGTCACCCTGCCAAGGCAGAGGTCAACCTCGTGACCTTTGCTGTTGGGGACTTCAGAGAATTAATTCACAAAAGGTCAAACTTTTTCCTTTCCCCGCACAGGTGTCTATGGCCCTTGCTTTCGCTGAGGTCAAGGGTCAAATACGCTCTGGTCAATGAGCTTGAATGTTCCTGGTTAACTCTCTAAACCTAATAGTGCAGACTCACCTTCTGGCTTCCTCCAAGCTCTGGCCTTTTGTAAATCATGCACTTTGAACATTGCACGGCCTGTTGAAAAAGTCATCTGAAAGTTCTGTTGGGAATTACTTACAGTTTGGATCCTTCCCAGAACGGATGTATATGTGTGTGAATATATAGGCCTGTTACTTGAGTGCATATTTAGCTCATTAACACTGACTTGAACAAGATGAAGGGAGAATGGGAGAAACAAACATACATACATAGACCCCATAAGCAAACTGCTGCATTTTTTGAGGTGTACTTTAAAAATGACTTGAGGAGCAGAGCCTTGCCTGGTTGCAAAGAGGGAACTAGGAATTTCCCTTTATCTCTGTCATCCTTACCTCTTTCTTTCCTCTTCTAACCATTCTATTCCTCATTTCCCCTTCCCTCTGTTTGTTCATCATTGGAGGTAATTTGTGTGATGTATTTATTTGTGTTTTATCCAGGATGGTTTTTAAAGGAATAGTTCACCCAAAAATGAAAATTCTCTCATTATTCACGCACCTTGATGCCATCCCGGATGTGAATGACTGTTTTTCTTCAGTTGAACACAATTTAAGATTTTTTTGAAAATTGTTGAAACTCTGTAGGTCCTTATAATGTAAGTAAACGAGTGCCATCGGGTTGCTGGCTTTTTGACGGTCCAAAAGGCATATTTATGCAGCATAAATGTAATCCACATGACTCCAGTCGATAAATTAATGTCTTTTGAATCATATCAATAGGTTGATGTATGAAACAAATCGATATATCAAACTTTATTATTAAGGGGATGCACAGTGCATCCAGAAAGTATTCACAGCACATTTGTTATGTTAGAGCCTTATTCCAAAATGGATTAAATTCATTATTTTCCTCAAAATTCTACAAACAATACCCCATAATGATAACGTGAAAGAAGTTTGAAATCTTTGAAAATGTATTACAAATATAAAATGAAAAATCACATTTACATAAGTATTCACAGCCTTTGCCATGACACTCAAAATTGAGCTCAGGTGCATCCTGTTTCCACTGATCATCCTTGAGATGTTTCTACAACTTGATTGGAGTCCACCTGTGGTAAATTCAGTTGATTGGACGTGATTTGGAAAAGCACACACCTGTCTATATAAGGTCCAAGGAATTGTCTGTAGACCTCCGAGACAAGATTGTATGGAGGCACAGAACTGGGGAAGGGTACAGAAAAATTTCTGCAGCATTGAAGGTCTCAATGAGTACAGTGGCCTCCATCATCCGTAAATGGAAGAAGTTTGGAACCACCAGGACTCTTCCTAGAGCTGGCCGCCCGGACAAACTGAGCGATTGGGGGAGAAGGGCCTTAGTTAGGGAGGTGACCAAGAACCCGATGGTCACTCTGACAGAGCTCCAGTGTTTCTCTTTGGAGAGAGGAGAACCTTCCAGAAGAACAACCATCTCTGCACCACTCCACCAATCAGACCTGTATGGTAGAATGGCCAGACGGAAGCCATTCCTCAGTAAAAGGTACATGACAGCCAGTCTGGAGTTTGCCAAAAGGCACCTGAAGGACTCTCAGACAATGAGAAACAAAATCTGCACTCTTTGGCCTGAATGGCAAGTGTCATGTCTTGAGGAAACCAGGCACCGCTCATCACCTGGCCAATACCATCCCTACAGTGAAGCATGGTGGTGGCAGCATCATGCTGTGGGGATGTTTTTCAGCGACAGGAACTGGGAGACTAGTCAGGATTGAGGGAAAGATGAATGCAGCAGTGTACAGAGACATCCTTGATGAAAACCTGCTCCAGAGTGCTCTGGACCTCAGACTGGGGCAAAGGTTCATCTACAAATAGGACAATGACCCTAAGCACAAGCCAAGATAACAAAGGAGTGGCTATGGGACAACTCTGTGAATGTCCTTGAGTGGCCCAGCCAGAGCCCACACTGGAACCTGATTGAACATCTCTGGAGAGATCTAAAAATGGTTGTGCACTGACGCTCCCCATCCAACCTGATGGAGCTTGAGAGGTCCTGCAAAGAAGAATGGGAGAAACTGCCCAAAAATAGGTGTGCCAAGCTTGTAGCATCATACACAAAAAGACTAGGGTACATATGAAAAAAACTTCTTTCACGTTGTCATTATGGGGTATTGTTTGTAGAATTTTTAGGAAAATAATGAATTTAATCAGTTTTGGAATAAGGCTGTAACATAACAAAATGAGGAAAAAGTGAAGCACTGTGAATACTTGCCGGATGCACTGTATGCTGAAGCATATTGGTTGATTAATGCCTTGTTTGTGTTTTCTTTTGACATTAGCCTCTATGGTATTTCAATTGTTGTTTTCATTTTTATTATGCCTTATTTAATTACCATATTTTTCAAGAAAATCATCTGGGATGGCATCAGGGTGAATAAGAGAATTTTCATTTTTGGGTGAACTATTCCTTTAACTGTTGTGCTGTTTCTTTATGCTTGATTTCAGATGGATTTAAAATGTTTTCTGGTCTTGATATTGCCTGGATACCTGATGACTTTAAGGGTTTTCAGATCTCATTTCCTATTCTGCTACAGGACTAGAGGTCTCCATGGGTATTGAATAGAAGCCTGAATGTTGCCCATGACTGTCAAATTTTTAAACCAAACTTAAAAATTTAAATTGCTCATCCTCTTTCTGTTTGCTATGAGTTGACCCAGTTGCACAGATTCCAAAATGCTATGACTCAAAGATGAGTTGTTACTATTAGAGTAAAATAAAACAAAAATATAAATGATTTTGCAAAAAATACAAACCCAAACACAAACCTGAAGCTATAAATTAAAAAGTGACACAAACCTAGTTTGAAACCAGCAGACCTCCTGTGCTACTCTCTGGAAGTATACCTACAAAAAAATGTTGCAACCTATTTTATCTCTTCTCATCTAGTCATTGTTCGGACTGTTCTGGAAAGGTGCTTGAAACTGTCCTTCTTTAATTTGGCCTTCTAGATCAGCTCCTTCTGTCCTGATCAAGGGCCATTCCAGACAATTTGTTGAATTTAAGTTGAAAGACAAGATATCTAAATACAGGCTAGTGCAGAGGCCACTGCGACATTTCTGAAACTAATAGGCTCCATTTACACCTTGCATTAACAAGCGTTTCATATCCAGATAGTATTCTGTAACTGTTCTGTAGCTTAATTGATTTTATACCTTGCAGTCAAATCTGTCTCTACTGTGATCGGATAGAGGTTAGATCAAATGTAACCTGTGCAAAGAAATGCTACTTATGTAGCCAGTGGGCTGCAAATATCCACACTGGACACAAAAATGTCTTTTTGGGGTTTCATTCTGATGGCTGTTTGAAAAAGAGGAAAGACAATGGTCATATATCAAATATAGTATTTAAAAAATAAATAAAAAATATATAAAAACTGTGTCTTTGTGCTTAGAAAATATGGTAATTAAATAAGGCATAATAAAATACAACAATTGAAATTCGGTAGAGGCTAATGTCAAAAGCAAACAAACAAGGCATTGGTTCACTCATATGCTTCAGCATACATCACCTTAATACATGCCTTTAGCACTCACTGCAACCCATGCACTCAACACATGCCCAAACTCTCACAGCATTTTATACATTTAACACATGCTTAAATAATATAAAGCATTTTGCTTTTATTTTTTAATCCAGGCTTTAAGGACCTGTACGCCAGTTTAAATCAATAGAATTCTCATATTTTCACATAAAGTTTCACATATATTTCACTTATTTGGAAAACACTCGGGGCTATAAATCATCAAATAATATCTGATTCATTCTAAATTTATATACCCAGTTCTTACACGTGTGCACAGAATGTGGCCAAATTTCAAACATGTAATCCACATGCATCATTCAAAAATAACCCACAACAAACACTCAATTTTAAGATACAACTCTTCTGAACACATATTTAATGCAATTTAACAATATTTTGGGTAGAATTTGATATTTACCCAAAGAATTATCAACTGATGCAACAGATTTAATTATATCTATCTCGCATTCAGCGCTGCACGAGTGACGCCTGGTTTCATGTGTGACACGCATGATTAAAAACAGGAGAGAGATGCGAGCAAATGGGGATTTGAGGAGAGAGACAAGCTATTCCAAGTGTATTCCAGTGAAATAATTCATAGGATTTTGTTAATTGTTCGAGTGACAAGATTGCAAGATGGCAGTGTCTATTTTGTTCTTCACATTGTGATCATGCAATGGCTGAATTAACAGGAAAAAGGAAAGACTGTGCAAGTTATAGGTGCCTCCGTGGATGACAGCTTTGTCTAGGTTACTGGGCCGCTTTCCCCTCGCAGCGGCCCCAGGGAAGACAGGCATCCACAGAAACTGTGGGACCCTTCCCACATCCTGGACCCTCTCATGGACACTCCCCCTTCCTACACAGATTCCCGATTCACCTTGAGAGTGCCAAATACCCCTTTATTTTTTACACTTTTCCCTTTTAACACTTTAATTCCCCTTTTTAGATATTTTAAGTTTATTATTATTTTAAATAAACACCTCTCCGAGGCTTGACACCACAAACACTGTGTCTGCCTCACCTCATTACATGGCATAAATAAGTGTGTTTGTGGGATACAGAGTGGTATGTGGATACATTTATGAGTGTTGCTGAGATAGAAGGGCTGTGCTGTGTTGGCATGTGTGTATGTGAATGTTTAAATGTCGGCCCAACAGAGGGGGTCAGTGAGAATTTATGAAGATATCGTTTGCTCTGTTGCGCTTGCCAATCACACAGCAGAAAAAGAGTGCTAATAACATTTTTGGTGGGGGGAGTCTATTTCTGCCCACTCTACCAGATATTATTCTCCTAATTTTTAATCCAGACAGAGGTGGAAAATTAATGCCTCCATCTGGCAGGGCATGGTAAATAATTATAATTGAAAATTGATTGTTTGCATCTGGCTTTAGATTTATGTATGTGGGGCTTGGTGGCCCGCTCAGGGGATCCACTTCCATGTCTGCATGGGCTCGCTTTATCGTGTACTAAGCATTTTTTTGCACGTTATTCCCTACCCTAATTTGCTAAGAAGAGAGTGAGAGAGATAAAGAAGGAGAAATAGAGAGAGACTTACTTTGATGACTACAACATGTTATTGTTTTAAAAGAAATCCTTGGCCGGAGCTCCCCCCACATGCCCCTTGATATTTATTTTATTGCCCTGTCAATACATTTTACAAGGTTAGTTTTTTAACAGCTTATACTGGGAATTCAATTAAGAAAAAATTTGCACACTCCCATGCCCAATTTATAAATAAATAAATATATGAAAAATTAAATTAAAGACAAGGTGTCAATAAAAATGAAACTGCCCATCACCCCTCAGTTATAAACTTGATGCTAGTGGGGATGAGTTATCTACAAGGTCTGGCTTAAAAGAGACATGCCTGACCATTCTTTGTAAAATTGGCACCCCCCACTTTCTGTCAAGGTTTAAAAAGTGTGTGTGGGGGGGGTGGGGCATCTTCTTCTCCCAATGGCGGTGGGCCACATCATTGCTCCTTCCTGTCTACACGACTAATGCACTCTTCCTCAAACAAGTAATGACCCTTTTCTCAAATTAATGAGGGAGCCAATGTGCCTTTCGCAACATTTGTTTTTGCTTCGGTGCGGTCAGCAGTTGGTGCCTGGTGGTAACGGTGATTATTAATTGTGTGTTTGAATCCACACATTGAGATAAATGTTTTTGTTTTGTTTGTTTTTTCACAGTTGCTCACACATTACTGTATGTGTATAAAGCTCTTTTGTCTCTAATGGGAATTATACCACAAAATCTGCCATGGACAAAAAAAAAAAAAAAAAAAAAAAAAAATGCACCCAAACACCCCAAAAACATCGTTCTGTTTTTCTGTACCATCATGTCAGTCCAAACCCTTATGCTATTATTAATTTATTTTTCAAAATACAATTTTGTTTTCTAGGAAGTAGAGGAATCTTTGTGCATCTCTTTCCATACAATGATAGTTGATAGCGACCATGTCTGTCAAGGTCTAAAAAAAAACACCACAAAAGTACCTTAAAAGTATTTGTGCAAGTAACAGACCAAAAGCTATCGGTAAGACTTAATGATAAGGTTAAATCATTAGTTAACATGAACTATAAACAATAATTTTACAGCATTTATTAATCTTTGTTAATGTTAATTTCAACAAATACTAATACCTTTTTAAAATCAAAAGTTGTTTTTCTTAACATTAGTTAAAGCGCTATCTACCAAAATAAACTAAATCGTTTTTTTTTTTTTATTAACTAACATGAACAAAGATTAATATACGCTGTAAAAAATATATTGTTAATTGTTTGATAACTAATACATTAACTAATGTTAACAAATGGAGACTTATTGTAAAGTGTTATCAAGCTATACTGTTCTGTAGATTCAGAATGTAGCCTACAAATAGAAAACTGTCAAAAGTGGTAACCTGCAATTAAAAACTTTAAACCTTAATTTTTTTTTTTTTTTTTTTTGTAGCATAATGTATATCGTCTTAATTTAGTCATGTTCAATTGTATTTTGGACTTGAGTAAACATTTTGATACTACTACTTGAATAAACATTTTCAGAGTATTTACTACTTTTACAATTCTTTTGTTTCGTTTTTTTGTCCTTTTGTTCTTTTGTTTTCCAAAGAACAAATACAGCATACAGGTTTTGAACAGAGTTTAACAGAGTTGAGTTTAATGGTTTTCTCATTTCAGTAATGTGTATTTGTAAAATTGTTAAATCCTTTCTTTATTATGACTAGGCAGGGAGTGAAAAACATCTCCTTATCTTTTACATATATTACAATAGTCGATTTTACATTAGAATGCCAAACATAACGTCTCGGTTACTGGCAAGCATGTAGTGGTCCCCTGAATCTAGGGGAACGGCTAACTGCTCAGAAATATAAGGACTGGCTGGCCCAGCCGGGGCCTTCTCTCTATTATTCTCCACTGTAAAAGGAACAAAATCGTTCGTCAGGGGGCCAAATATATGGTCCAAGCAGGGGGGTCTCCCTCCAAAGAGGAGGACGCCGCGGAGACCACACCCTGCCCCGAGGGGGTTTAGGTGGAATACACACACAGTCTTACCGGTTAGGAGAGGAAGCACATTGTGTGGAGCGGCGTCGTGGTAGATTCTACCCAAGGGGGGAGGAGTTACTACAAAAACGGCGACCAAGGGAAGAGGACCCTCTGAAGGGTTTACCGGATATACATCACACGGGGTTGCCCAAGGGGACAACCAGCACGGGGGTCTAGAGACGCCCGTACCGAGGCGGCAGCGAGCCTCTCCAAAGACTCGACGGCCGCTAGGCTAAGGAGGAAGAACGTCCAGGGTTCACACTTCCTGCAAACGCAACTGGGAAAGAGAGCACGTCTTCGCCTCAAGGGAGGGGAAAGGCACTATGCACAAGCGACACACCCGGCCTGCTGACCTGAACGTTCCTGTTTGTGTCACCTGATAACACACGGGATGAAACTGGCTCAACCCTGAGGTTATAGAACCTGGAAAAGGTGTTAGGGGTTGCCCAGCCCACGGCTCTACATATGTCTGCTAGAGAGGCGCCGTGGGACAACGCCCAAGAAGCCACGACGCCCCTTGTAGAATGGGCTCGTAGGCCAGCAGGGGGTGCCACGTGCTAGGCGTGGTATGCCATTGTGATGGCACTGACGACCCAGTGGGCGATCCTCTGTTTGGAGACAGCCCTTCCCTTCCCTTCCGCTGTCCGCCGAAGCAAACAAAGAGCTGCTTCTAAAGCTCTTGCGTGCAGTCCAAGTAGATGCAAAGAGCACGCACCGGACACAGCAACGCCAAGGCTGGTTCTGCCTCCTCCTGGGGCAGCGCTTACAGGTTCACCACCTGATCCCTAAAAGGGGTCGTGGGAACCTTGGGCACGTAGCCCGGTCAGGGTCTCAGGATGACGTGAGAGTAAGCCGGACTGAACTCTAGGCACAGTTTGCTAACAGAGAACGCCTGCATGTCCCCTTCCCTCTTGATGGAGGTGAGCGCCGTCAGGAGGGCGGTCTTCAGAGAGAGCGCCTTTAGCTCTGCTGACTCAAGGGGCTCGAAGGGCCACGGAGAGGTCCCACAAGGGAACGAGGTGCGGCCTGGCGGGGTTTAACCTCCTTGCGCCTCTCAGGAACCTGATGACCAAATCGTGCTTCCCTAAATACTTACTTTCCACTGCATCGTGATGTGGCCTGAGTGATCGTGTCTACCACCGTGGGTGGTAGGCAACCTAAGTCTAATACGACCCATCCGAGGGCCAGACATGGAGATTCCAGAGGTCTGGTCGCAGGTGCCAGATGATGCCCCGTCCCTGAGAAAGAAGGTCCTTCCTCAGGGGAAGCCATGGGGAGCGTGAGGATGGAGAACCAAATCCGGGAGGGCCAATAAGGGGCCACCAAGAGGACCTGCTCCCCGTCCTCCCTGACTTTGCACAACGTCTGTGCAAGTAGGTTCACTAGGGGAAACGCAAACTTGTGAAGCCCCGGGTGTGTGCCAAGGCCTGGCGGACAAGGTCCCTGTGAGCACACAACATGTCTCGTGAGTGAGCTAAGATTAGCCAGTCATCTAGATAGTTGAGGATGCGGACACCAGCTTCCCTCAGTGGGGCAAGGGCTGCCTCTTTGACCTTCGTGAAGGTGTAAGGGGACAGGCACAGGCCGAAGGGGAGGACTTTGTACTGATATGCCTGACCCTTGAAGGCAAACCGGAGAAAGGTGTGGGCTGGTGTTGGTGCTGGCACCACAGGGGGACGCGCTGGGCGACTAGCAGACGGGGTGCGGGGTCTGTGGCTCCGCCTGGGCTGGATGTGCTGTATAGCCTCTGTGTGCTTCCTCACCATTGAGAACTGCCGGGCGAAGTCTCCAACAGTGTCACCAAATAGCCCAACAAGGAACCGTACCTTGTCAGCCTCTCATGACTCGACCAGGTTGAGCCAGAGGTGGCGCTCCTGGACCACCAAGAAGGACATCGCCTGCCCTAGAGCCCGAGCTGTGACCTTCGTTGCCCAGAGGGCGAAGTCAGTGGTGGTGCTCTGGCCCCAGGGACCAATCGTCGAAACTCCGAACGAGATCGCGGGTCCGCCATGAAGCGAACCGGCAACCCCGCTCCAGTGCTCGGTTGGAGCAAACGAACGTGATGGGGAATGGGAGGTAAATGGGTTATACCCGGCGGAGAGGCTCCCATTGAAGTCCCCATATCGCCCCCAGTGTTAGCTGACACTGCCTCATACCCGTAGGTAGAAGGACCGAGTCGGGGAGCGGCTGGGGTGGCTTGCGCTCTTACGAGGGCGAGCCGCAACCGCAACGTAGCCATAGCCATGCCCTCACAGTGTGGGCATGAACATCCACAAACGCTGACTCTGCGTGGGTAGCACCCAGACACGAGAGGCAGCAATTGTGGCCATCAGACGGGGAGAGACAACGACCGCAACCAGGAAATACACAAAAATGGAAAGACATCTTCAAAAAGACGCTTCACCATTTGCGCCACTCTTTTATAGAAATATACTCTTTTATTTGTGTTTTTTATATATATATATATATATGTGTGTGTATATGGGAATATAAATATATATATAAACAAAGTTATTCACTCCGTGAGCTCTTTTTCTGCTGCTGAAGCGCCCAGGGGTGTGTGCGCAGCACAACGTAGTGTGCGAGGGGAAGAACCGCTGGAAAGCGCCGTAGAACCAACAGCTTGGAGAGATGAATGAAGATGGCAGAGGCATTCAGCTCTGTGACTGCTCTCTCGGCTCCGAAGAAGAAATCTGATGTGGATGTGCAGCGTCACTCCTTTTATACCCGTATGTCCGGGGGAGTGGCATGCAAATTCCACACGCCAATTCTCACTGGCCTTTTCTCAAGATCAGAGATATCTGGGCTCCGCAGGAGTGACCCCTAGTGTCAACTCATCGACACAACGTCGAGTGAGTGACAGACGGGGAACAGCCAGTCTGTGTAAGATTCATGATTATGATGCAACACATATAGCCATAAACAGCCATAAACAAAAATGCAGCGTGCTTGCTTAAGCTCATGCTCAGATACATTTTATGTGACCGTGCTGCTGTTGTCCTCCTATGCATTGGCTCTTTCTGTGTGAAAACATCACACAAAGTCTATGGAAGAATCCGTTATCCTCAATGAGCCTATGTATACATGTTTGTGTTTGTGTGTTATCTCAATAACCCCATACATTCAGTTCAGAGAGCCCTAGAAGAGCCAGCATCTCCTCTCACTGGTGACAGAATGTGGGCTATCTTTACAAATTACCACTTTGCCACACTGTACATTTACTCAGTCAGCCTTCTCATTATAGCAGCATTATCTCTGCTCTTTAAAACTACTAAAACATATTACCCTTATCATGAGCAGCAGAGAAAACAATACCGCAGTGGTCTAAAACAACTCAGGCGTCATATACAGTGTGTATACTGTATGTGTGTTAGTGTGTAGCCTTTCTGCTTCACTTAAAGGAACATTTCACCAGAAAAAAAAAATTCTGTAATTATTTACTCACCCTTTTGTCATTCCAAACCTGCATGACTATTTCTTCCATGATTGTGGGATCATAGACTTTTTGTCTGGAGTGGATTGCTGCTTTGTGTAAGTGAACTCATTATAAAAGAGATTTGAGGGAATTGAAGAGAGATTCAGAACAAAAGATGAAGGACTGTAGCAATGACTGTTTGCATGAGTCTATGTGAGAGAGAGAGAGAGAGAGAGAGAGAAAGAGAGAGAGAGAATTTTTTTGTGTATATGTTATTTAGATGTAGATGTAGGTGTCAAAATATGGAGAGCGAAATTGCACACCTCTTTAAACACACCTTGTGATTTGGAGTCTTGCCAAATGTCTCCCTGTGCTGCCAGTGTTTCAGCACCAATAAATGAATGAATGAAATAATGAAATAAAAGAATGAAATGTTTCACAATGCACATGATATTCTTTCTTTGATTTCATAATTCTTCATGTTCATATTACACAATAATATAACTAAGCAATGAGGAAAAGGGTAAAATGGTTTGGCTTGTCTGCAGTGGACAGCTTGTGCATGAGACTTGACCAAAGCTTACAGTTCCCCCACCCAATCTAATTGTAAAAATAAAAGTTGAGCTGATTTAGTGTATGGTTGCTGGAAGAATTTCTGGAATGAATTTAGGTAAACATGTGTTTATATATGCCTAATATTTAGTGGGGAAGGAGCATGTCCATGTAATACCACCAGTTTTATTTACAGTAGATTACAGTAGACATTGTGTTTCACATGCTCAAGATTTATCCTTTTGTTTGATCTGTGGTGTCTTCATTTTAATACTGAAAAAAGTGGGAACCTGCAATTGTTAAATCAAGAGTCTATTTCTGCTTGATCTAACCCATAAAATATGACTTTTGTTGGTATTACCTAACGATCCAGCGTCTCCGGCGTGGGAGGCGGGTGCGCTAACAAGGAGGCTAAATGCTACAGCTTGTAGTGTCAGTTGCTAGTACACCTCTTGAGGTCAGGAGAGTGAGGTTTACACACTGCACAGCTATCTACCAGCTGGCTCCCGTTACACTAACAAGAAAATGTTGTCAGATTAAATAATGTTTTTGAATTTAATAAAACCAGTTAAATTAGCAATTTTTTTTAGGTTAACTGACATTTTTTTTCAATACACAACATCAACATCAATATTCATGATAGTTCATGCCTCCCCGCATATGACCTTTCTAACACTAAATGTGTTTTACAAAAGTGAAATTACTATATTGTTTTGTATGAATGAGTGATCAGGATGGTTTTCACATCATTTGTAGCAAAACATCTAGGCTACAAAAACCCATTCTCAAAAGTATTGTGGACAAATGTTTAGTATGTGTTATATGGCCTTATTTAAATGACTTAAAATTTTAGTTTTTTCAAAAACCACGCATAACGTTATTTTCTCAAAAATACAAACATATACACACATGTTGCTCACATATTATTGTAGCCCAGTTTGTGCTGAATACAGTGTTATCAGACTTTAGCCATTAATATGTTTTTAAGCAACTGAAAAAAGCACAAATGTCAGGGCATGCCAAAACTTCTCCAGGGCCCAAAACACCCTCAGACCCCAGAGGGTTAACATTGTGTGATTTATTATGACTTTATATGTGCCAGAAGGAATTCTTATAACATATTACAATTTATATTAAACAAAACATTGGGGTTTTTTAAGGTGAATTTGTCTAATGAAGGACATTTGCTAGATTTCTTTTTTTTTAATATATTTACATTTTAAGCCATCTCTATAAAACTAGATTAGATTTAAAATCTAAATAACACAGTTTCAGTAACACAGTTATAATAAATACAATATCTGAAATATCTTTTCAAATTTCAGATTATAATGATAATTTATTAATAATATTGTTAAACAAATACATGTTTTATATATAAGACTAATATCCAAGTCAGAATGTGGCTATGCTGAAAATCCTGTACTAACACTGTAGTAGAAGAATCCTACTGGACTTGTAAACTAACTACCCTGTTTTAATTATGCTTGAAGCATAAACGCTGGTCTTGTTTTCCAATAGGCAGATATGTATTGGAATCAAAGGTTGGTGAAGAGCATCTGTGTCCCTAGCCATTTAAGATCCATCCCTCCTGCATAGCCAGCACACTCTCTCACACAGACTCTCTCTCACCCTCTCTCTCTCTCTCTCTCTCTCTCTCTCTTACACACACACACACACACACACACACACACACACACACACACACACACACACACACACACACACACACACACACACACACACACACACACACGCACACAAACTTGTTTTTATATCATTGTGGAGACTCTCCATAGACTTACATGCATTTTATGGATTTTATACAGATCATATTACAATCATTTATATTCCCTAACCCTACCCCTAAACCTAATCCTCACAGAATTTGTATATAAAAAAAACATAGTTTAGTATGTTTAATAAGCCATTTCCCTCATGGGGACCACTCTCAGGTTTTACTATACTTGTGGGGACATTTGGTCCCCACAATGTAATAGAAACATGTACACATACACACACACACACACATGCATACACACACACACTTGCTCCTATGTGCACCTCAAATGCAGATTCCTATATTTAAACTATACACACACACACACACACACACACACACACACACACACACACACACACACACACACACACACTTATAATGCACACATGAACATACTGTTAACTCCAATTGGCTCTGAAAAAGAGATGTGGATCTATTAATAGCTCTCTATGAGCACTTATTAACATGAATTCTTGCATTAAGAAAAGACCCTTGGACTATTAATAGGATGTTCTCAAATCAGTGCTGTCGCATTAAGGATAACCACTAAAGCACTGGGAGTTTAAGTGCTAACCGAGCAGCCCTGGTTCATTATGACTTGTGTGAATAATAAAATAGATCCATTCTCTCTTCTCGCGCTCTCTCTCCCTCAGCGAGTCTCTACATACATGGCTGAACTTGGCAGGGCACTTTGTTTGAGCACTGAGTAGATTGCCTTGTATCTTGAATATTTAACTTTCACTGGCAGACCCGAGCTAACGTTGTTACACAGAGATTAAGTCGAGGAATGATTACCTGAGGATGAGCTACCTATGTCTCTCTCTCTCTCTCTCTCTCTCTCTCTCTCTCTCTCTCTCTCTCTTACTCGCTCGCTTGCTCTTTCTCTTACACACACACACACACACACACACCCAAGAGGACTCAAACAAGCAGGGACTTTATGTCACACTAAAGCTACTCATTTGGAAAAGTGCAGCCACTTAAGAGCAATATTGCCCACTCCATTTTAATTTATTTGTGTTCTTTTCATACCAGTGAATGTCATAATTTGAGAAGGCTCATTCAGTTTTGGTCATTGGCATCTTTTTAGTCCTCAAAGACTAGGAATATGCCCAAATCTGAATATTTATTGCAATGGAATTTCAGTGTTTATTTTCAGTTGTTTGTAGACTGTTTGTTGACTCCTACTTTTCTTTTAGTGCACTTCATGTTAGATTTTTCTCTCAGCCTAAAGTGAAGCCTACAACACAATTTTAGTGTAAAGTTGTAATATTATGAGAATCAAGTTTTATTTTGAGAAAAAAGTTGAAATGTAACGAGAATAAAGTCTTAATATTTTGATAGTAAAGTTGTAATGTTAAATGAATGAAGTTGTAACATTTTAAAAACAGTCACAGATTTTGTGTGTAAAGTCATAATGTTATGAGAATAAAGTATTTATGTTGCTAGAATACAGTCATAATATTGCGAGAGTGAAGTAGCAATGTAATGAGAATAAAGTAATTACGTTGTGAGAATAATGTCAACGTTACAATAATGAAGTCAATGTTTTGAGAATAAAGTCGTAACTGCAGAGAATAAAGCCATAATGTTTTGAGAATATAGAGGCAATGCTAAAGATAGCATAATCTCTTGAAATTTACATAAAGATGACAACATTTTTGCAAAACTGACATGCTATTAATAACACGTTTGGCTGCAGGTTTCCAGTTAAATGTCCAGCTGGGGGCGCCAAAAGCGAGTCAACATTTTTTTTTAAAGTTTAAAGTTGAAATTTACATGGAAGTTTTTAAACACACCTCCATGACATAAAACTTTAGCTTGAACCTAACCAACAGTGTTTTAAAATATAAATGAGACATTTAAAAAAGACATCTTTACCAAATCAATGCCTAAACCTAACCATTAGTATTTTAAAATATAAATGAGATGTTAAAAAAGACATCCTTACCTTATCAATGCCTAAATCTAGTGTTATATAATGCGGAAGCAAAATAAAAAAATCACATATTCTGAAACACTTTCATGACTGATGTAACGTGTCAGCTTTAGTTCATGATTTAATTCTGCAGTCCTCCGACAAGCCAACACCCTATCAGATGAGCTACCGCACAAGCTAATCATATTGGAATAAGTGTATATATGTAGGTGGGTCTGTAATGCAATCATTAAATATTGGATGTAAATATGTCTGTTTAGATACTTGGTGGGTTGATTCTGTCATCATGACGATTGTGTCTTTAATTTAATCATTAATCTCCTAGGCTGTTGGAATGGACGCCTGGCAGAGTAGCAGTGCTGTGTGTCTTTGTGCTGTTGGCTAGTTTTGTGATGTCAGAGACATTCCCTATGGAAATATCATCAAACACAAACTGGGCAGAGAGCTCAACCAACACTGGCCTAATGTTACATCAGCTTTAGCTCATGGCTGAACTTGAACCATGGTCCGCTGACTCTAAGTCCAACGCCCTATCAGGTGAGCTACCACAAAATTGTTGTTGTAGCAAAAATGTATATACCTAGGGTAACGTTTTCACTATGAGACCAGGTTGGGTAAAGAATAAAGCTTTAATATTTTGAGAATAAAGTGCCAATGTAAAAGAATAAAGTTGCAATTTTTAAAAGAATAAAGTCTGACATTACAAGAAAAGTCATAACATTTGGAAATTCAAGGCAAAATCTTTTTTGCAAGAAATGTTTTATGACTTAATTCTCATAATTCTGAAACTTTAATAAAAACTTTAATTTGTATGGCTATGAAATTATTCTTGAAACGTTATCATTAATCTTGTAAAAGGCCTATTATCTGTTTATCCTCAAAGCAGTATGACTTAATTCTCATAATGTTAGAACTTAATTATTGAAATCTTCTTTTTTTTTTTACTTAATTTTTTTTCTTTTCTTGAACAGCACTAAAAAGCCATAGAAGCCTGATTGGAGGCGACAGAGCTGGCTGATATAATATTATGCCTGAATGAAATACAAAATGGTAAAATGTAATATCTAAAGAAGGCAGCAGACACCAAAGATAATGTAGAAATATGCCCTTCAGAACTGCAGCTGCACTTTGATGTGTGGACAGGCAGAATCACAGTGTTGACATGTTCGTGACTTTTTTCAGACAAAGGTGGGTTGGTTTTAATCTCATAATAGCAAGGAGTCCTTTGCTTTTTAAAGCAGATCAGGAACTGTTGACCAACAGGGTAATACATTATTCACAGACCACATTTTCCATAATATTCCAACCCATCTTCGGAAGAGCTGTCACCATCAGGAGAGGGGCAAGGGAACATTCACAGTCATCTCTGTTTACCCACAGTCCTCTCTGTTTACCCACAGTGCTTCTGTTTTTGTGCATATGGCAGATGCTCCGCTTATAGTGCTAATATTCACCATCATAGTGCACATGTTAATTATCCATTCATTCATAATGCATGTCCAGAGCTATGTGTATAGACATCAGGAAGGATGTGAACAAGTAATCTTCTTTTCTAATGCTTTGGAGAATTTGTCCCCTTGCTTTTGACAGTTAAGAAAGTATTTTGATTTTGTTTTCTGAGCTTCTTTCTAACCATTGTTTGAGACTCCACAAACTTAGATATTAAGCTTTTCTATGGTCTTCTAAAGATAAGTAGGAGCAAAATTTTATGTACAATATTAAAAATAAAAGTTCCTTGACATACAAGCCCCATCTCAGATGTTATTGCTCAGTGGTTGCTGTTTCAAAGCTTAGAAGGTTTAATTGAGTTCTCAATAATTTATTGGACAATAAATGTGTAATTTCATGATAAATGTACCTCTAAGTTTTGATACTTAACACTTCACAGAGTCTTTGCGACACTGTTCGGATCTATTCTGAAACTCTAATAAGCCAATTCAAAGTTATTCCACACAAGAGCAGTTTCTCTCAAACATGGCTCAAGTTGTAGGCTAATTGTCCAAAATGTTTTTCTGTCCCCTTCTGACAGGAAATAATCATCCCTGATTATTGGCTGGTTTTTAAACAATTGTCTGATGTCTGATCAAAGTGCAGATAATTGTCTTTATTGGACGATATCGATGTTTAGCCCATACATCAGTGGATCCCAAATTAAAGTGATTTCATTTGTGATATTTTTTCCTACAGGCTTGATTCTTTAGAAAACCATCTGTGCTTCATTGAACCTCTAAGGGCATCACATTTTCTTTGTTGATGGATGATCCCAAGTATCAAAACTGTGATCTAAAGAGCCTATAATGTATTATCAATAACTTGTTTAATCTTCATAAAACCCTAACAGCGAAAGTGGTCCATTATAAAAGATTCTTCTGTACTGAAAATAAAGTGTCACGAAGAACTAATGAAGAAACTTTATTTTTAAGAGCGTAGAGAGTCACATGCACCCCAGTGCCATTGCTCTGTCATGTAAGTGTTTTATACATTGAAATGCAACACAGGAAACCATCCAGTGAGTTTGCGTTGTAATTCTCTGGAGGTTAGGTTTGTATGCATAGCCCCTGTGTCTCGGACGCTGCTAATTGGCCACACAGTGTTGCACCCCTCTAAAGAGACAGAAGGTGGGCTTCTCTACCCTTTCCTCCTCTCCTCCCTCCACACCTCACCCACGGGGTCTCTCTTGATCCACATCAACATCACAATCACTTCATGATGGGAGGGGGGCAGTGTGCCCCTTCCTGCCCTGGGCTTCTACCATAAAATCTCTGCCATGGAGGCTGCCTGAGATTAATATTGAGATAGTGGGTGTAAATATGTCTGTTTTTGATACTTGGTGGGTTGATTCTGTCATCATCGTTGTCGACTTGTGCAACATGCAATGACAATTGTGTCTTTAATTTCATAGTGAATCTGCTAGGCTGTTGGAATGGGCGCTTGGTAGAGTGGCAGCGCTGTTTGTCTTTGTGCTGTTGGCTAGTTTTGTGATGTCAGAGATATTTCCTATGGAAATAGCATCAAATACAAGCTCAGAGAGCTCATCCAGCGCTGACCTGAGGGAACACTAAAACACACGCAAATGTGCCCAATCCCAGACACAAAGAGATGCCACTTTACACACCTACACACACACTCCCACTTAAAGATCAATTCATGCAAACATACAACCCTCCACACTCAAGACGTGCCAAGGCACTCTCACACACACATGCACCACATACACACAGACATTCACCCTAATTGGCCCACCAAGCATCTCTTAAAAAGCCTTTGAGAGAGGATGAGAGAGATAGAAAGAAAAGGAGGGAGGAAAGGAGGAGAGTGGTAGGGAGCTCAGTGTGTCGTTCTGGGGGTTAATTACAGATGCAGATGCGTGTTGCCACTTGCAACATTGCTGA
Organism: Xyrauchen texanus; assembly: GCF_025860055.1. NCBI lineage: Eukaryota > Metazoa > Chordata > Actinopteri > Cypriniformes > Catostomidae > Xyrauchen > Xyrauchen texanus. The sequence goes on from NC_068292.1 coordinate 31,409,691, forward strand.
ATTCATTTCCATCCTCCCTGCCCTTCTCCTGTGCCCCTGGGGAGACGCCATTGCATGTGTGGATGCATGTGCATGTGTGTGTGTTTGTGTGGATGCTTGGCAGTCAAGATCTGCATAAGAGACAGAAGAGAGAGAGACAGAAGAGATTAAAGAAAAAATATGGGAAAGAGTGAATGAGGAAAAATGCTGGTTGAAGCTGATATACAGTGCGGTCACAAGGTTGTACGTCACAAGAAATTTTGTTTTTATATTAAAAAAAAAGAAATCAGAATTTAACCAAAATATTTTATACTTGATGTAATCCAGTATTTAAAGACCCAGGGTCTTTAAATCTGGTGCTTGAGTATAGAATAGGAAATGTCACAGATAATATTGTCTGAAAGTCTGAGGCACCAATAAAAATGTTTCTGTTTTGCATTTTCTTATTTAAAACAAGTTTTTTCACTTTAAAAATTATATTAGCACTATAGAAATTTGCACAAAAAAAGTTTAATTAAAAAATGTACAGTACATGCATTTCAGAATTTAATATTTGGTATGTCCCCCTTGTGCTTTAATGAAAACAAACAATTAAACAGTTTAAAAATGAAACCTCTCATTATTTACTCACCCTCATGCCATCCAAAATGTGTATGACTTTTTTTCATCTGCTGAACACAAAGACAGACAATTTCTCTGGATGTATCCTGATTCTGTTGCTGCAAGTGCTCGTGTTTGTAGCTCGCTAGCCTGCTTAAAATTGCTTATCTTTCTATTTTCAGCATTTAATTTTTAATCTCTCCCATTTTTTGTGGACATAGTTTTTTCGCTTTTATACTTTTTAACGCAATACAACTATGTGCATTTTACTACGCTCACCCGTCTTTCCACTTTTATTGTGATTAAACTGCATGCTTTACCGCACTAATTTTTTACATGGATCATTCACATGTGATAATTGTAAGGAATTAGTCAGGCTAACAGAGAAGGCTAATGAGTTAAAGTCACGCATCTGAACACGAGTCGAGGCCAGTGAGAAAGAGAAGCCAATAAATATCGGATGCGGGTAGTACAGCGAGCATCACATACACACTTTGGTTCTGTAGAGCCCCCACAGCAGAAATGTGGGTGACATCTCGGCAGCATACTCGTAGGGCAAAGCAACAGCACTCTCCTATTTCTGTTAGGATTTCCAAACAATTCTCCCCACACAGTGATGTGCCCACTGAGAATCATGTTAAAGGCCACTTGTTATTGGTGACTCTATTGTAAGGAACATGGAAATAGAGACTCCAGCTACCATTGTTAAATGCATTTCATGCTGATATCAGATCAAATTAACAAGTGCTGGCTAATGCTAAACATAGATTTCCTAAGATTGTTATTTATATCGGTACTGGTGGTGGATAGTATCATGCTACATTAACTCTGTTACATTTATCAGGTAAAGTTCTTTTTTATTTAATTGTAGTGTAGGTTTAAAATTGGGTACTTTTTTCTCTCACTCAATTACATTTCTAAAGATATTTTTTTACTTTTACTTCTTTACAATGGGTGACGTTCCTGTCATTATATTACTGGGTTTAATTTTAATTAATGTGTAATTTATTGAGAGATTATTGAATGGGACTTTTACGACAGTGGAAGCTCACATAGCTGCACGCACTGAACCGCTGTCACAGAATGTCACTCAATCACTGCTGCAGCATCAAGCTCTTGAAGAGAAACACTTTCTTTGCTTCACACAGTGTCACATCTCACATATGTAATTTTAAAATTCTTGGGCCTTCCTTGTTATTCTTATTAAATAATATATTAATACTTTAAATCTTAATTCTTAGTCTTTCAGTCATTTTTACTATATACTGTGTGTTAATATAAAGAAAAAACACATTTGATCAAATAAAGAGTACATTTTAAAATGTATCTGTATGTTTTTTCTCTCTATATATGTTATTATGTTATTTTAATCAAGTAATGATTTATCAAAGTGTAATTTACTACATTTAGCATTAAATAGAACATTGCAGGAGTGAAGGAAGCAGTAAACTCCCAGCTCCGTCTTCCTGTCTTGTGGGCAATTAACTATTGTCAAGTGTAAATCAATTGTACAATCGAAATAGTGGCTCACTCAGAATTCAGACACTCTTACAAAATGGCAGACACCCGAAATAGTGCACTATATAGTGGATAGGGGGCGGTTTCACACACAGCGAGTGTTCCACGACCGGGGATGGTACCCTACACACTAGGCTGCATATGCAGAGTGGTGGTACTGCTGTACAGAACTAATGATCTAATGATCTAAATACTTACAACACTGAAAACAGTAACTACACTGAAATAAGAATCCACACAGGACTTTAAAAGCTATGAAGTAGCGAAAGAAGGCATTAATAAAGCATGATCTTGCTTTGGTTTATATTTCAGCATTTTATCCTTGTGGGGCATTTTCATGTTTTCACTGTAATATTTACTAAAAATGTTTCCAAACCTCTCTTATTGACAAATTCATCCAGATCTGACAAGAGCCCTTAAAGGGATAGTTCACTCAAATATTACAATTCTCATTATTTACTCACCCTTCACTTTATTTCACTATCATGACTTTCTTTCATCTGCTGAACTCAAATGAAGCTTTTTAGATGACATTTTCAGCTCTGTAGGTCCATGCAATGCAAGTGAATGAACATTTTAAAGCTAAACATAATCACATATGTCAGCAGCATAAAAGTAATCCATAAGTCTTCAGTGGTTAAATCAGTATCTTCAGAAGTGATGTGATAGGTGTGGATGAGAAAAAGAGAAACAGATCACTTTCACATTCTTCTTGTGTTTTTGGTGATTCACATAGTTCTCTGCATATCGTCCCCTGCTGTCTTGCAAAAAATAACAAATATCTGTATTTCACCCACACCTATCATATTCATGTCTCTCCTGAAGATATGGATTTAACCACTCTAGACTTATGGATTACTTTTATGATGCCTTTATGTGCTTTTTGGAGCATAACATTTTGGCCTACAGAGATAAAATATTATATTAAAAATCTTAATTTGTGCTTGCAGAATAAAGGAAGTCATCCATATCTGGGATGGCATGAGAGTGCGTAAATGATGAGAGAATTTTCATTTAAATTTTCATCTCTTTAAAGTGATAGCTCAGCCACAATTGAATATTCTGTCATAATTTCCCTACCCTCATGTTCCAAACCAGTGTGATAATTGTATTATATGGAACACAAAATATGTTAGACAGAATGTTAGGGACTGACAGTCACCATTCACTTTCAAAATATGGAGAGAAAAAAAAACACATTCACTGAAAGTAAATAGTGACTGAGGCTAACATTCTGTCTAAAATCTCGATATTATGTTGCATGGAAGAAAGAAAGTCATAAGGGTTTGGAACAACATGATGGTGAATGATGACAGAATTTCATTAATAATATAATAGTTCTGTAATACATGTTAAATGTGAATTATATAATGGAATATTGGGGGTTTAACGTCCATTATGTCATTTGTGAAAGTAACGAGTTACTCACTACTTGAGTACTCTTTTAATTGGATACTTTCTTACTCTTACTCAAGTAATTATTTATGTTAGTTCTTTTACTTCTACTTGAGTAATTTTTATTAAGTAATTGTAATTTTACTTTTTTACTTAATTTTACAGTTTTTGTCTACTCTAACCACCTCTGGTTGGTAATAACGATGTCCGGCTTCACAAGTTGGAGATCACTATAGATCATGTTAAAGAGGTGTATGAACTTGCAAAAATGATTTCAGACACTGTAATATGCACTGGCTCCCTCCCTGCTCGTTGTGGTGATGAGGTTTATAGTACATTAGTGTCACTGAATGGCTGGATTGTCTGAGTGGTGTCCGTAGAATACATAGGACTCGTAGACAATTGGAAGAGTTTTTGGGGAAGACCTGAGCTCCCAAAGAGGGATGGACTACATCCCTCCAGGGAAGGTGCTGCTTTCCTCTCTAGTAATATGGCTCATAGTCTTAATAGTGATAGTATTTTACTAACTGTGGCCTAGGTCAGGAATCAGACAAACTGGCTAATCCGAATGTCTACTAGCTGCTTTGAGACATTACACAGGTCACATGAACTACAACACATAGAGAATTAATCACCTATATTTAATATAGAGACTGCGTCTGTTACCCAAAATGCCAAAAACAAAACCTTTATTATGTAATTTAGAAAAAATCTGATTTATGTCAAACTATGTCAAACAAAATAAAAAAACTGAAGATAAACATCATATAAGGGTAGGACTACTAAACATTAGATTGCTTTCATCAAAATCATTCATTTTAAATGAAATGAATACAGATCATAGTTTGGATTCGCTCTGTTTGACTGAAACCTGGATTAAAACAGATTAATATATTTGTCTAAATGAGTCTACTTCCTCAGGTTATCGTTATAAACATGAGCCTCATCTCGGATGGCACAACTCGCCTGCCATCTTCTACTCTGGAGTCAGCAGTGGCTGAGTTCACTGCGGGCAACTCACATCCCGGGCATCCTTAACGCCAAAGTGGATGCGCTGTTCGATGCTCAGCGGAGAGTGAAGACTCCACCCCAAGGTGGTCCAGCTGATTTGAAGTCGATTCAGCAAAGCACAGGTAGACCTGTTCGCTTCTCAGGCGCAGCCTAGGAGGGTTCAGCCTCCTGGCATCTCTCATGAACCCGATGATCAGGTCGTGCTTACCAAGGGACTTACCATCAACTGTGTCATGGTGTGCTGCTACGTACACCTACGGGGTGGAGGGGGATAGCCGTCCTTCCAGCTTCACCTGCAGGAAGGAAAGCACTGACCCAATTGTGCATCTCTGGGGTCTTCGCTATGAGAAGAACACCACTTATCGAACAAACGCCACTTCAGGGAATACAGCTGCCATGTAGAAGGAGCCCTGACCTGAATGATGAGAGGTTCCAGGAGGCTGAACCCTCCTAGGCTGCGCCTCTTTGCCTCATGAGAACTCTCCGTGGTCCTGCTGGGCCTTTGGAGAGCCCCATTCGATCCCATAGAGTCAATCAAGTTAAAGGCTGTCTCATTAAAGACCACCCTCCTGACCACGCTCACTTCCTGCAAGCATTCTCTGTCAGCGAAACGTGCCTTGAGTTTGGTCTGGAAGAGTCTCACATGATCCTGAGACACTGACCGGGCTATGTGCCCAAGGTTCCCACAACCCCTTTTAGGAATCTGGTGGTGAGCCTGCAAGTGCTACCCCGGGAAGAGGCAGACAAAGCCTTATCGTTGATGTGTCTGGTCCGAGATTTGCACATCTACTTGGATTGCACGCAGAGCTTTAGATGCTCTGAGCAGCTCTTTGTCTGCTTTTGGGTTCGTAACCTCTGTTCCCTGATGGAGGGAATGAGGTGTTGTGTCCCTCTTGGCACAACGCTGTTCTTTCCTCTGAAATGGCTCCTCAGCACAAAACCAGAATGAGAGTCGGCATTCCTTCTCCTTTTATACCCGTATGTCCAGGGGAGTGGCATGCAAATTCCACTCGCCAACTTTCATTGGCCTTTTCTCAAAGATCTGAGGTGTTTTGGGGCTCCCAAGAGCGACCCCTAGTGTCACTTCATTGACACAACTTCTCGTTCCCTCCATCAGGGAACGGAGGTTAGGACAGTAACCGAGATGTTTTCTATATTTAGCCTATGTTTTACATCTAGAACAGATCATTACATCAATCACAATAGCAGGAGCACCACTGGTTGGTTGATCTAGATGAAATATAAAAGACTGACTTTTTATTTCCTGACATCTGTAGCTGCGCACTGTTTGATTGACAGGCGGCAAATGCTTGAGCGCTATTGCGCCTAAATTATCAAATACACTTTATAATTCCTCCAATGCCCATCTTGGTGAGGATTTAATGTAAACACAGTCGTTTATGTCTAAAGTGAACTTAAACAGTTGTAAATGTAACTGTCTTACATTGTCATAAATAATGTCATATAAAGGCTATTAATCAAACAACATTAACAAGGAAATGAGAAAACCACTCACTACTTTTGGCCAAATAACTTGAGAAGCTTTAAAGGTATTAATGTAATAGAATAAAACAGTGACATTTTTAATAATAATATATTTTTTTAAATATAGTTTTTTATATATATAATACTGACCCCTGATGTAGAGAGTGTGTTAATTGGTATAATAAATTACCAGGAAAATAGAGATGATAAAATAATTGATAATTATGCTTAGCCTTTAAAAGATAGAAAAGTATCAACATTTGCAGAGCAATACTTCAGCAGAACAATCCACCAGTCACAAACCTCATAAAATTGTGCATCATGCATTAGAATGAGAACACAACTATTTCTTGGCTTACAAGATACAAGAACTAAATCACTGTTGAACATTGTATCTCAAAACGAGGACAATGTGACCCCCCATGTGCTACTTAAAGAAATTATTCACACAAAAATTAAAATTATCTTATAATTTACTCACCCTCATGCCATCTGTCTATGATTTTCTTTCTTTAGAAGAATATTTCAGCTCTGCAGGTCCATTCAATGTAAGTGAAGGGGTGCCAAAATGCTCCAAATTGCACATAAAAGCAGCATAAGATTAATGCATATAACTCCAGTGGTTTAATCAAGAATTGATAAGACAAAAAATATCAATATTTAAGTCAATTTTTCCTAGAAATTCATCTGGCGATATGCATGAAGAATATGAATCTTTAAAAACACACGAAGAAAGTGAAAGTTAAAGTGGTGATTGACTGAGCAGGGAGGAGAATTAATAGTAAAAAAGAAATTAAATATTAATCTGTTTCTCACCATTGTCACATTCCTCTGTTGTCTGCCCTGTGTCTCACTAGTCTATTGTTAAAGAACTACACTTCCCAGTATCCACCTGTCATCATCACTGCCATTTTGTTCATTGTTCTCACCTGTGTCCAATTTAGTCATCACTCCCTGTGTATTTAAGCCCTGCTTCTTGTTTTCTCCTTGTCTGTCGTTGTATGTTGTCAAGCCTGGAATGTTTCTCCTGCCCGAGTTTACTCATTTATGTTTGTTTCCCCATCGAGGGTTTTTCCTTTTTGTTTTGCCTGTTTACCTTTTTAATAAAAGTCTGCATTTGGATCCGCGTCTCCTCGCTGCCTGACTCGTTACAGAACGACAGAACAAACAATGGATCTAGCGGCTTTTTTCAATGAGCTGGCCCAAGCGGATCTGTCGATCCGCGAATACACTTACTTTTTTGTCGCCGTGACCAGCATTGGCGGATGGAGTGAGGAAGCGCTGAAAGCGACGTACCGAGTCGGCCTGCCTACGCGCCGGTGGCAAGAGTCACCCGGAATCGAGGGTTACACCTGGCGGGAGTACGTCGATCTAATCTTGTCGACGTTCGCAGCTGACGAAACTCCCCTCTCGATCCCGGGTGTGCTCTCCACGGGAATCAACACCTCCACGCTGCCAGCTTGGTCCGCTCCAGAGCCGGTGTGCCCAGCTTCCTCTGCTCCTGCGCCAGCGTGCTCAACCTCGTCAGCCCGAAGGAGGAGGAGGAGGGCAGAAGCTTCTGCTCGCTACTCCACACCTTCCACGGTCTGCGAGCCAGAGCCCTCGCCTGCCCCGGTCTGCGAGCCAGAGCCCTCGCCTGCCCCGGTCTGCGAGCCAGAGCCCTCGTCAGCCACGGTCAGCGAACCCAATCCAACGCATACCACGGTCATCCAGCCAGAGCCTGTTGCCTCAGAGGTCTGTGAGCCAGTACCTGTCGCCTCAGATGTCAGTGAGCCAGTGCCTGTAGCCTCCGACGTCAGTGAGCCAGCGCCTGTAGCCTCCGACGTCAGTGAGCCAGCGCCTGTAGCCTCCGACGTCAGTGAGCCAGCGCCTGTAGCCTCCGACGTCAGTGAGCCAGCGCCTGTAGCCTCCGACGTCAGTGAGCCAGCGCCTGTAGCCTCCGACGTCAGTCAGCCAGCGCCTGTAGCCTCCGACGTCAGTGAGCCAGCGCCTGTAGCCTCCGACGTCAGTGAGCCAGCGCCTGTAGCCTCCGACGTCAGTCAGCCAGCGCCTGTAGCCTCCGACGTCAGTCAGCCAGCGCCTGTAGCCTCCGACGTCAGTGAGCCGACGCCTGTAGCCTCGACCGCCCCTGAGCCAGCACCTGTGGTCTTGTCCGTCCCAGTGCCAGTAGCCATGACCGTCCAAGAGCCAGCGCCAGTAGCCATGACCGTCCAAGAGCCAGCGCCAGTAGCCATGACCGTCCAAGAGCCAGCACCCCTCGAGCCTCCCAGGGCTCCTCCTTCCGAGCTTTCCAGGGCTCCTCCTTCTGAGCTTTCCAGAGCTCCGCCTTCCGAGCTTTCCAGAGCTCCGCCTTCCAAGCTTTCCAGAGCTTCGCCTCTCAAGTCTCCCGAGCCTCCCAGGGCTCCTCTCGAGCCTCCCTCTGCTCTGCCTCCTGAGCCTCCCGCGGCTCCGCCCCCTGAGCCTCCCGAGCTTTCCATGGTTCCTCCTCCCTTGGCTCTGCCTCCTGAGTCTCCCACGGCTCCACCCCCTGAGGCCTCTGAGCCTCCCGAGCCTCCCTCAGCTCCGCCTCCCGAGCCTCCCTCAGCTCCGCCTCCCGAGCCTCCTACGGCTCCGCCTCCCGAGCCTCCTACGGCTCTGCTCCCGGAGACTCCTGAGCTTCCTACGGCTCCGCCTCCTGAGCTTCCTACGGCTCCGCCTCCTGAGCTTCCTACGGCTCCGCCTCCCGAGCCTCCTACGGCTCTGCTCCCAGAGACTTCTGAGCTTTCTGGGGCTCCGCCTCTCGAGCCTCCTACGGCTCGGCTCCCAGAGCCTCCCGAGCCTCCTGACCCGGCCCCTATCTTGTGGCCTCCTCCCAGGCCTCCTGACCCGGCCCCTGTCCTGTGGCCTCCTCCCAGGCCTCCTGACCCGGCCCCTGTCCTGTGGCCTCCTCCCAGGGCTCCTGACCCTGTTCCTGACCTGTGGCCTCCTCCCAGGCCTCGTGACCCGGCCCCTGTCCTGTGGCCTCCTCCTGGGCCCCCTGACCCAGTCCCTGTCCTGTGGCCTCCTCCCAGGCCTCCTGACCCGACCCCTGTCCTGTGGCCTCCTCCCAGGCCTCCTGACCCTGTTCCCGTCCTGTGGCCTCCTCCCAGGCCTCCTGACCCAGTCCCTGTCCTGTGGCCTCCTCCCAGGCCTCCTGACCCTGTTACCGTCCAGTGGCCTCCTCCCAGGCCTCCTGACCCAGTCCCTGTCCTGTGGTCTCTTCCCAGGCCCCCTGACCCAGTCCCTGTCCAGTGGCCTCCCCCCAGGTTCCCCAAACCTGTCCTTGCCCTGTGGCCAACTTCCAAGCCTCCTGAACCTATCCTTGCCCTGTGGCCAGCTCCCAGACCTCCTGAACCTATCCTTGCCCTGTGGCCAGCTCCCAGACCACCTGAACATGTCCTTGCCCTCTGTGCCCCCTTGGACTTCCTGCCTGCCCTCTGTGCCCCCTTGAACTTCCTGCCTGCCCTCTGTGCCCCCCTGGACTTCCTGCCTGCCCCTTGTGGCCCCCTTGGACTTCCTGTCTGCCCTCTGTGCCCCCTTGGACTTCCTGCCTGCCCTCTGTGCCCCCTTGGACTTCCTGCCTGCCCTCTGTGCCCCCTTGGACTTCCTGCCTGCCCTCTGTGCCCCCTTGGACTGCCTGTCTGCCCCCTGTGCCTCCTTGATCTGTCGGTTTGCCCCTTGTGCTCCCTTGGTCTGTCTGTGTGCCCCCCTCTCCTTGGATGATTTTTTGTTTTGAGTATTTCCTTTTTTCTTTTTTCTGAGGAGCGTCTGGAAGCCGCTCCTTTGAGGGGGGGCTATGTCACGTTCCTCTGTTGTCTGCCCTGTGTCTCACTAGTCTATTGTTAAAGAACTACACTTCCCAGTATCCACCTGTCATCATCACTGCCATTTTGTTCATTGTTCTCACCTGTGTCCAATTTAGTCATCACTCCCTGTGTATTTAAGCCCTGCTTCTTGTTTTCTCCTTGTCTGTCGTTGTATGTTGTCAAGCCTGGAATGTTTCTCCTGCCCGAGTTTACTCGTTTAGGTTTGTTTCCCCATCGAGGGTTTTTTCTTTGTGTTTTGCCTGTTTACCTTTTTTAATAAAAGTCTGCATTTGGATCCGTGTCTTCTCGCTGCCTCACTCGTTACAACCATATACCTATATTTCTCACTATATTATAGTGGTAAATATATAATATAATAGTGTTATTGTATATTTCTGTTATTTACTATACTATCGTATTGGCCTTTCAGCCACCCTGCCAGGGGCGGTGTGTTCATTAGGGTGATATGGGCGACGCACTGCCAAATGGGAAAAGGAAAGGATTTTTTTCTAACCAATTCTATCACGGCAACAGTCGTTATCAGTGCTCTGCCCCTTTTGGGGCAATTTCAGTCAGGTTGAAAATCGCCCCAGAAGTCTCTCATAGACTCATTTAAAAAAAATTTTTTCAAATATCAGAGCTTTCAATACAATCTCTATGGGTTCCGGGAGGGCTTGCACTTACTTGCTTTCGTCATACGTAACGTAACCATGAGCGTAACTAAGAAAAGAGCGGGTAGCAGCTCAATCAATTCACATACTACTGTCAAGATGGCTAGCGTTCAGTGCAACTCGATTGTCTCTTTGAACGAAGTTCCTTTTAGTCTGCGAACGAATCAAGATAAATTGTCAACGAAACAATTAGGACCTCCCAGACCAAATTTAATCATTCAACAGGTTTCTACTAAAGGGGGAAAGTCCTACACCCGAGGATTTTCCAAAAATTGGTACGAACGAAAAACCTGGCTAGCAGGCTGCGACGTAGCCGATGCAGTCTTCTGCTACCCCTGCCTACTCTTTCACCCTGAAGGCGGCACGGCAGACAGCACCACTTGAGTGTTTGAGTTAGCTTTGCGAGGCAAAGATGAAACTGAGGGCTCCACCCACCCTGGTATTTTTCTTGGATTGGCCAACTTTGTGGCACAGTTAGATGAGGTGTTTGATGAGTATCTTAAAAATGCTAAAGTTTTCAAGGGCACATCAAAGACAATTCAAAACGATCTACTGGAGTGTATGCTAGCGGTCATGAGGGAACATATTGTGGAGGAGGTGAAGTCGGCGAACTTCGTAGCCATCTAAGCTGACGAGACCACGGATGTTTCTACACAGACACAGCTGGTGCTTGTGCTGAGGTACATCGATAGCAACCATAAAGTGCAGGAACGCTTTTTTGAGTTTCTTCCCATCTCGGAATCAACCTCAATCTCACTTGCCAGTGTGCTTTTGGAGAGACTGAACGGTATTTTTGCCGACCACAAAAAAGTTAAACTCATTGCGCAAGCTTACGATGGAGCCAGTGTGATGAGGGGAGAGAAGGCTGGTGTGCAGCAAAAGGTGTGTGAGCATTTTAAGAATGCGCATTATGTGCATTGCTATGCGCATCAGCTGAATTTTTTTTTCCCGGTCAACCAAACGGACCAGCATTCTTGACCAGACTGTTGCACTAAGACTGCCCAGAACTTCATCCACACGGTGGAACTTCACCAGAAGAGTCATGAACACTGTCTACGAGAATCGAGACGACCTCATACAATTTTTTTTTAAGCCATCAGGACGGGTTCATTGGGTTCATTTGACCAGCCAGAGAGGCATATGGCTATGTGAGGATGCTACATGATGAAGATTTCATTTTTTTCCTGTGGCTTTTTCACAAAATCATGCCCCACGTCGATACTCCGTATCAGAAGCTCCAGAAGAAGGACATCGATGCTGTCGTCATCAAATGTGCCCTCGACAGCTTCACAAACAGTGTGCAGGCCATAAGGTAAGAATAAACAATATTCTATCTTTCTCAAAGCAGAGCTTTGTCATTTGAAAATGTATGCATGAAAGGAGACTGCATTTGTGTTAGAAATTACATTATTCTCATTATATATGGCCAGTGGTGTAATCTAGCTTACTTTATATACCGTATACTGTGCTGAACATCCAGTCTAGGTGATACACAAAGGCTAACTTAAACACTAAAGACTTTATGCATCCCTGCTCATTTTAAGTGGAACTGAAATCTTTGTATTATACGTGGATAAATTGCATATACCTGTGCATCACATAGACTGCAGTACTGTATATAGCCTAACAAACACATTGGTCTGTTTGCCTTCAGGGACTCCTCTCAACAGCAGCTGCAAGTAGCAACAGGAGCCAAAAGACCCAGAATGGCTTTGAGAGAAGAGGAGAAGCAGAGGCTCTCTGAAGAGGTCTGTGACACCATCCTGGATCACACCAAAGCAAGGTTCTTTTTCACTGGCCACCTTTTGAGTGCTACTTTACCGCAAGCAGATATGTTTGAAAGGTACTACCATTAATTTCCTGATGAGGCTCTGAATGCCACTGTGAATGCATACACCATGCTGAACAAGGCAAAACCCAAGACAGAACTCTCTCTGATCTATGAGAATCCTGAATTCAAGGGCTGCTGTGGTGCACTGGCACTGTACCAGGTTCTCATGAGCTACAACTTCCAGGAGACATCCTCTGAGACTGTGACTCTGTTGAACATCCTCATAACTACTCCCATGACAACAGCTGAAGCTGAGAGATGTTTCTCAACTTTGACACGAGTTAAGACATTCCTGTGAAATTCAATGGGCCAGGAACGTCTGAATGCACTGGCCATGCTTTCCATGGAGAGGGAACTCGTCCTCAACATGCCTGATTTCAATGAGAAAGTCATTGACCGCTTTGCTGCATTGAAAGAGAGAGGAGCACAGTTTCAGTACAAATAATGTAGCCTCTCTCTCTCTCTCTCTCCCTGTCTGTCTCTTTAACACACACACACACACCAGATTTTACAAATCTATACAAATGGCCAGAATATGGTTGTTCATATTTGCGAAGCCAAATAGCTGTGTTTACCTTTCTAGAAATTATTTTCAAATGCTTTTTTCAGGCCAAATGTCTATCACTGTTCATGTACATTTTCACAAATCTATTCAAGAGGGCAGAAGTTACTTTGCTTTTATTAAGTAGCAATTTGGTGATATCCTACATTCCAGAAAATGTAGTTCTAAAGATCCACATCTCTCAACAATTTGTCTACTTGTATTTTAAGCTGATATTTTATTTGTTTATGGAAATGCAGATTGTTTATGCAGTGTTGATGAATGTGAAGGAACACCCTTGATTATTTGTACTGTGATAACTTAGATTGCTTTTGTAAGCCAATACTTTTGAGATCAGTCAATAAATGCTTCTGGTATTGACTTATATGCTGCCCCCGTCTTTATGTTGTTGCTGGACATATCTTTTTAAAAATGTGTCCTGTTTAGCTATTTTACATCACACAACATTGGATTAATGTATGTAATGAATAAGTGGAATAATTAATTGTGGAACCATGTCATTTTTGCTTATGAAGGCTCCTGGATGCTAATTTCTTACATAGCTTTCCACCTGTAACTTATGTAGCTAGAGGGGAAATCTGTACCCATTGAATGGGTCACCTTAATCATTATCAGAAAAACTGCCCCCCCCCCCGAGAATTTTTTCAGGAGCCGCCACTGCACCCTGCTCTCTGTATATTGGCATCGGCCATTAAAAAACCTGTATTGATCGGCCACTAGTTGTTGTGACGAGGAAGGCAAGGAATGAGGATCTACACACAACTTTATTAAACACGCTAACTCAGAATAAAAGGAAAAGAAAAATACAGGAAACCTAGCACAGAGCATAGACAAAAGATGCAAAAACTGACAAACTAACCGGGGGAAACAAGGGTTTAAATATACAAGGGAAAAGATGGAACACCTGGGGAAATCATCAGGGAATGAGAAACAATCAGGGAGAATCAAACAAGGAATAAAACTACAAGGACTACAAAACTAACATAGGAAACAGGAAACTAAACAAGAATTTAAACATAAAAGCATAAAAAAAGACAACCGGGAATATGTGACAGAGCCCCCACTTTAAGGAGTGGAATGCAGATGCTCCAAAAAAGTAAAAAAACGAATTGTGAAAACAATGGAGGTGGCCGCAGGACAGGGACTGGGTCAGTAGGCCTGGGAAAGGCAGACGGATCCGTAGGAGGAGGAGTCTCTGTGGGAGTGGGTGGAGCCACTGCGGAATAGTCTCTGAGGGAGTGGATTGACCCGCGGGAGGAATAGTCTCTGGGAGAGCGGGTGGAGCCGCGGGAGGAATAGTCTCTGGTGGAGCGGGTGGAGCCTTGGGAGGAACTGGTTCAAGAGCTCTGGCAGGCGGCCACAAGACAGGGACTGGGTCAGGAGGCTTAGGAAAGGCAGACGGATCCGCAGGAGGAGGAGTCTCTGTGGGAGCGGGTGGAGCCTTGGGAGGAATAGTCTGAAGAGCGGGCGGAGCCGCAGGAGGAAGTGTCTCTGGGGGAGCGGGCAGAGCCGAGGAAGGAATAGTCTCTGGGGGAGCGGGCAGAGCCGCAGGAGGAATAGTCTCTGGAAGAGTGGGCGGAGCACAAAAAGCACAAAAACAAAAGACAACAGGGAATATGTGACAGTTGTGAGTATAAGCAACACTGCCATGTTCTTTTAACAAATCAGATCCTGAGGGTGTCTTGTCTAACTCTAACTGGCCACTGGGATGCCAATGATTCCCACATTCCCTCACTCACTTGCACAATTATAATGAGTGCATATTTCACGGTTTGGCAGAGCTTAATGGAAGGGCAAGAGCGGTTGGAGATGGATTACCCACAGATGGAGATGAAATTACTGACCAGCCCACACTGACCACAGACACCACTGGACACACACACACACACACACACATATACACACACACACACACACACACACACACACATACACTTAAAGACAGAGAGAAAGAGAGGGAGGAAAATAATGCCCTTTTATAAAATGCCTATAACAAGAAGGAGAAAGGACATTGATATTGATTTATTGAATGGCCAGGAATGTGACATAGAGTAGTAAAAGGAGAAAATCCCAAGTAATATATCAAATATTATAATTAAAATATTATTTAAAATGTTTGTTTATTTATATTGTATTCATTTGTAATAAAAAGGGTCAATATTTTTTATACTAATATATATGCAAAATATAAAATTAAATATATGTTACTAACTATTATCTATCTATCTATCTATCTATCTATCTATCTATCTATCTATCTATCTATCTATCTATCTATATATAGACAAATATTTTATCTATTAAAGTTTTTTAAGATCGAGTTTTTCTCGATCGATTTTACGCATATCTCCAAACTCAGGTCACTGCTCACAAAACAATTAACACAGCCCTCTGAAAACATTGTAATTGTCCTAAACAGATTGTGCATGTTTCTTGATTTTCCTAATTTTCTCAAAACACTACATACAAATTTCTCTGATCCAAAACTCATGCTTTAAAAACAGTTAACACAGACAACTATAATAAAATCATATTCTCAAATGCACATATCAGGTTGCCAAATCCTTTCATATTAATATCGGCTGTGTTATTAATGGACACAGCAAAGAAAATTGCAATTTACTGAACTTTTCACACAACTATCATGATTCTGCTATCTATAAAAGGGGTAAAATATGAAAATTCTGAGCAAACAAACAATGAGGACAAGGAAGAAGAGGTGGAGTGTGTAAAGAAAGAGAAATCTGAGGAAGAAGTGATGAGAAAAGGAGAAAGTTTTCTCAACTCTTTAAGGTGTGTGCAGGGAAAGACTTCAGGAAAGACCAAATGGAGAACTGTGAGCAAAAATTCTCAACTTTTAGGCTCATACAACGATTATTGATGAGTTATTTACGTAATTTGTGTTTGGATTAACATTCAAAAAGTAATGGATTAATTTTTATTAAACCATGGATGAACAAGAATAATCACTGGTCAACATGGGCAGAAGCCTATATTATCAAACTTACTTACATTAGTTAGCACAGTAGTTGCCAATCAATCAGCCATTTAAAAATCAGCAAGCTTCTCAATAATATGTTACATTTACATAACTCATTTCTAGTAGCCTACTGTAATGTTACAAATTATTAGGAGAGAGATATATTTATGGCTATATTTTACATAAGAACTATAAAGAACTATCACAAAAAACATACAATGTTTACAAATTTACTGTGCCACCAATTCAACTAGGCTATAAGCATTAACATAAAATACAAAAAAAATGTAAATATTAAAAAAGTATTCTCCTTCAGATTTTAAGTAATAAATTAAATAGTTCAATGTATACAGATACCAATAACTTTTCAAATCACAAAAAGTAGGCCTATCAGGAATTACTTCTAGGTCTACTGTATACTGTACATGTATAGTGCATTCACGAACATGTACTATCCAGAAGTACGCTCAAAAGGAACCAAAAACTGCTCTCCTCCTTTCATTATCCTGCACAATTTGCTGTGCAATCTGTGTTTTGTCCAACCTGTCAAGCCTCTCTTTTTGAATATGGCACACAGCAATGCCATTTAGCCTTTTTTGACTCATGGTAGATCGCAACCATGTTTTCAATCTACGCAATCCGCTAAAGCTGCACTCTGCCTCAGCAGATGATATGGGGACTACAATCAGCAATCTAACTGGTGTTCTACTTGATCGAATAGGCCACGAACTTCAGAGGGCATTTCTTTTGCTTTATTATTTCTATGCCTTGTTGCATAAATCTCTCACTGATTTGTGTGTCTACTGTGTCTAAAACATGGTAGAACTCTGTTCTGTAGAAATCCAAGGCCGATCCAGGGGTGTAAGCAGTAGCCTGCCCAGAATACCTTTTTGGGGGCCTATGAGTACGTGGTAGTACAGTCGGCTGTAAAGACAGATTGTCACACTGGTCTTCTGCTTTACTAAAGATCATTTGAAAGTTTTCAGTGTCTCTTTTTGCCCTCAAGCTGTCTCGGACCAGGGATACTGCAGAAAGCATGCCTTCTACTGTCTGGCTGTTTTTCTGGAGTGATACATTTAGTATCTCTAGTTCACTTATAACATCAAGTGCAAGTACAAGGCCAAGCAAACATTACCTTGTTGCAGTCGATCATGCAAGCCCTGTGCCTGGCTTGCCGATTCAGAACTGCAGTTACTTGCAGCCATCTCCTCCAGTGCATTTAGCACCATTTCGTATTGGGTCAGAACAGCATGAATGGCAGGTGACGGCACAGTCCACCTGGTGGGACATAAATGCCTAAATGACAGAACTGGTCCTTTTCCAGCAGCAGCAGCAATAGATTTAAAGGTATTTTTTTGTTTACCTGACCATGCAAAGAATGTGCCAAGCTCATGTATCCACTGAAGTGCATTTCTAACAACAGGCAAAGCTGAGCATGCCTGTTGTGTCACCAAGTTTACACAATGGGCTCCACAATGTACATACGGTGCTAGTGGCTGTGTTTGGCAAATGACTGCCTGTGCACCCGAGTATTTCCCAGCCATATTTGCAGCACCATTGTATGCATATGGGCCAGATTTTTTGCCCATATCTAAGACCAGATATGGGCAAATTAGGTCTCAACAGTACATCCAAAATAATTTTGGCAAGATTTGCACCTGTTGTTGATGTCTCTCCTTTTTCTCCTTCTGTCTCTCCTTCTTCCTGTTGTCTTTTTCTACTGCCCTCCAGCTAATCCACACTGTGATATAGGTCTCTTTCAACCTGACTTGGGCCTGCCTCAGTGTCATCTGTAATTGGCTGAAAATATTACGCCATGATGAAATGCTGTCTTTTGCAGGGATAATATAAAATTATAATTGATTACTGCTATAACAACAAATATCTAGATATTGAATGTTGACTGAAACACTATGACTAATCTTATAATTTTATTTAGCATGTATCACTTCAGGCTCTTTGAGTGCACTTCAAGTGCAAAACGTTTGGGCTATTAGAGATTATTTCCCCATTTAAAAAAAGTTAAAAAGTATATCTGAAATAAAGAGGTAAAATGTGGTGACCATTGCATTGATCATATGCTGTGCATGCATAGAAATAATTTAAGCCTACGTACATTGTTTGCTTTGTGAAAAAACACTGTGATGGTTTTTTGTTTTTTAACTGGCTTCATTTTTACATTTTGAATTGTGCCACAGAGCTAATTTGTGACAGGCAGAACTGAGGCAGCTGCGCAACACAGTTTCCAGTATGTTTAGGATCCCGGAAAATAAGGCAGGTTACGCATCAGGTAAACAAACTGGTGTATTTACGTTTGCAATAAAATGTTTTAGAAACTAAAATCCTATGTTGCATTAGACTTGTCAAGCTTTTAGAAGGGAAAATACTGAAACTGTAATGAAGCCTCAGGCAAGTTGGGATCCATCTGCGGTATTTATTATAAACAGCACACAAGTCGTACAGGCAGGGTCAAAGGCAGGCAAACAGAGAATGTAGAAGGCAGGCAGAAGAGTAACTAGAACAGGCAGAGGTCAGGGCAGGCAGCAAACAATCGAAGAACTGAACAGGCAAGAGATAAACAAGGCAGGCAGCAAACTAGCAGGGTTTAAACAACAGGCAGGATCGGTACACAGAATAACTAGAAGGTAAACCAGAGATAAACTTGCTTGGTAGAGTCGCCGGAGCAAACAAGACTTCGCAAAGAGTGAATGAACTAAACAGTTAATATAGGGTGTGGGAAATGGAGAACAGCTGTGGAGTAATCAGACCTAGGTATGCGGGCTTATGGGAAATGTCTTAGCGGTCAATACTCCGGAGAATCAGATCTCTGATGACTGGAGGGGGAGGCGCTCTCGGTGTTCGTCTCCCGTGAGCGGCTCCGGACGCGAGGATGCGACCTGCGTCGAGGTCTCCCCCGAGGTCGAGGGGCCGGTCTTTCCGGGTAGATCTGGTGGAACTCAGTAATGAGGTTGGGGTCCAAGATGTCATTGGCGCTGACCCAGGATCTTTCTTCCGGGCCGTACCCCTCCCAATCCACCAGGTACTGGATCTGACCTCGGTGACGCCTGGAGTCGAGCAGGGTGCGCACCAGGAAGGCCTCCTCACCGCCCACAATCATGGGGAGGGGCCCAGGAGGCGCCCCCTCCTCAGTCCTCGGAGCATCAGCCGGTTTGAGCAGGGAGACATGGAAAGTAGGAGAAATAAGGTAATTAGTAGGGAGTTGCAAACGAAGTAGGGAGAATAATTAGTAATTAGTAGGGAGAAAGAAACTGGATTGATCTGTCTAAGAATCTTGAAGGGACCCACATACCTAGGACTGAGTTTTTTGCATGGTAGATGCAAGCGGATGTCTCGGGTTGAGAGCCAAACCCATTGGCCAGGGACGTAACTGGGGCCGGGACGACGGTGACGGTTGGCTTGCTCTCTGGAGTGATTCACCGCCCGTTGAAGGTGGACGTGGGCCTGGTCCCACACTGCCTCACTGCGTTGCAGCCAGTCCTTGACTGTGGGGACTTCGGAGGGTTTGCCGGACCACGGGAAGAGAGGGGGTTGATAACCCAGGATACACTGGAATGGTGTCAGGTTGGTCGAGGGTTTGAGGAGGGAATTCTGGGCATACTCGGCCCACGGAAGGTAGCGACTCCAATCCGCCTGATTGTGATGGCAGTACGTCCGGAGGAATCTCGTTATTTCCTGATTTAGGCGTTCCGTCTGACCATTTGACTGTGGATGGTACCCGGAAGTGAGGCTGACATTGATGTTCAGGTGGTGGAAGTAGGCCCTCCATACCCGGGACGTGAATTGTGGGCCCCGGTCGGAGACGATGTCCTCAGGGAGTCCATAGTACCGAAAGACATACTGGAACAGGTGTTCGGCAGTCTCCAGGGCAGAGGGCAGTTTGGGGAGCGGGATGAGACGGCAGGCCTTGGAGAAACGGTCAATTACTGTTAGAATGGTGGTATGGTGTAGAGAGTTGGGTAGGTCCGTGATAAAGTCCACAGCGATGTGCGACCAGGGACGTCGAGGTATGGGAAGCGGTTGAAGCAGGCCGACTGGCGGTTGTTTGGGGGTTTTGGCGACGTTGCAGGCTTGGCACTTGTTAACAAAGTCGGCCACGTCGTCCGACAAAGTCTCCCACCAGAAGCGGTTCCGCAGCAGGCGGGTGGTGGCTGTGATGCCCGGGTGACCGGAGTGCGGTGCATCATGTACCCAGCGCATGGTCCTCTCCCGCAGACTGGGAGGTACAAAGGTCCGGTCGGGCGGACATTCAGGTGGTGATGGAG
The DNA here is from genome assembly GCF_025860055.1 of Xyrauchen texanus. Lineage (NCBI taxonomy): Eukaryota > Metazoa > Chordata > Actinopteri > Cypriniformes > Catostomidae > Xyrauchen > Xyrauchen texanus. The sequence continues at coordinate 31,429,830 of NC_068292.1, forward strand.
CGGAGGCATGGGCCTGGGTGATGTCTGCCATGAGGTCCCACTGGATGGGTGCCAGAAACAACTCGGGTGGAACTATGGGTTCGGAGCTGCAACGTGGAGGTGTGGCTTCGTGTTGTCGAGATAGAGAGTCGGCCTTGACATTCTTGGACCCGGGAAGGTAGGAAATGGTGAAATCAAAGCAAGTAAAGAATAGAGCCCATCTGGCTTGCCTGTGGTTGAGTCTCTTGGCAGAGCGAAGATATTCAAGATTGCGGTGATCCGTGAAAACTTGGAACGGATGTCTGGACCCCTCCAACCAATGTCGCCACTCCTCCAGCGCGGCTTTCACAGCCAGGAGTTCACGGTTGCCGACGTCATAATTTTGCTCGGCTGAAGAGAGTTTGCAAGAGTAGAAGGCGCAGGGAAACAGCTTAGGAGGGTTACCTTGTCGCTGGGAGAGGATCGCTCCAATGCCCGTGTTCGAGGCATCCACCTCTACGACGAACGGTGTATCAGGGTCTGGGTGGTGCAGAATGGGTGCAGAGGTGAAGCGCTCCTTTAGCTGAGCGAAGGCCCGGAGGGAGTCGGGGGTCCAGTGGAGCTTGTGTTGACTCTCCTTGACCAGGTTGGTGAGGGGTGAGGCAACGGTGCTGAAGTTTCTGATGAATCTTCGGTAAAAGTTGGAGAATCCCAGAAAGCGTTGGAGTTCTTTCACCGTGGTGGGTTGGGGCCAGTTCAGTACAGCTTGGACCTTATTATCGTCCATGGCCACCCCTTCGGGGCTAATGTTGTACCCCAGGAAGGCAACAGATCTTAGGTGGAACTCACATTTCTCAGCCTTGGCATATAACTGGTGCTGGATAAGACGCTTCAGGACCGCTCTCACCTGGACGATGTGTTCCTCGAGGGAATCGGTGTAGATCAAGATGTCGTCGATGTACACAATCAGGCACTTATTGAGCATGTCCCTGAAGACGTCGTTGACGTAAGATTGGAACACTGAAGGGCTGTAGAACAGGCCGAACAGCATGACCCGGTATTCATAATGGCCGCTGGTGGTAGAGAAGGCATTCTTCCACTCGTCCCCCTCCCGGATGCGGATCAGGTTATAGGCACTTCGGAGGTCCAGTTTAGTATAGATCTTGGCCGACCGCAGCTGTTCCAGGGCAGAGGGAACCAAGGGCAATGGGTATCGGAATTTTACTGTGACGTCGTTCAGACCACGATAGTCGATGCAGGGGCGTAGCGAGCTGTCCTTCTTGTCCACGAAGAAGCCGGCTGCAGCTGGAGAGGTGGAGTGTCTGATGAACCCCTTAGCCAGCTCCTCCTCTATGTAGGATTTCATGGCGAGGGAGTCAGGTTCTGACAGGGGATAGATTCTGCCACGGGGCGGTGAAGCTCCGGACTGGAGCTCGATGGCGCAGTCGCTGGAACGATGTGGTGGGAGTTGCGATGCCTTGGCTTTGCTGAAGGCTTCACTGAGGTCGGCGTATGCCGGAGGAATAGCGGGAACTGTGTCGGAGTTCTTCATGGCGTGGGCGGCCCCCACGGAGACAGGTCGAATGGAGCATAGGCATTTCGTAGAGCAAGTGGGACCCCACTGAGTGAGTTGATTGTTCCGCCAGGAAATTCGTGGGTCGTGTAGTCGGAGCCAGGGAAAGCCAAGGATTACTGGATTGCGAGGAGATTGGATGACGTAGAAGCGTATGGTTTCGGTGTGAAGTGCCCCCACCTGCAGGAGGAGGTCACGGGTGGTGTAACACACTTTACCGGATCCCAGGGGACGACCATCTAGCGCCGCCACTGTCAAAGGAGGATTACACGCCGTCAGGGGAATTTGATACTGTTCACAGAACGATTCATCGATAAAATTCCCCGCCGCCCCGCAAGGTAGAGGAAACGAGCAGACTCACCCCTGGGTGTGAAGCTTGTGAAGGGCGCGTCGGGCAGCTGACGCGCTGATGTCCAGCCTGACCGCAGTAGAGACAGAGGCGTTTGGTGCAACGGCGTTCCCTTTCCTCGGGGGAGATGTGCGACCGGTCGACCTACATGGGTTCTGAAGTGTTGGTTGGCTGGGGCACTGAAGAGAGAGGGTTCGACCACCGAGCAGGACATCTGGAATGGATGAGGTTGTCTATGCGGATTGCCAAGGCGATGAACTGCTCAGGGTTCAAAAGGAGAGTGCGTAGTCCGCAGCCATCCGTGTTCCTTGGCGGAGAGCCAAAAGCTGCTCGCCGGCGTTCTTGCCGCCCTCAGGGTGAGCGAAAACGTCAATCAAACCTTGTCGGAAGGAGTCAAAGGTAAATTGAGCGAATCCTTGGCTGGTCCAAAGTGCGGTCGCCCAATCTAGGGCTCGGCCAGTGAGGACGGAGTTCATCAGAAGAATTTTGCTTTCGTCAAAGGGGTAAAGCGCCGGTTGCTGAGAAAGGAACAAGGAGCATTGCATGACGAACCCCTTGCATTTCGACGGTGAACCGTCAAACTTCTCCGGCAGCGCGAGTCGTGGGCTCGCGGAGGTTACTACGAGGGGCGTGGCAGTCGTTGCCGAGCCGGCTGGAGGTATTGCGGGAGCCGGTGCGGGTGTCGGCGGATGCAGTACCTGCATGGAGCGCATCATCTCTTCAACTGCTGCCGTAAGCCGAACGAGTTGTTGTTGTTGCGCTGACAGCTGATTAGCTTGGGCTGTGAGCTCCTCCGTCATGCGTGAAATCACCGCTGGATCATGGTGTGGCAAAGTCTTCTGTAATGAAGCCTCAGGCAAGTTGGGATCCATCTGCGGTATTTATTATAAACAGCACACAAGTCGTACAGGCAGGGTCAAAGGCAATATAAATATAAATATGTCCACACAGTATATATTAAAAGTAAGAATAAAACAAAAGAGAGCAGTACAGCAGAGTAAGTACAGTGGCATGTGGAGCCAAAGGTGGAGTGTGGAGAGTGTCAGGGTGTGTACCAGGCCTTGTTGATAAGGCAAGTGGCGGATGGGAAGAAACTGTTCTTGTGGCGTGAGGTTTTTGTCCTGAGGGACCTCAGCCTTCTGCCAGAGGGGAGTGTCTCAAAGAGATTATGGCCGGGGTGGGAGAGATCAGCCACAATCTTTCCAGCATGCTTCAGGGTCCTGGAGGTGTACAGGTCCAGGAGCGGCGGCAGATTGCAGCCAATCACCTTCTCTGCAGACCGGATGACACACTGCAGTCTGCCCTTGTCCTTGGCAGTACACCAAATAGTGATGGAGGATGTGAGAATGGACTCGATGATGGCTGTGTAGAAGTGCACCATCATTGTCTTTGGCAGGTTGAATTTCTTCAGCTGCCGCAGGAAGTACATTCTCTGTTTTGCTTTCTTGATGATAGTTCCCAGGAAGCGAAACGACTCCACAGTGTCGATGGTGGAGTCACAGAGGGTGATGGGGGCAGGTGCAGGTGAGGCTGAGTTCTTCCTGAAGTCCACAACCATCTCCACTGTCTTTAGAGTGTTGAGCTCCAGGTTATTTTGATTGCACCAAGTCACCAGGTAGTCAACCTCCCACCTGTAGGCGGACTTGTCACCATCAGAGATGAGTCAGATGAGGGAGGTGTCGTCCACGAACTTCAGAAGCTTGACGGACTGGTGACTGGATGTGCAGCTGTTAGTGTACAGGGAGAAGAGCAGAGGAGAAAGAACGCAGCCCTGGGGGGATCCAGTGCTAATGGTCTGTGAGTCGGAGACGTGTTTCCCCAGCTTCACATGCTGCTTCCTGTCAGACAGGAAGTCAGTGATCCACCTGCAGGTGGAGTCAGGCACACTTAGCTGGGAGAGCTTCTCCTGGAGCAGAGATGGTGTTAAAGGCAGAGCTGAAATCCACAAACAGGATCCTGGCGTAGGTTCCTGCGGAGTCCAGGTGCTGGAGGATGTAGTGGAGGGCCAAGTTGACTGGATCATCTACAGACCTGTTGGCTCTGTATGCAAACTGCAGGGGGTCCAGGAGGGGGTCGGTGATGTCTTTGAGGTGTGAAAGCACAAGGCGCTCAAAGGACTTCATAAGCACAGAGGTCAGGGCGATGGGTCTGAAGTCGTTAAGTCCTGTGGCCCTTGACTTCTTGGGAACAGGAATGATAATTGAGGACTTGAAGCAGGCTGGCATGTGACATGTCTCCAGTGAGGTGTTGAAAATGTAATTCATGTGAATTGTCGATGGTGCTTAATGATTGAGACCGGTGGAATTATATTGTTAATAAGCTACTACTCTCAAAAGCATTTTTTTGTTCTTACTTCTGATATTTCAGAACTATTATATGAGAAATGTGCTATCATTTCCTTTGGAATATCTCTCACTGTTAACAGAAGCACCATTAGCCTACATTCCAGTTGTAAATAGCTTACAGTACTTTACAGGGCATGCCTACCAACAGTAACTAAGAATGATGGGGCATTGAATAGCGGACTATAGTGGACCAATGCTGGTAGCCTCATGGTGACTCAAATTTGAGTGTCTGTTTCTACGGCTGTCTGAATTGTTTTGAGACCACTGATTATAGTTTGGAGAAATGTATACAATTTTCTGAAAAAAACTGTCATTATAAATATTATATAAAGAGGACTATTTTTAGATAATACTTGTTAAATGGTTTTATTGTTGTCTTGCTTTTGTTGTTTTGTTTAAAGTTTTTAATACAAATGTAATGATCACCAAAACTAAAAAGACCTTTCCCAGTTTTTTTTTTCAGGGTTCAGGTGTGTTAAAACATTATCTTTAAAAAATACCAGGCAGTTATAACAGTTGCAACTTCTCTTGAACTTTATGATTCATGAAATTATTCAAGACCAGCTCTGTGTTTGGTGCTTGATTGATATCTTTTAGCTGATGCAGTAACATATTATAAACCAGTCAAAGAGTCAAAGAGATCCCCTAATTGAAAATGACAGTTTAAAAAGCTTTTGGTGTGAACCTGTTTGTCAGCTCAGCTGTATGTGTTTGTGTAGGTTTCCTCATCAGCTCAGCTCAGCTCTTCAAAGGGATTGATAGCCCCCCACCCCACACACACACACCTCCCCCTGCACTCGCTTCCAATCCCTGATCCTTTGTCTTTGTGTTCCATATTTAATGAGATGGCACGAGTGTGGTGAGAAGGTACCTGAGGCTGCCGACCATGCCCACTGATGTGGAGTGTCTCCCCCATCCGTCTGTGGCCCTTTTAAGGCAGATCTTGAGTGGAGGATCAAAGAGAGCATTGATGTTTTCCTTGGAGTGGAGATTGAGGACCCAAGTGATACCCCACACCACGTGGACCTGTGCCACTCTGAAACCAACACCTGTGTGTTTGTTTGTTTGTTTGTTTGTGTGTGTGTACTGTGAATGTGTGTGTGTAAATTATGTGAATTGGGTTTGTGTGCGTTGAATGGGCCCGGGCTGCGTTTCCTGATAACTATTGATCTTTGCTGTTAAGAGTGTTTCCTACAAGCGATTTTATGAACATTAGTTATTTTTTACGTGTGTTTCCCAAAACTGCACTTGACATGAATGTGCGAGGGCATGCTTTAAGTGCTACTTAAGAGAGTAAGATAAACGTGTGGTGCTGAAATGTGACCGTATAGTGCTGCTCGTCATTGCAACTTCATTATATTTGTGCGTAACTTTAAAAACTTTTGTAATTTACCTCACTGTAAATATTTAAAAAACATTTTCTTAAATGTACAACAATTCACCATATAATTGCATTTTGTTTTGCAATCGTTTAATGCAGAAAGATATATTTATTTTACACTATCACTGCTTTGCTCATCAGATGTGCATTTTAATATGTAATTTTCAAACTTTGCTCTGTGGGTCGAGACTAAAGCTTCCAGAATCAGTGAAGACAGTGGATGCCCTGTGCATAGTCCTGCTAATGACAGCAAGCATTAATTGAATATAACGAGGTTCACAGAGCGCAAAATGAAGAGATGGGTGGAAGGTGCATTTAGGGACATTCACCAATCAAAAGGAGAACTTCTCTTTACTCCTAAAAGTGATAGCAGTAACAGCAGTGCTACACAACATATGCGGTAGCCTACTACACAATGCGTGGTGCAGGCAAGAGTGCCCTTAGGTGTCAGAGAGACGAGGATGAGGAGACAATATACTGTACAGATGATTTGCATGCACTGCAGCAAGTTATAGACCGTTTTCCTTCTCTTTCTGATTGTCATTTTTACAATTCTCTGCAATCATCCAACTACTTCGTTGTTACCAACTAGTTCACAAATGCTTTTATTTATTTACTTAATAATTAATCTTTTCACCCAGTATTGACTAACAATGTTATGCATTCATTATTATTATTCTTATTATTACTTTAGCCTTGTCTGTTAAAAAATGAATAAAATAAAACGTATTTATACTGATATTAAATGAGCATTAAGTGTAGCTATAAGCGTTTAAATAGTTTTAGGTGTAATTTTGCATTGTCCTGCATGTGTCTGCATAAGTCTGTGTCCTCACGATGTTCTTAGCGGTGTACGAACACTCGTTAATCTACAAGTATTTTCAAGAACTACTTAAATTACGATGCTTTTGGGAAACAAGGCCCTGGTCTATGCTGGTCTACGCATATCCCGATTAAGACTTAATAATATACTGATTTTAATGGCACAATATACAAGTCTTTTGAAAAGTGAAATTCACCTCTCTTCCTCACTAACAAGCTATTTTTTTCTCTCTCTCTTTTTCTTCCTCCTGTCTGCTGTACCCAGAGGAAGTGAGATTATTGGCAACTGTCAAAGTACCTAGCAGATTTTATTGCTCACTCTCAATCATTTGCTTGTAAAGACCCAGAACACATGTACCTCATTGATCACAAATCAATGATCAATTAAGCAAGCCATTTGTTCAATTAAGAGCCCACTGGCCCTTCCAGGGATTGCTGCTCAGGTGTTTGAATCAAGAAACATCTGTAATGGTCAGGCCTGCAATACTGATGTAAAGGAGACACCACAGGGCTTTAAACACTTGGGACAGAAGTCGAACAAGTAAGTTCCCCTTCTGTCGCTCTCTCCACGTTGTGTCGGAGAAGCGACACTAGCGGTCTCTCTTGAGCGCCGATATTCACCTCTGATCTATTGAAAAGGGCCAATGGGAGTTGGCAGTCAGTATTTGCATACCCCGGCCCCGGACATACGGGTATTTAAGTGGGGCAAATACGGAGTTCATTCAGAAAATTTCTTCGAGCCGATGGTCTGTCTGCAGTTGCTGCGAGTTTACACACCACTATAAAACGTTCCTGTTTCCTCTGACGATCTGCATGCTGTTGGATCTTGACGGCGCACAACAGCGGCTTTCTCCTTCACTTTGCACGGCGTGCATTGTTGCCCCTGAGCACTTCGACAGCGCAGACAAACATACACACTGTGTATATTAAAAGAGTTATTTTCCTTAAAAGAGTAAATTTCTCTAAAAGAGCAAACACAGCGGCGTTGAACGTCCTTTTCAGGACGCGTCTTTCTGAAGATGCCTTTCCGCCCCTGTGTAGTTTTTGGAGGCGGTGATTTCTCCCCACCTCTGACGGTCATAAAACCGCCTGGCGTACCTGGGTTGCGTAAACACGCAGGCAGCGTTTTTATGAATGGTCTATGTTTTCAGTATGAAAACATAGCCATGACAGCATTGGCGGTCGTAGGCTTTCTCTTGTAGTGAGAGAGAGCCGCTTCAGCCGCCTCATGCCTCGCCTCCTTCCCACGGGATTGAGGCAGGCGCGCAGGCGATGAAAGCGATCTGGGGTCAATGACGGGCTGCGTTTCGCGGGTGAACCCCTTGAAACCCCCGCCTCCCGGCACGCTTGCTGTTTTCCGTCCGGGCTCGGGATGAGCATGCTCTCCAATGGGTTATGTTTTCAGCCTGAGAACATAGCTGCAGCAGCGTTGCGATCTCTGCTTTCTTGTGAGGAAGAAAGCCACTTCAGCCGCCTCCGCTCCTCGCCTCCTTCCTACGGGATTGACGCAGGTGCCGCGAGCGATGAAAATGATCCCGGGATAATGGCGGGCTGCGTTTCGCCGGGTAAAAACCGCTCGAAACCCCCCTGCACGCTTGCTTGCTCCCCTCACGAGCTCGGGATAAGCGCGGTCCGCCTAACGGCCGGCCGCCCGGTCCCTGGAGCTCCCGGACATTGGATGACGACATCACCGCTGCATCGGAGAGCGTCACAGCGGCATCGGATGCGGATAACTCGCCTGGGCCGCCACCTACGGGTCTGCTTGCCCAGTCTGAGCCTGACGCACAGAGATCCGCCATGCTTCCCCGTACACGGCAGTTCACGTACACGGTTCAGCACATGGCAAGATTGGAATGGGTCCCCTAGTGTCGCTTCTCCGACACAACGTGGAGAGAGCGACAGAAGGGGAACGTTTGGTTACGTATGTAACCTCCGTTCCCCGAGGGAGGGAACGACACGTTGTGTCTTTCCTCCGCCATGTCGCTGAACCGAGCCACTGTTGTAGCCGGACCATTTCCGGCTCCTCAGAAAAATCCTGAATGAACTCCCGTATTTGCCCGCTTAAATACCCGTATGTCCGGGGGCGGGGTATGCAAATACTGACTGCCAACTCCCATTGGCCCTTTTCAATAGATCAGAGGTGAATATCGGCGCTCAAGAGAGACCCCTAGTGTCGCTTCTCCGACACAACGTGTCGTTCCCTCCCTCGGGGAACGGAGGTTACATACGTAACCAAACGTTTTGTGCCATGGGACATAAGTGTAATTTCAGGCACACTGAAGAAGATCCGTGAAGTTCTCATGCTTGTGGATATATCCTTTTTTTCTATGTTTTCTGATCGGATGGTTATTTCCTTTTACAGTTTTTAGCAACTGCTTACACACAAAATATTTTCATGTCACACGATTTTTGAAATCTCTCACTCAAAGTGCAAAACTACATGCCAAATCTTCAAAACCATAAGCTATTTCTCAGCCTTTGACTCAGTTTTCAATTGCATAAAACACTTTTTTCAAAACACTACACACAATTCTCTACCTAAAACACAAAATCTATCAGGAAGTGACTTGCTTTCCTTTTCCAAACACAACCAATCAAAATGCTACACTTATTCACCAGGTCACACAGACACACTCCTCACATGTGCAAACACTAATTGCTTAACTGATCACTAACCAATCACTTCTTTAGTATAGATAGGCCTATAAATAGGTCAAAGGTCAGATTACCTGTTTTGAACAATGGATGCTAACAATGAACAGAGAGCAAGAGGAGTATTAGGAAGGCAGGGGATGAGGAGGAGGAGGAGGATGAAGAGGAAGATGAAGAGGAGGAGGAGGAGGAGGAGGAGGAGGAGGAAGATGAAGGGAAGAGGAAGAGGAAGAGGAGGAAGAGGACGAGGGCAAATAAGAGAAGGAAGGAGAGCCATCTCTGATGAGATTAGGGCAACACTTGTTGATCATGTAATCAACCACGGTTTGACCATGAGAGAGGCTGGACTGAGAGTCCAGCCCAACTTGAGTCGATTTACAGTGGCGTCCATAATTCGAACCTTCAGAAATGAGAACAGGTATGCAACTATCTAATGACTATTTTAGCATTATAGTAATGTACTGTAAAATACGTATGACTGCATAGTATTGCATAAACATTTGTAACTCTAAGCCATCCATTTACTGCACTGCATTGAATGAATGAGGTTGGTTATCATGCTGTACTAAATTTTTTTTTTGTAAATGATTTACAGTTCCTATGCTGAACACATACTGTTTGAATTCTGTACAGAGTGGAAAGGCAAAGACATCATGGAGGACGAGGATGCTTGTTTACAGATGTACAAGAGACTGCAATTATAAATATGGTTTTGGCCAACAATGCAATTAGGATTCGAGAGATAAGAGAGCATATCTCACCATATTCAACAACATCAATGCTGTAAGCCTGTCGACCATACAACGCATCCTCCAATGGCACCAAGTGACGATGAAACAATTTACAAGGTGCCATTTGAGAGAAACTCTGACAGAGTCAAGAATCTGCGACATGACTTTGTAGAGGTATGTATGCAACACTACTTCCAGTTCTTCAGACATACCATATTTACTCATCTGTATATAATTTTGTCTGTTACAGAGAGTATTGGAGATGGATGCCCATGTAATTCGCCACAAATTTATTTATGTGGATGAGGTTGGCTTCAACCTCACCAAAACCAGGCGCCGTGGACCGAAATGTAATAGGACAGAGGGCAATTACCAATGTCCCTGGACAGCGTGGGGTAATATAACCATGTGTGCTGCCATCACTCAAAGCGGGTCCTCCATCACAATGCCACACTGGGTCCGTACAACACCGGCCATATACTCACTGTTCTGGATGCAATTCACACAATGCTTGTCCCTGATCCAGATCAGGAGCCTGCTAGATTTGTGGTTGTGTGGGACAATGTTAGTTTTCACCGGGCTGTTCTGGTCCAAAACTGGTTTGCCACCCATCCACAATTTGTAGTTTTGTACCTACCTCCATATTCACCTTTTCTAAATCCCATAGAGGAATTCTTCTCAGCCTGGCACTGGAAAGTGTATGATCGCCAACCCTATGCCCGCATGCCGCTTCTCCAGGCAATGGAGGACGCATGTGGGGACATAGAGGTTGCCTCTGTCCAAGGTTGGATACGCCATGCTAGGAGATACTTCCCTCGATGTTTGGCAAGAGAAAACGTATCTTGTGATGTGGACGAAGTATTGTGGCCAGACCCAGCTCGGAGAAGAGATGAAGCTTAGCACTTGGGACTGCAAAAGCAGCAAAGTTTTAACTTGTTTTAACGCAGCGGTTGATTGGCAGCTGGAGGGTGGTGCTTCGTTGCTGCCAGGACGCTTACAGGATTAGCGTTTACACATCAAATGTGATGCGGTGACATGCGTTTTTCACCACATTCATATGTTTTTTTTGTGATCCGATCACAAAACATTTTAGACCCCATTTTGTCTTGTATTTAGCAATTGCCACATCTGATCGGATTACCAAAAATGCATCTTAATACCAGTTATAAACGGGGTCATTATGAGTTAGGTCACTAGCTGTGTAAGCTATTCGGCACAGCAGGCCAAAGCACCCATAACATTTTAGTTCATTATCGTTTCGCCATTAGGTTGCGGCCAAGGCACACCATGTTAGCATACACTTGGTGCACATGGCTCTTTGGAGCAGCAGTATATCAATCTTGGCAATAGATCTGCTTGGTTTGGGGGGTTGTGTTTTGTGTTTATGTGTTATACATTTTGTGTATTGTTGAGGGATTGTTTGTAATGTCTATTTATGCAGCAGCATGTCATACATGCTCAATCCAGCATGTCTTGCATTTTGTCTGATGTATATGTGCAGCAGCATGTCCACATGCTAACACCGCTTGTATGTGTATTTTCTAGTAAATCACCATACTTGCACTGCTGCAGTGTTAGCATACCTAGTCCGCCAAGACCAATATCCTTTAAAAATGTAATGCCAACACACGTTAGTATTTCAGAGAGTTGTCATGACTAAATGAACAAAGTTCTGCCATGCAACTCTATTTGGCACAAGCTCATATGTTGTTTGACTTGTTATCTGATAGACAGTTGGCTCACTCACATGAAACATGTTCGCATGGTGTAAGATGACTCGTACTCTGACTTGTTATCAGGTAGCCAATCAACTTAAGCCTCTCTCTTTGTGTAACATGTAAGTTTTGCTGATAAGATGGTTTCTTTGCAGTGTGCTGCAAAAGTTTTCTCTGAAACCCACCTCCACCCCAGCTCCACCTGCCTCAATCTTTTACAAGGGGATTGTTTGTATGTCTATTTGTGCAGCAGCATGTTATAAATTATCGATGCAGCATGTCTTGCATTTTGTCTATACATATGTGCAGCAGCAGCTCTTCCAAATGCTTACTCCTTATGTATATTTATTTTCTAGCAGTAGCGAGTATTTGTACTTGCTCTGCAGCAGCAGCAGCAACGTCAGCAGATCTAGTCCACCAAGTCCAATATCAGTACGTCATACTCATATTCACATGCTAAATCTTTCATTGAGTTGTCATGACTAAAATATGTTTATGTTGTTTTTCAACATTTATCTCAGCTCGTCAACCATTCTGAATTTATTTTCTAAGTTCTGCACAATGGATTCTAGAATTGTCTTCAACACAAAGAATACATTCAATGCAGCCTTGGAATGTGGTCAAAACGAGATATCTTCGGATGCAGAATAATAATTTGGACCAGCAGGCAGGCTAGCAGGCCAATGAAATGGGATGGGCTTATCGTGCTTTAAAACACTGTCTGTGGAGGCAGCTCAGTTGGATTTGGAGTCATAATCTGCACTGACGGATGGGGGCACTCTGCCTCTCCTTCCCCTCATCCAACCCTAATTTCTTCTACCAACTCAGAATTTTTTTTCTGTCAAATAGGCTCCTTGCCCACCCGGCCCCTCCTGTATTTTCTCCCCATTAAAACAGTCAGCGACAATGGGATTTGACAGAGCCAAGGGAAACAATCAGGGTGGGGTCACCGACAGGGTGACCCCAAAGAGGTGAGGGGGAAAGGGGGCCCCAACGAACCACCACCCACTGTCATACCATTCCACTGTCCTGCAAGCCTGCTTGCTGTTTTGTTATGCCCCAACACTGAGAGAATGGGGAAACTTCAGTTCTCCGCTGTTCCACAAAACTCTCTTTTTCACTCTGTCTCATGTCTGGGCATATTCCTCACTGTCTTCTCATTGCTGACTTCCTTTTCACTATGTCTCTCTATCTCTTTTTTGCATTTCAGCTGATGGAAGGACATGAAGACATGAATACGTTGCTGGATGTCAAGAACTCATTCCTCTGTCTTTCTCTTTCTGTCTCTCAGTGTCTGTCTCTGTCTTTCTCCTCCCCCTCCATCCTATCAGCAATGTCTGGTGATTGACGCTATGTGTAGGGGACCGTGTGTGTGTGTGTGTGTGTGTATGGGTGTGTGTGTTTATATGGTGAGGGTGAATATGTGTGCCTATGTGCTTGTCTGGTTTCTGTAAGGGACCACGGATAAAGTGTGACGAGGGGAGAAAGAGAGAGAGAGAGAGAGAGAGAGAGAGACGAGAGGGAGGGAGTCTGTATGTGCAAGTGACAGTTTGGAAGCTTCACACTTAGTTGCCCCTGCGTTGTTTGTCTGCACGTTGTGGCTAGGTTCCCACGTGAAAGTGCTCTCTTACTCTGGCATGGACCATCTGACCATTAGTGCAGCCACGTCCTGCTCCGACAGTGGCTCAGCTGAGTGCATCCACTCGAATTCTTACGATGAGACAGTTACAAGCGAAAATAACTTTTTGGTTATTTGTATTTCTGAGAGCCAAAAAAAAAAAATAAATACAAATACAAATATATATATTCTCCTTTTTTTCCTTCACAAATTTTGCAATCAATTCAGCCTGAAACCACCATGTGCACAGACTTTTTTTATATATATATATATATATATATATATATATATATATATATATATATATATATATATTTTTTAATCTCTGTAGTTTAATTTAAGGAACTTAATAATAAAATGTGAAAGTCTCTCATTTACTTACATAGATAGAATGTTCAGCATTCAAAATGTAACCACCAACAATTGTGTCATCTTAACATTTGCTTTTTGAATTCTGATTGGTGTTCTTTCTTGCATATATTTGCATACAAAATGTTTGTTTTTTAAGTCTTGTCTTTCATGCATTAACCATCTATTGCCAGCAACAGCAAAATGGCAGAACCAAAGCATAAAAATAAAATCTTACCTGAACCTTTAAAATTTTTCTTCACTATTACTCAGCCGCTCTATTTTATTTATTAATTTTGTTGCAGGAAATGAAAATATTATTTAATTTTGTTCTTTATATTTTTAAATATTTTAATAATCAAAGCATTAGTATTTAACCTAAATCTGGAGGTAATATTTGTGTTAACACTTTACAAGTTTTACAAGTGACATGGGCAACATACGGCCCGCGGGCCGGATCAGGCCCTCCACATGGTTTAATGCTCATTTACCGTAAAAGCATTTTTATTTTTCATTGGATATATCAGTTAACTTGCATTGGGACCTAACGCGTCTCCACAAGCATTTCACATGCTCAGGGTTGCCAGATGAGAGATGCAACACCCCCAGTTTGAGATTTATACTGGCGCAAATTGGAAATATTCTGCCCAATGTTATACTTATTTTGTACAATCTGGCAACCATGCACACGAGTGCGCTTTTTCTATCTCGCTTTCCCCTTTGAACAAATTTAGCGATCTGTGGTGCAATATTCTGCTCAAGGAAAAGTGTTATACGGACACTCTGTGTCCATTCTTGAGGTTGCTTGTGATGTTTGGTGCTACTAATTTTGCAGCTAAACCTTCTCAGTGTTTAAATTAAATATTAGATCTCGGCATCATTGACATGCGAGCAAAAGCAAGCCAGAGATGAATATTTATATGTATTTTTTATTTGTGCAATTTTTAAATGTTGAAGTCCCTTCGCACCTGTATGTTAATCTAACTCTTGCAGTAATAATTTATCACAGTCATGCAGCCTGTGTTATTCAGTTGTGTGCTGAATGTCAAACCATCGAGGAGACTGCATCTTTATTCAGTTTTTTTAATGCATGATAGAAATTTATCTACCTTTGTAGAGCAATACAAGGCTAGTGCAGAATAGTCCCATTAGTCACAGATACACTTCAGAAAATTGAATACACAACTATTTCTGAGCTTAAAAGTTACAAAAACCAAATCAATGCAGAACATTGTATCTCAAAAGAAATACAATGTGGCCGCCCATGCACTACTTAAAACCTGATGTGGCCCCTTTACCAAAATAGTTGTCCACCCCTGCTTTACAATAAGGTTCTCACAGTCTGTCTCCCTCATGTTTTCCAAGGACCCTTATATTGAAGTTTTCCCCTGGACTACATTTCCCATGGTACACTGCCCTCATCCGCCATCTGTTCCCCATCATCCTCACCTGTCTTCCGTTCCTTCCTGTTTTGTTCATTGATTGTCAGTTTCCATCCGTGTACCACTTGTGTTAGTATGACGTTTATGATACTCCACAGTGTTTTATATCTTCATCCTTTTCATAAATACATTTGCAAATTGATCAAACAGCCTCGCGCCTCTCCATCATCATCACTACCACAATACATGACAAAGGTTCTATTTATTAAAATTAGTTAACACATTAGGGATTGTGAACAAACAATCTTTTTTGAATGGACAACATATTTTTACAGTATTTATTCATCTCAGTGTTAATTTATCAAAATACTGTTATTCATTGTTTGTTCAGGTTAGCTCATATTGCATGAATTAATCTTAACATACAATTTTACAGTTTTTCTGAATTGCTAAAACAGTAAACCCCATTCTCTGAACCAAATGCACAGTGGCCTAAACCATTTGTCGAATAAATCACTCTTTTTGCAAAACAATAAACACATTCTCACTCAATAAAACACATTCTGCACTGTGATCCACTTGTGTTACAAAACAGTAAACACAGGCAGCAAAATTTAACACAACTACAAAACAGTTGTCATCGTTTACACAAAATGGCTCAAAATTGTAAACACTTGTTTCTAATGATGTGAAAATGTGATGCTGTGGCAGAATTAATCTCTCATTGACTTTGATTTTGCAGTTGCACAACATCTCTGAGTTTACAGTAATGTGTTTTTCATTTAGAGTGTTCTTTGGGGTTTTGCAGTTGGACTACACTTCCAGTATACAATATGTTCACTGTAATACTGTAAGTTGTGATTACTATACTTTTTTGACAGAAACTGCTAAATGTTTTTACTATATACAATATACATTCTGTAACTACATGCCCTGGACGCTGTGTTCTCGATTTTCTGATGTAGTGTCTAATGAATGTTCTGTTGTGTTTATATATTGACTTGCTGTGTGTGAGATTGCCAGAAGAGTAAGGGATTTTTTTTAATGAAGTTTGAAGATTTGGTTTTGTGTTTAAAGTTGTGAGAAAATGGGTGAAGGATTCAAGAAATGTGTTTTTGCATTTAAGAAAAACTGTAACGTAAACATATATTTATGCAAGTAGAAATTAAGATTAACCTAGATAAATGCTGTAAAAGTATTGTTTGTTGTTAGTTCATGTTTAATAATTGATACAAATTGATTATTAATATAAAATATAACTACTGTAAAGTTTTACAGTATTTTTTAAATTCATTGCAGCTTTTATTAGTTTTTTTATATAGAGCCCACATTCAAAATATTTAGTTCCAGCTTGTAAATATTATCACATTACTGGTCATTACAATATGAATGTGTTGTAAGGTCTAGGTGCAATACAATGCTGGTAGATTAGGAGAGGAGAGTTACATTCCAGGGAAATGCACCCTGTTGGGCTGGCATGAGGTGAGGGAAAAAAGGGGGTAAGGATGGAGGGATGAAGGGGTTGAGGAAGGTGGGGGGAGCTGATGGGGTGGTTGGCCCAGCAGACAAAGCTATGGGGACAGATGGCTTCTCTCGCAGGGGCAAAGAGGGTCCTGGTTTTCACCTGCAACCCCATGGGAAATGCGGCCTCCTGTGCACATGCAGTCTGCTACACGCTGGATTCTGGAATGCTCCACCTCAGATAAATAGAGAAAGAGAGAGAAAAATAAGATTGTATTGATTGAATAAGAATGAGTATTTAAAAGGTAAAAAAAAAAAAAAAAGGAGTGCAAAAAGTGGAAAATAATATAAAATGAAAATTTGCTTTGCTACTAATAAAACCATACCAAATATTGTATCCAGCCTTGGCAAAACATATATAATGACATTGTTGGCATTTACGTGACCTTACATGTTGTAAATTATGAAGCATAATAGGTGTAAGATCATGCATGTAAACACACCTCATATTTATTTGCCATTTTCCCCTCCGTGCTTTAATTGGCACAGCCATGTTAAAACCATCTTTTTGGTGCTACCTGGGGTAATACCTTGGTTTTATTTGAAATATTTTGGTGTACCATGTAAATACTTTGGTAAATGAATTTGATCATTATTCAAAGTACCATGATTTTACCTTTTGATACAATCACCGTGATATCAGGATACCGCCACAGTCCTTTTTAGTATATGTAGAGCGCAATTCAGAATTTGTCTACATTTATCTGAATTATTTAGTTGTATAAATATAAGAGTAGACTATAGAGACTAGAGTTTATAAATTCTATCATATAGATTATAGAAAGTATAGATAGAACAATAAAGACAAAATGACCAAAGAAATGTGTCATTGTATCTCTCCAAACTCTACAAACCAAAATCACACATTAGGTGGTCATTCATCCTTTTCCATCCTTTGATTGGTTTTACTTTCTTCCTTCATGCTTCTCTTCCGACACCCCCCCCCCCAGATGCAGATGGTGCTTTTTAGGGTTGTGAATGAGGTCACCTAGGGTCATGATGAAGAGACAATACCTCGACCATTCACTCCTCGCTCCAGCAGAGCTAGCCAAAAGAGAGTGAAAGTAAACAATGAGCCACGGCCAGGGAACCGAGAGATAGAGAGAGAGTGTGTGTGTGAGAAACTACCAGGGTCAAGGCGGGGGTTTAAAGTTCTTGTGCTGTACTGCTGGCATTTACGCCTAACCCCTGTTGGGGTTCAGTGAGTTTAGAAAGCATTTTAAGAGTACAGAAAACAATTTAATCTTGTAAATGTTTCCAAACATTAGCCTGCAACAGTAACTAAAGAAAAAACTAAAACACATTTCCCCCTTCTGTGAGCAAAGTTGTTCAGTCTACTGTCAAAATTCTTTGTTGACACAAAACCAGGCTGATGTTAACTGTTACATAACACATTCACTCCTATATGAAAATATTACAGAATAATATTATAAGATAGATTTCATAAATGGATGCCAGTAGATTCATATACAGCAGGCTGTACCATTAACTTCGAAAGCTTCATATTATTAAATTGTTTTAAAATTATTCTTAACAGTTATATGTTTAATATATGTGCTGAAAAGAAACATTATGCATTTCTTGAATGTACTGTATATAAGAAAGATGCACACATGCATGAATTACAATATTCTGTTTGGATTCTCTTTGTCCAAACATTTAAATCCAAAACTTCTATAACAATCTGCTAATTCATTCATCACCACAAATATTTACATTTGATAGAAAGGTATAAGAGCCTTGTTCAAAATAATGTATATGTTTCCTTATGGGGCTGGATAATACAGTCCAATATTTACACCATATTTACAATGAGCATAGAAGTTCATAAAGCAGATCAGGGTAAAAAGCAGAACATTACGTTTAATAGATAAATTATGCTGCATGCTGTGCCTGATGAGTGCAATACAATAACAATGGATGAAAATACAGACAGTGAAAAGAGAGATATTCAGCTCTGAGCATATCTTCATATGAGCAATACTGTAAGTGATCTTTCACATTCTGCATATACTGTTTTTATCAGATTCTCCTGTTCTCACACATATTGATATTTACATGTTATTTCATCACATGTCATGTTCAAGGTTTGTGCAACCCTCTGACGTTTCAGCCATAGAACAAGATCCACTGTCACAGTAGATCACAGTAGATGTTGTATGGCTGAAACACAATGAGATTGCAATACATTATTTAAAAGTGTCAAAGTATATTTCACAATCATCCAGAAACTGTTTAAGAACCCCAGTATAGCTTCCTAACAGATGTATTGAAGCTTAAGCATTCCATGGTAAGAGCTCAGGCAGGCAGCATTTGGCATGCAGGCATACACATGCTTTATTGATCTTATCAGCTGGAGGCCACACAAATCAATTGAGATGATAAGCAGTTCTATTGAACTTTCTCATCTTTTGGTCAGTATGACACCTGTTCCTACTAGTGTGCTCCATAAAAGCCTGGTTCACCGAAGCAGTAAGTACATACTCCAGATGTAAAAAAGAGTAATAAAGAATGATTGACTCTTCCAGTTAACACATTGTCATTGTGTTGTGGAGTCAATAAACTGATTGTGTGTTCAAAATGCTATAGAAAATCCCAGATTTAAAGGGTGCTCACCTCAGTTCAGGAGTTTACCTCACATTTATTTTTTATTCGTTTTTAACATTATCAACTAAATGACATTACATCATAATAGAAAAAAATGTTGAAAAAAAATTTGAAGAGAAGCAATCATAACTTGTAATTTTTTATTTTTTTTAAGACAAAAACAAATTGTGGGGTCTGGGTAGCTCGGTGAGTATTGATGCTGTCTACCACCCTGGAGTTGCAAGCTCAAATCTAGGGTGTTTATGAGTGACCCAAGCCAGGTCACCCAAGCAACCAACGTGGCCCGGTTGCTAGGGAGGGTAGAGTCACATGGGGTAACCTCCTCATGGTCGTGATTAGTGGTTCTCGCTCTCAGTGGGGTGCATGGTAAGTTGTGTGTGGATTGCGGAGAATAGCATGAGTCTCCATATGCGAAGTCTTCATGGTGTCATGCACTACAAGTCACGTGATAAGATGCACGGATTGGCAGTCTCAAAACGGAGGCAGCTGAGACGTCCTCCAACACCCAGATTGATGTGAGTAACCGCGCCATCACAAGGACCTACTAAGTAGTGGGAATTGGGCATTCCAAATTGGGATAAAAGGGGCAAAAAAAAAAAAAAATGAAATATGGATTTTAAGATGGTGCAGAAGTATCAACACAAGTAGAAAGTGCAACAGCCAAGGTTTCACAGAGGACACATGTCAGAGAATGGGAGGTATTCTCATTTTAATGAGACAGCCTCTGTTATGCTAATCGGTTTTTGTGCTTTTCGTTTTCACCATTCCTTCCCTTGCCCTGTCTTCTGGCCAGCCATATCAATAGACTGGGAGCTGCCCGCTGCCCGTGAATGATGACCACCCTCTCAGACACTTGCCCCCCCCCCCCCCCTTACCCTCCCAGCCTGGCCTTTTCCACCTCCTTAACCCCAAAAACATCCTTTTTCCATCTGGACTTTGATTGACAGGTTCTGGGAATCAGGAGAAGAGCTGAGATTCACAGATCATTAGTAGGAGAGAGAAATCTGTGCACTTCTGTGTGTGTATGTGTGTATTGGGGTAGGGAGGCATTAATCCTCACAGTGACACCACAACACCCCCATCATGGCCCCTTTCAGACCCAAATCCTCAGCCTTGGGGGTCATTAAGTCTAAGGGGTAATTTCACATCTTAGATTGGCTAATCTGTCTGATCCATCAAAGTTGGACGAAGAACGATTTTGTTCACCACAAGAAGCTCAGAACTTTTCTCCATCCAGTTGGCCAGTCATTATGGTTTAAAATCCTCTAGTACTTTCAACCAATTATTGTCAGTGTGTGTTACCTCATTCTGTAAAATCTGGGGTGGCACAATGGAGACAGAAGAAGATCTTTTCCCTGTACCATTGTTGGTTTGTTTCCCCCATGCAGGAAGATACTTAGGATTCACTTTCTGATTCAGATTATCTATGTATTGTATTTATATGAAAAAGTTAAGCCCTTTCCCTCCTTTGTACACTGTGCCATTGCTGATCTCTTGGCTTTAGTCTTCTGTTTGATTGAAAACGTGTATGTATTACTGCATGTGTTTGTATGCCTTAGTGGGTTCCCTAGTCCACTAGTAAACAATTGTGTTTTTTTATTTTTTTATTTAAAAAATATATATACTATCAGCATAATATTTTAGTGGTAAATTTAATTGAAAAATTAATACAAAAATGAAAGTATTTAACAGAGTATTTGAATGTGGTTTGCATTTGTATTCGTTCCTTTAATGACAATACAAAACGTCTCGGTTATGAACGTAACCTGAGAGGGAATGAGTCATTACGTAATGATGCAATTGAGTCTACGTCAGTGGTCTCACGTTGTCTGAAGCCTGCATACAATCACGCCAATTTATCAGCTGATGACGCTTGAGCCATAATCATAGGGAGCCACGTCACAGGCTCTATATAGGCGAGCGCTTGGCGCCATCTCACCAGATTTTTTGTAAAAGGCATGAGCCTATGCAGCATCTAGAGTGTATGGCCAGCTACACAATGTCTCATTCCCTTACAGGGAACCAAGGATATGTTCATAACAGAGACGTTCCCTTTCAAGGAAACATCAATGTTGCATAATGGCGCAATTTGGACGAGATTCCATCACACCATGCGAACAGAACTGCCAACTTTCTAAGCCTGTGTGGTAAGCTTACAGTGATGTACCAGAGAGCTAAAGAAATATAAATCTCAAAAACGTACTCCTGGTACAACAGAGAGGACCACCTTGCCACCATGCCCATAAGGATGCCATGCTCCTTGCAGAATGGGCTTGAATACACAGAGGCGAAGGCAAACCATGTGCCTTGTAAAAACTCAAGATTGCATCCACAATCCAATGAGACTTGGACACCGAAACAACCCCGCTGAGGCCACCAAAGCACAAGAACAACGACGTACGCCATTGACTAGTACGGTCAATATAAACTTGCAGAGTCTGTACTGGGCATAGCAAATGTAGCCTCCTTTGTTCGTCCGACTCAAATGGTGGAGGAGAAATGTACTGAAAATGAATAATATAAGGACATAGAGATGACTGTAGGCAAATAGCCCAAACGAAGTCTCAGCACGATCTTAGATGACCCGGAAAATCCATGCACAAGGGATTGACCGACAGGGCATGCAAATCACCAACCCTCTTAAACGATGCCAATGCTAATAACAAGGCCGTTTTTAGAGATAGTCATTTATCAGATACTGATCTTAAAGGCTCGAATTGAGCAGCCAAGAGCAACTCTAACCAACATCTAACTCTAACATAGATAAATCCCATAAACAGACACAGATGGAATGAAAAGGTCTAAGTCTGTGTGCTCTACACACAAAACGAGAGACAAGAAAATGTCTTCCAATAGAAACTCACCAGCACATGCTCAACCGCTATAGTGACCACATAACTTTACGTGTTGCATGGTGTAACCCCAGCTCCAAAAAAATCATTTAAACGTATATAATCTTCTCATTGACAGAGTTCTAACATTTAAGATGGTATCAAGCACAGCGGGAGATAAACCATCATTCAAAAGAGGGCCCCCGTTTAGGGGGCCAAACCCACAATTTCCATAACTTTTGTTAGCCTTTTAAGTCCCCAGGCCTGAGCACCTATCATGCAAACGCTCATCAACCATGCAACAGGGCTCCAAAAACAGGAGAGACAGAAAGAGACCCATGCCTCAAAATAGAAGGAATTAGGTATTTTTAAACAAGTGGCAACCATTTCCATTTTTGTTGCAATGAAAAACCTCCAAATCAGCGTTTCCTGATGGAAAATGGCCTGCGTGATGCATAATGGTGCCGAACAAGGCATAGGAGTATGTTTCTACGGCGAGAATGGTGTGTCCGTCCGAAAGGAGAAAGAAAGACATGGAAAAGTCAGGTTCCTGTCCTCAGTCCTTTATATGACAAGAGCCAGATCCTCAAGGCTCATATGGTTCCTTTCAGAGACCGCATGGTTTGACAGAGCCTCAATGAAGCACCATCAGGCCTGTTTAACAATGTGGTTGAATCCACACATGAACGCATCATTTCCAATGATGTCCTCACTTTTTGACACTCAAAATTGAGAACATAGTCCTTCGGTGTGAGTCACTAGTAACCAACACAGCCTTAGACAAATTTGTACATTGAAGAAAATATTGTAAGATTGCGGCAAGTGCTTGCCTATATAGAGCCTGACAGGTGGCATCACTATGGGCATTGCTTACTCACCATCAGCCATTAAATTGGCATTATTGTATACAGGCTTCAGACCATGTGAGACCACTGGCATAGTCCCAATTGGATCATTAAGCAACGTTGATGTTTCCTTGAAAGTGAACCTGATGATATATGTTAACATGATTTTGAGAATGTTTCAAAGAGTGTCTTTAATGCTTCAAAGGAAGCATGTAAATCTGTCCCTTCAAGCAAAGGAGTTAACATGGTCAATATCACAAATTTGCTTGATTAGTGACCTAGAAGTAGTGCTGAATCTTAAATATTTCATTTAAAAATTCCAAAAGTGAAAAATCTGTTTCCAGGTTTAAATTAAATGTAAAATCTCATATTTTCAATGTGGATTTTTGGACCCCACTCTGTATGAAATAGTACAGTCCTGCTCTGAGTTAATGTTTTTAATGTGTATTTGTTCATTTGTTCTTGGATTCAATTGATAGAGAGAGGCCACAACACTTGACTTTAGAGTCACTCTAGAGAAGTTGTGATATGTACATTCCCACTTAATGTCTTACCTTCCTTCTCTCTCGTTCACCAGGGTGACAGTGTGTCTGGAGTCTGTACAGGCTGGGAGACAGTAATTGAGAGCTACTCAGCATTGGAGTGTTGGGACACTCTTAATGGAGAGGTGCTCCATAGTCAGCAGACCTCCACACCCAAACCTCCATAATGATAGCAACTGAGAGAGAGAGAGAGAGAGAGAGAGAGAGAGAGAGGAGTCAGAGCAAACACAGACCAGACTGCTCAGTGCCCTGACCTTTTAATCTGTCCTTCACTTCTCTCCTTCCCTGATTCCCTATGCCTTTTCCCACATATTCCTGTACCACTTGTCCTTTTCAATCTGCCCATTTTGATTCATTCTTAAAGGATTAGTTAACCCAAAAATGAAAACTCTGTCATAATAAACTCCCCCTCATATTGAAATCCAGATGACTATTTCTTCCATTGAACACAAAAGAATATTTCTAATAATGTACTTGTTGCACATTTCCATGCAATATCAATGAATGGAGAAATTCACATAAAAAAATAATCCTTGACATCCTTTCTAGCCATGTTTGTGAGAGAAATAGCAATGTCCGAATCGTCCGGTTCATTTGTTAATGAATTGTCATTTTGAGTTGGATTTGTTCAATGAATCTTTGGAACCAATTCACAACACCGGCCTAAAATAATGTGGTCCTGAATCAGACTCTGGATCTTAAATTGAAATATTGCAATATTATACTTGAGTGAAAGATTATCAGAGAATACTGAATTTCGGTCTGTTCTTTACACAAAGCTTTAATGTGGCATGCACATGAGTCATACGGAGCACTTTTATGATACTTATATGGTGCTATTGCATTATTTTTGAAACCTAAAATCTCCCCATTCTTTCTAATTGCATGTTAACATGTGACTAGTACATTTTTATCAAACGGGTTTGGAACAACATTAAGGTGAATAAATGGTGACAGAATTAAAATTTTTAGGTGAACTATCTCTTTCATAAATTGTCACTGCCAACTGTGAAAGCATATGCATTTAAACACATTTACAATCAGTAGAACAGCTGGACCAAGAGGGCTTTCTGGTTTTAAACTGATCAGCTGGATCAACGGCACCAGAAATCTATGTAAAGCCCAGATCTGCCACTCATCCTCTGGCTGGCCGGCCCTGTGATTGGCAGAGGATGAGCTCGGAAGGAGGATGAGCATCGACACCATTTGCAGACTGAAAATTGTAGTAAGGATCCAGCTGTGACTCTGTCGACCTGCTGCCGATTCTGAATAGGGTTACCCACACGCTCTCAGCACTCTCTTGAGGATATCAGAAGAGAGGGCATCGACAGACTATTCAGCTTGTAAAGATCCAGGAGAAAAAGTCTGAGAGACAAAATGTGAGAATGAAAGGAAATGAGAGAGTGAGGGATGGGGGATTGGTGGGGGAGAGAGGGGAGCAAGTGAGCAGCAAGATGTACCGAAGAGGGAGTGAGAAGGTGGTGAGTGCAGCGGCAGGCGATGGGACTGCACTAATTGATCTCTGGGTAATGCAGGGGGCTGTGTCTCAGGGGCCCAGCAAAGGGAGTGGAAGATAGGGGGGGTCAATAGTATTCAAATCCAGGTACATAGCAGGGAGGAGGAGGAAGAGCTGAAGGAGGCTCTCTATAGAGGTGCAGCTGGATAGACCTTCTAGAAGATTTGCGATTGAAGGCATACACTTGCCGCCCCCTGTGTTAATGTGTCTTTTATTGGTCCTCATTTTTGTTCCTGTTTTTAAGACACAAGGGAAGGATATCCATGGCAGTGGTGAGTGGCAAGGGTAGGAGGTGGAGGGGTGGGAGGGAAGAGGGCCAGCCGATCAGGGTATCATTTTTTATTCCCCCTAATTGATGTGAACAGTTCTTTTGACCCTAATTAGCAGTCTGTAATCTCTCATTTGCATATCACAAAGGCAACACTATTTGCATATTTGTAAACGAGAAGGGTCTTGCATCTGCATGCGTTCCCCTGTTTCCTTTTCTCTCCATTAGTCATCTCCTCCCTCCCTCCCTCTCTCTCTCTCTCTCGCTCTCTCACTCTCTCTATCTCTCCCAGTCATACATCGTGCCAGACAGGGGTGGTGTACACAGGACTACATAAGAGATTGGCACTGACTACTAGTGGTATTGGCACTGTATCTAGCAGAGGTAGATAGAGACAAAGAGTGAATTACAAAGAAAGAGAAAGGCAGCAAAACAAAGTTCTAGTAATGACAGTGTGACACATGAACGAGTGAGAAAGTGACAAACTGAGAAAATGACAGAAATGGTTAAATGAGTTCATTATAATGAGAGAGAAGAAGCTAGACATTGTGTGGCAGGCTTCTGTTTAATATAGGATTTACAGTGACTGACTGATCTGCCAGTTGGTAGACTTACACCAGGGCTTCACGTCATTTCTTAAGATCTCATAAAAATTGTGTATTTGATAGCTCATTGATTGGGATCTCTTCATCGGTCTCACTTGCATTTTTATTTTTGCTCGTTTCACTTTCCTTTCACTATCAAAAATGCTAATTTATTGGATATTGAAGGTTATTAGATATTATTTTAGATTATATATACATTACTGCCCTATAAAAAGTTATAAACATTTTTATTTCCTCAAAAATAAATCAGTAGAATCTTAAAAGGCAGAACATTTTGTTAATCTCAATGGTTATTGTTGAAGTCTGATGTAAGAACCTACTACCACAGTAGACACCCCTTCTGAAAAGACCAGCTTTAATGTATAGTTTACCCAAAAATAAAAATGTCTTTCATCCTTTATGCACCCTCATGTTGTTCCAAAGCCATATGACTTTCTTTCTCCTTTGGTACACAGAGTGACAGCCTCAGTCACCGTTAATATTCGTTGTATAGAAAAAAGATACAGTGAAGGTGAATGGTGACTAAAGTTGTCATTCTTCCTAACATCTCGTAAGTTAAAGAGAATTAAAGAACTATTCATTACCACCAGCACACAGTATGCTGTGTCAACTTGATCACTCAGTCGGCATGTTGTTTTCGAGATTTCAACTACCCTAGGATCATACACATTATGCCAACTCACTGACAAGTGCCATCTCCCATCAGACATTTTTGCATCAGCTCAGCCATGTTTACCTTCCCCTGTTTCACGACCGGAAGTGCATTGCATAAGTAACGAGGGAGACCCAGGTTCTGATCCTGTACTAAAACCAGAAAGTAACCACATTTACATAATCAGTGATGAGAGTGGTTCAGAGGTTGCATTTTTCCCTATAACATTACATTTTAATGCCACTCTGATGGTTAGGTTTAGGTTTGGGGTTCATTTTGTGAAATATTAATTCCTCTTTATTGTATAAGCTGAAAACAACACGCTTCACAGCTCACTTTTGCCGTGCCTTTGTGGACATTTCATCCAGAAAATGGAGTTCACACCTGCCCATACACCCAAAACACTTTCTACAAACTAGCCACTGGGTGCAGTGTTTTGCATTTTGGCAAGCACAGAACTATTTTAGCTAAAGAAAAATCAACCTACTGTTTCCGATTTCATTGTGAGATCATTCTGTTAAGCATCAGGCTTCTAATCTATGTTAACAAGCAAGAATTCCTTGGTCAACCAATTTCATATATAAGGTTATGATGATTGACCAACTTCAGCAGGTGAGGTGATGCTGGTCCACCATCCAGACCATGACAAAGCAGCTTAAACCAGCCTAGACCTGTATGGAAATTCAAGCTGATTTGATCTGGTCTTTTCAGCTGGGACAAATTATGCTAATATGCGCTACCAAACTATGCTTAGCGCATTACAGCTCCAGTAGCTCAAATCTGAATTACCCGTAGCATTCAACAAATTTACATTCTTAACACCTGAACCATGCAATCTAAGAATAAGATCACCAGACAAGTTTAATCAGGTTATCTAGTGCTTAAAAATAGATAATGTATGCAACAAACGCTATGCTGCTGATCTGAATAAGACCAACAACCATTAAAGACCCTGTCCGCGTGCCAGCTTTAACAGAGCCCTTAAAAAAGTCTTGTCGGGCATTTCTCATTCCCTTGTCACGGCTGACCCTTCCAAAGCTTCCCTCAATTACTATGGAAATGGGGGCTAATTGAATGGTTGGTGTGAAATAGGGAAGACAACATGGCCTACATTATGATAAGGAGCACAGACAATAGGTGAGCCTTCTCACTGGGGACGCTTGGCTTAGTGGCAGATTGAACATGGCTCTCTCTTATCTCTCCTGGGGTACAGGTATTCCAAACCCTGTGCCATAAGTCCTAATGTTAGCATTAGCAAGCCGCATGACCACCAGGTTAGCCAATGGTAGGGCAACATCTCGTTTTGTATTCACTCTTGGCTCAGTCTCAATATCCTAAGGATATAGAGGCGATTATGTGGCAGTGATTTTTGCATATGCCACTATGGGATGCCCTTTTGTGCTTGCTGCTGCCTTTCTGTATGGATTAGCTTCAAAGACTTTTTCAGCAAGCGTTTTTCTTGTGTATGTTTGTACTGAATTATCGCTGTATGTGGTGGGAAATTAAGCCCTTATAGGGATAGTCATGCAAAACTGAAAATTCTTTCATAATTTACTCACTCACAACATAATATTTAACATAATAATTTAAAACTATATTCATAATTAAAATCTTGATGAAATCATAAGATGTCCTTTCAAGTCGTATAAAAATATAATTTTAGCTAGCATCCTATCCAAGACTTTATTTTAAGAAAAGAAGTATTAATTAACATTTATGGTTACTCATTTTATAGTGAGAAAGGAATTACATTTTGGTCTGTTCTCACCCAAAACTGATTGTATCGCTTCAGAATTGATTAAACCACTAGAGTCCTATGAATTACTTTTATGATGCCTTTAAGTGATATTTGGACATTCAGAGTTCTGGCCACCATTCACGTGCTTTGTATGGATCTACAGGGCTGAAATATTCTTCTAAAAATCTTTATTTGGGTTCTACATCTGGAATGTCATGAGGGTAAGTATATAATGAGGAAATGTTCATTTTTGGGTGAACTATCATTTTAAACACCTAATTTCTAATGTATGGGAGTATTGTTTTACGATACATTTCTACTTAATTTGGAAATTATTGCATTTTAAAAGCTCCACAACTAGCCTCATTGTCACCAAACACTTGAAGTGTTCAGAACAAGAGGTCGCGGAACAAACGCACCTTTTCAGCTCATGGAGGAAGAAAAGGAGGAGGAGGGAAAGCTTCACTTTGATTTTGTTTGTGCTGTGGAAGAAAGCTGCATCGCCTCTGCAATTAGCCTTAATAATCTGCATGTGTATGTACAGGTCCTTCTCAAAAAATTAGCATATTGTGATAAAGGTAATTATTTTCCATAATGTAATGATAAAAATTAAACTTTCATATATTTTAGATTCATTGCACACCAACTGAAATATTTCAGGTCTTTTATTGTTTTAATACTGATGATTTTGGCATACAGCTCATGAAAACCCAAAATTCCTATCTCAAAAAATTAGCATATCATGAAAAGGGTCTCTAAACGAGCTATTAACCTAATCATCTGAATCAACTAATTAACTCTAAACACCTGCAAAAGATTCCTGAGGCTTTTAAAAACTCCCAGCCTGTTTCATTACTCAAAACCGCAATCATGGGTAAGACTGCCGACCTGACTGCAGTCCAGAAGGCCATCATTGACACCCTCAAGCAAGAGGGTAAGACACAGAAAGAAATTTCTGAACAAATAGGCTGTTCCCAGAGTGCGGTATCAAGGCACCTCAGTGGGAAGTCTGTGGGAAGGAAAAAGTGTGGCAAAAAACGCTGCACAACGAGAAGAGGTGACCGGACCCTGAGGAAGATTGTGGAGAAGGACCGATTCCAGACCTTGGGGGACCTGCGGAAGCAGTGGACTGAGTCTGGAGTAGAAACATCCCCGCATTCCCCAGGTCAAGCCACATTTGAACCAGAAACAGCGGCAGAAGCGCCTGACCTGGGCTCCAGAGAAGCAGCACTGGACTGTTGCTCAGTGGTCCAAAGTACTTTTTTCGGATGAAAACAAATTTTGCATGTCATTCGGAAATCAAGGTGCCAGAGTCTGGAGGAAGACTGGGGAGAAGGAAATGCCAAAATGCCTGAAGTCCAGTGTCAAGTACCCACAGTCAGTGATGGTCTGGGGTGCCATGTCAGCTACTGGTGTTGGTCCACTGTGTTTTATCAAGGGCAGGGTCAATGCAGCTAGCTATCAGGAGATTTTGGAGCACTTCATGCTTCCATCTGCTGAAAAGCTTTATGGAGATGAAGACTTCATTTTTCAGCACGACCTGGCACCTGCTCACAGTGCCAAAACCACTGGTAAATGGTTTACTGACCATGGTATTACTGTGCTCAATTGGCCTGCCAACTCTCCTGACCTGAACCCCATAGAGAATCTGTGGGATATTGTGAAGAGAAAGTTGAGAGACGCAAGACCCAACACTCTGGATGAGCTTAAGGCCGCTATCGAAGCATCCTGGGCCTCCATAACACCTCAGCAGTGCCACAGGCTGATTGCCTCCATGCCACGCCGCAGTGAAGCAGTCATTTCTGCTAAAGGATTCCCGACCAAGTATTGAGTGCATAACTGAACATAATTATTTGAAGGTTGACTTTTTTTTGGTATTAAAAACACTTCTTTTATTGGTCGGATGAAATATGCTAATTTTTTGAGATAGGAATTTTGGGTTTTCATGAGCTGTATGCCAAAATCATCAGTATTAAAACAATAAAAGACCTGAAATATTTCAGTTGGTGTGCAATGAATCTAAAATATATGAAAGTTTAATTTTTATCATGACATTATGGAAAATAATGACCTTTATCACAATATGCTAATTTTTTGAGAAGGACCTGTATGTGTCTCTATGATGAGAGCAAGAGGAAGACAATGTTAGCTGTTTTTAGCACATCTTTTTCCGGTGTTTAAGAAGATTAAATCAAGCTAGTTCAATGTACAAGGAATGTTGTTCCACCTTTATACTACCAAATTCATACTAATGTTTAGTCACCACAGTTCTTCAGACAATTGACTTCACATTGATGTGAGAAGTCATTTTAGAGTCTTTGGAATGGAGAAAATTATCTTTGGTTTGATAAAGCAATCTTGGGGACTGTTCAGACTGAACCTGTTCTTGCGCTAAATCTAAATGCAGCTCAAGAAACACTTTATTGTAATGAGACACACTTTCAAAAGTTGACGTTCTTTTTAACCTGACACAAAGCCTAAAAAACTTGGTGGTCCTGCACAAGATGCTGAAAAAAGCAAGATGCAACACAATGGTCAAAGACATCCATGTAGCGCATGTTTAAATACAGTAGATAAACAATGGAAAAAAACAGCACATACTGGTACAAAAATGTGTTCATGTGAATGGATCCTTATTCCTCCTCTTCACTCTCTCTCTCTTCCAATTGCTTTCTCTTTCTCTTTATGTCCAATGGATGAGTCCTTATTTCTGCTGTTCTCCAAACCACAGAACTGTTAAATCCGAATTTCACATTAATATGTTATTTGGCTCTTTTAAAGTTTTTTAAACAGCATTTGGAGTTGACTTTATCTGACCTGGTGTGCTAGTTTCTTGTGTAAGAATGTCTTTTAATAGTGTTCCTATCTATAGAGAGAAAAACAGAGGGGGAGAGAGTGCTTCATTCATGTACAGAACACATGGAGCAAAGCAGTCAGCTCTACCCAATCAACACACCACGCACCAGCCTAAAAGCATGATGAGGGAAGTGAAGAGAGAGAGAGAGAGAGATGCAGAGATTGATGGATAGACATTTGACGATGTTTCCTCGTGATGTCTGGTCATCCTCCACCTCAATTCTTTATTTTCTTTTTCCTCTCATCTATGTTGTTCTGTTCTTTATTCCCCTCTCTTTCACAGCTCTTCCCCGCTGCGGGCCTGCACGAGCCCCCTGCCTCTGCCCCATATTGGATCTCAGTGGGCATTTGGTGTTTTTAATGAATAGGCAAATGAGAAGAGAGTTCTCGTCAACAAGGGTGGGGGTGTCTGTGGAAGGGCGGGGCCAGGTTTGGAGCAAGGGCGATGCTGGGCCGAGGTGATTGGGCCAGTGGGCGTTAAAAAAAAAAAATTGCCATGGGTGGATAAGTGCCCTGGAGTGCACATTTCAATATGGTGTCCCGTCAGGTTTGGATGTGCACACGCGCCGTGTCGGGCACTGATCTGTGAGAAAAAAAGCCCTCCATGGCCTCCTCCTTCTCTGCAAAATTCAATTCCAACTTTTCAAATTGCTTATTGCTCTGTGTTTTCCCTCCTCCTGGGGGTGTGTGTGTATGTGCGGTGAGTTTTGGCAGTGTATTAGTCTTTTCAAAGGCTCCTTCTTGGCTCCCATTTGCCTGTCGAAGATCACCTTTAATGTCCTCACTTTAGTGCACCATGTGTGGGATTTCGCATGCTAAACCACTGTGATGTTAAGATGTAACTAAGACACAAACACACACATGGGCATATATAAAATCATACAATCACACTGATACACAACAGAGTGAAAGCTAATGACTGTGAGTCAGGCAGGAAGAGCGCATTACCAAGGTGAGGTAAAAAGAAAGGATGCTTCAGAATAGCAGCAGGTTAATGAACTTGTGTTTGATGCTTCACAACCAACGCCTCATTGGAGGTCTATTAGAGTAAATACTCAACAGAGAGGCGAAGTAGATTGGACATTTGAATTGGGAGAGCTCTGCTGGGACTCTATGGAATAAGACTGTGTGCATGTCCTTTGATATGACCTGCACAAAATGACAAACAGGGCCGAAACATACAGGAAAAAGAGGGGGTGGAATAAGAGAAAATTTAGAACACAGACATGATTAAGAGACAGACAAAAACATTTGGCTGGTGTTATAGCGTTAGTTCACCCAAAATTGGAAATTCTGTCATCATTTACTCATCCCCGTATATACAGTATATATGACTTTCTGTTTCTATAAAATGTAAAGGAGAAATTTTTAAGAATGTATAGGCCTTTATTACACTTCCACGTTCGCAGAGTGTGTTATAATTTTGGCTGGTGATGGGATCCTGACATCCATATTCTGTGTTCTTGTTGAGCACAAGGGCGTAGATTTTTCTTCGACATTTGTGGGGTTGCAGTGTGAAGCATTTGCATGTTTCCATTCATCATTAAGCCCTTATAGGGATAGTCATGCAAAACTGAAATAATATTCAACATAATAATGAAAAAATATATTCATAATTGAAATCTTGATGAAATCATAAGATCAAGTCGTATAAATTGTTTTTTTTTAAATGAGTCAATACTCTGGTTGCAGCACCAAATTGGTCCAGTTGCTAGAGAGCTTAGAATCACATGGGGTAACACCCTCATGGTCGCTATAATGTTGTTTGCTCTCGGTGGGGCACGTGGTGAGATGTACGTGGATGCCGTAATGCATGAAGCCTCCACATACGCTATGTCTCTGTGGTAACATGCTCAACAAGCCACGTGATAAGATGCGCGGATTGATGGTCTCAGACGAGGAGGCAGCTGAGTTTCGTCCTCCTCCACCTGGAATGAGGCGGGTCACTACGCCACCACGAGGACTTAGAGCGCGTTGGGAATAGGGCATTCCAAATTGGGGAGAATAAGGGAAGAAAATAATTAATAATAAAAAAAATGTATCTGGTTCCAACGGTTCTCGAGTTTACAGCTCACTGGAGGTGAAGACTTTCAGTGAATAATTATGTAAATTTGTCTGTTTTTCACCTAATGCTGTAGGACTTCAGAAGACTTGTAATAGTTCACAAGTCATATGGACTACATTTATCATACTTTTATGGTGCATTTCCATCCTTTTTGAAGCTTAAAAGCTCTAGCCCCCATTTATTTTAACAGCATGGAAAAAATAACTCTCTGTATCTTCTTTTGTGTTTCGTGGAAGAAAGAAATTATTTTGGGTTTGGAATGACATGAAGTTGACTTAAAGACTCATTTTATTTTTGGGGTGAACAATTCCTTTAAAGGAGGTAAACAAACAGAGAGAGAAGTGGGAGAGGTAGGGAATGTGTTATAGTGTGTGTGTTCTCGTGTGTCACAGAGGTTTTGTGAAACAAGGGTCTCCAATAAAGGATGCTTAAATATTTATGCCTTTGAAGCAACAAGGGTGTGACGGTTCAGCACACACTCCACCACTGTGTCCACCCAAAGAAAAGAGGGAAAGAATGAGAAAAGGGAAAAGTTGACTGAAATATTAATGGGCTAAGTAAATTAAAGCTGAAACTATGCACACACACAAAAGAGGTTTCACCCTCAATGTCTATTTTATTGTCTGTGATATTGTTATGTGGTGTGTTGGGGGTGGGGGGTTGTGGATGGGTGCATTGTGGGTAATTAGATAGACTGCTGAACTATAGGCTACAGAAGAAATGGATACAGCAAGATCACTAGGCCTGAGGTGAGCAAGGAAGATTACATGCCTTTATGTTTAAGGGCAAAACTCATTTTATAAGTTTAAGACCCACACAGTATCTGTGCCCGTTGAAAACTCACACAAATTTCTACATTTCCCCTGTCTCTTGCATATTCGTCTATTAAATATAGTTGCCTAAAATCAGTGCAGAAAACACACACAAAATACATCAACAAAATCTATCCAGGTCTACTCATGACACATTCATGTCACATATTGGAAACATTTAAGTAAAGTGGAGAAAAAGAATAATCTCACTGAAAGGATCATTCAGTCGAAAATGAAAATCTGTCTACAGTTTACTCACCCTTATGTTGTTCCAAACCCATAAATTTTTCTTTATTCTATGAAACACAAAAGAAGGAATTTTAAGGATGTCACATTTACTGATTTCAGTATAATGGCAATTGATGGTGACTCAATTTAAACAGGGTCAGGTGTAGGATAGTGCAAATGTTTCCTCTCCCTCCATGTCAGCTCACCAAAATCGAGCTGCGGGTGTTCGTGAAATACTGGCCTGGAACTGTAAATCAACATCCTAGCCAAGATAAGCTCATGGTATTGTTTGTGACCATGGACAGTTTTTTGCAGGATGCATGCTTTTGTTTCCCCTATTGAAAGTTCGGTGTCACAGACAAGAGAGGTGCTTTCTGTCTTCACCTTGTGTCTGCGTCTTTTTTATTTACATCTATAGTTTTACAGTGATAGTTCATATTGTTTGTCATTGTACATTAAACTACTTTGTTTTTGCCATGAACGTAACCTTGGTGCTGTCATGGCATTACTTTCTATTAATTTATCCATCCATCCATCTATTTAAATTCCTGTATATTTACCTAAATGACTTTACACATTTAGTTTCACTGGTAAAATATCATTACCCTTCACTACCCTACAAAGGCCAAACTCAGTTACTACACCAACACTTAAACTTAAATTGTTTTGAATTATTTGCTATAACTCTACAATAATGTTCCATTTGATAACATTAGTAAATGCATTAGTTATCATTAACTAACAATTAACAATATATTTGTTACATCATTTATTAATCTTTGTTAATGTTAGTAAATAAAAATACAATTGTTCATTGTTAGTTCATGTTAGTTCATAATGCATTAATTACTGTTAACACAACTTTTGATTTAAAAATGTATAAGTGTATGTTGAAATTAACATGAACTAAGATTAATAAATGATTAAAATAAGTATTGTTCATTTCTAGTTCATGTTACTAATGTTAACAAATGGAACCTTATTGTAAAGTGTTAAAAATTATTTTGATGTGGATTTTTACTGCATATCATTATATTTTCTCTGAGCCAAACTCAACATAGTCTAGGACCTGATTTCAGACATACTCAATTTTGCATTTTACTTTTGAAGGGCAGTGTAATTGCTTATTGCATTTCCATTTATCAAATTAATCAAAAAACTCAAAGATTAAGAATCATCATCATTTAAATATTCTATAATTATTGTTTTAAGCAGTTCCTATATGTGTTCCAAATTTTGGTTCTCAATCTTATATGTTATTGATCTCTAAATCAATATACTGTATTTCCTTCCACTTAATCCTTGTTATCTTCATTGGTATTATTTATCTCCACAGCATCCTTGGATTCTGATTTGTCTTTCTAGTTTGATTTAATGCTATAATTCTAATTAATTTGAAAGAGTATTGCTGTATATTATTTCTTAGTAATGGAGGCAGTATATCAAGAATACATTTGTCAGGGCCCACTTCAATGTTATTGTGATGATCAGGGAAGACAGACAAGAGTGCGGATCCAAACGCAGGCTTTATTGGGATAAAGGACAAAATAAACAAACACTAGAACAAAGGAAAGTCCACGATGGGAAAACAGGCAGGAACGCGAGAACAGCAGGGGAACCTTGGACGGACGGCAGGGGAACC
Source organism: Xyrauchen texanus (assembly GCF_025860055.1). Taxonomy (NCBI): domain Eukaryota; kingdom Metazoa; phylum Chordata; class Actinopteri; order Cypriniformes; family Catostomidae; genus Xyrauchen; species Xyrauchen texanus. Next base: position 31,465,432 of record NC_068292.1, read on the forward strand.
TTGGACGGACGACAGGGGAACCATGAACGGGTAGACAGACTGACAGGGAACACGGACAGAAGGCGTTAAAGCAGACATCGGAACTGATACACGGAAACGTGATACTAACATTAACGAACGACAACCACAGCACAAACAGACAGGGCTTAAATACACAGACACAGAACAAAGGAACCAATGAGCAAACAAAACCAATGACAGATTAACGAAGACAGGTGATAATAAAATAAACGACAGGTCCGAACAATAACGCTGTGACAGCGGTGATGAGGAGTGAGGACGAAGGGAAGTGTAGTTCTAACAGAGACAGTGAAACACAGGCGGGCAACAAGGAAGACATGACAGGGAGCGTGTTCGGTGAAACAGAAAACACGGGACGGACCACATGGAAACGTGACATGAACGTGACTAGAGAACACAGGGATCGTAACAGTTATGATTATATACAATGTTTATGGGTTTACTTATTTCAATATATTTTTAATATGGTGAATAAGAGTAAAATATAGGTATAATAGGCCTCATGATCTTAACAAAATAACGCTATGTTATGCCAGACATGAAAATAATTAGATTGAGTACAACACATCTCGCACCGTCAGTCCATGTAACACAGTTTAGCTAGTTGTTGCATTTCATACAGGGACCCCCAGTGTCACTACATCGACACAACATTCAGTGAGTGACAGAAAGGGAATGTCCTGGTTACTTTCATAACCTCCATTCCCTGATGGAGGGAACAAGCCATTGTGTCCCCCCTGCCACAACACTGAACTACCCGCTGAAATTATACCCGCTACCCCTAAATTAGTGTTTGCGAGCCCGTTCCTTTTATATCCGTATGTCCAGGGGAGTGGCATGCAAATTCCATTCACCAATTCCTATTGGCCTTTTCTCAAAGATCAGAGGTGTTTGGGGCTCCCAAGAGCAACCCCTAGTGTCACTACATCAACACAATGTCTCGTTCCCTCCATCAGGTAACCAGGACGATATGATAAGTTGACTACATTTTTGTGTGTTTTTTAAGCTTTAAAATGTGTCACTAATATGAGTAAATGATGACAGAACTTTTTGGGTGAACAATCTCTTTTAAAGAAGATCAGGGACCAACTGACAGACTAAGACAGAAGAACAAGGTTAATAAGGAGGAAAGGATGTAAGATAATGGAGATCAGGGTGACACTGCAAAGTGATGAGGTGGGCGGACTAAGATAGAGGCTAGTTTGCATGTATCTCCATACATAGGCTGTTTATGTTGATAGCAGCTCTTTTCTCTGATCCAGGAAAAGCACTGCATCTCCACATGTACAGATCTGTCCTTGACCCCAACGACAGCTCCTTGACCCTCTCAAGTTCCACAGCTAAAAGCTACACACACACAAACACACACACACACACACACACACACACAAATACACATTAAGTACTTGTATTAACAAAGTAAAGAAACTATGCATGGATGCCAGCTTAGTATATTTAAATACCTGTTGGTTGATGATTATGTTTTTATATCAACACATGAACATAAAATACACTTTCACCCTCTGATGCAGTTAAAAACCTACAGACTGCACTTGCAAACACACACACACACACACACACACACACACACACATAGAGGACTGTATCTCCTTCATCAGTTTCCTCTGCATATGGTGGTGGCTGTTTATGCATGTGCTCTTGTGCTACACTTTATCAAAGGCCTGTCCTCAGAGCCATGCATTATTTAACAAAACCAATCAGGATGCTGCTGCAGGTAGCACCACAACCCAGGTGCTGCATACACACACAGGCACATACACTCTCAAGAACACATCGTCCAAGTTTCTTTTTTTTTTCTTTTTTTTAACTCTCTGGACCCTCATACTCTCCGTTAAGAAGTCTGTACATGGCATTGCTTCTAATTGAAACATTCATTATATATTTGATGACTTTCACTTAACAAAATAACTGTTTAATTTTTTAGTATCACACACGAAACGTGGAATGTATGGTCTTTGTGTGGATTCTGATGTGTTGGATGATTAAATGTTACATTTGTTAAATGCATGCATGATTACTATGATTATTTTATAAGGCAGGTGCCTGAGTCAAGTGAGGTAAGGAACCATCTGCTATCTCAAGCACCATGCTTCCATTATTCCTGCAAGAAAGACACTGGATTGCTCAAGGCAGAAAGGGAGGAAGTGCACAGGTGTATGCAAGTTTGTGTGTGTATGAAAGAGAGCATGAGAGAGTGAAAGAAAGCTATCGATAAAACAAGAGACACTCACAGAACAAATAAATCCTTGCAGAATGAAAATAGAAAATTTGTGTTTCATGCTAAAAGATTCAGGCATACTGAGATGCAGCAAAAAGTGTCTGTATATAAAGGTAGCATTAAAAAGTTTCTGTTGTTGAGGTCTCAGGCCAATTGCACCATCTGTCCACCTGTTGTTGACTACCAATGGCCTCACTTGTGGTTCTGACACAGTTACAGTCACCTCTCTCTGACCCCTTTCCGAAACACCTCTTTCACTCGACTATAGTCCGGCCGCCTGATGGACATTGTTTATTCATCTGCATTCTTTTGTTGAGGGAATAGCAATGAGACAATCGCATCTGCTTTACCTTTGCCCTCAACAGTGATGGCTTTGTAAGGTCAAGAACTGTAGCAAGTGTGTGCGCGTGTGTGTGTGTGTGTGTGTGTGTGTGTGTGTGTGTGTGTGTGTGTGTGTGTGTGTGTGTGTGTGTGTGGCGGTCAGTGAAGGTGAATGGCGTACAGACTGAGCTGTTTAAGTCTGAGAATGACACGCTCTCCTCTACACTTGTTTGCTCCACTTTGCCCCTTCCCCCTTTCCTCTCCCAGTGGCCTTTTGCAAACGAAGGCATGGAAATGTATGCAGCACATAAATACCTGGAGCGACGGAGAGGGCACGCCATCAGAATGCGTTGGGTAAACCAAGCAGAGCCTAAAAGAGTGTGTTTCATATTCAGAGGCAGGTGGATTTAGAGGTCGACGGGCATTACATATTTTTATACGCAATGTTTGCAAATCCAACATATTCCAAACAAGTAACAGATTCAAGGCTATACTCACATGAATTTCACAATGACCTGTTAGTTATAGCTATGATTAAGATATGCATGTTCATATCAATGCTCAATAAACAGATTAAACCAGCCTAAAGTGCTTGGTTGTTTTCCTAGCCTGTCCAAGCTAGTTAGGCTTGTCTGTTTTTATGGTTTTAGAGGGGGTTTTAAGTTTTAGATAGGGCTGGGTATTGATACAGATTTAATTCTGATTCACAAGCTCTTTATTTCATTCATTTCTAGTTTAAATTCAAATTGATTAGACACCAATTAATTTTGGTATGTTTCAATTACAATTTCCATTTTGCTTACATATGATAGCAATTTGATGATTCTCAATACAAATGTTGAAACCACAACAAAATACTAACTAGTTTTGAGTTAATTTTTTCTAAAGTAATTTTTCAAGACAAGTATGTAGTCTGTGATACAATTGTAAATTGAAAAAAATTGCAATAGAAGCAATTGAACAAATGAAAAATATAGAACAAAGATATAAGAAAAGAAAAAACGTGTGGTACCACTTTACAAACAGGTTCCATTTGTTAACAACATTAGTTAACATGAACTAATAATGAACAATACTTTTACAGCATTTATTATTCTTAGTTCATTTTAATTTCAACATATACTAATATATATATATATATATATATATATATATACTATATATATATATAGTGTATATGTGTATGTATACTAATATATATATATGTGTATATGTATATATATATATATATATATATATATATATATATATATATATATATATATATATATATATATATTATTGAATTTCCACATAATGCTCATGCTACCATGCTAAATGAAAACTTAATATGCTCATGCTACCATGCTAAATAAAACATAATGCATTAACTAATGTTAACAAATGGAACTTTATTGTAAAGTGTAACCAACAGGGTTTTAAGTTTTTAACAACACTATAAAGTATTCAAGTAAACATTAAAAAAACTTTAAAAAAAGTAATAAATTGTAACAAAACTTGATTATTAAAATAAGTACAATAAATGTATACTTTTTAAAGCTAGTGAAGATATGCTGCCAAGAGCAATAATGGGTTGTCTAGTTTTCTTGTTATTATTTTTTGATAAATATTAAAGACTAGACAGTGCCAGGTCTATTAGGCTGCATTTACTCCTCAAGTCTGATATTTTGATACAAATCCACTTTTTTTCATTCATTTTAGACAAATTAGTGTTTTTACATGAATACCTCACCAAGACAGGCAATTTCACATCATTTTTAAGTGTGTTTTAATGTTAAGGCATGTTTATAACTAATTGATCATGATCGGTGTAGAGAGCACCCCTGGCATAGATAAAAAGATACATTTTATGATTTTAAGATTGCAATTAAACTTTTTATTTTTACCCAGCTCTAGTTTTAGGGTTTTGGGTACTTTTCAGCTGGTCAGTCAAGCCTGACAAGCTAAACCAGCTAAGACTAGCACACCTTTCAGTAGGCTTTCTACAAACTTCTTGAGCAGGAAGTAAGGTACAAGCATTAGCCTGGCTCCTTGCAGTGCAGCAGGACCTGTAGATTCCTGTTGTAAGTGGTGGGTGGGGCATCTGCAGGATGTATGGAGTTCTGCCAGGCCAGGCTGTATCACGCTGAGATGATGCTGGCTAGCTTTCCAATGGAACACGAGCCAGTTGGCAAAGAAAGCGAACCCCTCCTTTCCCTAACACCAGTCCAAGGTGGGAAAGAGTGAGACAACTACAGCGAGAACAGAAGCTCTTAACCAAACTTCATTAACCACAATAAGCTTAATTTACATTAGCCGTGTTATCCTTATGTCATCTTATATCATGATTAAGAAGTGTTTACATGGATAATTATATCTAACCCAAAGCCTCCAAATGCAGACTCTTAAAGAGATTGTTCACCCGATAATGAAAATCCTCTCATCATTTACTCACGCTCATGTCAACCTGGGTGAATTTCTTTCTTCCATGAAACACAACAGGAGACATTAGGCAGAATGTAAGCCTCATTCACCATTCACTTTAATTGTATGCAAAAGAGAGGCAATGTAAGTGAATTGTGACTGAGGCTTACATTCTACTTAAAAATCTTGGTAACACTTAATAATAATGGTCCGTCATTAATAGGTAACTATGCAGGAATTAATGCAGTGTTACAACATTAATGTTTAGTTACTTCCTATTAACTAATACGGAAACATGATTAGCCAATCAGTAAGTAATAGCAAACTGATGACTGAGGTAGTTCACTTTTAGTTAATCAATAATTACTGAATTTGATTGTCCTCATTGAGAACTATGGCTAATTTAAAATAACTAATGATTAATTACTAATAAAAACAATAACATATGTCTAAAATGTGAATGATTATGATTTTTTTGTGAACATAATCTTGAAATCCGCCTTCAGTGAAACATGTGCCTCTTGTGTGTTATTTGCTGGAATTCATTTATTAATGTAACAGCTATCTAAATCATGGCTAGTGTCTGGTAGAGTATCATAGTTAGCTTACAGATGTATGTGCCCAACATCTGTATTCCTTGGGATATCTCTTCTGTTCATTACAAATTATTAACTTAGGCAGGTTTTATATTGCTGGAGGTCTTTTTATAAGTATTGAGTCAAGTGTTACCACATAGACAATTATTATTAAAGTGAGGGTCATGGTAAAGCATTATTAATTAATGGATACACACTTGAATATACACAAAAAAACATTTTTTACAAAACCTTTAAAAAATATAATATTTATAGATACTGTAGCTTAATTTTACAAGAAGTGTTTAATTTTATGTGAAGTGCATTTTTTTCTCAGTAACTGGAGATAAAGTAAATGGATGACAAAAAAATACATTCTGTTCTGTTCATACTGAATATTGGCCAAAGAGGTTACATGTCAAATCAATTTGATAAAAACTGTACCTATTTACAGAGTGGGCTGTCTAGTGATGATGTACAAATGTGGAATCGGCCTCATGCTACACACAGGTTTTCTCTCAGTTTTCTGTTGAAGTCTTGTGGAGATCAACACACTTGTCCTTTAGACACATCATTTTATTATTTGACTTTATGTTAAGAGATAAGACTTTTAAAACATGCAGTAACCATGAGCACCAGCAATTAAAAGCATTATCCTGCTAAAGGTTTTTAGCCTATGCAGTCATGCCTATGCAGTCAAATTGCCTATGCAGTCAATTTTTTTTTAATGTCTGTGAATATTTGTAAACTATCTGTTTGATTAAATTAATAAAACGTAGGAACAAACTCTTGAGTATTCATTACTAAATGACAAGTAACAACTCATTTACTATTAATGGTTTATAATGTGTTTTCACTTTAGAATAATGGTCCAGATAACCTTAAATCCAAAGGATGGAAACTGTAAGAACTCATTAATTTATAATGTGTTACCATGACCCTCACTTTAGAATAATGGCCCAGATCATTAGTAATTCTTTTATACTTATGTGGTAAAACTTTACTTCAGCAATATCAAACATGCAGAAGTTAACAGTTTTATAATGAACAGAAGAGATACCCCCTCATAATGTTGGTCTACTGATATGGGTTTTTTAATGATTACATTATTAAATTTGGTCCCCATCATTCCTGAGTGGTTACATCCTTGACTATGATTCTCTACCAGACACTGTAGCCTTGATTTAGCAACCTGTTCATTCAAAAATGAATTCCCACAAAGGTCCCATACATCTATATCTAAAGATGTATTTCATTATCTTTTTCACAATAAAACATAATCATTCACATTTTAGACACATTGATAATTAATTAGTAGTTATTTTAAATTTGCCATAGTTTGTTAATAGTTCTCAATGAGGAAAATCAAATTCAGTAATTATTGATTACCTAACAGTGAACTACCTCAGTGATCAGTTCTCTATTACTTACTGATTGGTTAATCATATTTCCATATTAGTTAATAGTAGTAACTACTGTTAATGTAGTACTACTCATTTGTTCTGCATTCATTCCTGCATAATTACATTTTAATGACGGACCATTATTATAAAGTGTTACCAAATCACTTTTGGTGTTACACAGAAGAAAGAAAGTTATATGGGTTTGGAACAACATGAGGGTCAGTAAATAATGACAACATTTTCTTTTTGAGGTGAACATTGATTTTAAACAGCATGACATTGCACTGAATAGAGTTGGTGAAGTCTTTTCTTTTAATACAGTTTGGAAGCCACTTTTATCCAAACAAACTTGCAGTGCATTTACTGTCCACCTTGTAGCCTATTAGTTGTATGCATCAAACCAATAACCTTCTCAATTTTAGCACCATGCCCTACCAGGAATGTTTACCTGAATACCTGAAAAACATAAAAATATTGCAGCCTAGTCTAGAAGCATAACCCCTGTTCACTTTACCCAAACACATGCACAAACACACACACACACACACACACACACACACACACACACACACACACACACACACAACTGTAGCTCTTTCCACCCCAATGCTCTCCACCCCACCTTGCCTCTCATGCCTATTTGCACACAACAAAAATCAATGGCTTTTTTCCACTTAATCTCCTGATTAATTTATTGCTATACTGCATGCCTGTGTGTTTGTGTGAGTCTGTGTGTGTGACATGCCGCTTTGTGTGTGATACAGATATTATTACACAAACACATTAGTCAGGAGGATGTTGGCATTTGTAAGTATTGATCGATGGAGGGGGAGAAGATGCCTCACAGCACATGAGCCACTAGAGGTATAAGTAAATGGCAGAAACGACACCTCATGAGAATGTTTTATTGAAAAAGGTTGCCAAAACAGGTTTCACTTTCACAGTAATATTTTTAAAAACACTTGTTCAGCAACTCCTAGACATCAAATACTGTTTACATAAATTAATACCCTAGTTAAAACCCCTTAGATATCTAAATTATTTGCTAGCAAAATAATTTTTCTTTATGATTCTGACCGCATTTTACATTATGAAAAATGGTTTTAGAAATGGGTTAGTTTCTGTAACTCAACTGTTGGAGCACAGTGCTAGCAACACCAAGGTCATGGGTTTGATTCCCAGGGAACTCACAAGCTGATAAATGTATACCTTAACTGCATTGTATGTCGCTTTTAGCATCTGCCACAATGGATAAGTATAAATTCATAATTTTAACACTTTACAATAAGCATTAATAACATGCATTAATTGTTAATACATACAACTTTTAATACTAAAAAGTATATTAGTATATGGAGACATGAACATTAACCAAGAAAAAATGCTTTATAGCTTTTGCTCATTGTTTATTCACTTTAAGCATTGCGTTAACTAATTTTAAAGAGTGCAAACTTATTTTAAAATTTTAAAATGTTATATCTATTATATTTGCATTGCATTTATAACTATGGCAATTACAGAGAAAACAATGCCTTACTGTAATTCTTAAAAAAAAAAAACTTTATCTTTATCAATTCATCATTTATACTTTGATGCTTTTATCTCAAATGTTAAACTTTTACATGTATGATATTTCATGAAATAATGTTTTTTTGGGGGATTGTTATTGTACGACTAACAGACCTGTTATAAATCCAATATACAGTACTTCAATACACAGCCCAGGCATTCTGAGTCAGAGGATGAGTGCATACTTGAAGAAACTTCATTTTAAAAAGTGAGATAAGCTGGATCCAGCATGTGGCATTTTGATATGCAGGGGTAAAACATAATACCCTGGGGCTTATACTTCACCTCAGAAGCACCTGTCCTTGTGGCAGGGCTTTGATGGTGCCGAGTGCACACCATTTTTTAACAATCATGGCATTGCGTGCATTCCTCGATCCTCCCGACAAGCATTAAATCAAAATCTGAGACATATGTTTCCTCTCTTAGGTGTCTTATTTAAGGTTTTCGTTCAAACAGATTGTGCTTTATTCTATTAAAATTCACTTCATCAACTGATTTTTAGAATTACTATCTAGATTAAACAGAAACTTTGACCCAGCTGTCAGGAATTACAAGCTCTCTCTGCAGAAGGAGATAAATGTTTTGCGGGACCATTTTTGCCTGGCTCTTAGAATGCAAATCAGAGCCTGAGAGCACCAGGTTTGTAATTGTTTATTAGTTGGGTGGATCAAAGTTGATTTTCAATTCCAGTCACCATTCTCCATGTAACCATTTACATCCAGAATGGTTATGGGTGGTGAGCATGCAAATGCCATTTAGAAGCCGATGTGGTGGCTTTGTAATTTATGAAGCATGTACAATGTCATTACAGCAAATTTATTACATAACTGGATCATTAGAAGATGTCAGGTATCGGATTTGTTGAATACCAATTTAGCCTACTAGGTTCAAATAATCATTGCGTGGGAGTCATTTATTTAGGTATTTATTCATTTATTGTTTTTATGAGGCCACTCAGAGTTTTTGTCTATGTGAGGTGAGCAAAGGTATTCAATTGTTTGGGGTAAAATTAAAATTAACATAAAAACAAAAATAGTTTGTGCATGCATTCATGCATGCCTCGTGTGCCTCAGGCAGTCAAATTGCAATGAGGTCACTTACTGGAGGGATTTTGAGGGGTGTTGAGGTCATTACGGTAAAAGAGAAGGTCATGACCCTGACCTTGCTCGCAGACCAGGCAACTCCCAGTCCACCACTGTAGCTCCTTAAGCTAAACTAGTAAGAAGTAGTGATCAATGGAGCATTGCGAGGTGGCCGTGATCAACAGCTTAACAGTATAAGAGGAAAGTTCTGCTCTAAAGCAAGAACACACACAAGGCCCTCTGGAGATTCACCTTACTTGTGATATTATGTGATATTACTTATGTTAGTTATAATAACACATGTATTACACTGTTATAACATCACATGTTATACAATATGCTGTTAATGGTTTGTAATGATATATAAATGGACAATAATGAATTGCAGACATTCTAAAAGGAGTGGAGGGGTATTATAGTGATATAGTGTATATAGTTATAGGACAAAACCTGTATATATTCCAAATACTTTTGAGAAGGCTAGATGTGTGTGTGTGTGTGTGTGTGTGTGTGTGTGTGTGTGTGTGTGTGTGTGTGTGTGTGTGTGTGTGTGTGTGTGTGTGTGTGTGTGTGTGTGTTTAGTTAAGATAATGTTATTTTAAGAAATTACGACAATGCTTATTTAAAAGAACCACTTCATAAAATGTTGCACAATTTCCTGTTAATTTCAATCACATTCGGCATTGCATACCATCTCAAGTATTCTATATACAAAATTATCTCCATTGTGATTGAATCAGTCAATGTGATCCCACATTGAAGATTACTCAAAACAAATATACTCCTCATACTTAAGAAAGCCAATGTGTCTTAAGGGGGACTTTTTACCCAAATATATTTTACTTACTGAACAGTCATTGAAAAACTTTTGATTCAAACACAAAACTGTAAATGACAAGTAAATATTTTGTCTCAAAATAAATGTGTATTGTATATTTGGCAGACGCTTTTATACAAAGCAACTTACAGTGCACTTATTACAGGGACAATCCCCCCGGAGCAACCTGGAGTTAAGTGCCTTGCTCAAGGACACAATGGTGGTGGCTGTGGGGATCGAACCAGCATCCTTCTGATTACCAGATTACCAGTTATGTGCTTAGACCACTACACCACCACCACTCTCTATGTGTTAAATGTGATAATTACAAGGATTCTCATTTGAGGCATAGGTTTGCAACATTTCAAAAGTTATTGAATGTTAGATCAAACTAGGCTACCTCAAAATCAACCTTTAGACACTGTACGTGATGACATTGTGTTGTACCCTACTATTACTAAAACTACTACTAACAATTTAATAATTGTAAATAAAATAATATAAAATTATAATTTTTACACATCAATGTAGAAATTATAATATAAATACATAAAATAATATTTGCATTTAAATTAAAAATATGATAAATATATAAGATTATTATTATTATTATTATTATTAATGTTATTGCAGAAAAAATATTTCATTTATTAAAACATAACAACAACACCAGTAATATTTTTTTTAAATGTAAAAATGCAGAAAATGTTTTGTGAGGGTTAGGGGATATAATCTATAGTTCGTAGAGTATAAAAATCATTATGTCAATGGCAGGGTTAGGAGGGTTACTTTTGAAATGTATTCCTCTACAGATTACAGAATACATCTTGTAAAATGTAATTTGTAGTGTAATCTGTTAGATTACTCAAGATCAGTAACATATTCTAAATACTTTGGATTACTACTTCAGCACTGGTGATTTTTTCACTTGTTTTGACTATAAAAAATCTACAGTACAGTAAAACAAAATACACATGTTAAAAATACATTCTCTAAAAACCTAAATATCTTATGCAGTGTTGTTTCTAAAACAAGATCAATCAAATTGATCATGTTTTAAGGATTTTTAGATATGTTTACAGGAAAAAAGTTATTATAAAGAATAAAATTTTTGCCCTTTTATCAAAGGTCTTACTAGAAAAAAGAAATTATTATCCAACCTGAATTTTCTTGATAAAAAAATATGATCGTGCCTGGAAACATGTGCTAGCTGCATTTTAGCTTAGCGTAAAGCTGACAATTTACACAAGGTTTATTTATATTTCTTCTGCTCCAAACTAACTTTTCTGTCTGCTCGTATGATTGTAACACATCATATGAAAGTGTTTCACTGCTGTTCAAATGCACTTTGGATCGCATCATTTATATGTATAAATGTTTTTCATCTGAATAGTCTAAATATTAAATGAAACAAATGACAGTAAATTGCAAAGTACTCTCTTCAGTAATCAAAAAACTTTTTTTAATGTAACTGTATTCTAATTACCAATTATTTAAATTGTAACTGTAGAAGAATACAGTTAATTATAATTTGTATTTGAAATACGTAATCCCGTTACATGTATTCCGTTACTCCATAACCCTTGCTCTGGAGAGTCCTCATAAGGATAGACTCACCAACATGAGGTTTCTGTGAGGATTAGGTTTAGGGGTAGGGTTAGGGAATAGAAATTATAGTTAGATTGTATAAAATCCATAAAATGCATGGAAGTCTATGGAGAGTCCCCACAATTATATAAAAACAAGTTTGTGTGTGTGTGTGTGTGTGTGTGTGTGTGTGCGTGTGTGCGTGTGTGCGTGTGTGTGTGTGTGTGTGAGTGTGTGAGTGTGAGTGTGAAAAATGTACCTTGGCCTCCTGCCTTGAGCAGTTTTCTCTTCAGAAATGAACACCAAACTGATCCTGCATTTTTACTTCCGTCCTTCTGTCTGATTCCCCCGCACGTGTCTATCAGATGGCACCGGGTGATCGAGTCTCTGTCTGTTGAGGCATGTCAGAAATTAGCGCCGCTCGCCAGAAACGCCTGTAGTGCTGTCAGGTGAAATTAGAAAAAAATGGAAGCATTCATCCTAGAGACAACTTTACAGTGCTTAGGGATGGGAGAGCACCGGTGCATAGGGATTCATTTTAGTCTGTTGGCATGGGTTTAGTGTCTTTCATCGGGGTGGCAGGATAGCTGTGTGAAGATAAGTTGAGCTTGTGCGCTACGTCTTTGACACCGATGGATTAGCAGTGATAATGTGATGATAGTAATTGAGCTCATAATAATTGCTCAATCACAAAGCTCATCCCAAGGGCCTAGTGGCAATATTACAATTAATGTCGCTACACAAGCATTTATAAAATGTCTTACATCATTTAAGGGATTCCGTGCAGGTTTTTTTTTTCTTCTTTCTTTGTTTATGGTTAATTTTGTGATTGAATAATATATTATTTTATTGTATGATACTGATTTATTTTTAATTATTGTTTTTATGGGTGCGTTTTTGAAAATTAGTATATTATCAGCTAAGTTGGTGTTCCTTACAAGTGATCCTAACTGTGCCAGCTGTAAGATACAGGACCTCCTTTTGTTCATCCATCTGATGTGAGACAGGTGAGAGAATAGGATAGAGAAAGAGAGGAAGAGAGAGTTAAAAAGGCCACATTCTTACTGTCAGAATTTTCTCTAAGAATTCAACATGAAACCCTAAGTTGCTGAAAACAGAAAGGGAGGGAGAGAGAGAGAGAAAGAGGAAAAACAGCTGAGGGTGTAAATAATTCATGCAGACAATATGACTTTTTTATGTAAATTTGGTGCATTAACCCTCTATTAGTATGATGGACGACAGATATGGGTGATGTTTCCTTGGTAAGAGCTAATGGATGACCATCATAAATTCACTGCACATTTTATTGTGTTGCCAGGGAAATTGTGCCTGCAGGCAATGCTGTTTACTTTTATGTAGAAAAAAAAATCCCGCCTATCTTCAAAAAGGAGAGAGGAAAGGGGAGGGAATAATGGGTCGATGGCCAGCGCCTTGTTCTGTACCTTTAGCCACATTTGGAGTGAAGATTCTGCAGACTCTGTGTGCGTTTTGTCCTCAACTCTTCCTCATCATCCTCTTACACCCCATAATGTAATCGATAGTATAATAACAACTCAGATTAATCATAGGCATTCATTCATAAACACACTCTGTCTTTCTCTGTCTTGTTCTTTCTCTTTCCTGTCTCATTTAAATTTGTCATTTCTCATATACATACTGTATTTGTTAAATTGCACAGGTAATTAAAGGTGTAGTGTGTAATTTCTTTGGCACTACTGTCACCAAACAGAATAGCAAAACTAATAATTATTTTTTTCAAATAGTTTTCCATCTTCAGTTGGTCAAACAAACCGATAGTCCAGCACCAAACTATTGTTATTAAAAAAAATTTTAAAACAATTTTGTTAACTGAAATAAAAAGAAAAACGGAAATGATAGTAAAACAAATCTAATAAAACAAATTTATAAAATAAACTAAAATACTTCTTCATAACTCCAAAACAAACTAAAATAAAAAATTTTGATTTTTGCACACAGTATTGTGAATATAGCCAATGTGGGACACATTTTGGAATTTTTGTCACTTTTATTATGATCTAAGTGCCACATAAGCTGAAATGGTACCTTTATTGCTTACGGTGTCTCCTACCTTAGTCAAAAGCAAAAATTAATAAATAGTAAATTCTGGGAAGAAGAAATTTTGGAAACCCTCTTTTGACCAAATCCCAGATTTTTTCAAGCAGTGTTGGTAAAGTGGGACAGAGGAAAAATTATTCTATAAAAAATATCTACAAATTATTTGAAATAAATTTTTATATTTTCTTATACACTTTCACATCATATGAAACATTTACAAACATAAGTCAACTTTGACTTTTTTAATCAACTAATTTTATCAACTTTTTATCATATTCTTTACCATTGCTTTTCCACAGGTGGTCATGAAATGAGCCCTGTCACACATCCTGATGTAAAATCATAAATTTTAAACATTAAAAAGTTCATTGTTTATTTCTCAAAGATTAGTTTAATAATGATGTATAACCATTTAAAGGGGTCATATAATGCCATTTTTTACAAGTTAATATGAATCTTTAGGGTCTAAATGAAAACTTTGTAATATACTTTTATTAAAAATTCTCATTAGTATTTTAAGAAAACACTAATTTTACCTGCTCAAAAACAGCTCTGTTTTCAGCACGCCGTTTCAGAGCATATGACTTTAAATGATAATGAGCTTTGGTCACCCTCCGTTCTGGAGTTATTCTCCGTATAACTGTTTTTTTTGACATTACTTCTTAATCAGTAACATACAAGTAAACCAGGTGTAACTTAGTGTTACCATGTTAACTGTAACACCTGCGTACACAGTTTTTAATAACACAATAACCATAACGCGTTGTTCATTATAAACGTGGGATTATGAATTATATTGAGAACGTCGTAACGTTATGGAAAACATGCCGTAATGTACCCTGAGTGTAAACATTAGTCACATTCATTGTGAAGCGTGCAAGCGATTTGCAAAGATTAATATAAAGGTTAATAAAAAAACGTTACACTTACTTCTTCTGGAGGTGCAGAGGGAATATAAATAGTTGGTACCGAATCTTTTTTTGGCAGCATCTTCTTAGCAAAATCAGCTTTATACTGACCCTCGTTTATACAGCAGTCTGGTGAAAAATGATTCGCGCAAACATGAACGCATTGACGTTGCTCGTGGGGAATATTCCCATCGTAAACAAAACTCAGCCACTGCGTCTTCAGCGGTTCAGATTTAGGAACATCAAAATGACTGCTGTGTTCATTATTACACCGAAGAACCGAAAACCACAATCGCTTAGGGGCCATTCTGCTCCAGTGTATCAACAATGATGACGGACTATGATTGACAGCTCGCTCACGAGCGAGGGCGGTCTGTGTTGAAACACTGCTGTCAATCAACAATCCTGGGAGGGGCATCCGACCGTGTGACGTCACACGGTCGAACGGCTCGATTTGAGGCAGGGGAAAATATATAAGGAGATTAAAACAAAAACACTGGATGGATTTTTATCATAATAGGATGGTTGTGTACAGGCACAGCCAACACACATTTCAGTACAATCAACTTGAAAAAGTGCATGTACCATTATATGACCCCTTTAAGGAAAAACATATGGATACAATAGGGGTCAAGCTTAACTGTTCCAATTTACCCATCTTTACACTATATTATAAAAATGTAAATATTTAAATATACCATAATTAAACATGAAAATGCATCTAGATAGAGGCAACTCAAAACTGCTCTAAGAAATGTAATGACATCAGACATGGTACCAGTGAACCCTAGAGCATTCAGAACTAAAGCAGCTGTTACAAATAAAAAACACAAATCTGAAAATTCATTCTGAAGGTTTTTTTGTTTGTTGTTTTTTTTGCCGAACATTTTGAAGTTTAGGGGCTTTTTAGTCATTTTTGGTTGCATTTTTGCAGCAAGTCCCCTTTATTTCTGACCCTGGTCAAAATAATGACCATTCGGTTGATTCTCCCAAAAGGTGTATACACAGAAGCTTTGGCTATTAAAATGTATTTTTATTTGAGCAATCTTATGAGCAATGCTTTAGTTTTGGCAGCCATTACATACTTTAACTAAACACTGAGAAAAAACAAATAAAAAACAGAAATAAAAAAAGAAATAAAAACTAAATTAAAAATAATAACCCTGCTTTGGTTGAGCTTGGCTTGATTGGCTTAATTATTTTAACCAGGGTCAGACTTGCTGCAAAAATGCCACCAAAAATGACTAAAAAGCCCCCAAACTTCAAAATGTCTTTTTCTCGGAATAAATTCTTCAGATTTTTTTTTTATTTGTAACATCTCCTTTAGTTCTGAATATTCTACAATGATCCTAAATTTTTGTATAAAATGTTGATTTCACTATTAGGATAAGAGGTAATAAATCCTCAATCTGAATTTATTAAATTGACATATTTGACATAAATAGGTGAGACACATTTGTTTTGAATGGTTGAAAAAATAAATTGCCCTCATAAAGGTAAAAAAATGACCCTGAAAATCAAATTCAGGGGCAAATATAGCCCTTTTATGTAAATGTAAAAAAAAATGTCACTGCAGTTGACTACATATTAAGCTGGGATACGAGAAAGTATTTGACATATGAAAATATTACACACATCACCTTTAAAGAGCAGTTAAGCTATGTAAATAAAACCTCTGATTATTGTCATTATTAATATAGATAGCTTGTCTATCTCTGCTGTTCAGTGTAGTTTATGCTGAAATAGGGCAATCAACATCACAGTTTTAAAACCATCTTTTTCTTTTCCTTAAAGGGTTAGTTCACCCAAAAATATGTTTTCAACATGATTTTTATGCTTTTCATTCTTCAGCAGAATGAAGTGAAGATTTTTGTAAGCAGATTTCATCTCAGTTTGTCCATACAATGCATGTAAATTGGTGCCATCTGGCTGCTGGCTGTTTGTTGATCCAAAAGGCATATTTTGGTAGCATAAAAGTCATCCACATGACTCCAGTTGATCAGTTAATGTCTTCTGTAGCAAACCAATAAATTGGTGTAAGAAAAAAATAGATAATTAAAACATTTTTAACTTTAAATCATTGCTTCCGGCCAACACTGCATTTCTGTTAAAGTTTTAATTATTGATAAAAAAAAATCCCCCAAACTTATTTTATTCAGAAGACATTAATTGATTGACTGGAGTTGAGCGGATTACTTATATGCTGCCTACCGTCAAAAAGCCAGCAGCCAGATGGCACCCATTTACATGCATTGTATGGACAAACTGAACTGAAATCAGCTTATAAAATCTTCACTTCGGTTCTGCTGAGGAGAGAAAGTCATACAAATCTGGCATGGCTTAAAGGTTAATACATCATGAGAGGATTTTCATATAAGGGTGAACTAACCCTTTAAGGTGCGGTTACACTACACTTCGTGCTCCGAATCTGTAGATCTGTAACCAATATAAGATCGGAAATTCCCACACTGACTTCTATGCTTTACTCAAGGAATTTTACTATTGCAGGAAACTGAGAAGACTTCTGAATATAATATTATTTGTTATTTTTTATTTATTGTTTATTTAATCCATAAGTCCTCGTTTGTGACATCATGTCCAGGTCCATTGCGTTTTTGCATTCTCAAAGTCTACTGTGACTGCAGCTTTAATGTATTCTGTGAAGGATCACTTGCTTAACTTTCCCTTGCAAGCTCTGAGCTTTGTCAGGAATCCACTGTGCTGTCTGCTCTAGGCGGTCTGTGTGTTTTTCTGAGAAAGAGAATGGCAGAGAGAAAGAGTGAGCACAGAGGTGAAGCAGATGGTTTGGTGCAGCTGTTCCGACAATAGAGAGGCTGGTGAAGCACCTCTGCATGCAGCCAAGCATCAGTGCCACATCTGGGTTTTAGTCACACCACAGTCTTTAATGGAGAACTAAGAAACACATACCCATTTAAATCTAAAGTTCCCAATTAAACATCTGTAGAACAATGTTCACAGCAGGAGCCACAGACATTGTGACAACTGAGCGTCAAATAAAGTTATACATTATCCCCTCTGTGAGGGTTTATTTACTTGTACCCAGCGATCGCTCACATGTGTAATCTGATCCAAGATGGTTTTTGGTTCAAATCCCAGGCTGATATTTTCAGATCACAAGAGCTCTTTGGTTCCCTGTCTCTCTTCTTCTCTCCGCTGGACAGCAAATAGTTTGGCGAAATGGTGGAGGCAGAAGCCATGCATGTTGCCCTGGATGAGTGCATCTGCTAAACATATAGATGATAATTACCAGCACAGCTGTCTGGTGCCATGTAATGTAACAGGTCTATCCTCACTGCTTGTTCCTCAGAGAATCCTCACCATACGTTCCTAATTTCTCAATTTGTCCATGGCTTTCTTCTCCATTTTATTCCACTCAACTTTGCTTTTTCTATGGGTGAATTTGCCCTTTCATATTTGGTGCAATCTAGGCCACTGTGCACTTTTTCTCTCCATAGATTTTACGTATCTTTGATTTATACTGTGGAACATACTGTCTGTGTAAAGGCGATTCATGGAAATCAGCTTGACCTTTCGTCCCCTTGGAATTATAAGGTTCTATCTGCGTTCTGAGCAGTTTTGAGATATTGAGCTTTAAAGATTTTGCATTACATATAGGAAAATTTATATGGGGAACAAGTTTCTTTCAAACATGAAAATAACAGGGACCCTATATGTATTCTAAATATACAATATCAAAATCCTCTCAAATTTGTAAATGGGGATTTTTGGAATGGGTCAAATGCAGATAGAACCTTATAATTCTAAAAAAACACTTTTCGCTTAGAATTATAAGGTTCTATCTGCCAAAACATTATTTGAACATTAAATATAAAATTAATGTTGTAACAATGTCTCAATATGTGTTAGAAAGTAAAATTTTATCCTTTATAATGATATTTATTTCATATTTTTAGCACTTTCATGCATTTAGGACATTTCAAATTAAGCAAGGTAGGTCTAAATATTTTGTCCAGAGCAGTTAATTTTTTGGTACCAATTTGGTGCGTAATTAAACACATTATTGCAGAAATTGTTACTTTAATTTTTCTTTTGTTTAGACAGAAAGCAGCTACTGTAATACATCTGAGCAGGACTTTATTCCACCTAAAGTGGGCCAGGTAAAATAGCTTTCTCTCTAGACATCAGTATGGCTGAAATAACATGGTAACGTTTATTGTTGTAATTAAGACCCCATGAATTCAATTGTTGACTATTTGACCTTGAAGGCTTAATATTGTAAAAATTAAGACATTTTAAGACTTTAAAAACTGCAAGAAAACAGACATGCTTCAGCATAATTAAGTTTAATAATCATTGAAAAATTATACACTGACTATTTCAAAAAATCACAAACTCATTTTTTAAAACACAGACTTATAATACTCTCTATCTGCTAGTGCCATGAATTTAAACATGAACTTAATGTCACTCATCTTCGCCTCTGAGATGATGCTCTGTTTGGGGAGTACCCTTGGTTTGGGTAAAATGGATGTAGGTGCCAGGCTTCTCGTGTGTTTGCTTGGTCCTCTTATGTCTACTTTAACTCTTGGCTCCGCATGTGATTTTGTGTAATGAAGAGTATATGGACACTGATCAAACACAAGCTGTGACACTTCAAAAAATGGAACCTGTTTGTACTGAAACAGCTTGGAACATGCCTGAAAGTCATAGAAATCTATTCTCTTCATCTGTATGATTTCATATGGGTTGTTCCTGTTCACCTTCAGTAAAATACGCAAGAAAGACAGTGGTGAATAGAATTCAGACACTGCCATTGCCTTTTCAATATGGCTGTGCATAATGTCTACCTCCTGCACTGCGGAGTGGCCTGGAGTAGAGTATTTCATTGTCAATCTTGAGGTTTCTTAAAAATTTTGCGTTGCTTGCCATTATCCTCTCAGATATTTTGTTTCTGCGATCTTTTCTGTATTCAAGGAAAAAGCCGGCGACACGACATATAAAGTTGATCCTGATTGGTCCTCTTCTGTTCATTCGAAGTGCTGATTGGCTAACGCAGATAGAACCTTATAGAGCCAAGTTAGAGTTCGACTTTGTAGATAGAACCTTTTTGTTTTTTCAATAAAAAGTCCCAGAATGTACACAAGTTAAAAAAAAACAACACATAATGTAAATAAGTTGTCACAGAATAAGAATATGTGAATAACTCAATTTTGACAAAAATGTCAGATAGAACCTTATAATTCCAAGGAGACGCTTTGTTTATGTGATAACCTGAACACACTCCCACCAGGCATTTTTGTATTTCCAGTGTACAATGTACATACTTAAACTTCTGTTGAATTAGTATGTTTTGTTTAAAGCTGAGACAGTTGTCTCCCGGTGTTTGGCATAGTGTGTTTGTTTTTATCATTATTTGCCCGTTAGTAGGCCTGGTAGTCTCAAGGCCTGTCTCCATCTGGGAAACTGTTCTTGGGGCCATTCAGCAGTATCTTGACCACTTCGGGCATGTTTATGCTGAGGCAAAGTTATGCTAGTAAGAGAGGAAGCAGGATCTGGATTTTTTTACTCTATTGGGGCCTCTTAATAAATACATAGATGATATTGTGAGATATTTTTCCTACTTGAGTGTGAGCTCTAATCTCAATTGTATATTATTCATTTTTGAAATGCACATTAAGCATTGAGACATTGTTTGGAGTTTGGATTGTATTGGAAAATAGAAATACACCAGTAATGGCATAGAAAGCAGCTAATACTTCCCATGAATGGTCTCAGAAACCTTGCATGCGTGTATTCAAATTTATAATCAGTGCGCAACTGCACAAGGAAAGAGAACGGAATGAATACAACATGAAATATCATAATTCTTACATATATTTGAAAACAATGACATCTAGTCATCATCAAGATAGGGTAGACTGTCACTCTTGTTGTCACACTTTTTACTCTAGTAAAATTTCTCAGGGTCAGTTTATTTTTAAAGGTCAATTTCTATATAGACACAAACCTTAAAATCATGGCTACAAAAAAAAAACTTTTAAGATTTTCACAGATATTGCTCTTAATTAAACTTACTGTTTGATGGCCTTTTGTGACAACTTGCCTTAAAGCAGGACATGTTGTCACAGTTCATGGGGCAAGCTGTTACAATGGATCCTGCCACTAA
This sequence comes from Xyrauchen texanus, assembly GCF_025860055.1. Taxonomy (NCBI): domain Eukaryota; kingdom Metazoa; phylum Chordata; class Actinopteri; order Cypriniformes; family Catostomidae; genus Xyrauchen; species Xyrauchen texanus. The sequence continues at coordinate 31,486,581 of NC_068292.1, forward strand.
ACCTGCATTAAACAGTCTATAGGCTTTCATATAAATACAAAAATTATACAATTAGGAGGCACAAAATGTTCAATTAAACAACAAAATGGAAAAAAGGAAAATGGGAAATGAATGAGATTTTTTTTTTATCAATATTGTATTTACAGTTAAATTGCATTTAAGCATTTGCACTATAGTTTATACTCTATATTAATGTGAGTACTTTATCTGAAATATATTTTTTAATCCTGCTCCCACCAACACACTCGCCCGCCTCTGTCAAACGTTTCTCAGCATGAGCGGTGTTTAATGCCCAGCAATACTAATATTAATCATCTTACTATCAATTAACCGGATAAGTACTAGTTGTGGTTTTATTAGTGGTGCCATTTGGATGTTGAAGTGACACTCCTAATGGGCCGCTCTTTAAAAAAGGAGGCATAATTGGGTTTGGCAATTCCATTTACTCCGACAACCACTCACCCATCCTTCCTCCATCTATAATTCATCTAATTACTGATATTGTGGTGCAAGTCACTCTCAATTTAGGAGAAAAACATGATTATTTAATATTAATAATGTCCCAAACATATGCATTTTCTCTCTCCCAGCATTCCCTACTTCAATTTTTAATGATTTCTTAACACAACTGATTCCAAGTAAAACAACAAAAGAGGCCTTCCATACGTGACCTTTCTGGCCTGTATTAGCGACACATCAGCTAACAATCCAGACAAAGGCACAGCTGAAACAGATGGCATTGCCTGCTTTATTAATGAATGCTCAAAGTTAAAAGCATGCTTGCCTTTAGCGAGAATTGAGTGGAATTGCAAGGTTTGGACATTCACAAAATTCTCCCCACCACTCATAATGAGCTCTGTGCGAACTCTGGTTGAAGGTAGTGCTGAGAGTGTAGATGCTGTAGATTATGTGGGGCAGTAAAACACATGGGAGGTAAATGAAGTCCCAGGGGTGTTATATTCTCCAGCTCCAACTGATACATTTGTTTAATTTTCATCTGACAGAGAGTTCGTGCTGGCCCACATGTGTGGGGAGCAAGTGAGAGAAATGAGAGTTATGGCTATTCTAAACTCACGTGGTTTAACTTTGTATGAATCTAATGTAGACACATTTACAAAGCATTACATCATATACTGTATGTGTGGTAACTAAATGAAATAAAGCTGGCAACCATTGTGATCATCTGTACCATTGATCCATTGTGATCATCTGTAGCCTAGCTGTTCTCAGAACAGCTGAGAGGCCATTGAGTGGAAGGATGAACTCTTCCACTCTCTCTCACTCTCTTTTGCTTTGCATGCTGGGAGTTTGGGTTATGGGAGCAACAAACAGGTGAGAGGAGTGATTTGGGTTTGTCTTCTAAATTTCTAGACTTTTTTTTTTTTTTTGGTTTGTCCTTTTTTTCTCTTCCTTTATGTTTTCATTTGCTGTGTGTATAAATTGATTAATTAAATTTTGAGTGTAATATACATTTATGTTTAGGGAGTTTTTAGACTTCGTGGTGGAGGCCTGAGATGCAGGCTCACCGTCTCACTCTCGGTCTGTCAGATGTTTATGTTTCTTGATCAACAATCGCTAGATATTTCTTTCCGAATCAAACACGAAGATAAATCATATATGATTTACGCGAGTACCATAAATTTGAAATGTTTCGAAAGCCAGAGACGTTGGACATAAAAAGATTGCTTGCTCACACAAAAAAATGCACCTAGACAACAATTGATGGGAGAAACAAAGATGAAATTGGAAATGAATAGATGAGCAATCAAAAGAAAACAAACTCAGCTGGCAGTGTAGTTGGTAATTGTACTGAAAAGAGAGAAAATTAATGTGTAGGTGTTAATGGTGATAATGAAGAGGGTCTTCGTGCTAAGTTACCAAAGGTTGTGACATATGATGCACAAAACACTGGGCAGATTTTTTTTGTCCCATCACTTTTTTGCATCAGCTATGAAAATCCAACTGACCGCAAGCTATGATGCATTAAGTAAAAGAAAAAGATTTAGATAAATAAAAAGAAAATGTTTAACAAAACTGAGAAGAAAATTTGGCCCTTGAAAAAGGTTTAACATCTCCTTAATAATGAAATCATTTGGGGTATATTCTCTTGTATTTCTCTTTGCTAACCCTTCTTTTTTTCTTTCTTGATCTTTCCTTTCTTTCAATTGGGAGTATTAAGATAGGAACAATTAATTATAATGGAGGAAGGGATAGTAAAAGAAGTGCAGTGTTGAAAGAATATATTGAAAATAAGGATATGGACATAATTTTCTTACAAGAGACACATAGTGACATAGCTAATGAGATAGAATGGAAGAAGCGGTGGGAAGGGCTGGAATGGAAAAGAAATCGGCCCGGTATTTTTACATAGCAACTGGCCCAAAAGTTGTTGAGTGGGGTTCGCTGTCCGCGGAGCCGTTTTGTTGTCCGTTCTGCATAATGCAGCGGCTCATGTCCCATTCGGCCCATTTCGCGGCTGACCCACCGGCCCGCTCAGTTCTCCCGATGGCCAGTCCACCCATGCTTGGCCCCAAAGTATGACAGGCCACCGGGAAAATGCCCGGTATGCCAGATTGCCAGTCCAGCCCTGATGGGAAGGTCATATTTTTCTAAGTCATGGCTCTAATACTAAGGGTGGTGTTGCTATTTTGTTCTCAAAGCAAATTAGCTTTTTGTAGCTTTTTAGACTTTTGTATCAAGTGATGAAATTTTTCCAGGTCAGGTTAAATTAATGGGTTTTTCTTTTGTTTTTGTTAATGTCTATGCACCCAATAATGGAGCAGAAAGGATAAAGGTCTTTCAAAATTGCCAAAGTATGTTAAATTAATTGTGATAAAAATTATTGTCTAGTTTTGGGTGGTGACTGGAATTGTGCATTAGATTTGACCTTAGATTAGGAATGGAGAAGAACCACGTACTCTTTCTGCTACTTGTTTAAATAATGTAATGAGCCATTTTGATTTGTGTGATGGGAGTTGGCCGCAATGCCGAGAGAATCTCAGGAGGCCTGGGAGGCGGAAACGTGACAGGAACAGGGTCAGGAGACCTGGGAGGCGGCCACAGGACAGGGACTGGGTAAGGAGGCCTGGGTAAGGTGGACGGAACCGCAGAAGGAGTCTCTGGGGGCGGAGCCTTGGAAGACTCTGGGGATGGAGCCGTGGAAGGCTACTGGCAATGTGATCAAAGCTGGCACCGCTTGATCCGAAGCCAGCTAGGCCTTGTTCAACATGGATGAAGGCATCCTGCACAGCTTCAAGAGAAGAGTAGGCCTTGACTTCCACATGGCCGCCAAAGAAGGAGAGAGATGCATTTCATCCGGCAAACCCAGGTACAGCTTCTCCACTGCACATGTACTGTAATAACCTCAAGCAACTCCGAGGGCCAGCAAGTTACAGAGGGCCTGGAAATCCATCCACTAGGAGACAAGGCCTCAGCCTGGCTGCCGGTGAGATCCTCGGAATCCAACGCTGCCATAGACATGGCTTCCTCAGCTCCGAACGTACCCGCTTTACAGGCCTCAGGGCTTGGATGCAAATGCATATAAACTCCACGGGAGAATGTCGAGCCAAATCCGGGGAGAGTGACAGAGAGAACCAAATGTCAGCCTGCTACTCCGCTCCCATCTCCTCAGCGTCCGTACCGGCCTTCCACGATTCACACAGCCATGAGGCACTGGCAGGCACGTGGCCAGAATGAGCACACGGCTTGACTTGGCCAGACGAGATTGAGCACTGAAGAACAGAAAATCCTTCTCTCCTCCACGAATGAACCTTCTCCACCACTGGAAGAAGTCTTCCGGTCCCTTGCCAGCATCCATCAAGGCCAACACTATGCCCTCATGGAACTCAGAAGAGAGCAGCAGCAGCACATTAAGGTGTTCCTTTCAGGCCCAGGAAGAAGATCGGTGAGTACTGCGAAGCTTGGTTTCCCAGTAGGGGGCAGCTGCCCCGACCCTGGCAGCAGTGCAACCCCATGTGTTGCTTACCAAGATGGGGCCCCAAGATGACCCAGACGCATATATAGAGCTCTTCGAGCATGTCGCCGAAGCGATGACACTGCAGAAAATACAACCCTGTTTTTGGTACCAAAGAGCTGTTGGGAAATGTTATTCCAGTCAGCTAATTATAAACCGATGGCCGGTCACTTGGGACAGGGGAAAACACTAAGCCATCTCGTAGCTTTTATTGGCCAGGCATTCACGGGATGTTCACCAGTGGTGTGCAGCATGCCGTGAATGTCAGCTGGTGAATCCGCCAGCCACTCCAAAAGCATTGTTGCGCCCTCTTACATTGTTTGAGGTTCCTTTTGAGCAAATTGGCATGGACCTCATCAGGCCATTAGATCAGACCACACGCGGAAATTAGTTTATGTTAGTCTTAGTGGATTACACAACGCGATATCTGGAAGCAGTGCCAAAGCGCAACATCTCAGCATGTAGTGTTGGTGTCCTGGGGCTGGCTCGCTATTATTGAAGGTTTGTACCTAATTATTCGGACGTCACCGGCCTGCTGACTGATCTAAAAAAAAGGGAGTTCTAGACCTGGTCCAGTGGATGGAGCCATGCGAACAAGCTTTCATGCAGGTAAAAGCTGCACTTTGTGTCAGGCCGCTTCTGCATTCCCCTGACTCCTCTCCCCCTGTTTTTGGCAGATGGACAGATCGGAGAGGGGACTGGGTGCTGTACTGTCGCATCACGCAAACAGCACACAGAGCAGGGAAGTTTACACTCAGTGACAAACATTTACTTTTATTAAATAATTTCCATTAACGACGCAAAGTTCTTGAAAACGTGTTTAGCAAATTGGTTAATTACACTCTCTTCTGATTATCGTAAAGCTAACATTGCAGCTTCATAAATCAGTTTGGTTGCTATGAGACATCTCTAACAAGCAATGTACCCCTCAACATCACATCATAATCAATCTCAAAATTCAAAATAAACTCTTTGTTTGACACTGTAACAAGATCCTTAAATCCAGGGAACGAGTAAGTGGGAGACAGTTAATAGTGTTAATAGTAAACACGTAAAAGTAACAATGAATGAGCTCACACATAAATAAATCAAAGTACTATATACTGTAAATGAAACGGCAATGGCTAGCACAAGGACAGCTTGTCAGCAGGGGTCTCTCTGATGTATGGACGCAGGAGCCCGGCAAACATCCAAATGTACAACTTTTATTAAAAATACGTTTCAGTGAATTTCAGCACACAATATCTTTAAAACAGACAGCTCCATGTGTCTCTCTCACTGTTGACTTTTCAGCCCAACGCAGAATTGGCTGCGTGCGTTTCTCTCTCTCCATGTGTCTCCCTCTGTAGCTCTGGCTGCATCCTTAACTCTCGCCCGCTAACTCTGTAATAATCCACAGCTACGAGGGATCATTTTCCCCAGGTGTCCATTCCGGCCTCGCTCCGGACCCTCTTCGATCGGCTACACCCTGCTCACCACAGACACGTTTGTGTTTTGTTGTCAGGTAATTGTCACTGAATTTGAATTAAGTAAAAAGTCACATCATGCATGATCACCATCGATCATTGTTTTCATGATCAATCATTGCTACCACATCCGAGTACTCAGGTACTCGTGCTCATCCCTAATTCCATTACCTGGTGGGTGGTTCCGTCCCACTGTCCAGACTACAGTAGCTGTCACTGCAAATATGCATGTCACTGAGTAAAGATGTGAATTGTCTTCAAAGGGTTGCAGCAACACATGTTCGGGTGTGTGTTGTTCAGCCACAGCTGCGCAAATGATCTTTGGAGCTTCGCAGACGATGTCTCCTTGCTAGAGATAATTGATCTGCAGGATCTACATCAGAGCCTCCCACCCCTCTCCTCTACAGTCCTTGACAGTATGGGACCCTATGATTGGTTGGTAGTCAGCATTAAATGGCAGCCCTCTGACCCAAACCCCCTCTCCTCCACCCTCCTCTTTCTCAACTCCTTCACAAGGGCATACAGAAGCTGAGTTGGACAAACTAGCCATGTTTTTTTCCCTCTACTGCATGGCCACCATACTAGAACACATATACACACTTGTACTCTTACACAGTCACCAATTGCTTAGTCATTTGTTTTTGTTGTCACCCATCCAAGTCATTATTAGCTGAGAACATCTTGTTTGGACCCGTGTCCATAGAGCAGCTACAGAATGTACTGCTGTGCACACTTTGTTTTGGGTTTGCAGTAATATTGAATTAATTAAATTTTTCCATTTCAAAAACATCTTATGCTAACGGTAAAGTGTGAAACAAATGTCAAAAAATAAAAAAGCATGGCCCTGAAACTCAATTGCCCACTCAATTCCAATGCCTTTGAAGGAATGCAATGTGAAGGTTGTACAAAGTAACATTTATATTTAACAACAATTTAAATGTGGATAGCAAGCACTACAACAACACATGATGTTGAACATGATGCATCACATGGCAATAAATACATCATTGTTTTTGAATATATCTGTTTTCCCAGTCCACACTACAACTCGAATATGGTGTTTTCCAATTTATCCACCTGGAAGAGCATTTTTGAAAACCTCATTGACTAATTTTTACTAGACAAAATCACAGTCTCAGTGTGGATGGTCCAAAAATAGAAAAATATGTGTTTTCAAATGTAATAATGTAGACATAGTCTCTGTCACTTGTGATTACAGGATTGGATTTTGGATGCAGGAGTTCTCAAAAATGTGTTATGGGATAAATATTCCTCTCAAAGATGAAGTACACTATATACAACTTGTAGTAATCACCTGTTTCCACCATATTCCTTTCATTCTTCAATTAAAGAAATGACTAGGATTGACAAAAGACAATAATAATAAAATTTCCCTTGCAAAGTGTAAACATTTTCTTTATTATTATTGTAACAATGAAAGAAGATTTTACAGGTAAGATTAGGGTTTCAATATGTAGTCTTTAGAATTAACACAGACACCCTGGTGCTCTTGCAAAGATGCCATTGTTTTGACAAATTAGGCTTACACAGAATAGAATTTAACAGTTATCATTTAAAAATAGGGAATGTTAGACATATTTCATATTTTAATGTGTTGGTAGCCTTTTAGAATACTAAAAATAAAATAAAACTAGATATACAAGAAAACTAAACTAAAACGGAACCAACAGAAAAATTAAACATATCTAAAACTATCATCAAAAACCTAAACTATCAATCAGAGTGAAAACAACTAAAACTACATTTAAAATTTGAAACTATAAAAACCTTGTGTAGCACTATACAAAATGTCAAAAATAAGGACTTTTCCATAAAACAGGATTCCCAAACACTCTGTCCGACTGTCTGTCTGCCCAACAGGTAGTCCCTAATTGCTTACATATACGTAGCTGTCGCTGCACATCAAGCTGGGATAAGAGAAAAGATTTGAACAGAAAAATGACACATATGATCTTTAAGAAAAATATGAATTCTCTGAATATAGCTGAAATTGTATTTGCCATAAGCTTTTATGGTCTTATTTTTTTTTAAGAGTATTTAATTTTGTAATTTCCTAAAAATGTTTCTCTGGTGATTTAAGAAAGACGTGAATATTTGAATTCTAGTCTAGCACCAGGATATTTCTGACCCCGAAGGGACTCAGAGAATTCCACAACAACACTTAATACCTCCTGATTGTGGTAGGTGGCACCCAAGAGAAATGCACAACAGTAGGAGGTTAGAGCCATGCGGTTAAGTCTGCATCCTCAAAGTACAAATTGATTACATATATCTATATGCCTGTTGGGCTCACCCAGCACAGCATTCAAGTGTGGTGTTTGTGTGGGTGTGGTGTAACTACATCAGTCTCTGTCGTAGAGCCACTCTGCTTTACGGAGAGCTGTGCTTGTAGAGGATGGGGAGCGCTTAGTGTGTTTCATGGTTAATTCTTTGTCAGTTAGTTGACTGCTACCTTCCCTCCAGCTAAAAGTGCACAGTGAAACACAAGCCCAAAGAAATCCTCTGGCTTTGACAGCCGAGCTGTTCAATCATTTATCTGTAGGCCCCGGGCCATGAATCAGTGTCAACAAACATTCCACTGAAATCATATCAAGCTCTGCTCTGTTCTGCCAGTCTTTTCTTTCTTACTGCCGTGCTTCTTTCTTTCCCTCTCCTGGTGTCTCACTATCCTTCTTTTTCCTCTTTCATCCCCACAAGGCCTCAGTGTGATGGAACTGTATGTTTTCTTTTGCTAGACATGGCCCAACACATTGCCAGTTCCATTGAGAATTTATAGTATGTTGATTCATTCATCCCTTTTAAGTTTTGATAGCAGTTTGACCTGTGTAAAAATCCAGACCACACATCAACACCCACAGCACATCCTCCTCAAATGTTTTTGCAAATGTAGAGATAAGTTCGCACAGCAGCCCTCTGATTCTGTTTCTCTTAAATGCTTTGTAGAATTACCTCCAGTACTGAGTAGTGATGAGAATCGTAAAAAATTGAATCATTCTGATTCCTCTTACCGATAATACCGAAATAAGAAATTCTTATTAGATTTACAGCCCTGAGCCGCTTTAATGAGGCTGATATAACAAAAATGAATTACTTACGGTTCAGTACATTCACTGAAAAGAACTTGGTGATAAGATTATGATATTCAGTAAGAAGCACTTGCAGTGTAGATTGAAAAAAAATTAACTCATAAGAGTCATTTGTTCGGGAATCGGGTACACTGGTCGCGCTGCATGTCTTGCTCAGTAGGTTTAAAAGAACAGGCTCTCAAGAGTCATTTGTTCAGGAATCAGACCACATTGGTCATGATGACACCGTTTTCACCTGGTATTAAGATGCGTTTTTAGTAATCCGATCACAAATGTTCAGTGCTAAATACAGGTGGAAACAGGGTCCAAAATGTTTTGTGATCAGATCATTGAAACCACATTCAGAGGTAGACAAAAATTTATGTGATCACATTGCATTTGAGGTGTGAAACGCAACCCTTTCTAAATGCGTCCCGGAAAGTAGTGGAGCACCACCCCTCACCTGGCAATCAACCGCTGGGCTTAAACAAGAGTTTGAGCTCAGTTATGTGTGGCTTTAAAAGGGAAAAAAACATCTGATCTGAACATTTGAAAATACAAATACCTATGCAAGCACGAGAACTTCACAAAATGTTTCAGGATGTCTGATATCAACATGATGACAAGGACACCCATCAGGTAATACAAAAATAATGGAGAATTCTGCTCCAAATGTTGCATTTGTGCAACATGCAGTACAGTATGTTGTGTGCTGTAAATTCAAAAGAACAGACCCACGAGAGTCATTTGTTCAGAAATCAGGCTTCACTAGTCATGCTGTATGTTTTGCACTATATATTCAAAAGAATAGGCTGATATGTGTAATTTGTTCAGGAATCGGGCAAGACTGGTTGTGCTGTATGTTTCATACTGCTGATTTAGTAGCGGTGTTGCTGTGCCGCTGTGTGGTATCGCAGTAAACACTGTCATTTTATTTATTTTTTTGCACATTGTTTTGTCCGCATTTGTTAAATTAATTACATTCAAGAACTTTAAATGAAACTGAATGTCATGAAAACTATATGGTTCTGTATTTTAACTTTTTATGGTCCACAACCCTAATACTGCGACAATACAATTTAAGTTGTTGCTTACACTTTCTGTCTACCAGAGCAATGGAAGTTTCGTGATTCATAATTTTAGTGAGAGGAACATACTAAACAATCATCACCACCATAGGCTCGGTCTACTCAGAACACATAATTTCACCATTCCTCTCCTCTTTGTTGATTTCTACCAGCCTTGTCTGCAGGGGCATTATGCTGATTTTGAGGGTCTTGGGCAGATGAAATGGACAGAGGGCAATGTGCATCTTTTGGCACTTCCTGCGCTTGGGGCATGGAATGCTGAAGCCCAATGTGGGGTCTACAGCTCTTCCTGAAAGCCTGCCTCACAGTATGTATCATCAGAACAGCTCTGGACCCCAGAGACTGGCAGGCCACAGAAGTGTGGAAGTAAGGGAGAAAATAAACTAATACTGCATGCTTAATTATCAAAAACACCCTAAACTGATCCCTCCCATTTTTCTCTTGAAGAGGCGAGTGTATCCTCCCTGGACTTTCAGTTCAGGGGCTCAGCTCTCTTTTGCTGTGTTTATGTTTACATCCCCCTCAGGTGGTGGAGGCAATCTGGTGCCTCCTGGATCCAACATATCAATTTGTCTCCACCACCCACACGGTCAAGCCTACCTCTGTTGGGATTGCTGAACAGCTCGGAGCAAATAATTTGATCACAAAGTTAGATTTTTGATGACCAGTGTCTCGGTTCTCAGTCCTTGTACTGTATATCCTCAGTCCTCGGAGTGAAGGTATCAAAACTAGCTTGGCTACACAAAACAGGAGATGAAACGAAAACTAAGGACATGGGGCTTATAGTTCTTTTAGTTCTTCTGAAGCAGGGCCGGTAAAGTGCTTTCTGGAATTGAGGGATCCTTGAATCCAAAAGCCTGCACTGTCTCTCAGTAGTTCTTACTCTCTACCTCAATCTCTTTCTCAGTTCCCCATCCCATTCACCCACTCTTTTAGTGTCTGTGATATGGCTCCCAATGCCCTGTACAAATTAAATCTATTGTCCAGTAGCTTTCAGGTAAAGGCGAAGCTTCAAAGGGATGTCGGGGCATAGAGTGATGCCATAGAGCCACACGTTCCACGCTCCGTGTCCAGAAGGCTGCATGAGGACAGGTTTTTAAAGAAAATTTAACTGTCAGTTCTACAAATTGCTTCAGGCATATTAATAACAGTCGTAAATTATTATTATTATTTTATTTATTTATTCTATTTTGAACTCTTTTGCCAGTTCAGTGATATTGCAAATATATTTATGGGTTTCATAAAGATAAGTTAATTATATATTTATTGCATCTTTTATGATGAAGAGTGTCTTTTAGATAAATTGATGCTATTTAAAACAGCTTCAAAATCAGTAGTATATTTGACTCATATAAACACAAAAATCTAAACTGAATTTTTTTTCTTTTATTTATTTAATATTTTATTCATATTTTGTATTTTTTTTATTGTTTCAGTGAAAAGTTGTATACTTATTGATCATAGGATTGTAGATTTAATTTTGATAATCACTGCTTGTGAAAAAAAAATAAGTACATTCATATGTTTAAATTTTTTGTGAATCCTTAGAAGTCACAATACTATATACCTCTTCATTGTGACTTTTACCTAAACTATCTATAGCCTAACCATAATAATCTTTGTGGACATGATGATACCAGTGCTTTTTGTGCATTGACGATTCAACAATCAGCTCCTTTTCCTGTTTACTGTATGTCACTATATGCTGTAGCTGATCGGTGTTGTTATTGAACCTGTATTAGTCCAAAAGTTTTCTTACTTTAATTTTTCAGTAATTCAGCACTGTTTATTTGCATACAGGTTACTGAAACTAAGTTCATATTACATATCAGACTCATTACAAGCGTAACTCTAGTAAGATTATTTTCAAGCCTTTATATTGATATAATTTTAGGATTGATTATCGAGCTGTACAGCTTACTTTGTGCTTAGCTGTGGATTCTGGTCTGACCTGTTGACCTAGCCCATCCCAAAGACACTCAAGGTCTGTATATGCACAGGGTTGTAGGGTTACTACTGAAATGTATTCTACTGCATACTACAGAATATATGCTGTAAAGTGGTTATTTCAGGCAAAGTATGCCCTTCTATCAGCTCGAGATCAGTAAAGCCCATTCTCACTACATTGGACCTACTAGCATCAACACTGGCAGATTTTCTCCTACTAGTTTTGACTGTAAAACTCCAATACTGTACATTAAGATATATTACACATGTTACACTCCATTCTTTGTAAACCCTAGAATATGGTATGTAGTGTTGTTTAAAATCCCAGATAACTGAGCAGATTGTGAAATACTCAGACCAGGCCTGATCTGGCACCAACAACCATGCCATGCTCAAGAATTTGCTTAAATCACCTTTCTTTCCCATTCTGACATTCAGTTTGGAGTTCAGGAGATTTTCTTGACCAGGACCACACCCCTAAATGCATTGAAGCAACTGCCATGTGATTGGTTGATTAGATAATTGCATTAATGAGAAATTGAACAGGTGTTCCTAATAATCCTTTAGGTGAGTGTATGTATAAATGTTTTCCATCTGAAAGGACTAAATATTAAATTAAACAAATGAGCAATCTCTACAGTAATAAATATACTCTTTGAATGTAACTTTATTCTAAGTACCAATTATATAAATTGTAACAGTAGTGGAATACAGTTACTTATATTTTGTATTTTGAATATAATGTTTTTATTTCATTAATCCCCAATCCTGTATATACACACTTAAGAGATAATGTGGGCAAAGGAGACCACTAAACGTCTCGGTTACTTTCGTAACCTCCGTTCCCTGATGGAGGGAACGAGAAGTTGTGTCGATGTAGTGACACTAGGGGTCTCTCTTGAGAGGCTCGGTTACCTTTTATCTTTGAGAAAAGGCCAATGAGAATTGGCGAACAGAATTTGCATGCCCCTCCCCTGGTTTTGAGCTGAGGAACCGAGAGTAAGGTCCCGTCCCTTTCAGCGGCTTAGTACAGTGGTGCTAGACCGTTTAAATCTTCCACATCCCATCTAAGGATCCTCCTCAGGAGAATTTGCCAGGGAGGTGCTGTCGCGAGGAGCATGACAGTCGAAAGCCAAGTCCGAGTGGGCCAGTGGGGGGTCACGAGAATGACTTGTTCTCAACATCCTTGACCTTGCAGAGGACTTGTGCAAGTAGGCTCACTGGGCAAAAAGTGTATTTGCGCAGCCCCCGGGGCCAGCTGTGTGCCAGCGCGTCTGTGCCGAGTGGGGCTTCTGTCAGAGTGTACCAGAGCGGGCAGTGGGTGGAATCTCGGGAGGCAAACCGCTCTGCCAAACCAAGCCCAAATCAGCTAGACCACCTGAGGGTGGAGTCTCCACTCTCCGCTGAGCATTACCTGACATGACATAATAAATTACATATATTTATATATACGAGAATATAAATTACAGATGCTTGGCCTGTGTGTGACGCATATATGTGATGCTACTCTGCGGGTCCCAGTTGTTAACTGTCACATATGTGTATTTAACTTATTTAAGTTAAAGTTTTTGGTGAACTATTCCTTTAAATGTCTGAATGAGTTTGAGTTTGTGAACAAGGGGAACGGACGGCTACTCTCACAGATGGCTCCCAAGCCAACCTTTCAATTACCAAAAGGGTATAAATGTCCACGTCTGATTGGAATGTAGTGGAAACAAGCATAAAAGGACCCGCATGGAACAGCTCCAAGTCTCTGCCACTCACACGTTACTCTGGAAGCCCTCCAAGGTTATTTCATCGATGGCCAATTCCCTCGACTACTGACAGTACAGAAATACACTTTCTTCTCTCTTACATACACATACACACACACACACACACACACACACACACACACACACACACACACACACACACACACACACACACATTATTTCATAAAGTAAACTACCATTCTAATCCTGTATTACTTTGATTTATGTGTTGTTTGTTTTCTCAAAGCAATTAGATCACTTATCAAATTACTGGTGTGGAGTTAATATAATTATTTTAATCTCACAGTGCTGCTTTCAATTCCTTTATGTTTGCGTTCAGCTTATATACATGAAACACTTTCTCATAGATTGCATATTCATACACACATCTTAAAAACACATGTTCTGAGTAGAGACTTTGCACTTCAGTAATGTTTGCAGTAATGTCTGCAAAGTATATTAGGTTCTTTCAGATTTAGGGCAGCAGATGAAATTAATTTGGTTCTGAGGAATTGCTACCCACCTCCCTTCACTCAATGGCCCAATTGACTTCTGGTATTAAGATGTGTTTTGGGCGATCCAATCACAAGTGGACAGACGAGACACATTACTGTTTACACCTGGTCATAATAAGCGTTCTTTTGACCACTCTTGTTCGTATTTCAAGGGGATGGTGTCTGATTTCATGATGACATACATCAATCACTAAGTCAGTGTATTGCTGTATTATTATAAGGGAAAAAAGAAAAATACAGTTTCTCCCAAATACACTTGCATTTAGTTCAAGCTCAAACATGACATTTAGAGCAGAATTCTCAGTTTGTTTTAATGGAGTACCTGTATTAACTGAGCTTTGGGTGTGCGAGTCTCTGCATTTTGGTATCAGAGACACTGAAGAAATTCCATGAAGATCTTGTGCATGTACAGTACATGTATGTGCTTTTCACCCAAAATAGTAGGGATATGTAGGGATAGTTCACCCAAAAAATTTTATTCTCTCATTATTTACTCACCCTCATGCCATCCCAGATGTGTATGACTTCCTTTATTCTGTGTATGACTTCCTTTATATCATTAATTATGATTTGTACAATACAAGTGAATGGGTGCCAAAATGTTGATGCTCCAAAATGCAAATAAAGTAATCATAAAAGTAATCCATGACTCCAGTAGTTAAATCCATATCTTCAGAAGTGATATGATAGGTCTGGGTAAGAAACAGATAAATATTTTTTCCAAGACATTTTTCTCCCTGACCAGCAGGGTGCAATATGCAGAGAATAATTTGAAACACCAAAAACACAAGAAGAATGTGAAAGTGATCTGTTTCTCATCCACACCAATCTCATACAAAGATATTCTGAAGATATTTATTTAACTACTGGAGTCATGGATTACTTTTATGATTCCTTTATTTGCTTTTTGGAGCATCACAATGTTGGCACCCATTCACTTGCATTGTATGGACCAAAAAAGTTGAATACAAGAACACATACATCTGTGATTTCATGAGGGTGAGTAAATAATGAGAATAATTAGAATTAAAATTTTTGTGTGAACTATCCTTTTAAGGGCTCTTGTCAGATCTGGATGAATTTGTCAATAAGTAGAGAGGTTTGGAAAACTTTTATTTTGGTGAACACGTGAGCGGGCGAGAGAGAGATACCAGTTTACTGCTTCATTCACTCCTGCAATGTTTTATTTCTTGCTGAATGTATTAAGTTACGTTTTGACAAATCATTACTTGATTAAAATAACATAACATATGGAGCGGCAAAACATACAGATACATTTTAAAATGTACTCTTTATTTACATTTATACAGAATTTTGCCATTAAGCTGAAGAATTCTTTATTTAATAAAAAAATCACTGAGGTGATATTATTTTAACTCAGGAGACTTCACACAGTGGAAATTATAATTCTGTGGATGGTTTAAATATTCGGTTATAACATGTAGGTTATGATAAGGTGCTGTTTTTGTTCAGATGAAGGCGTTATGCACCCAGAAACGCTACCCAGCTTATATTGGAGTTTAAAGATACTAAAGTATAACAAATAAATAAAATAATGTACATTTTATAAAATGTGTTTATTCTTTATATTAACATATATATTAAAAATGACAAACATAATGATGATTTGTTGTAATTATATATTTAATAAGAATAACAAGTAAGGCCCAAGTATTTTAAAACTTCATATATGACATTGTTTCTGCCACAGCCCCAGAGCTCCAATGCTTGGTGTTTACGTCAGCATCCGAATTCACTCACTCATTTCGGTCACTCACTGTTGAGATATAGTGCTTTAACTGCCGTTCACTATATCCAACTTTTTCCTGGATGTCTTACTGGAGAAACGAATGTGGGTGGGACTTCTGCTGGATGTCGTTCTATAGAATTCCCTAGCTCTGGCTGCAGTCACTTTAGACCCTGATTACAGCTGGTAATAAGACACATTTCGGATGATTCGATCACAAATGGCCAGCGATTAATATAGTTGTAAATGGGATGTAAAAGGTTTTGTGATAAATAACCTAAAGAGGTAGTCAAAAACCACATCGCATTTGAGGTTTAAAACACCATCCTGATGTGTCCCGGATGGCAGTGAAGTGCAACCTCTCACCTGTCACCCGCCGAACAAAAGTTAAAATTCACGTGCAGTATTAAAAGGAAATAACCATCCCATCTGACAACTTGAAAACGCAATTACATACCCATGGATGAGAACATCACAGCTCTTCCTCAGAGTGTCTGATTTGAACATGCAGGGTGACAAGTTGACAAGCACACATCTGAAGCTGAATTAACAGATACACCACTTAAAAACAACGGATAATTCTGCACGAAATGTTGAGTTTGTGCTTAGATTAAATCTCAACTGCATCTAGGAGAAACAGCGCACCGGTTTTGTCTGCACTTTCTTTATGGCTTTTCTGGAGTTTATTATCGTTCAGTAACACACTGGAATAGTGATTGATATTTGTCCTCCCAAAATCATACATACTCCCGTCAAAATCCCAACACTGCAACAAAAGAATGAATGGAGGTATGCTGTGTTTACTTGACAACGGAAATAATGGCCACATTTCACGCTAAACATCACGGGATGTAGGAAAAAAGTGGATAGGAAATAGTGAATGAGTTGACAGTTTCAGACACAGCCACTCTCTTCACCATACGATTGCCTCGTGCCCGCACATCGCTCATGCGCGCACCCCACGCACCTCCCTGTGCAAGCGCAGAAATGCCGTCTGTTCGTGCTTCAGTTCATTCATGCGAATGGCAGAGCAAAAGGCATTTAATTACACTTAACGTGGATGTTTACATGGATTTATACAGTTAATCTGCCTGAAGTTGCTGCGACTGTTGCCAGAACCCCCGTGAAGGCGCGAGGTAAATGCGTAAACACTTCTCATGACATGCTAGACACGGGACAAAGCGCACTGATATATTGCTGCACAGATGAAAATGTACACTTAAACTGAATGGATCTCAAGAGCCCATATTTACAGAATCACCCTGAAAATGACCATCACCATGTCACAGAAAAGCTTGCATTATCATTAGAGCCACAGCTTACCTCAGAGTAATGCCTTAATGTGACCGGGCGGTGAGACCCCAAAAAAATTAACAAAAGTAATTACTCAAACCTAAGTAAAGATTATAAATTTAAACAAAACCAGACTACGCCACCCTGGGAATTTCCCCCAAGGAATCTACCTATAAGGCTATGCACTTGTTCTCTACCCAATGGCAATGTGAAACATGGAGACACAAGTAATATCCAAACATACAAATACTTTATTATAACAATAGAAAATATACAATAAAAGTTCAATTGAGCCAGAACATACACCAATGACACCTCAGACGAGGACTTACAAACATGACACACAACCAAAAAAAGAAATATTACAAAGAAAATATCATGGAGCTGTAGCCTAAATTACAGGGCAGACTTTACAAAAGGTCATTAATCTCATAACTCATGCTCATTTGCCAGCCAAAAGCCCCAGTGCACACAGCAGATCACAGCACTCGGTGAGAAAAACCACCACCACCTAAAAGTCTCCCAGTCAAGTGAAGGCCTGCAGCTCCTAAGGGAACAAACACACACATCAATACTCACAATACAAACAGTCTTATGCAGAGACCACATTTACCATCTGCAAGACTACCCTATAATACTCAAAACATTTAACAAAACACAAACAATTAATTCAACAATTTAAACAAAACTCTTGGTCACTCAACTGGAGTGAAGGACCAACCAATTCTCTTGAATGCTACCCAAGTACAATACACAAGGAAAATAAATCAATGCAAATTACATAAGTCAAACACAATAATACAAAAATTTTACAAAAACCAACAGAAATAAACTAATTTTCAAAGCAGAAAATAAACCGATCAAAATAAAACAAACACCCACAAAACTAATTCAAACAAACATCCAACAAAACACATGAAGACTCAATGTACGTCTGCCCGGAACGAGACAGCAGTGACACCACTGCAAGAATAATTCTTCACCTGCGATCCACGCAAGAGAAGTACATTTAATTATTATTAATTTAATTAGCATTCAACAGAATTCTAAATAATCGAATTTAACAAACAAACTATCAACATACCGAAAACTGGGTATTAAGACTCCCTGCCTACATGCAACAGCCGCCGTCCGTACTCATACTACATCACATTAACTGAAATGAAGCACAAATTAGAAATTGAACCACTGCCACAGCTAATACGCAGATGTAATAAATAAAATGCATACCTGGGGGAAGACAGATGCACGTTTGTGAGATGAGCTCAGCCATGATAAGGTACGAGACAGTTAAAAATACAGCCTCTCTCCCAAAACAATCTCAGCCGCTTCCAGCAAATGGACCCAGAAAATGACACTTACCTAGGCGACGTACACCAATGATTTATATAGGGTTCTCAAACCCTACTAACCAGGCACCAATTAATGATGTCAAATGCCCACACCATACTCAATTCAGGCAGATAAGGTTTTACATCTATTGTGCCACATTAAATTGGAGATTCATTTTTAATCTTGAAATATCCGCTTGTCTTGGTGTTAAATGAAGGGATTGCATGACAAAACTTTTCTTTTTTCACTGTGCAGAGAGAAGAAAGTGTTTCACGTAGTTAGAAGAGTTTGATGCTGCAGCAGTGATTGGCTCGGCTTGAGTGACATTAGGGCTTGATCACAAAAAGAATCGATTCCGAGGCATTGGGAATTGAGAATCGACTCTAAAGCTTGTAATCGATTCCAAATGGACTGATATGTTAATTTTCGTGACCAATGAAGTCATTTTTATTTATAAATAGCACCTTTCACAACACACATCGTTTCAAAGCACCTTTACAGAAAATCAAGCAACAACAGAAAATAAAACCGTAATATCTATAAAGTCTTAGTCATCATTGTGTAGTTTGATTAAATAATTATGAAGTTTGTGTAAAAATAAGTAATTAAATAATAATTATATTTAGAAACCAAGTGAGCAAACCGAAGGTGACTGTGGAAACACAAAACTCCATATGGTTGATGGAGAAAAATAACCTTGGGTGAAACCAGGCTCACTGTGGGAGCCAGTGCCCCTCTGGCTAACAGTATGAATATGATGCCAAGATTACTTACTTATGTGCAGTGAAAGTCATAGTTTAAAATTATTCAACTAATTAAGTGTTAAGGGTCAGTGTTTAAACAAAGATTTTGTAAGAACTGTAAGATTAATGACAAATGTCTTTGAAGTTCATCCTGGATTAACTGCAGAAGTTCATATTTATGCATTGTCCTTTGTTAGTTGGCTGATGAAGGCTTTTGTTGGCAATTTATTGATAGTCTATGTATTCCATTTTAAGAGTGTAGTCATCATTGGACCAAGGTGATGCTGGCTGAGATCAGTGAGAAGCTAATGCAGTTTAACTAGCCGGTCATTTTTGTGAGGTCTATCCTAAGTCCAAGGTTCAGGCAATGGCAGATAATTTATCCCATGTCTTATTGTTGGAGTTGGCATCAGTTAATCCGCTGAGGCCCATCGTAATAGACTTAAATGATGTCTGGCTAGCACCAGTTGCATTTAAGAGACACGTAGCAGTGGAGTCCGATGCCAAGCAGGAATGGAGCTGGATCCGGCTGGTTCTGGTGACCTCGGGATAGGAGTCCCAAGGTTGAGACATGGAAACAAATAGAATAATATTAGCGTAGATGCCATTACATTTTTTTCAGAGTTAAAGATCATGATCAATGTTTCAGGTTCCGGCAGATCTAACTAAAGCAGCCTTATTGTGTGGTGAAGAATAATTTAGGTGTATGCCTGGCTAAATAGATGAGTCTTTAGTCTAGACTTAAACTGAGTGTGAGATTCTGTGTGCCGAACAGAGTTAGAGAGAGTATTCCATAATTTAGGAGCCAAATAGGAAAAGGATCTTCCTCCTTTTGTGGATTTTGATTTTCTAGGATCTATTAACAGGCCAGAGTTTTGCGATCGTAATGAACATGATGGAATATAGCATGGTAGAAGGTCACTTAATCATTTGGAACTAGACCACTCAAAGCTTTGTGTGTAGTTAACAGAAATTTTAAATTAATAAAAAATTGAACAGGTAGCCAATATAACAATGATAAAATGGGGCCAATATAATCATATCTATTGGTTCTAGTCAGCACTCTGGCTGTTGCATTTTGAATCAACTGAAGTTTATTTATTGAACTTGCTGGACATCCTCCCAGTAATGCATTACAATAATCTAGTCTTGAGGTCATGAACGCATTAATTCGTTTTTTTTGGCATCGGCAACAGAGAGCATGTGTTGTAACTTAGCAATATTTCTGAAGTGGAATAATGCTGTTCAACAAACATTGGAAATTTGATTTTCAAATGACAGATTGGTATCAAATATAACACCTAAGTTCTTCGCTGTTGAAGACGATGTAACAGTACATCCATCGAGAGTCAAATAATATATTAGCGGCTTCTTTTTAGAGGTTTTTGGTCCAATAATTATTGCCTCTGTTTTGTTGGAATTGAGTAGAAGGAAATTTCTGGCCATCCTATCTTTGATTTCACTGATACACTCTGCTAATTTGGAGAAATGTGAAATTTCGTCAGGTTTCAAAGAAATATGACTGAACTACTACACGTTCCAGAAGCCAAATTCAATTTACAAAAAGATTATAAATGATTACAGCTAAATGATTATAAAACTGATTTTGAATCTTTTGCAGTTCATCAGACATAAAAGTTGCTCCTTTTGTTTAAATCTTTATGATGCAATCGCACAAGCCCTTCAACACATCACACAGATGCTTTCCAGACATATACTGTAGTCTGCCAGTATTTTACTTTGAATCAAACTAATAATCCATTAAAATGCCAAATTTGTTATGGAAAATTGTTGTATAGTAACAACTTCACCGATCTTACAACACCTGTCTGCAACCAGGAGATGGCAGAGGAAGATCAATAGTAGGTTATAGTTTAAATGATGAATGGACTCATTCTCAATATTTTTACAGTAGGCCAATATTTTAAAGCATTTTGCATATTTGTTTTTCATTATTTTTCCTAATTTTTTTCCAAATGATTCTATGAAATCAAATTCAACATCAAAATTTTAAATACAAAAAATTTAATATTATATGAAATAAACCAGTACAAAAACCTGGATTTTTAAATAAAACTATAATGTATGTTTGGACATTTTAATTTAGTGTACAAAAGGTAGTGGACAACTGCATACTAATATAAACCTCTTTATAACAAGATCAACTGATGGATGATAACAGGCAATTTCAATGTAAATAAAAGTTCCCTCAAATGTATCACACTTAAAGCGTTGTACTTTGGGATGTGCATCTAGGACCAAATTGAATACTAGAATAGACCAATAAATAATAAATGCCATTAATTCTATCACAAATAGTGCAAAGTACACTTTGAAATTAGCTGTTTATTATGAGATTTAACTTTAACCTCCATTTTTTAATGGAATCGGGAAAAAAAATGTCTGGAATCGATTCAATCGATTCTGAAAACTAGGAATCAGAATCAACTCCAAAAGTTCTGGAATCGAATAGCCCTAAGTGACAGTCTGTGACAGCGCACACAGCTATGATATCCTCCGAGATCGTAAAAGTCCCATTCAGTAATCTCTCAATAAATTACGCATTAATTAAAATGAAACCCAGTAATGTAACAAGAGGAGCGGCGCCCATTGTAACAAAGTAAATTACGTTTTCATTAGAAATTTACTTGAGTGAGAGTAAAAAGTTCCCACTTTACTTCACCTACTCTAAAAATATATTTTTTTTCCCAAAAAGTTACTCAAGTAAATGTAATGGAGTAAATGTAGCGCTTTACTACCCACCTCTGTTTCTGACCCATACGACCAAAGGTTGAAGTGGACAAATCTCAAAACCATCTTTTGCCTCCAGTGTTCGCCCATTTCAAATATATCACCCAAAACACATCTTAATACCAGGTGTAAATGGGGCTTTAATAGTGTTGAGTCTTACCAAAATAATTATGGCTCTTCTGTTATAGAACATATCCTTCATGGTGGCAGTATTGGCCAGAGCCCTAAGACCCCTTTCTCCCCTCCAAAATAAGACCATCAGAATTAATTTAGCATTGTGTATGAGATACAACAATTTACAGCATGCTTTTCCTGAAATGGGTGACATCCCAGATTAAGACTGTGTCAGTTAGTGCTTATGGGACTTTTCCCTTAGAAAGACGCACACTTGTTCTCATTACCCACCACCTTCTCATCCCCCTCTCTACACCATCACTGCTGTAATGAGGCAGCTTTGGAAATTGGCTCAGTGCCAGCTGATAAGATTGAGGAAGGCAGATCGTATTAGGTTAAGAGAAAATGCACAGGCGTTGTGCATCTCTTCAGATGTGTATCAGAACAACAACAACTGAGACATCATGAATATGGCCTGGAGTTGAATAATATTACAGCAATGGTGATGTAATACAATGCTGGTGAACTAAGGGCAAAGGTACTGAGATATGTACTGTAATTCAGAAGGTGCAGCATTTTTAGGCCACAGTTCACTCTTTTAATTTCATCACTCTGTCAGCTTTTATTAAAACCCATTTGTCGTGAAGAGGAGAGAAGGGATGCTGGGGGAGAGGTTTTACGGATAGAGCAGAGCACGAAGTAGAGGGTGTATCGCCATTGCCTGGGTATTGGGGCTCTAGAAGTGTAGAGGGGCTCATGATATCCTCGAGATTGATGACAAAGCTTGGGTTGCCGCAACTGGCAGGACAACCCCCTCCAAATCATATATGCAATCATCAGCCCAGCCGTCTGGCCCATTTATTACTGTCTTGGGAGGTCATTGAAGTTGTATGATGCATTTTCCTGTTTTGCTGCTAACAGTTCAGGGATAGGTGCATAAGAATGCGGAATCCAATACCACTGAGGTGAATAATTATCAGTCACATTGATCTAAAGTCCAACTGCAGTGAATTTGCCCTTTGTATTGAATTGCTGTAAATTGATGTTTTTCCTCATAGGCGAATGCGATTACTTTAGCTGGCATTCTCTCTTTTTTATACGTTTTTTTAAGAAATAGAAGGACTTGTTAGCTGTTGGCATTGTTTGTAGCTGTTTTTGTTTCACAGGGGACTCTAAAAGAGGGCATGTATATGCTAGTCAGTTTTCAGATAGCGCTTATAGTTCAGTCTTGGCACATAGGTTTTGAAGTGTCATTAAAGTGTAAACCCCCGTCTCCCCTCTTTTCCTCTGAACTCTCTGTCCTCTACACTGTCATCCCTCCAAACCTCAGCATCCCCATCACACCTCCTTCAATCAAAGCGAATTAAATGATTATTTCTTCCCACCCACCAGATGTAAAAACAGGAAAAATAAAAGAAAGGCACGAGCGGTAGCAGTTTTTACATCTTCTCAACTGCAATGTTTTTATGCAGTACATGTGTTCGACTAAAGATTGATCCCCCCCAAATATGGGGAAGAATGAAGAAAAAGAAGGGCAGAATAAAATGAAGTGTGACAACATATGAATTTCAAATTTGCGGAGAGACATCAAAGTGTGCCATCCTGGCCGCCTTCGACAAGGACGCAGACTGATTTTTAATCTGGTCTCCTGATTGTATCGCCACCCTAACGAAGAGCTGAGTGGGCCCTGCCAGAGAGAGTTGCATTGGGCAGAGGAAGATATAGAGAGGGAGAGATCAGAGAGGAGAGAAGAGGAAGGAGAGAAGAAAGGGGAAGCTTTTCCAAACACAGGCGGCCGAGCCCTTTGTTGTCGTCTCGATCAGAGAGGCGCTTTCATCAGAGCAGGAACGGTTTCCACTCCTCTCAGTTTTGGTAAGAGGGAGTGAGTGTGTATATGTGTTTGCATGTGCAATTGTTTGGTGAAGGTGTGAGTACCACTCGTACATTGCCATCCAAGAAATGTTGTCTTTGTTCAAACTTCAGTTACAGTTTAAATATGACACTGTGTGTCTGTCTATGAAAAGCAATGCTTCCTCGTGTACATCTGGAAATATAGTGGACGCTAAAGTATAACCATTTGATAATGTTTCTATGGAAGGACTGATGTAACAGTTTTCTCTGTGCATTTGGAATACCAGCACTGGTGCCAGTTTATGTGCCTTGCAACTTGAGGAAAGAGTGTGAGAGTGTGTTCACAGCCAACTGTATGTATACTCAAAGGAAATGCAGCCTATAAGAGTGTCAGTGGGTCAAATCCTAAATGGCTTTCACATGATTGACAAAACAAACTCACTTGCTCATTGGCCAAGAGAGATTTTTAACTATTTTACTACCCACACTTAAAGGGTTAATGATCTAGTCTTGCAGCATAAAGGGCACAAGCTCAAACCAGTTAAGGGCGATCCATAAACTAAAGTGTACTTGAGCGCGGCACCAAGGAGACTGGCCCAGCTGGTCAGGACTGCTAAATGAGGTAGCATGTAGCAAGTGACATACAAAAAATACACTTTCACAGAACACACGTTTCACTTTTTTATTATTTTTAGGAAATTTCTTCAGTTTCTTCAAAATTTTGTACAAATAATGCCAGTCATTGTCTTTGAAAAAACCTTTAACAGACCTTATTCATAGTAGTGCTGTATTTAATTTTTGACAGGAATGGAAAAGAGGCTGCGATGTACAGGCAGGTTAAAGGCTCAAACAGGTGCAGACTGGGCATTGGGAGGTTCAGGATTTTTCCTGGTGGGCCAGGAAACGGGGCCGAATGGGTCGCGATAAGCTGAAATGGGCCACCACATTATGACAGCGACATCCCCCTGCTCAACAACTTTTGGGCCAGTTTCTATGTAAAATCCCAGGCCGATTTCTCTTCCCAGTCTGCCCCTGGGCCCAAACGTACTCTACGCAAGTAGTTGAACACAGACGCACCTTGCTACACAAGCTTGATTTCATGTGTTGTTGTGTTGTGAAATGTGTCAGTGCTCAATTCATAACACAATGCAAGTACCCGCTGCATTCTCAACATTGCCGCAAGGGGCACTTGAGCGGATTTTCTTCTTTCAATCAACAACTGTCATGGCAAACTCGGGCAGCAATTTGAGTTTAAACTTTTGGAAAAAATACAGAACTTTTTGTCCCTAGTCCATTCAAATGAACTTGTTTTTTCTCAACTATCGTCTCATCTACCACATCCGGGCTGCATCCGAAAATGAAGGCA
This sequence comes from Xyrauchen texanus, assembly GCF_025860055.1. NCBI lineage: Eukaryota > Metazoa > Chordata > Actinopteri > Cypriniformes > Catostomidae > Xyrauchen > Xyrauchen texanus. Next base: position 31,511,607 of record NC_068292.1, read on the forward strand.
GCTGACTTGCTGCCTAATCAGGTAATAGCTTAACTGACAGCTGTTTTCAATGAATGAAACTCCTTAAGAAACTTGTCTCCGAACAGTTTGAAAAGCACCTTATTTTCATCCTGCCCCCGAAGGCAGCATTTTCCTGCTTTCAGACGCAGCACTGGTGTCGTGGCCATGCCTAAGAAATGTATTACCCTCATGTGGTCCGAGGTTTGTAACCGCCAGAGCAACACAAGAGCGCATGTAATGTACAAGGGGCCGCGTCTGAGTTTGCGTACTTGCGTGAAGTACGTTTCGCCATTACCGTCTTTTCATTTTCATGTATATAAAGGTCCTCACATTTTTTTTTTCTTGTTTTCTGGAGCTTTTGTATGCTGAACGTTTTCCCTGTTTCGTCAGCTGAACCATTAACACCAATTTAAACAAAAGTATGACTGTATTCCTCACAGCCTCATTTTCATTCTCCTCACAAATTAAATATGGCAAAACTAAAAAAACAAAAAAAATGAACTGCATAAATAATATGATGAATGCAAATAATTCTAGAGACATCTATACATTTTCTACAAATCTATACAAAAACCAGTGTGTGTGTGTGTGTGTGTGAGAGAGAGAGAGAGAGAGAGAGAGAGAGAGAGAGAGAGAGAAAGGTGTTCGGATGTGACACTTTTGTGACATCATGCCCCATGGCCTTACCTGTGAACATATGGTACATAAAGGACTTACAGGCACCACACCTGTTCCCTCTGCATCCTGCTGTCTTAACCAGGCATGCTGCCCTGCAAGATACAAAGAAGATGTGTGAATTTAAGAGTGTGTGAAGTGTCACCTCACTTAAATGAAGTAATCCATTTGCACATCCCCACTCCTTCGGGTGCACGTTCGCCAGGAAATATCCTAACTTATACCAGTGGTAATCATCGGTAATGCACAGGAAATCTGCACATGAACCCGAACAAATTGCCATGTAATATTTCCTCCACACTTTGGTTTTCTGGTTTGTTTTTAGTCTATGTTTAGCTGATCTTGATATTTGACTTATCTCTAACAATTGTTCAATCTGTGGGGCTTGACCAGTTTTGGGGAGTAACTAACTAAATGTAGGGACATTATTAACTACAGTTTTCAGTAGCGAGACAGAACCTTGGCTAATGTCAAAATAATGTTGCTTTTGCGAGCTAAGTAGTGGTGTAGCATCACAAAACTCTACATTTGTCACATTATATTGCAAGTATAGCAATGGGCACATGGGAATAATCAACCACTCCCCTAAACCGTCCTCTCTCATAATCACTCAAAATCCTGCACCCGTAATGTCCACCAGGCAAAGTTTTTGCATCCTTCCTTTTTTTATTGCCTGTGTATGTCCTGTGTAATAGGCTGTGTGTACATGCTTGTGTGAAATGTCTATTATGCACTTTACAACAGCTTTCAAAAACAAAGCTTGCATCGAGGGCATGCAACTCTTACAACAGAAAGCTGGCTGTGTGTGTATGTGTATGAAGAGAATAAAGAGATAGAGATGTGCTTGCTTAGAGAGTGTTAGAGAGAGAGAGTGAAGCACTGTGCACTGCCTCCGGCTACCATTATGTCTTCCATTTGTCTGTAGAAGTATGGGTCAGTGTCTGTGAGAGGGAGAGTTTGTGTGTGCTTGCAGTGGTTAGTCCAGTGTGTGTGTGTGTGTGTGTGTGTGTGTGTGTGTGTGTGTGTGTGTGTGTGTGTGTGTGTGTTTGAGGACAGGGGTTTCTCTCATTATCATGTGGTGTGTGTGATTAGCAGGGTTGCTGCTGCAGTAGGCAGGCTGCATCGTTTACCATGCTGTCAACACTATAGCCTTCCACTGAGCTCTGCTATTACTCACCATACTACACACACACAGTTTCACTCACTACATGTGTGTGCATGACCAAGACAAAATATGCCAGAAACGTACGAGAGCTTTCATATGCAGAATTTGCATAGTATCAAACTCAAATCAGATCAGTGCATAGAAAACTGAGGGTGATGGCAAATGAAAAAAAGTTTTTTTACACATCTCCTGTATGGTAGTGAGCTGAATCAACAGCACAATGAACCTGACCATACATGTGTAAAGTATGAATTATAGAGTGTGATTGTCCATCACGACTACTGCGAACCACACACTGAAGGTTAAGGCAAATCAACAAAGCCTGTCATAAAAGCATGGGCGGCTTTTCCAGCTAGTGGTGAACTGAAATGATTTATCAACATTGGAGAGCATTAAAAAAATTCCTAAGGCACCACTTTTTAATTGCCAGAAATGGGTTGTAAATGATAGTAGATGGGATGAGGAAAAGAAGATTTGTAATTCATAAGACCTCAAAAAAAAGTGCCGCAATCGGAGATGCCTCCTCTAAAAAACGACTTTCCCACCCCATAGATGGAAAATAAAAAAACGAGAAAAGAAAGGAGAAAAAAAGTGCATCTAAAAGAAATGGAGGGATTAGGGCTTTGCAAGAGTTTACTATGCTCATTTTGTGCGGAGGACCTGCAGGATTACAGATAACAAATGTTAGCGGAATGCTCTGACCTGCTTGCCGAGAGAAAAGTGTGCCTGTTTGTGCTAAAACAGCCGAGTCGGCTTTTGCAATGCTGTTTAAAGAAGGGGAAAGAAAGGGAGTATGGAAGAAAAAGATAAAGAAGAGTATTAGGGTGGGTAAAAGGAGTGAAAAAAGAGAAAGCATAAAGAAAAGAGGAGCTATACGTCGCACGGTTGCCAAAACACAGTTGGTATAGTGTATCGGCGTGAAGATTGTTACTTAATGAAGCGATTAATTGCATCGACTGGGCGATTGAGGAGATTTTCAGCGAGGTGCAAGCTTTAAGCTGATTTACCCTACAGTCTACAACACAAACTCCGGCACTGAACAGGCTCCCGTTTTTTGCTTTGCTTTGTGTGTGTGCGGGCCTGTTGTGCTGTTACACTTTCCACTCAAGCAAACAAGCCAAATCTCATCTAATCCTTCCTATAAACTCTTATTACTAATCATCAGCCATGCATGCCCAGCATGCTCTCGAGTTCTCGCCCTCCATTTCCATTCCAGTACCTGCAGGGCTGAAATTGCCGCTGGGGCCTGGGGGATTCGGGCTTTGCTATCTTGACTGACCCAAGTGCCAGCTGCTCTCAGACCGGTCAATCCTCAATTAAAAGCAGCCTAATTTAATTCAGTCTGCCGGTGAGTGCTTGACCACTGACGACATTGAGACAGGAGGACTTGGCGTCTGGTCGTGTCCCCTTTTTGGCTGAAGCTCAAATTAGCCCATACCTTCCTCTTAGACAGTCACTGGATGGGGCCGCCCTCATAAACACACATCAGGACAAATCTTGAGTGTTTTGCATGTACATAACCCTGTGGCTAAAAGTTCAGTGTGAACATATCTTGGTGATCCCAATGCATCTGTTACTAAACCTGCAAGGAATACAGTATCTTCAACCCTGTTCAATGACCTCTCTAAAGTCTTCTTGATATCACACAGTGCTATTCATACCCAAATGACCCTTCAAGCAAATGTTATTGTTTCTTTAACTGGACTCATCAGATGTATCTATAGCAAGTCGCTCAGTCCTTTCAGGCCCCTTTGAGCCTAATAAAACACAAAAGCTGGAAAAACAGACAGAATGAGTAAACAGTGGAACTCCACAGAATGACCAAAGGGAACGATTTGGGTTAATTAGGCATGCATTAACATGAATTACTATCTAATTAAAAAGAAGCAACTCATTAATAACTTTTTGTGAGGGCCTCTAGTCTAGATGCTCTCTTGAGTGTGCGCTGACACATGGAACTCTGCAGGCTTTATGCTGGCTTTGCCTCACGGTGGCTGCCACCAGGGAAGACAGACCGGTCTTGAAATACTCAACTGCAACAGACAGTTTACATGAAGAAATCCACAAAGGTTTGCCAAATCAATCTTTAAATATTTAAGTGACTGAATAATTATTAAATGCTTTACATAAGGTTGAATTAAAATTTGATTTTCAATCTTTAAATAATCTAGATATAGTAATAAAGAAATAGTGTCCCAAATCATAGAAATTCTAGTAGAAGTATTATGTGGCTTGAATTGAATCTGATGTAAATTAGTTCTGTATCTAAAACTTTAAATCTTGGATAATTACACTTAATTGTGTTATACTTTAAGTATAGGGGAAATAATTCTGTAATGAAAAAAGAAAAATTTACATTTTGTAAAATAATGTGATGTACATCACCTCTTCGATCTCTGGATCTGCTTCCACAGAAGCCAAATTATGTTTGCAATATGTTTTCTCTATCATCATCATCAGCTTTCGGCTCCATTAGTCCTGTCAAGAGAGATGATGAAACTCGATCAGCATCAAGCTGAGTATAATTATAAACATAAATCTATACAAATATCATGGTTACACTTTATAAAAATGTTTTGACATTGATAAGTCATCAAACAATTTAGAAGGTTACCAGATTGTCAGATAATGTACATTATAATAGCTAGAAATATCATGAAACTGAGAATCTTACATTATCAAACATATTCATAGCTGAATGTATGTCAATGTAAATGACTTTTCTGTTAAGCATCATATGTCTGATAAAGACTTTGAAAGTTATAAAGTGATGAGTGTATTTTAATAAGAAGACAAAAAGAGATCCTAGACTAAAGCAAGAAAGCCACATGTCAAGAACTTAATTACTGAAAAGTTCTAGAAACAAATAATTGAATTGGAGTGTATGATTCCGAATTAGATTCTTGAACTTTAAGTAACAGAACAATTTGATATCAAGTAAAAGTAAACTAAAAGCATTGGTTAATGCAATCATCTATTAAGCCAGAACATGTCAGCAGTTGATAAGTGAGTGGATGGGTGCAGTGGTGGCTTGTCCAACATCACAAACCCACTGCATCACATGGATTGGGGGAAAGTGACGTTGATTTGATTGACCATTGTACAGGCAGACAGTGGAAGAGAGGCCCAATGTATTCAGGAGCATGCTTCTAACACCTTCAGCCCACAAGCTGTTTACCACTCTATCAGCTGCTTACCAAGGGTCTGGCTGCCATCCATATTCAGATGGCACAAATTCCACTGCTTATCTCACAAGCAACCCCACTCCAAAAGCTCCCTGTTTCCCTCCACACATATATACATACAAAAACGCATCTTTATGGAAGCAAGTGGCAAATGCACACCCAGAAGGGGGCAGGATAAAGATCACCTTGAATTCAAAGCAAAGGATTGAGGCCTTAGCAGACAGAACTGACAGCAACGCAGGTTAAGTCACCAAACTTTTTGTAAAAAAACAAAAAAAACTGTGATTGCTGAGAAGACCTGCTTTTCAAAAGAAAAGAAGTTAATCCTTGGTACAGTAAATAGCAAAAAATGAAATCATAGTAATGACATACTAGTTTTATATGAATCGGTTTTGTCACAATTTGCTGAAAGATTTTTTTACTTGAAGAAAACAAGAAAATGACCAACGAGTTCAAGTTTAAAACTGGGCTGTAAGATTACCATTACAAGACTAATGCAGCCTCAACATTCTCAAAATGCACACAAAGTTAATTTCATATTAATTTCAGTTAAAGCAATCAAATGCAGTGTCTGCTATCCAAAAGGCCCTAGTTTGATTAAAAATAATAACTTTCTAGGATATTGTAAGAATTTTGTTTTAAGATATATATAAGTCTACAAATACTAGACTGCCTCTAAATGCACTTCTGGACCTTTCTATATCTAAAAATCCTCATAAATGCTGTTAATCGTTTATAAATAGGGATGCCATCCATTACAAAATCACTCCGCATAGAATTAGCTGAGTAAAAATGTCAGGTTGGTCTTTTTATCATAATTCATGTAAAAAAATAAATAAAAAAATAAGTGGCTTATCACGACACAATAGTTCTCTCTGAATATGAGGAAAGTGTACCCTTATCTCTTTGCACTGGCAAGTGATTGAAGTTAGGAGCTCTTTCCATTGCTAATTGTGCGCTGGTACTTTTCTTGAATATTCATGTGTGCATCGTCAGGACCCCGCCTAATTAGCCCAAAGATAAGTCGAGAGTTGGAGAGAGATAGCCCACACCTTTTACAGAAAGGAAAACATTCCCTCTTCATTCCCTCGGGATGCCTGCGGAATCGCCCGCGTTCATTAACCAAAAAAGAAAGAAACAGGTACCTGAAAAAGCGCAGGATGTGTCTGTAAATTCCTGGCTATTCAGGAAGCGCGTGTACCCATTACGCATGTCTGTCAAACCGAACCGGTGAATAACAAACGGGTAACTGTAAGAGAGGTGAATATCAAGTGGAGTGAATCCTTAATTATAAGCACTGATTTAAATTTGAGTCTGGGTGTCAGTATTGTAGCTACTGGTGTCGGGTAAGAATTAGAAAAGTGTTTGAGTATTTCTGTCATCTATTTAAAGTTTTTAAAAGCGTTAGAAGTGTTTGTCAAATCCAACTTCTCTAGCTCATTATTTTTTCATTAAAATTGCCATACCTCTTTCATTATAGACACCAAATTATATTATATATCATAAATAATGTGTCATTTGTCCTGGTTTATGTAGCATACTATAATGCATCTTTTTTATTATCAATTCTAAATACACTGAGACATTTTTTTTCAAAGCATACCCCTATCAACGTAATCTATTTATTTGATAATCTAATACCCATACTAGCTGACGTCATTGAAACGCGAATAATGGTCTTTAACACGATCCATTGTTTTCGATATCGTGATGATTTATTGATTGATTGAAGGTTTTGTGCTACACTAAGCAAGTCTGAGTAGAAATTATCAACAGTGAGAAATTACTGGAAGCTTAACTGGACCAAAAAATAAAAACAATCGAAGCATCGCATTTAGCCTTATTTTAACTTTATAAGTTTGGTGAAATCGTCTTTATATATATAGCTATATTGTATGATATAAAGTGCGTTTATTTATATATATATATATATATATATATATATATATATATATATATATATATATATATATATATATATATATATATATATATATATATTTATTATTGAATTTCCACATAATGCTCATGCTACCATGCTAAATGAAAACTATCAAACTTTTTAACCTCTTTGATAATGAAATTGCATATGAATTGTTTCAGCACTGACATCCACAGATAAGGTTATATTGCCTACTGTTTGCTGTTTTCTGAACTCTTTCTCCTGCGCAATTCAAGGCCTATGGTTAATAGAGGGTTTGACCGACCAGACTCTAATTATAGTCAAGTGTAGGGGGTCCCTTGTGCAGAATAAAGCACGTGACTACAGACGCATGGGATCTTGAGAAAAGAAGACTAGACCTTAGAAACCAGGCCAGTGGATTTTTATATGTAAATATGTAAATACACAAATATTACTGTAAATAAAAGAAACAATTTTAAAATAGAATATTACTTTTTTTTATTATACATATTTAATATTTTTCATAAATGTTATATAATGGAACATTTGGAATCTTCAGAAAGATAATATGAAGTATTACAATTCAAAGCAGGCTGGCAAAAATTAAGTTATAACCAATAGATAATTAACAGAGTTGAAACATGGCACAGATAAATACAAGTTCAACTTTTGTGACCAAATATAGAACATCCTGACTTGGAAATGCTACTCAAAGACCACATTTGTTCCCTACTGTCTTTCATTGCCATCTTGCAAAACAAGGGCTATTATTTGTCTTTTCCTGTATGGCAAATCATTCATCTGACGGATCAGTGTGATCCTTTCAAACCGCTCTCCATAGCAACCTCGTGCATCCCAGGAAAAATTCACCTCGCTCCACATAAGGCCATATTCTTTGCGGAGAAAAAAAGGAAGCATCTGGGCACATTTCGAACCACTTTCTTCGAAGGAAACACAAGAGTTTGACTGTGCTGCTACTGTGACGAAGATCTCTGGGCAGAAATGACCGCTCTTTTAATAGACTTCCGAATGAGAGCAAAAGCACAGCGAAGCATCCTCATTAACTGCGGCTCTTGAAGAAGTGTCGGGTACCGAATCGTATTCAGCAATATGGCACTATTTAGATGACAATCCTAGATAACAATAACTTTGATATTGTGCGTGGCTCACATCATTTTCACCCGAGGTCACGGTTAAAGTACAGTATGTAGATAGTCCATTGACTCTGTAATCTTCTCTCGGAAGCTGAACTATCACATGTTTACATTATTAAGAAACAGTCGACGTAAATATGACAGTTGTTTAGAAATTCAGGGAATATATTCGAACGTTAAAGAAGTGGGAATAATTCTATAGAACGCCTAAAACCGATTTAAAGTTACGCATTTTGATGACAAGCACTATTAGATTAGTTTGGAGTGGGACATAAACGTTGTTGTTAAACTCCATGAACACCCTTGGACTTAAAGATTCTTAAGAAGATAGATCCTTGTATTTTTTCTGATATAACACCTCAGTAAATAATATTAAACTGCTCAACAGATATTGTTTTATCCGGTATAAAATGCATGTTAAAATCAGCTACTCTTTAAAAAAAATAAAAATAAATAATAAGTACAAAATGTGAAACCTTTTTTGTGTAAACCAGACATGTGATAAATAAATACATAAATAAATAAATAAATAAATAAATAAATAAATAAATGGTGGCTTTACATAACCACGCCTTTGACAGAGTGGTGACGAGCACTTGTGACCCCAAGAATATAATTTAGATGACACTTCCATGAACGCGCAAAGCTCGTGCAGATGGACGGATAGGAAAAGTAGTGTGAAAACTTACCACAGAGAAGCGTTTTGGGATGACGCCTTGAATTCTCCAAATGTAACGGCACATTTCCTCTCAAAAGCCACTGAAAACACCCCAATAAGAGCAAGACAAGCACACAAACACGAACGAGAACTAAAAAAATTACATTGAGGTAAATAATTTAAATAGAAGTGATACAAAAAAAAATCTTCTAAAAAGCTGTTGTCGAACGTGTGCCTGATTGCGGAGTTTTAGACGACTGGAACAGAAGAGATGTAAGATTTGTTTAAAGCCCCACATTTCCATTTAAGAACGTGATTGTGTTTGCAAAGATCCCTTTCAATCTTCGCATCTCCCCCTCTCTACCCCTCAGCGTCTCCGAGGCTGCTTTGCAATTCATAGAATTGGTAATTTGCTATTGGGACAAAACGTGAAGGGAAAAATAATCAGATCAGCCGAGAACGAGTACGGAGGAGGCCAGAAGGGAGAAACACTGGATTTATCTGGAAGTTGCTGTTAAGAAAAATCTTCGAGTAAAAAAATGATCAACACACCACGTGGACTTTTTATGTTTGTGTAACGGTTGTAAAAATTAATTAGCTGAAAAATAGGTTTGATGAACAAAAGGCAAGAAGAAAAATAAATAAAACTCGAGCAATATTTGAGGAATTGTAGTCAAAATATGCCAAAAGCACGAAAACATGAAATAGGCTGCTTCAGTTGCGTACAGTATAAGTAGCATAAATATATACTGTAATGATATAGGCAGTCATGTATTCACTAAGGTGACTGTAACTGTGTGGTGTTTTATTTTTACACTGCTGATGAAGATTGTCTGATATTGTGGGCGGACTGTATTTCTATATGTTTTATTCATTCTATTCATGAGTGTGGAATTGTGCATATGTGTGAGACTCAAATAATAAACTTAATAATTGTGCATTTGCATTACACTTAATAACCCCACACAAAATCATTCTTTTAATATAGCTGATCTTCATCTTTCTCGTGGGTGGTTCCTGAAATAGCCTACTTTAGAATCCTAATCTACTTGAAAGAGGAGCGGTACAGTTGCAGACGGAGGTAATGAAAGGCGGTTAAGGGGCATTCTTTCTCCCCACCAAAAAGAGTACCAGACTCCCCCACGTGGTTATTTGCAAAACAACCCTCAAAGCCCAGCAACTTCCTACGGTTTTCCTGCACACGCTGACATGACTAGTGACTAGGGAGAGGAGAAGAAAGGAGAAAGTGTAAGTAAAGCGGCCAATTGCGAGTAACTGGGATCACGGCGCCCGACGGCCAACCAAGCGGCCTGCGAGAGCTAATGTGGAAACCTGGTGGGCTGTAGTCTGCGAGGAACCAATGCACGCGAAGAGGAGGCGTGTCCTAGCTCTTCCCTAAGACCTCCCAGAGCAGGTTGTTGCGTTTTTGGCTCTAAAGCTCAAAGATCTCCGAAGTGTCTGTCAGTTTTCTAATTCGGAGCCATGGCGACAACAGCTCAGTATATTCCGCGGAATAACTCATTGCCTTCAAACCCACTAATGCATCCGGATTCGGACAGGATGCATCAGGGAACGACTTACAGAGAGGTGCAGAAAATGATGCACCACGAGTACTTACAAGGGCTAGCGACCAACACGGGACATCCGATGAGCCTGACGCACCATCAGTGGCTGCCAACCTCCAACACCGACTGGACCAGCGGCACCCACATCGGACAACCGGAGCACAACAAAGCAAGCGTTCAGAGCAGAGAAGACCTGGGGAACGGCTATCACAGATCGCACTTGGTCCACCAGGCAACGCAGAACAGCCACCATGGATCATGGGCACCGACCACAACGCACCACTTATCCCCACTCTCTCCCGCCTCCAACGGTCACCAGTCGCTGGTGTACTCTCAGACGGGCTACACTATGTTAAGCCCACAGCCTTCACTTCACCATGGCTTGCGGGACCCGCTCCACGACGACGCGGGTAGCCATGACAACCAGATGGAGTCTCCTCAGCAGCCGTTCAGCCACCACCAGGACCACTCGGACGAGGACGCGCCCAGCTCTGACGACCTGGAGCAGTTCGCCAAACAGTTCAAGCAAAGGCGCATCAAACTTGGTTTTACGCAGGCGGACGTGGGCTTAGCGCTAGGCACCCTTTACGGAAACGTCTTTTCCCAGACCACCATCTGTAGATTCGAGGCTCTTCAACTCAGTTTCAAGAACATGTGCAAACTTAAACCTCTGCTAAACAAATGGCTCGAGGAGACAGATTCGAACACCGGCAGCCCCACGAATTTGGACAAAATTGCAGCACAGGGTCGGAAACGCAAGAAGAGGACCTCCATCGAAGTAGGAGTGAAAGGGGCATTGGAAAACCATTTCTTAAAGTGCCCCAAGCCCTCCGCCCACGAAATCACCAGTTTAGCTGGCTCTCTGCAGCTGGAAAAAGAGGTTGTGCGTGTATGGTTTTGCAACAGACGACAGAAAGAGAAAAGAATGACACCACTGGGGGTCCCTCATCCGACCATGGAGGACGTATACTCACAAGCGGAGACACCCCCTCTTCACCACACACTACAGAGTCCTGTCCAGTGACTGCTATCATAAACAGTGTCATTGTTTGAAAAGAGAAGCGGACAATGGATTTTGTTTATCCCCCTTTGTTATCCCAAGATATAAGAGACAGAAAGTTTGGGAAGAGTTCGTTGGCAGTGACCGGAGATGCAACAGCAGCATAATGGGACGTCAATAATTCTCAATAACTTAAAAATGCATTCATTACTGAATCAGTTTCATGTGCATTTATTAAATCAGTACATATGTTTACGAAAGATCATTTGTGCCATTCTGGAAAAAGTCGACTATTTCACCTCCGATCAAAGGGAGCTATAAGCCACAAAAAGGGCTATGTCTCCCGGTCTCCAAGGATGGGTTCGCCTGTCTTGCTGTTTGTCTAATGTAAATCAACAAAGGAGAGTGGACAGTGATGCTTCTTTTATTAAAGCGATTAACCAGAATAATTATTACAATTATTTATCTGATATTATTTGCGATGCTTTATTTGGGATGTTTTAACGTTAAAATCTAACATTAAGTGCAAAACTGTCTGTCGGATATTTCACCTTAATTTAAGACTGACTGACAGACAGATGAAATTCTTGATGAAAAAGGCACTTGGTGAAAACCTCTCATTCAAACAAGTGCACCAACTGTTTACAGTTACCACTCCTTAGCACCTGATATCGTCTAAAGATGTAAAGACGTTAAAACGGCAACGTGGAATACACTGTCTGAAACAAAATTCTGGTTTCTGGGTTCATTTTTCCCTCTTTGCATGAGGCACTTGTTATTGATTTATTAATATTATTTTATCTCTTGATTATTCAAGTATTTTTGTCCGAGGTACGCCATTAACGCTTTACATGTTTACAGATTCTTTTCCAGTGTAGAGTAATTTTGAATCGGCACTATTCCAGCAAGTCTGCTTCAATGAGAGTGATGTGTCAAAAACAGAAAGAAATATCTCAGGTAATTTTCAATGCCCAAATATCGTGCTGTACTCTTGGTTCTTCTTGACTATTGGCTAAGTTTTGACACTCTCCAAATCAGTTGTGCTGTTAGTTTATGTTCATTACATTTTGCATCCTACTCATGATTTTGGACACAGATACAAGTAGTCGATATTATAGTGAATTAGGGGTGTCTTTGGAACTTCTTTTCAAGATTGGGGTAAAAATGGGAGGCTGATAGCGTTCTACGTTTCGTGTCGTTTCTCAAGGTCTGGCATTTTTCATTGAATAGCAGGTGTTCATTTCTGCAGTGTTATTTGAAACAGTGTGAATATCAACCTTTTCCAAAAAAAAATAAATAAAAATTAATAAAAATAAAAATAAAATACAAGAGAAAAGATTTTAAATGAATAATTGTCAGGATAATTTCCAATATGTAAATATGTCGAATATGTAAACATATGTATTTGTTTTGGGTTCGTTTTTATTTTTATTTTATTTTTTTGTTTTACGGGCAGTTTTGTACACTTACTAATTCCAAGAATATATTTTAATATTTCATTTATGACCATTTATATATCTATATATTTATTTCTTAAGTGTGTTTGGAGCTTTTTTTTCTTTCTTTCTTTCTTGTTGCAGTGGATTACAAATGTTTTGTTACTACATTGTTTGTATGTTGATTGCGAAATGTTGACTGCAAAGTCACGTTTATATTTATGTTATAGTAATATTTTATTACTTACATAAAACATATATAGGCCTACAAGTATACGGCTTCTGTCTTTATTCATGCACACATCCATGCAAACGATGGTGAAAGAAATAATTTTCCAGCACCATTCGTAAAAATTAAACAACAACAACAAAACATATTAGATGTTTGTTGCGACCTGAAGCGTTCAGATTGGTTATGTGCTCAATTCAATGCAGCATTATGTAACCGATGCTTTGATACTTTATGTATATGTATATATAAGGAAATAAACGTAAAATAATTTGCCCCCGGAATGTTTCAGATAGCCTACACACAAGAAAACACTTCATTAACCGGTGAACAACCATGTCAAAATGTTTTTGTTTGTTTGTTTTTTAGCATTGCTTCAAAACGCCAAAACTTATTTTAAACAATATTTAAATTAGATTTACCACAACGCCAACAATGTTAGAAATGCTGTTGAAAATCCGTTTAACCGTTATTGACACGTCATTATTTATCAAGCAAAGTTCAGTTACAGATTAAATTAGGATAAAGCTTGAGATAATTTATAAACAAAGACGGCGCACGTCACGTTATCCTACATCATCAGCATACAAATATATAGGTTAGCCTACATATAGGATACTGTTAGAGTCTAACAGAAACGTTGTGGACTAATACTAGCACCAGGTCCTACTAACCAATTTAATTATTATATTTTTAAAAACCTACCATGCATAGTCGTTGTTAACAAATTAAATAGAATTATATTAATGTTCTAAAATATATATATTTTTTCTTTACTTTGGAACACGAGAAAAATTCCAAGCCATTTAACCATAATAACTTTCTAAATCGAACAGAGCATGCAAATGCATCTCAACACCAAATATCAAAAGTCTCTACTCAATTCTAAGAGAAAACATGTTGCCTAATTAGTAGGCTTTATGTAAATATAACCGATATATGAATTTAACCGATGTAATTAGCTGTATGTGAATGTTTGTTTTGCCAATCAGTGACTCGCCAATCAAAATTCTTAGTCTAAGAGAGTTCTTCTTTATTCTTATGGTCATTTTAGTGCATGACAGGTTGGCTCCAAATTAAAACTCTTATTAATAGTTATAGTTTGCTGTAATTCTTTTAATTTAAAAATGTTTTAAGAAAGAATTGGGACAGATCAGAAACACGCTCCTCGAAAATAAAAGCACTCATATGAAATAACCGATTAAAATGAGATATCATTTGTTTTTGTGGCGTGAAAAGTAATTTTTTTTTTTTTAAATTGCCTTTTGTCAAATAGATAGTGAGTTAAAAAAAATAACCAGTTATAGGCCTAATATATGTTGTGATTTATATTTATATAAGGTGTCTTGGGTTTTCATGTAGGCTCATGTACTTTTCCCATTTTAGAAGTTCTCATTGAATATAGACTGTTTTCTTCCATTCGTTTTCCGTTTCTGAGGTTTGAAATGCTATGTGTGGTTGATAACGTAGCATAAAAATACAACTTTTATTCATTAAAACGCATTCCATGCAGAAAAAGTTAAATTACGCAGTGAACGGGGTTTGTAAACAATATTGCTCATGGTTAAGTTTAGGTCAGCATCCTGAACAAGCTTTTGCCTTTGGTCAAATTGAAGATATCCACCGGGAAAGGCTTTTCAAAAAATGAACACAAGTGACAAACTTGAAAAACAAAAAATCTTATAGCTGGGCTTATTATGGGGCAAATGTATTATTTTTTTTATTTATTTTTTTCATTTTCAGTTTATCTAAGACAACTAACATTTCTGCTTTGTGAAATATGAAACGAGATGTGAGTTTAAAATTAGTCAAGCATCGCATTGAAAGAGAGATGTTGAGAAAACAGTGATTACCAAGCGCCCCCTAACGACGTAAAGAGTTAATGCACGATTAACGGTGCACTGGGTTCGTGGAATACCATACAATCTTCACCAACAAGCTTCTAAAGTTAGCCACATAATTCAAGCCCATTGCATTGGTTCTCAATGGAAGTGCTTGCTTTAATTCCATTAACATTAATATTCAATCAACAACATTCATCTTAAATAGTTTATCTGTTTTAAAAACAAACTCGCTTTAAATATTCAGTTTGAAATTAGATCACATCTCTGATTGGTTATTTTTGACAATCTTTTCTCCAACAAATCAGCTTTCTGAAAAGAACAGCCATTCACAAGGCTTAAAAAATGATAGCACAGTATATAGAACAAAACTCCAAAATTCTGTATTACTCTATTATTTCTCTGTAAGCGAAAGAAGAGAGCTCTCATTTAATCTCCAGTTCAAATGTGTCATATCTCTCCAGCTCCGGTTAGCAGAAACTCGCCAAGCGGAAACTGTATTTGAAAGGAACAGGTAGTTCAACTGCTGCTCTGCTTGTTTGGAAGTGTGAAGAAATCTAAAAGGATATTTTCAACCTGTTGTTTCTATTTGCCGTTTTCTGGAGGAAAAAAGAATAAGAAAAGAGATAAGAAAGAACAGGGAAGAACAAAAATATTGTTTTGAATTCTGCATTTATCTTGCTGGATTGAGCCCAATCAGATATGGGACAAAAGTGATACAGTTTAGGTAAAGCACTAAAAGAAGAGAAACACAAGTCTTGATTTTCAGGTTTTTAGAGCAGCAAATTAATATTAAATGTACTATAAGTGTTACATAGAAACAGATTGAGTTTACAGTAAGAGGATGGAGTAAAACTGTCTGAAACACTTTGTAAACTATATGCATTATATATAGAGTATATACACTGGAGGCCAAATGTTTGGAATAATGTACAGATTTTGCTCTTCTGAAAAGAAATTGATACTTTCATTCACCAAAGTAACATTCAACTGATCACAATTTATAGTCAGGACATCAATAACATGAAAAATTACTATTACAATTTTGAAGATAAACTTTGCAGATCCTTGGCATTCTAGATGTCTGTTTGTCCAGATACTCATGTGACATTTCACCCCACACTTCCTGTAGGACTTAGATGTGACATGTCTTGTCAGGCACTTCTCACGCACCATACAGTCTAGCTGATCCCACAAAATCTCAATGGGGTTAAGATCTATAACACTCTTTTCCAATTATCTGTTGTCCAATAACTGTGTTTCTTTGCCCACTCTAACCTTTTCTTTTTGTTTTGGCTTTTTCTTTGCAATTCTTCCCATAAGGCCTGCACCCCTGAGCCTTCTCTTTACTGTTGTACATGAAACTGGTGTTGAGCGGGTAGAATTCAATGAAGCTGTCAGCTGAGGACATGAGAGGCATCTATTTCTCAAACTAGGGACTCTGCTTTACTTCTCCTCTTGTTTAGTTGTACATCTGTGCCTTCCACATCTCTTTCTTTCCTTGTTCGCGCCAGTTGTCCTTTGTCTTTGAAGACTGTAGTGTACACCTTTGTATGAAATCTTCAGTTTTTTGGCAATTTCAAGCATTGTATAGCCTTCGTTCCTCAAAACAATGATTGACTAATGAGTTTCTAGAGAAATCTGTTTGTTCTTTGCCATTTTTGACCTAATATTGACTTTAAGACATGTCAGTCTATTGCATACTGTGGCAACTCAAAAACAAACTCAGAGACAAAGATAAGATTCATTTGTTTGATATAATGACAATTGAATGTCTAGTACCAAATTAGCTATTTAGCATGATTACTCAAGGATAAGGTGTTGGAGTGATGGCTGCTGTAAATTGGGCCTGTCTAGATTTGATCAAAAATTACTTTTTTCAAATAGTGATGTGCCGTTTTTTACATCAGTGATATCCACTCTGTGATTAGTTGAATGCCACTTTCAGGGTTGGGGATTAATGGAATAAATGTAATTGGATTACGTATTTAAAATACAAAATATTAGTAACTGTATTCCACAGTAATTTTGATTACTGAAGAGATTACTTTGCATTTTATTGTCATTTGTTTCATTTAATGTTTAGACTATTCAGAGGAAAAACATTTATCCATATGAAAGATGCAATCTGAGTAGCTTTTGAACAGCAGTGAAACACTTTTATAAGAAGTGTTACATTCATACAAGTTCATACTGTTGTGAGTGAAAAGGTGGATACGATGAGGAATTTTTCCTTGGGAGTTTAATAGATGAGCTACATCACGATTCTACAGCTTAAGAAAACAGTTAGAAACGCTTTAACAGATGAAACATAAATCCAATAAATACATGATTACACGCCTTGTCTATGTTTTAAATGTTGTTTTTCTGTAAAAATATAATAAAAATACTTAAAGCAAGATAAACTTAAGTGAAATGCATTTACTTGTTTGTAATCAAAAAAAGTGAAAAATGTGCAACTTCTGAAGAAGCAATCCAAAGTATTTAGATTATGTTAATGACTTTGAGTAATCTAATGGAATACAATACAAATTACATTTTACAGCATGTATTCTGTAATCTGTAGTGGAATACTTTTTAAAAGTAACCTTCCCAATCTTGGCCACTTTGGTGAATTAAAGTACCAATCTCCTTCTGAAACAGCAAAATCTGTACATTATTACAAACTTTTGGCTGCCAGTGTGTATATATATATATATATATACACTCACCTAAAGGATTATTAGGAACACCATACTAATACTGTGTTTGACCCCCTTTCGCCTTCAGAACTGCCTTAATTCTACGTGGCATTGATTCAACAAGGTGCTGAAAGCATTCTTTAGAAATGTTGGCCCATATTGATAGGATAGCATTTTGCAGTTGATGGAGATTTGTGGGATGCACATCCAGGGCATGAAGCTCCCGTTCCACCACATCCCAAAGATGCTTTATTGGGTTGAGATCTGGTGACTGTGGGGGCCATTTTAGTACAGTGAACTCATTGTCATGTTCAAGAAACCAATTTGAAATGATTCGAGCTTTGTGAAATGGTGCATTATCCTGCTGGAAGTAGCCATCAGAGGATGGGTACATGGTGGCCATAAAGGGATGGAAATGGTCAGAAACAATGCTCAGGTAGGCCGTGGCATTTAAACGATGCCCAATTGGCACTAAGGGGCCTAAAGTGTGCCAAGAAAACATCCCCCACACCATTACACCACAACCAGCAGCCTGCACAGTGGTAACAATGGATGATGGATCCATGTTCTCATTCT
The DNA here is from genome assembly GCF_025860055.1 of Xyrauchen texanus. Lineage (NCBI taxonomy): Eukaryota > Metazoa > Chordata > Actinopteri > Cypriniformes > Catostomidae > Xyrauchen > Xyrauchen texanus. Next base: position 31,529,675 of record NC_068292.1, read on the forward strand.
GTTTACGCCAAATTCTGACTCTACCATCTGAATGTCTCAACAGAAATCGAGACTCATCAGACCAGGCAACATTTTTCCAGTCTTCAACTGTCCAATTTTGGTGAGCTCTTGCAAATTGTAGCCTCTTTTTCCTATTTGTAGTGGAGATGAGTGGTACCCGGTGGGGTCTTCTGCTGTTGTAGCCCATCCGCCTCAAGGTTGTGCATGTTGTGGCTTCACAAATGCTTTGCTGCATACCTCGGTTGTAACGAGTGGTTATTTCAGGCAAAGTTGCTCTTCTATCAGCTTGAATCAGTCGGCCCATTCTCCTCTGACCTCTAGCATCAACAAGGCATTTTCAGCCCACAGGACTGCCGCATACTGGATGTTTTTCCTTTTCACACCATTCTTTGTAAACCCTAGAAATGGTTGTGCGTGAAAATCCCAGTAACTGAGCAGATTGTGAAATACTCAGACCGGCCCGTCTGGCACCAACAAACATGCCACGCTCAAAATTGCTTAAATCACCTTTCTTTCCCATTCTGACATTCAGTTTGGAGTTCAGGAGATTGTCTTGACCAGGACCACACCCCTAAATGCATTGAAGCAACTGCCATGTGATTGGTTGATTAGATAATTGCATTAATGAGAAATTGAACAGGTGTTCCTAATAATCCTTTAGGTGAGTGTATATATATACATAGAGAGAGAGAGACAGAGAGACAGAGAGAGAGAGAGATGAAATAGATAGATAGAAAGATATATGTAGATATAGATAGATATACTGTGAAGTGATGTTACACAGGGTTAGTTGTAACACTGTCAGTTTGACCAATCAGAAAAGAGCTGCGGTGATGTCATCAATATCCTACACTCCTACTTCATTGTGGATTTTACAACTGAAACAACTGAAAACAGATTTTCTGGTAAGAAAGTAAAACATTTAATCAAGATTATATTTTGCCTAGCATTCATTGTATTGTAGATATAATGGTTTGACTTACATAACCTTTGCTGTTTCTCAAGTTTAATTTTATGCTTTGCATTCATGTTAACTTCAAACCCACATGCTAAAACAGTTAGCTATGTAATGGCTGCTTGGGGTGGGGATAGTTTTAACAGTTCATTAAAAATGTTACAACCATCTCCTTGTGATGACTGTTTTTTGTACTTTTCTCTTTTTTCCACCATGTGGAAGCGTAAGACAGACAGGGGTGTCCATGCAGACAATCTGAGGAAGGCTGCAATTGAAATCAGACAAGGAAAATCAGTGAGATCAGTCCCCAAGGCCCATTCCATCTGTCACATCACATTGTGCAGATATTCTAAAGCCTCACAGAAGCTAAGAGAAGAGGGTTCAAATGAGCAGCCCCATGCAGGCTTCCGTAGTTGTCAGAGAGTTTTCAGTGAGGCACAGGAGGGACACTTGACTGAGTATTTGAAGGAAGTAGCTGATCTGTACTATGGTTTATATCCCCAAGAGAGAATGAGGTAGGCCTAAATAAAAAATGGGGCACTCGTATGTTTAAGGAAAATATTTCACTCCACAATTATTGTCCCCATTATGAAGTGGTCGAGACCATTGATTAACAGCTTTTCCGCAATGGTTGTTGTGGCTTGTTTATCACTGATTGCATCAAGGGGTTGTACATCATTCCTGGAGTAGAAAATGTTTACTGTCTCTGACTTGCTTTTAGGTCAGAAAGTTTGCATACCAGTTGGCAGTGGACAATTACTGTAAAAACCCCCAGTCATGGGTTGCAAAATCCATGGCAGGATCTGACTGGTTTTCAGGCATCATGAAACACCATCTAAATCTGTCCATCAGAAGTGCACAGGCAACTAGTTTGTCTCAGGCCACAAGCTTCAATCATCCAAATGTGGAGAGATGCTTCAGAAGCTTGGGCATGTGATTGAGAAGGACAACTTTGAGGGGACTTACTTGACCCATCAGGAGGAGAATAAGCAGGAACCCTCAACTCAAGCCTCAGATGCTCAACAGGATTTTAGTCCATCTGCTCTCCGTCCATTTCCCAAAGCAGGACCAAGGTAGACTCCAAGTGGGAAGAGTAAGAAGAGACCATCAGAAATCCTTACAGATACACATGTGAAACAGGCACTTGAAGAGGTAGAAAAGAAGAGGAGCACTGGAAAAAGTGTAAAAAAAAGATAATTAACCTGCCATCTGGAAAGGGGCAAAAGAAGAAAACAAGGCAAAAAAAGTAAAAGTCCAATGACCAAGAGGATTCTGAGAATTTCTGAACTGTGTATGCATGGAACACTTTGCAAATTGGAAAGAAGTTTGTCAAAAGAAGTGTGGGTCAAGTGTGTACATTGTCAGTTCTGGGCCCACAAACCCTGCACCCCAGGGGCAGCCATCTACATTTGCCACAAATTTGACAGTGATTGAACCCTTATGTGACACACGCAGATTCAGGAACACAGTCCACACACACTCACAGAAACACACACAACCATTGTTTTTGTGCTAAATTTAAAGTTTTATAAGAAATAAGTGTTTTTTGTCACTTTATTCAAAACTATTTATTCTTTAATCTTCAATAAAGTTCTTGCATAAATTGGATAGTGTGGCTCTTATTTCAGCAAATTACTTCTCATTGTTAAATCTATCCCCGGCTAGAGTTACAACTCGCCCCAGCAGTGGGGTAGGTTGTAACAATGGAACTCTTTGTATTTAACATTAACTCACATGATCTGTGATTGTGTAGTTGACATCCAAGTGAGTTTTGTTTATAGAAGACAAATATGGGTACCGTGTAACACAGTTTGGGAGATCTAGCGCGAACAACCACTGAGTTACTGATGCTCAAAAAAAAGTGTTACAACCATCCCCTCATTCATATACAATTGATAATGTGATTAATTGCAAGCGATTTCAGAAAGAGCTGAAATTATGAATTGGATGGATTCAACCTAAATGGGTTGCACTTTATTTTACAGTACTGTTCTACATTTACATACTATATAACTGCAACAACTACAGTAATTACAAGATACTAACACTAAACCTAACCCCAACCCTAAACTTTACCCATATTAAATAAATCATGTAATGTACCTGAAATGTCTCATGGGCCAATGTTTGTCCAGATGACATTATGAAACACATCTCTACATAAAATAGGCAGATAAATAGCAGTAGGCCTATACAGCAGGCTATATTCTCAAGGAGTTAAGGCCAAAGTATACTTTAGGTGTGCGTGTTGCGGAATGCTCCATGCACAGGATGTGTTCTTGACTCGTGTACGCGGTCCTCGGCTGTGTGCGTTGTCTGCGCATGTGCTAGCCATTGACTGTACTAAAAGAGTGTCACAAAGCAGTTGTAGTATGCATCCGTTGAAAGCGTTCCTATTCGTTCGTGGTCAGAAAGTATACTCAAGTCAATGCAGTCGGCCAGGCGCGAGGCGATCCGGAACATGCAAAAACGAATTATACTTGGGCTTTTTAATAGGGTGTATGCCTAGCCCTAGACTGACAGTTGTACTCACAGATGTACAGGGAACACACTTTTGCTCTGCATATAATGGATTACTAAACTCACAACATAAGTATTTAAAAGTGAAGCAATTCAGGCAGCATCTAGGTTCTGAAGACCAATTTCTTAAAGGAAGTCCTGGCGTTTAAAGACAGTTATGCTGAAAGGTTGAATAATGAACGAGGTATAGGACGGCCCATTAAAGACAGTCTATAGTATAGCACTACTTCGATATGCAAGTCTGATGAGTAGCCTACAGCTTTGTTATGTATGCATAATTACACCAAAAAACAGGAAGAGGTGCAAAGGGAAGACCAATTCCATCAGGTTTGCCTGAAAAGCTAGAGGCTCCTCTCACTCTCCACCACCCAAATCACCTCCAGGCTTCTGCCAACGTTTGGCGAACCATAGACCTGGGTTGTGCCCGGGCATTTGAGACATGATGCCGCCTCCATCAGTAGAGTATCATCAAACACAGGAGATGTGGATTAGCAATGATTAGCAGGGATTATAGCTGGTTAATGGTGGGAAAATACATTAGGAGCCACAGGCTCAGGGAGGGATTTTGCTCATGCTAGCGGATTTGCATTGATCCAGAGCAAATGAATGAGGATTAGCCACATCTATCTGCCAACAGATAAAAAAACATTAAGTACATTAATTGGGCGCAAGTTGTTTTTAATGACATTACACCACAGTAATGCCAGTAATTATAACAAATGGGCCGAATAATGCATTTTATGCTATTTTTAAATTTGTGTCTTGTTTTAAGAGGCTCTCGCCTCTTAAAACAAGACACAAATTTAAAAATAGCATAAAATGCATTATGTGATTTTCACGAGCTGAGATTCAGTGGAAATAGGCCACTTCTCTTCAGATAGCTAATCTGCAAATCACAAACTCGTACTTAAATGGCTTGAGAGAAGGGAAGTCAAGAATGTCTGTTTGTAGCATCCCAAGGTTAGGGTGTAATGCTCACTTTGGTCATATAATTTGTTTCTATTATTTATTTCTTCAGCTCAGATCCACATATAATATTAGCATGGCAAATCATGCACTTTAATTGCTGTTGTGCCTTTATGAACATGTAAACAAAGACCCTATTTGCATAAATGTAAAGTGTTATTCATGAGTTATTATTAAACTTTTTTCAATGTAAAATGAATAACAGTGCTTTGCTGCATTTATAGCAAACAATATGGTCATGAAAAGTGTCAATTATAGCTTTCCATTTAGGACTACTCCCATTGCATCAAAGTTTTCTAATTAGGCTTCATCATTGAAAAAACAAATCCCAGACACGATCTTTGTGGCAAATCAGAGGTATTTAAATTAGTGTATAGGTCTTTCAGCAATGAAAGTTGAATCTAATGAGTGAGTTTAAGCAGTCTGATGCACAGATATGTTTTATGTAACATACATATTTATGTAGTGGTCTACGTATATGGCTTTTTTCAAAGCGAAAATTACTGTTGGTAACTTTGAATTGTTTTGGATTTAATAGATGTCACACTGTTATAAATGGTATTAATGAAAATTAAAAATCACAATTAAAATATCAAGACAAAAATATTTACAATTATGATTTGTCACAATCGTGCAGCACTTATTTTTTAAACTACCACATCCTTCAATTGCAGCCTCTTTACACAGCCTGCTTAAAATTGTGGTTCACATTTTTTTTTTTTCTGAAATGTGTTACACAAACTGTAACTGGTATAATAGTACTGTATCTATATAGGCTACTTCCTCTAAATTACTGGGCTGGCCAAGTTCCTGAATACAGCAATAATTGGTGGTCATGTATGCATGTGCATCTGTCTAACATCAGAAAGTTGCACTGAACGAGTAATTTTTGCAGCTTAGTTTCAATAAATCTCTTTTTGGACTGGAAGAGGAAGTTTTTAGTTCTGAAACTTGATGTTCAATTTGTTTTCAATCTACAATGAACTCTTCTATCTCAAAAGATCAAGGAAAATTTGATTCCTCATGATCTGACTCCTTTATAGAGAATTTCTTCTGTGATGGCCACACATCATGGTGCGTGATATCAGTTCCATGACAAAGCTCAACAGGGCAAATACCACTATACAAGGCTGTGTTTGTCCCAATCAAAGCAACAGTTCGGAAAGACAGAGCAGAGACACAGACGGACATGTGCAGTTGGGCTTGCATCACCAATGTTACCAGCAAGTAATCTGATAATCATTTCTATTGTTCTCACCATGTCTCTCTACCCTTTCCTCCTGCACTCACTGACTACCCTCAACTCCTTCGGCTCTCTTCTCATTATAATTTATGTAATAAACACCTGAACCTTACAGCGGAGGGCAGAGTGGTTGAGAATCACAGAATGAAGGAGGGAAAAATGTATTTTTTCATTAAAAATTCTCTCTTTTCCATACCTCAAGGTTTCACCTTAGAGCTGCATGAAAGATGGACAACAATGTAGCCACAAAGTGATCAACTATTTACCATATGAAAAGCTTCGGCGGAGCACTAGAAGAGTGAGATGCTGAGTTATTTATGGTGCCAGGGCATCGTATCTATATGGACCCTCCTTCAATCTGATTGTCAAATACAGACCCATATATAGAGGATACAAGAGGAGTCATGGAGAGTTCTCCAACCTCAACACTATATATCTCCTTTGTTTAAAGCAGGGTGCATCACATTCTCTGATGCTCTAGAGACATAATGAATCTTCAGAAGTATAAAAGAAAGGAACATTCCCATACATCTATCTATCTATATATATATATATATATATATATATATATATATATATATATATATATACTCACACACTCACAATGGAAGCCTGTCGTAAAGGGGTGACGTGGGCTTAAAACAGAAATATGAAGGTTGTAATCTTGTTAAAGCAATTATATAAATTATTCAGTAAAAAATTTCATTATTTGATATGGAGAGATCTATTGAGACAGGACTACTTTTCTTTATGAACTTCTTGGATTTGTCTCTATGCAAACCAATTTTATTGGATTTAAATGGTCATGACATGAGGTGAAAGATAGAAGACAAGGTTAGTAAGCAATCATATCACACTAGTTTCATGCTACCATGTAAAATTAATAAGTATTATGGCAATAGTTTTAAAATGGTGTATTAAATTGTAAACTTTTAATACATAACATTAGCATATTCTTGTGAGGTATGATTCCACTGTAAGTGCAATACTATACTGACGTTTGTTTTGTTTTTTCCCAAGTTGAAAGGTGAGTCACAATTATTATATGTGTTAATCAATATAATATCAAAGATTTGTTTTTCTGTGATTTTTCTGAGCAAATATTTCCATAATTCCCTCCACTGTTAAGATATTAAATGCTTGAGACACCACAACGAGATCTGATACACCCAAACCAAATGTTTGTAACTTTTGCTCCTTCGATGGTAAGGGATTGTGTGCCATAGAATCGAATGTCTTTTTAGTAAGACATAATATCAGAAGAGCATGTCCCTTCCATGTCCCAAATTCTCCTTGCATTTATCCATCTCAGATATGTTTTGGCAGAGATGTTCAATTCTCTGTTCTGTCTTATTATTTTCTAACTCTGAGTGCTTCTTATAGGAAGCTTGCAAGTTAATACCTCACCTCCGAAGGCCTTCATCTCAAAGGTGAAAAGAAGTCAAGCCATTCTCCAATCATTCACATTATAAAACCTAGCTTTTGTGTGGTGGCCATCCTAGGGGGCCGAGCTCTTTCAAGACTTAAATCCCAAGGCTGAATGTAGCTCTAAAAAAATAATATAACAACAACAATAAAACAAGGAACAAAAGTGCCATGGTGTCTGAAAGAAGACTGTGTTAAATAATAGGAAGGTCACAAGGGTTAGGATATTTTCAGGGTCTTTCAGACAATGCCTCTACCGGATTGTATTTAGCGCTTTCAAAAACTGTATGCAGCAGAAAAATAAAAACTTGTGCTGTGTGATTATGTTTGTTTCTCAACAATTATCTAAATGGTCTTGGTAGTTTTGCACATTTTGCAACACATGAATGCTTTTTATATATTTATATTTACCTTTAAAAAATCTGAATTAAAATCACTTTTTTGTAGTCACCAATAATGTTTTTTGATCCAAAACATTATTTATTTTTTTCCCCTATTGCATTTCATTGTAACAGATCCATTATCCCACAAATCCCAACATGACTTTCCATATTTGGGATGATGACCAACATCCCTGAAATTTCTTTCTTTGTCTGTGTGTTCAGGTTTTAAGATAAGACCACCCTCCTTGCCCTCCGCAGTACTGCCACAAGAGAGAAGAGCAATGTGCAAACGAGCCCTTCGCCTCACAACTGCCAAAATAACAACAACAACAAAAAAGAAATAAATGAGAAAGATGAAACGAGGGGAGACAAGGAGGGAGCGCGAGACGGAGCGAGATGAAATAGAGACCTGCCGCTGAGCTCAAGGACGCGCCGCGCGACTGCGTAATTAGAAATGTACACAGACGATTTAGATGCAGGGATGTGATTAGGGAAAGCAGCCTTCATCTTAATCAGCACACTTCTGAGAGCTCCTCATGGATGGGAGGGGAACATACTCTCAAAGTGTTCCCTCAAACCATTCACTGAGTCAAACATACTGAGAAATGGAGAGAGAAATAGAGTGAGAGGGAGAAGTGATAAACGGGGGAGAGAAGGGAAAAGACTGACTGATGACAAAGAGATTGAGAGCTGTGACAGAGAGCTGAAGAGAAAGATGGAGCCAGGCGAAGTGGAAGTGTTAAACAAAGCATCATTTTAGAAAGGTAACAGTGGAAATAATTTGAAATAAAAACAAAGTAAAGGTAAAACAGGCCCAACCATGGGACAGCATTGACAAAAGGAGAGCAATGAAGATGTGAATGGAGGGAAATGTGTGGTAAGACGTAACATGTATTGAAAACTCTTCATAAATTCATAAGTTAATTTATGTTCCATTTGCCTGAATGGAGAAAAAATGCTTCCTCATTGTTATTTGTGCTTCACATTACCATATGCTGAGAATGAAATCGGTGGTTCTGAATAAATTATGTCAATGAATATTTTTACACAAAGCTGTGTAATATCTGATCTCTTTACACATTTTTTATTAAAAGTTCCCATGTTAGAATTTGATTATATCCATGCAACAACAACAAATTTGTTTTATTAATTATTTTAAAACAAATACAAACAAAATGGAATACACAAAGTACATAAATATGTTTAAAACCTGTAAACAAATTTCCTGGACAGATTTGGATTCTATCATCATTTACTCACACACTGTTCTAAATCTTTCCTTCTTGGAACACAAACATTTATTTTAAGCTTCAGTCACCATTCACTTTCATTATATGGAAAATAGAAGAAGGTGCAGTAAAAGAAAATGGTAAATGAGGCTAACATTTTACCTAACATTGTTTTTGTTACCTCAAAGAAATTCATATGGGTTTGGAACAACGTGAGGGTAAGTAAAGGATTTAAGCGATTTCATTATTAAATTTTTAGGTGAGCTATATTTGTATTTTAGTTAAAGATTAATGTGCCTGATCCAAACGGACTACATTCATTTACATTAAGGGTCAGATCTGGTGGAAAGAGCTCCTTTACAACTGCACTTTTTTAAGTGTATGCAGAGTCATTTTAATATGCGCATAGCACTGATGGAGTGACTAAGATACAATCACTAAATATTGGACAATAGCGGAAAAACACAGATAACAGAGGAATAGAGAACCAACAGCATGCAGACAGATGCAAATGTCCACTATCCGTCACAATTGTGCCCACTCGTCCACCACACTTTCGTTAAAGAGAGAACAGCTCATGTCTTAGAGACACAAAAGAGAAAGACTGACACAAAGAGGCAATGAATGTGGACATTTAAAAAGCCCCTCCATCCCTCTCCTTCTCCTCCTCACCAGCTATGTTAGTGATCACCTTTAACCTCTACTTTCAGCACTGTCAAAACTACCATTTAGGCCCTCCCCAGGGCTGAGCAGCCATCAATGGCACCCCTGCCCCATAAATCATTATAGAGTCTGTGAGGGTCTGCTGCCGAGGGGCCTGACATTCAGAGACATAGCCCGGCCAGTTTCCCCTCAACATGCCCCCTGGGGTCAGAGGTCATCCTGTCAACCCAGTGCCAGGCGCTCCCTTGGCTCACTGCTGGCACTCGTTTGATTTTTAAATCAAAACAAAGGTCAGGATGATTGTCCTCTTGCTCTCTGCACCGTACGTGTGACACTTTCACACCATTAACACTCCTAATCATGCTCAAAGCCAACAGGAAGCTGTCATTCGGCAGGGGAGGCAGATGGTGTCAGAGGTGAAGGCTTCAAATACTTCTGGAATAATCTATAAATATGGGTCAAAATAAGGTCTGAACCAGGTCAGTTTCATGGTCTTAAGATGATATGCTAAAAGACACCATCAACTTTAGGAGACTGCAGGCTTTTACATAATGTCCAGCACTTCTTGCTAACTCCTATGTTACAGACCCCTATTCTCAGATAATTTCATAAAATTGGAAATATTAACTTAAAGGGACAGTTCACCCTAAATTAAAATCATGTTATCAATAACACACCCTCATGTCGCTCCAAACCCATGTGACTTCCTTTCTTCCATAGAAGAAGGATGTGTTTAGGTGTTACACCCTGTTTACACCACGTGAGTCCGTTGATGCGATGCTGCACACCACAACGGCTTGAGGCTCTCTACACTGGATGCGTCGACACTAATGTTCTAAACCTGTTTAATTTGTGTAGTAGCACCAGCATGTGCAGCTCAAAATGGAATATGACACCCATTTATTGTCGAGCAACATCACACTAAAATCATGTTTACACTTATAATGTTTACATCTTGCAGCAATACTTTTGAAACAATGTTGCTGTGGCAGCGGAGGCGTGGTCAAGCGCCCGTCCGGGAGAGAAAAGCGGTAAGGGCGCTTACACCTGAGCTAATTTATGTCTAACACCTGTGTCTAATTGCAGTAAGCATGGGGAGAGCGGCATAAAAAGCAGCAGCCACAGAGTCTCGAGAGAGAGAGCCCTAGTTCCGCTCTTGTCCGGGGAACCTCAACTAACGGCGCAACAACTGCCGGCAACGAACCTCCTGGCCTATGCTGACCTCAAGAAGGCCATCTTGCAACGGGTTGGTCGGAGCCCGGAAGAAAATCGCAAACTCTCTCTCCCCTCCCCCTGTGTCTTCCCCTGTTCCCTCCCCCTCCCCTATGCCCTCTCGCTCTGCTCTCTCCCCATGCTTACTGCAATTAGACATAGGTGTTAAACATAATTTAGCTCGGGTGTAAGCGCCCTTACCGCTTTTCTCTCCCGGATGGCGCTTGACCACGCCCCCGCTGCCACAGTTGCATTTTCCCATTCACTTCCATTGTAAGTGCCTTAATTTACACTAAATGTTTTACCAGTTTTTAAATAATCAAGGGATAAGTCGCAACTAATTTGTCTAATAATCAACATTATGCAACAAATGCTGTTGATTGACCTAAATTTGTGTTGAACCAGGAATATTATGTCAAACAAAAGAGTGTACAGTACATTTGTATATCTATCTGTTACATCGCTCTTGCCAACAATTCAACTCCAATTAAACACTCTCATTGCAAGTGGCAAGTTTTTGTTTCCCAGAACAGAAATGATAAGTATGCTGATATAGGTGACAGCTGGGTATGATGGAGCTTTGTTACCCCCTCAGGAGGAAAGTCTCATCCCACCCAATCTTTCCCCAACACAGTGGGGCAGAGCACCTCCCACAATGGAGGTGAAAAAGAGAGGATTAATTGGTTTAATGCCTTTTTGTTATGCTTGGACACAGCAATTAAATATTGGCCCTAGGCCCTCTGTGACCATTAGTGAACAATGCTGTGTTAACTGGGGCCTTATGTTTGTGAGCATGCATGGTCATGATAGTGTTAAAAAAGTTAGATGGTCTAAAATGCATTTCTGTGTTTGGAGGGGCAGTGGTAATTGATTGTTGTGGACCAAATTGGAGAGTTGCTCAAAGGGATGGGAAAGAGAATATCATCAATAAGGGATTTCAAAAGCTTTTTCGGTTTACTATTTACAGAAAAGTAGGAAGAGGCGATGCAGAAGAAGTTGACGACATGAAAGAAGATTGGAAAAGAAAAACAAATAAAAAAGCCAGTTCGCATTTTAAGTCTGTATACGCTGGGAGGAATAGTTTAGTGGGGCAGGGTGGCGGCTTTCACATCTTTCTTTTCTCTCTCTGTCTTATGTTGCTTCAACTCCCTCAAGCCGTTAATTAGTGAGCCCATGCTTCTGAGGGCCAGGCTCTTCCTCACATGTGCCTTTGTTGATGTGACATTGACTCTTTCTACCCAGCAAGACATTTGAAGGTTAGGATAAGACAGTGTCCAGGTTATCCATGTGTGCTCTCTGGGGTGCTGGTCTGTGCCTCCCAGGATGAATAGTGTGTTGAGGAAGCAGGCTAAAGGGCCTTTCAACTGCACCAGGCTGCACGCAGACAAGAGCGCCTTGGCTAGCGGCCAGTATTTGTGCACTCACAGAGTGCTTCAAGTTGTCTTCAAAGGGCCATTGAATGCTGGAGTGTCTAGTTGTGGAAACTGGACTGAAGAGTCAGTGGGGACAGTGACATGCTTACTGTCTCCAAATTAGATGCCTATTTTGTCAAATATTAATCTGAAAAATGGCTAGTTAATCTTCTCCGTGAGTCTTTTGATGGATGGTTAGTATGTGTTAATAATCACATATAATTGGCAAATTCTGATAATTATAAACCTTAGTGAATGTAGAAGCCCCATTTATTTATTTTTTGCGAATAAAAATGATTACACTTTACAGGAATGTTGTTTTCATTAATTATAGTTAACAGAAAAATAAAAAATGAAATCATAATTAACAATACTTTTATCACATTTAATAGTGTTGGTTAAAAATTTGTACATATAAATATTTTTAATTCAAACTTAAATGTTAAGTAAGGGATAATCTACTATCAGCCGGTCATCGATAAACCCGACAGGTTCTGGACACCGAACCGGAGCGGAGGGGTCATGTATCATCCTGAATTATCATTATTTTTTGCAATAATGTCTGGTTGACTGTACATTCTCCAGTTTATTATACAGTTTCCTAACAAATAAATAATTAAATGGTCATGAATTAGTGATTTGAGTTGAAATTATGTCATTATGTGAGAAGAAAGGGACCTAGGATTCTCCAGAAACAGCTGAATTCCAGCTTCAGTTTTTGCCGAAGTTCCGAATGCTTATTACCCTGCATTTTACAAAACTACCTGCTAAATAAAATAAATAAATGGGCATGAAATATTCATTTCAGATTCAATTATATTATTAAGGTACTTGTTAAGAAATCAGTTAAATGAGAGGTAGGAAAGATGATTTACAATACCTGGATTACCAGTAAAATGTCACTTTATCCCCAGATGTGCAGCCATTCAGAAATATGCTACAAATTTATGACAGGATTGAACAATCAGAATCAAGTATTCCAGAGAGCTGTGTAATAACATTAGTTAATTAATTATGAACTAACATCAACAATAATATTTTGATATATTAACATTAAACAAGATTAACAGAAAATAAGTTTTAGCTCATAAAAGCTAATGCATTATCTAATGTTAACAAATTCAACCTAGACATCCAGTCTGTTCAATGGGCTGTTCTGTTTAACACCCCATAACATTGATTGTGCGGATAACGAAACTTTAAATAAAATTGGATAAAAGTGAATAAAAAACTTGGATTGTAGAAAACACAGGTTGTGATTAGATGTGATCTTGAACACAATTCACAACCTATTGAATAAACTGTATTATAGACTTATATTATATTCCCACTGTGATTGTTGGGATGTTTATTGTTGAACAATCATCTAAACTTGCCCTGCCATGCCAACAATTTTCTTAAGCAACACAGTTGCACCCCCTGCCGCCCACACCTCCATCTTCAAACTGTCAAGTCGGGCAAGCCAAATGAGGATGTCCCCGCTTGGGCTTCATCCATCACTGTTTCTTCATCACATACCCCCACATGCCCCCATGTGAGGGCACCAGTGCTATAACTCAACCCTGACATGGCCATCGATGCACATGCTCAACCCCACAGCACTTTTTTAGGCAGGTCCAGCCGGCTCCTGTCCTACAAGCCCCCACCCCAATCCACTTTTCTCCATCCATCAATCCTGACACACTCAATAGATGAGTGGCCTGTGTGCAAAATGCCAGGACGCCCCAAAAGGGACCAATTGGAGGAAAGTGACAATTGTGATGGCCTTTTGAAAGAGCAGGTTGCCAATCGAGCAAGATGTCCTGTGTTCTTTTTGGTCAAGATCTAGTATTTATCTAACATCAATAATGGAAAAAAAGATAATTTGTTGTGAAGTATCAGGATTGAGTGTATTCATACTCTAGGACAGTGCTTCAGAATGTGAGAAGGCTCTGACAATGGTGTAATTGTATTCGTAGCCCAGCATTATTAAATATGTATGTTTCGTTTGCCAGACAACAACAAAACAAGTGCATGGCATTATCACTAACAATAACATTGACTTTTGCTCCTACACAGTGTTGGTTTGCAAGTCCTTCTCAGTGGGTTCGGTCCAATGAGCCTGGGTGCTAAAAAAAAAAAAAAGGTCCACTTTTAAAACCCAACTTACAGACTTACTGCTTGTTGTAGAATTCAGAGCATTAACAATTTTTGTGGGCCATTAAATCAAATTCATGCATCCAAGTTACCAAAAAGAATTTAGCCAAAAATGTAAATTCTGTCATCATTTATAATAACTTAATAATAATAACTTTATTTTTATTGCGCATTAGCTATTTAGCACAAAGTGCTTCACAAAACATAACATTTAAACACACTCAGTAACACGCCATGGTTACTGATGTAACCTCTGTTCCCTCATGGAGTAATATGATTAGAAAACCTAGTTTGTGTCAAAAGTTTAGCTGCAGCATTTTGCACTGAATGTAGCCGTGCTAAAGTGCACTGATTTAAAGTTGAAGGCAGGGCATTACAATAATTTCAGCAAAACAAAATAAAAGCGTAAGCTTCTGTATCCCTAAAACTCAAAACATGTCTCACCTTGGAATTGTTTCTTAATAGATGCCAAGATTTCTCACCACATGAAGATTTAGGACCACCTCATTAAGTTCAAATAAAACCATGACGAATTATAACCTTTGTTTTATCAGTATTTAACTGAAGAAAATTACATGTCATAATTTATTTAATATATATTTATATCTGCTATTCAAGCTTGAAGATTATTTAAATTAGTCAGATCATTGGGATTCAATGATAAATCCAACTGTAGGTCATCTGCATTGCAATGAAAATGTATGTTGAAATTTTAAAACAACATTGGTCCTAACAGTGATCCTTGAGGAACACCACAATTTATTGTTGAAGAGGAGGACATCTCACTACAAATTTCCTATTTGACACAAAGGAAACAAACCTATCTAAAGCCAGCCCAGATATTCCCACCCATCTCTTCAATATATAATTAATGAATAATTAATGAATGATCAACTGTAACGCTGCAGTTAAATTAAGCAACACTATAATGGAGCATTCTCCAGCATCCTCAGCCATCTATAAGTCATTTGTCACCCAAAGAATGGCAGTTTCTGTACAGTGGTTTTTCTCTAAAACAAAAATATTGTTACTGCTTTCTCAATTTTTTAATTTTTTAATTTTATTTTTAGAAGAAAGGTCATTTTGAGATTGGTCTATAGTTATTACCAACCGAAGGATCTAATGAGGGCTTGGTTGAAGTATAGCAGTTTTTAACTCCTCTGGGACTGTAACCCGCACACACACACACAAGACGAGACAGTCACAATGTCGATGGGAAACTACTTTTATTCCAACAAGTGAGGCAGGCAAAAGTACAAACAAGGGCAAAACCAAATGAGAGTGTCGAGGGAAGTGTAGGGTCAAAAGCCGGGGAATCAAAGTAGAGCAAAGGGGCAAATCCGGGAGAGAGTGGTCAACAAGAGCGGGAGGTCGAAGCCGGGAAACAGGATGCAACAAGGGCGCAGAACTAGACGGGACTAGTGGTTCAAAGACAGGGGAACTAGGGGAACACTCGAGCTGGCAAGCTAAGGGGTAACTATTCACAGGGGAGTTCGGAACTAGACGGGACTAGCAGGGGGCAAAGACACGGGAAACTAAACACAATAACCAACAGGCGTGAGACGAAAGGGTGGTGATATATATAGGGGCGAGTGCAGGTGTAAACAATGATGGGTGATCAGACGAGTACAGGTGAAACTAATGTGGTGACTGAGAGCTGGCTTGTGAGCCCGAGGAGGGAGACCTGCTAACGAGCATGAGAGCTCGAGGGAGCAAAACGAGCGTGCGAGCACGAGGGAGCAGAACGAGCGTGCGAGTTCGAGGGGGCGGAACGAGCATGCGAGCTCTAGGGGGCGGAACGAGCGTGGAAGCTCGAGGGGGCGGAGCGAGGGAGCGGGGTTCGTGACAGTACTCCCCCCTCTATAACGGACGGCTCCTGACGGCCGCGTTCGGTCACGAGGAGCGCGACCTCTGGGAAGTGGTGCTGGACGATCCCAACAAACAAAAAACCCCTGAACAGAAAACCCACAAAACACATCAACAAAATTGAGGGCAGTCCAAGGGGCACAGAGGGAAATGAGACAGTCCATGGGGTCAATGGGCAGTTTCAAGGCAAGGTCAGGGGGAACATAGCGGACAGGCGGGTGGTCGGGAGATCTAGGGGGCAGCCATAGGGCAGAGGCTGGGTCAGGGGGTCTGGAAGGCGACTGGAGGACAGGGACTGGGTCTTGGGATCTGGAAGGTGACCACCGGACAGGAATAGGGTCCGGAGGCCAGGGAAGAGGCCACAGGACAGGGAGAGGGTCAGGAAGTCCGGGCCGAGCCGTGAAAGGCGGAGCCGTCAGAGGCGGCACCGTAGGCGGCTCTGGAGGCGTGGTTCTGGAAGGCTCTGGAGGTGGAGCCAAAGGAGGCTTTAGGGGCGAAGGCCTGGAAGGCTCTGGAGGTGGAGCAAAGGGAGGCGGCGCTGTGGGGGGTTTCCGAGGCGACGGCCTGGCAGGCTCTGTAGTCTCGGGGGGTAGAGCCCTAGAAAGCTCTGGAGTCTCTGGGAGCAGAGCCGTGAGAGGCTCGGGAGGTGGAGCCGTAGGAGGCTCTGGAGGGGGGGCCGTAGGAGGCTCGGGAGGCGGAGCCCTAGAAAGCTCTGGAGTCTTGAGGGGGGAGCCATGAAAGACTCGAGAGACGAAGCCCTGAGAGGCTTGAGAGGGGGAGGAGTCCTGAAAGACTCGAGGGACGGAGCCCTGAGAGGCTCGAGAGGAGAAGGAGCCCTGAGAGACTCGAGAGATGAAGCCCTGAGAGGCTTGAGAGGAGGAGGAGCTCTGAGAGACTCGAGAGACGAAGCCCTGAGAGGCTGGAGGGGAGGAGGAGCCCTGGGAGACTCGAGAGACGAAGCCCTGAGGGGCTTGAGGGGTGGAGCCATGAAAGACTCAAGGGACGGAGCCCTGAGAGGCTCGAGGGGGGGAGGAGCCCTGAAAGACTCGAGAGGAGAAGCCCTGAGAGGCTTGAGAGGGGGTGGAGCCCTGAGAGACTCGAGAGACGAAGCCCTGAGAGGCTTGAGGGGTGGAGCCATGTGAGGCTCGAGGGACGGAGCCCTGAGAGGCTCGAGGGGAGGAGGAGCCCTGAAAGACTCGAGAGGAGAGGCCCTGGGAGGCTTGAGAGGGGGAGGAGCCCTGAGAGACTTGAGAGACGAAGCCCTGAGAGGCTTGGGGGGAGGAGGAGCCCTGAAAGACTCGAGAGGAGGAGCCCTGGGAGGCTTGAGAGGCAGAGCCCGGGGGGGCTCGAGGGGTAGAGCTCTGGGAGGCTCGAGAGGAGGAGCCCTGGGAGGTTCGAGTGGAGGAGCCTTGGGAGGCTCGTGAGGCGGAGGCCGCGAGGGCTCTGAGGGGCAAGCAGAGGCTGGCAGAGCCGTGGAAGACTCGGAGAGCGAAGCAGAGGCTGGCAGAGTCGTGGAAGACTCTGAGGGCGGAGCAGAGTCCGGCAGAGTCGTGGAAGACTCTGAGGGCGGAGCAGAGCCCGGCAGAGCCGTGGAAGACTCTGAGGGCGGAGTAGAGCCCGGCAGAGCCGTGGAAGACTCTGAGGGCGGAGCAGAGCCCGGCAGAGCCGTGGAAGACTCTGAGGGCGGAGCAGAGGTCGGCAGAGCCGTGGAAGACTCTGTGGGCAGAGCAGAGCCGTGGAAGACTCTGAGGGAACCTCTGCGGTCTTGAGCACAAGACGAGACTGGGGAGAAGGGGCCCTCTTCCTTCTCTTACGTCTTCGGCCAACAGGGGACGTGGCCATGGAGGCGGTCGAGGCTACAGGCGCTGGCTCCGGGGCAGTCGAGGCTACAGGCGCTGGCTCCGGGGCGGTCGAGGCTACAGGCGCTGGCTCGCTGACCGTGGCAGACATGGGCGCTGGACTAGACGGGACTAGTGGTTCAAAGACAGGGGAACTAGGGGAACACTCGAGCTGGCAAGCTAAGGGGTAACTATTCACAGGGGAGTTCGGAACTAGACGGGACTAGCGGGGGGGCAAAGACACAGGAAACTAAACACAATAACCAACAGGCGTGAGACGAAAGGGTGGTGATATATATAGGGGCAAGTGCAGGTGTAAACAATGATGGGTGATCAGACGAGTACAGGTGAAACTAATGTGGTGACTGAGAGCGGGCTTGCGAGCCCGAGGAGGGAGACCTTCTAACGAGCATGAGAGCTCGAGGGAGCAAAACGAGCATGCAAGCTCGAGGGAGCAAAACGAGCGTGGAAGCTCGAGGGAGCAAAACGAGCGTGCAAGCTCGAGGGAGCAAAACGAGCGTGCGAGCTCAAGGGAGCAAAACGAGCATGCGAGCTCGAGGGGGCGGAACGAGCGTGGAAGCTCGAGGGGGCGGAGCGAGGGAGCGGGGTTCGTGACAGGGACACATCCTGACACAAGGGAGCTGTTTAATATAGAAAACAAAGAAAGGTCTAAAGTCCCAATCATTTCCTTGAAAAGTTTTAAAGGAATGACATCTATCAGACAAAATGCAACACTACACACAGGGATGAGTTATGGGATTTAGTAGTTTTAGTTCAGAAAAATAAACTTTAACCATCTTATTGTACAGCAGATCCTTCATGTGCTCAAAGTGAACCAGAAGTTCAGTTGATTTCCAAACACATTCTGCCTTCCTACAATTTCTCCATAAAATGATAATATCATTGTTTGTCCAAGGAGATTTATTCTCTTCTAATCTAGTAGATTTTGCTTTGAGAGGTGCAACTGAGTCTAATAATGACACACACAAATAATTGAAATCTTTTAACCAATCAGATGTGCTGGCATCATGAGCCCATTTGGAAGATAAAAAAAGGAAATCTATCAACAATTTCCAGATTGATAGGAGCAACTTGTCTTACACGTCTCTTGTCTCTGCAGTTAAAACAATGTAAAAAGAATGCTTTTATGATCTTACACAAAAGTGTCCTCTATTTTCAGATTACTCTGAATTAGCCCAAGAGAAAACACCTGATCTAACATGTGCTCTCGATGATGCGTTGGGCAAGATATATGCTGTTCCAAATTAAAAGACTACAGGATCATCAGCACTGTCTAAATACAAATTTAAATCTCCAACAATAATCATCATATCATATTTTAAAACCAAATCAGAGAGCTGTTATGACAATTCATTGTATAATAATTTGAATATATCACACAACAAAGTATAGGCCCTTTTCCTGATATTTTAAACTGAAGAACTTCAAAGGAAGTGTAGCCCAGCTATGATTACTATTAAGTGCAGTAAAACATATATACTTAGTATGGGATTATTTCTGAGATTTATATGATTCAAATAGCAGTGTCTACAGTGACAGTGTCTGTGTGCTCAATTGATAACCATATCTAGGATTTTGCTTTTTATTTATTTTCATAAAAAGTGTGTTATACCTACAGGATGTACTGCCCCTTTAAGAGTTACAGTAAACTATAGAGTTTGTTTGAAATACACTTGCTCAGAACATGGGTTTTGTCAGTATGTTTGTTATTTTAATTGTGATTGGTTATTATTTAATGTACTCCCACCCTTGTGGATAGGATGTGAATTCTGATTGGAGAGAGGGACCGAGAGGGAGATACAACAGCCGATCGTAATTAGAGGTCCGTGTTTCTTATTCAAAAGAAAAAACACAAAAACATTTTGCTCAGTGCAAATAAATTGATCTTTAAAACCCACTGCTGTACCTCTCCCATGACCATTTGGCCTGGGTTTACTAAAATAATTATATTGTAGTGGACACACCATGCAAAGTTGGCTATGCTCTTCCTGATTTAACCAGATTTCTGTAAGAAATAAAAAAATCTAAATCAAACAATGCAATAGAAGTATTTAGAATAAATTTCTAGTTTGACAATGATCTGACATTAATAAGAGACATCTTTGACCGCTAGCAAAGAATAATTCAAAGATGTGTTAACTGCTTTAAGATTATAAACGTGTTTTGGTGACTATGGAGCATACATGTAGACTACATGCTTCCAAGTCATTGACTCTATTTTCATCCTGATGTTATCAGATAAAACACAAGCACCATTTATGTTTATATGGAGACCATTTATACACAATAAAACAGTGGTCTCTCCCAAAATAAGTCCCAACTCGACACAAAGTCAGTATTACAAACAGTATTACAAACATGCCCCTTCAGAGACAGGTGGCACGTGCCCCCTCAAATTTTTGAGCCTAGAGGATTTTGAATTGTTTATTTGAAGTTCGAAACATTTATTTGTATGGTAGGCTACCTTCGATAATTAAATTAAATGATTATTGCATGTACAAATTCTGTGGCAGAAGTCTTTATTCACATGCTTAAATTTTGTCCGTTAAAAAACATTTGTTAAAAAATGTTCCGCTGTACGTGGCGTCCAGTGCTGATTCGGAGATTTCGTTTATGAACTACAGGAAAGTGTGTTGTTATGGTAAAAACAAACTAATTTATTTATTTCATCAACTTCAGTACAGTTTACATTTGCCAACTATGTCTGACCTCTGTGACAGTCAGACAGTTTTTTTATAGTCCAATATAGATTTGTTTGATTGGACTCTGTTCATTTACTTTACAGGTTTTGCGGTATCTTAACACTCTCTTTTATTCATTTTTAAATTATGTAGTGGCTTATTATCCTAGTTCAATGTGAATCCTCTCTTTTTCAGTCATGATAAATACTTTAACTATCAAAAGCCAGTTTTACATGGTTCCTCCTCGGTCGCCGCGTGTTCCGTAGCTGTTTAATGGGAAAAAGGCGGTGTGGGTGAACGGATCAAAGCAGCAGCACTTGTGTTTATGAGACTCCGTCGCTTTGTTTCATGACTGCTTAGCACACACTGCACAAGAAAATATATATATTCTTTTTAAATGTTAAAATCTTTTTGCGGCTGCTACATGCCATTGGCTACTCAGACACACATGACTGTAATCAGCTGGAATTTAGCTTTTATTCAGCTCCTTGAACGGTTGTTCCCTATACCCTATATAGTACATACTATTTGGTATTGTCATAACAAAAGACACAAAGACACTGAATGAGTATGTAAGTAATTTCATAATTATACAGGGCTGGCTATTTGTTTTATACATAAAGCTACATTTATGAAGGCCCAACTTGTTGGAATTTTTGCTATAAAAAAGTAACAATAAAAATATCCCTATATGCATTGCGTGGTCATATTTAAGACATTTGAGACCATATTTGTGGTTAAAATGTTACGGCGAAATAACACTCTCTTAGAGAAATGCAAACCATTTTATTTAGTAAATTATCTTAGTTTTATTAGCAATCACTAACATGGAATACGAATACAATATTTACACAATTGCATCAATCAGAAATAGGCCTCATGTTTTGACTCTCTATTGAGTTGAAGCAGTTGTGGGCATCGTTGCGTTTGTGCTGGTGCCTTTTGTACCACCTCTTATGTCGTGTATGGAAAGTGGTTGCAAAAAAAGAGGTGGCAAGATTGCAAAATAGTGATGAAAAAATGCCTGAAGACATCAGACACACACACCAACTCATGAAATGTAACCAAATGTATCCATTACAGGTTGCGGTGGCTGACCGGTGTTGTGGAGACAACACACACCGTATCCACTAAAGTAGCAAAGTATTTTTTGAGAATCTCAGAATGCTGGTGACGAATGTCATTTACAATGACATGAAGGACCACAGTGCTAATGTTCTTGTGTTTTTACAAAAACCAAAGAAACTTGCTTTGTCACATCAGCTAACCGAGCTCCAGGAAAACAGTATAACTGTTTTACTTTGTGAGATTTACTTTGTGTTGTTGCAACATTCCCATTTCACAATGGAGTCTCCAATAATTATAGTGTCGCTGCCATATCAAAGTCAATATTTGAAGAGGTAGAATTAAAAACGGCATAGATAAACTTGGACATCTGTGTACTCCAGGACAATTGCAGCTGGGAGTGGTGGAGATATCATCCGATTTTTGTGGTGGTGCTAGAATATCCAAGGACCTTCCAGTGAGGGAGCAGGTGTAAACGATATTTGAGCCGACCTTGTTTGAACTGCGACCCACTGCGGAGACAACGCCTTCTGAAGTACCCGCCGGGCAATCCTGCCATCATTAGGGCATCGAACAGGTACACTGAACCCACTGGCTTTTCCAAGGATGGCCTCAAGCATTTTTGTTCCTTTCTTGCAATTTGGACTGCCTTTTAAACAGCTCATGAATTTGATTCTCCAGTTGTTCCAATTCAGACTTAATTTCATGAAAATCAGAAGCAACAATCCCAGAGCAATCAGCATTCTCCATGTGTTTTGTGATTTGACACTCCAACCCTCATATTGTTCCTGCATGTCTTTAAAAGGAGACGTTAGGCAGAATCTGAAGAACTGACAGCCTCAGTCACCATTCACTTTCATTTTATGGAAAGAAAATGCCATGAAAGTCAATGGTGACTGGCATCTTATGTGTTTCATTGTCACAATAATTTTTTTTCCCCAAGATTCAATGGTAATTTCACAACATTTTCATTTTAGGTGAACTATCCCTTTAAAAAAGTTTCATGGCATCTGGCTTCAGCAGACCCTCTAAACTGAATTGTTTACAACCAGCTTAATGGACCAACATGAGCACTTCTCAGAGTTCAAGGGTGAATGGCCCACCCACGTCACTACACGGAGAGGAGACACCAAGGAATGCTGAGGGTCAGCGCCATGCGAGAGCATATCTACGAAACCCCAAAGGAGGCACTCCACGTCACACCCCCATCAGTAGCCTATAACCTCTCCTGCCCCGCAGCACCCTGAGTCCAGTTTACGCACTCAAGGGCCTGCTCTAATACCCCTGCGTTTGTCACTAAATCTGTACGTCACAGCGAGCACACAAAAGCAACCCAGTGTGTGCGTGCGCATGCAAGTGTGCGCCTGGGTGCAGATGTCCAGCAGCAGAGATGTCTCAATGCGTCTGTTGTGAATGCAGCAGGGAAACGCGTCGGAGGCCTGGCCTACACAGTGGCTACCATCTGAATGGATGGAATTCAAGATGACAAGCTGAGCATGCAGACCCGAAACAATGCTCCTCTCTTTCTTTCCCTCACTCACTTTCTAAGTCTCTCTCACAGAGGCTTTTCATTATACTTTCATCCCATTCTCTCTGCTCTCTTGAGTCCCATGCGGCACTTTCGCTGTGATGGAGACCTATCCAGATTTCTTTGGTATGTGCGGATACCAGGCTTTCCCCCAGTAGACTGGGGCTGATTAATATGGAGGGGCCTTCAGATGTGTGCTAAATCACAGGACTGCATTATAGATTTTTTATGATGAAGTGGGTAAGGCTCAGAAAGTGAAGAATGGTTGAACAGGGTGGTGTACCTCCTCTGATCTTCCCCTGTACTGTTCTGTGCACTCATTTTTGCCACCTTGCTCGGGCGCCTCTGCACATTGTCAAACACACTGTTCATATTTTAAAGGGAAATGTGACAGTATAGAAATAAATGTGTCATAACCATGCCCTGCTCAATGGAATGATACGGAGGGGAGAACACACCCCGTGGCAGAGGATGATTGATTGCAAACGATCATTCTATGATTGATCTATTGATTATGTGTCCGGCAGCCCTCGCCCTGTTAACATGAGACATATGGCACTACTCTGGGGACATTAGGCAGGCATACAGCCCATAATGCACCTCTCCCACATGCCATAGTCTCACAGCAGGTGAAATGGAATCTAGAGAAGAAATAGAGGAAGTATAGCACACTGCATGAAGATTCGCATTAGAAAAGCCCTTCTTTCCAGCATGACTATCATCACTCATCTGATTCATTCATTTGAACAGATCTCACATTGCCCTTAGAGCGCTTGCATTTGTATCAAACTCAACAAGGTTACAACTCAAGATTAATGTATGATTTAAAGAGTTTCAATATTGATCCCCAACACTTTGTTTAACAGACAATAATGGAGGTATTTCAATGCACGCCTCTTTTCCCATAATTAGCAAACAATGTAATTAGTGTAAAGCAAAGTAATTTAAAACTAAGGGGTCTCTGGAGAGTACCACTGTAGACTGAGCCTGAAAGCCATCCTGTAGCTAATTATCATATAGCTCCTTTGAAAGATATTAGAAGAGATTTGTGCAATTTCATTTCAATATCTAAAACAGAACAAGTGGAGTTCAAATAACAGAAATTAATAGGAATGGAAAACATTCTAGTCAAACAGATTAAAATCACAATGGGGGAATTAAAATATGCCAATCTACAGGTGACCTCCCAAATGCTAAAAGTACATGTGTTCATGTGGAAAAAGAAAGACTATCTATTTAATGGTGAAGAAATAATGAAAGCAATAGAATGAGTACAAATACAGAGCGAATGAGAAAAAGCCAGAGAGTGAAAACAGTACAAGACAGTAGCTCTTTGCAAAGCAGCTTCTTTGTTCCCAGGGATCCCAGCGGTGGGCGGCTAGCCCCTGATGAGAGAGAAACATTATCTCTTCGAATAGAGCCAGTGCACTTGTTTCAGAAGTAGCACTGGCACGGTTCGCCCTGTCCTAGGTAATTAATTCTCTGAGTGGCCCTTGTCTCTTGGGAACAAAGTGGCTGCTTGTTAGAGCAAAGTGTTCTAAGATCTACCCGTCTTGCTGCAGACATGCTGCAGGACTACTACTGTTCAAGACCGGCAACGTGTTGGCTATTTCACGCCCACAATGGGCCTCTTCATCTCAAAATTTAGAGTCTCATAAAAACATTATTGTGCAGCTTCGGGGATCATTTGTCCACTCCACAATAGAATCAAAAACCAATACATTGACCCCTCTGGACTTTCGGGGTGCATTTTTTAAATTCTGACCCCCTCCCTGCCACTCTTATGCCCACACTAACGTCCTTCATTGCCATCACGATAGTGCTCCTACTCAGCCAAAGTCACCATGATGGTATTTCAAAGGTTGCATGGTCAAACCCACCACCATAGAGGCCATTTTGTTATTGCTCTCTTGTCTTGACAGCAAACAGATGAGGCTCTGTTGGGTGATTACGTCCATCTACTGTGTTTTAAGGAATAGTTCATCCAAAAATGTACATTCTGTCATAACTTACTCACCATCATGTTGTTTCAAACCTGAATGACTTATTTTCTAGCCAAACTTTTTTTTATGAATATCCAGGTCCGTCTTCTCAATACAATAGTAGTTAATAGTGACTCACTTAAGATCTTAAAAAAGCACGCAAAAGTTTCATAAAAGTAGTCCATGCGGCTTGTGTGTCATAACAAGTCTTCAAGGCATACAATAGGTTTTGTTGAATCTGTAAGTGTGCTTTCACACTTGGTTCGATTGCTTGGACCAAACAAAAGTTTGTCCTCTCCCCCCTCCCCTGCTGGTCTCTGTTTACATCATATAATTTGTGTTTAAACTGCGGTCTGATTGCGTCATCAACTTGAGTACAAGCAGGAGCTGTTTACCACATAAATAGGTGACAAATCAAGAATACTATAATAATAAGTGTTATTAAAGTATTCATCACTTTGGATTTACCACCAAAATTTTACATGCACAGAACAACACATGTGTTTGTCTGCCACAGATGCACCTAATGTGCAATGATGTGGTGAATGTTAGTGTTTGTCTGCTGCGAGCCCACGGATACATTGCAAGAGATGTGAAGACTGTGAGCTTCTCTCTGAAGGGGACTTATTTAGAGACAAGCAGGTATGAGTAATGCAATATACCATAATATTTGTAGTCAGGAGCCTGCAAAGATATGGGTTACTTCCACGATTTGGTACGAATGCATTCATATAAGCAGCTAACCACACTGGAGTTTACATGAATTGTACCTCAGTCCACCTTTTCACGCTGACTCGGGTGCGGTTCGTTGGTGTACACCCAAGTTCGGAAAACAGCATTCACATCATCCAAGTGAACCAAACTTTTCCGTCATTCAAACCTGGGTGTGCACCAAAAGTGCTAATGTGAAAAGCACCCTAAAATTCTGGATGTCCATTTGCAGTCCAACACCTTTGTGAGCACTTGCAAGAATTTTGTTTACAGTTGAACACGTGTTCATGCAAGAACTTGCACTGTTTAGCACTAATAACAACACAAGTTCCCTCGTGGTTTGTTTCTCACCAAAACCTACTGTATGCCTTTAGAAGACTACTTTTATAATACTTTTGGGTGCTTTTTAAGCTTTAAAGGGGTCATGAAATGCTATTTTTTTATAATTCTATTATCTTCCCTGAGGTCCACTGATAATGTCAGTAAAGATGTTTGCACCAAAACTGTCATAGTTTAATAATAAATGATTATTTTCCACCCTAATTCTGGCCCTCTGTCTGAAACACTCAGTTTCAGTCTCAGCGTCTCCTTTAAACTTCAATGTAAACGCCCACTGTTCTGATTGGCTAACATTGTGCAGCCCCTCAAATTTAGCCATATTTCAAACTCAATCGGATGAGTAGAGAATAAACAAGTTCTCCACAAATTTTCAGGGTTTACACATAATGCACATCCAACATATTGTATCCAAATATATTAAAATGTTCACTCAAGCAACATTACCTATCAAACATTCATGACATATCAAACATATTTATGAATGAAGCTGTTTACTCACGATTTTGCAGTCAAGTCCAAGTGTTTTTAACTGCCCCAATAACAGTTTCTTTGCAACACTTGAATCATGTTATGACTGGTTCACAAGCAGTCCATGCTGATATTAGCGGCACAAACACAGTCCATAGCACAATGAACAAGATGCACAAACATTGGTGCACTGAGGCACAGATTGGCAGAAATGCATCCAAATGGTCAAAGATGTCCAGATAATGCTTGTTTACATACACTTACAATTTAAAATAGCACTGATGGGCACAAGAACAGCAAGACGCAGAGCAGCTGAATGAAACTGAATGGCATCTCCATTTCTGAATTGTAACTTGACACAGCATCTTTAAAAGTGGCAAAATAAACATGTGAAATGTCAAATATGTCTGTGTGATGCATGTTATATGCACACAATCTTCAAACTGGACCAAATGGGTTTCATTGGTGTCCAGGAATAGCTGGTCAAACTAGGTCCATCTCTCTCCCTCTCTGTTTACGATACGAACTGAACACCAGTGGACCAGTCCAAGGGTGCGTTGACTCATGTTTTGAGGTGTGTAAATACAACTGAGTAATGTCTTGTAATATCACAAACACACGTTTTCAAAATAAGATGTTTCAAATGTGTGGAAACTATAAATGCTCTTTTTAGACTGGGAAGTTTTGAGTTCTGAAATGTACAGTATGTTTTTATATGACAGTTACCTCTTATATGTCTAAATATCAAATCAAATTAGATTTTCCATTTCATGACCCTTTTAAAATAACTATACATTTTTCATATGGGTTTGATTGGAACAACATAAAGGTGAGTAAATTATGACTGGATTATAATTTTTGGCTAATCTATTCCTTTAAAACTCAATAAATCCATGTCTTTCACTTCATCCGATGGCTTCCAAATGCATATTTTTGCTAAATGCCCTCACTGGTTCACCTCTTCTCCTTTTCAACAAAGCCATGATAAATCAATGGGGCCGAATCTTCATCAATAACATTCTAAATATGGATGCTCCACATGGCTCCACAATTGCACACCATGTACCTGCCAAGCGCTTGGGCAAGGTCATGTCAGACTATTAACCATATTAAAATATCGCAATTATGGTAATTGGCAACTACTAATGCAACTTTAGGTAGCTTTTCTCCAGGCAATTAATCATAATGGATTAGCCACTAACGTGTAGGGGGAGGGAGTGGAGAGGTGCAGGGTTGCATGCTTTAGGCCCACCCGACTGGTCAGAGCTTAACCCTGACTGCGCTGAGCTCATTCAACTTAATTTCGCTCAACTCATCGCAAAACATCATAGAGGAAATACGCTTTATGCAAAACTGTCTCGTGGAAACTTCTATCGTTGCTTTAATATCACTACACAGCTATATGTTTATTACTTAAAGGGATAATTCACCCAAAAATATTTTCATTATTTACTCACCCTTATGGTGTTCCAAACCTTTCTTCCATGAAATGCAAAAGTACATTATGGCAAAATTTAAAGTTTTGGGTGAACTATACTAAAGCTTTAAAGTAAATATATGTATAATCAAATCTTTTATTAGTGCTGACAGTAGTAAAGACTATAGAAAAGAACATTACATAACGCATTGTTGGAAGAAAATGTCTACTAAACCAAGCAAAGCTCAACCAAGAAAATGTAGAGTTTAATTAGGAAGAGAGGAAGTGTCATCCTTTATTTTGGGTACCAAACCCTCCCTATCATTACAGTGTGCGGACCCCCTCCACCCACCCCACCCCCTTCCTCCTCCTCTCCAAGTGGCCCTGACTGTGTCTCTCCAGGAGGAGAGCGCATTCTCCTTTCATCCCCTTTAGAGGACAAACATCAGCCCCATCTTGCCGGCCATCCATATTCATGAGGCTCTTATAAATATCTGATAGCGGCCAATCTACAGCTGTTTAGCTCTGAGAGCAACACTTAGCCTGTACACACACACACACACACACATACATACAACCTTTAGCATCAGCACTTATTGGCCCAATCTCGATCTCGGGCCTTCATTGCCTAGTATGCCCTGGCGGCCCCATGATAGCATCAGCTCATTGCCGGGGTATCGCTCTCGGCCTAATTAAAGACTAAATGTGACCACTAAATGAGAAGAGAATCCAAAAAAGCTATGCTTTCTTTCCTCGTGACAGTATAGCGCTTATCTAGAGAGAGAGAGTGAGAGAAAGCATGAGAGAGAGATGGGAAGGTTATACAGCTTTCAGTTAATTGTCACTTACTCATCTTGCTAAAACACAGTTCAAGGTTAGTACCTCAGGATCACTGCTATATAGATCGTATACTTCTTTTAAAAGAACATTTAATAGATTTCTGTTTATTTAAACCTGGCATGGTGACATATTGAAGATTTCTTTGCATTTTATAAACATTTCCAGTAGAATACTTAAAGGAATAGCTTGCCCAAAAATTATAATTCTTTCATCATTTACTCACCCTTATGCCATCCCAGATGTGTATGACTTTCTTTCTTCTGCAGAATACAAACAATGATTTTTAGAAAAATATCTCTGCTCTGTAGGTCCATACAATAAAGTTTGGTGACCAAAACTTTGAAGTTCCAAATAGCACATAAATGCATCATAAAAGTAATCCATATGACTCCAGTGGTTTAATCCATGTCTTCTGAAGTGATCCAATTAGTCTTGGGTGAGAACAGACCAAAATATAACTCTTTTTCACTGTACATCTTCTCATTGGAGTCATTGATTTCAAGCTTGATTACACTTCCTAGTTCTTGAAGCATGCATAGAGCACTAGATGGCGCTATGAAGAGTAATCAAGCTTGAAATCATTATGGCCAATGAGACAACTGATGCCAAGATTTATAGTAAAAAAAAAGGAGTTATATTTTGGTCTGTTCTCACCCAAAACCAATTGGATCTCTTCAGAAGACATTAAACCACTACAGTCTTTACGATTTCTTTTATGCAGCCTTTAAGTGCTTTTTGGAGGTTCAGAATTTTAGTCGCCATTCACTTGAATTGAATGGACCTAAGAGGCTCATATTTTCTTCTAAAAAATCTTTGTTTGTGTTCAGCAGAAGAAAGAAAGTGATACACAACTGGGCTGGCATGAGAGTGAGTAAATGATGACAGAATTTTCATTTTTGGGTGGATTACCCAAATATTACAATTCTATTCTGTCATAATTAACTCACCCAAATGCTGTACCAAACCCTGTTGACTTTCTTTGTCCGTGTAACAAAATGGTCAGCAGAATGGTCTTAGTCACCATTCACTTACATTGCATCTTTTTCCATACAATGAAAGTTCTGCTTTTAAAATTAAATTCCGGGTTCAATACAAGTTAAGCTCAATCGACAGTATTTGTAGCATAAAACTTACTACAACAAAAAATTATTTCGATTTTTTCCTCCTTTTCTTAGAAAAAAACTAAAATCTGAGTTACAGTTGTACACTTACAATGGAAGTGAATAGGGCCAATACCATAAATGATAAAATGTTCACTGTTTCAAATGTATAGCCAAGAATGTATACAAGATGTAAACATGTGTGTTAACACAATTTTAATGTCAAAATCACGTTTTTGTGTGTAAAGTTATATCCAATTTTACAACTTTGTTGAGGGGGGTTGGTAATTAACATTATGCCACAAATGCTGTCTATTGAGCTTAACTTGTACTGATCCCAAAACATGTCTTAAACGTCTTTTTGGTGTCTTCCACAGAAGAAAGTAAGTAACATTTGGAACAACATAAAGTGGGAAAATACACCTTGTAAAAAACCTTGTGTTCTCTACACAAGGCAGAAAACAAAATTTGTGCACTCCTCAGAAACTGTTCTATTTCTGAGATAATGCTCCCAGTCCCTTCTCCTCCAACTAATTAGAAACATAAGAATTGCTGATCCAGGCAAGAAAACGCACTTTGCTTCGTTTTCCAGAATATCCTTGTTCTGTTTCCAAAACAAATAGCAAGAAATTTAAATATTGCTCTTGTGGTGTGCTGCATGTGCTGGGGGAGGGTTAGAGAGAGAGAGAGACAGATAGTGAGGTTTAAAGATAAGTATCACAGTACCCAGTGTACTGGATGGGTTACAGTATTAACATTAGAGAATACAGGATGAGCACGAGGAGCAAAACAAATACAGGAAGGCAATGAAAAACTAAGAGAAGAGAAATCACAATGACTGAAAAAAAGAGGGAAACAAAGTCAGAATTTTGTGTGGGTTTCCATGTGAAAGACAGAGAGAATAATAAAAAAAACAGCATGTCAGGCCAAAATTGATTTGAAGTGACAATAGGCCAAAAAAATTTAAAAAAAAATTAAAGGGGCCTATAAGAAAATAAGAGATAGAGAGAGGAAGATTTACTGAGTCTGAGGGGAGAAAAAATTAGATGGGGGGATTTCTCTACTGCTCATTAGCCATGCACAGTGATCTGGCTTCTCTCCTACAGCTCGCGGCTTAATACATCCCGAGCCCTGCCTGCCAGCACAGCCCCCCTCATCATCTCCTCCCCCAGCCCCCACAATCACGCCTGCAATCACAGCCTCTAATTAGGTTAATTAATTTGTTTCAGTCCTTGTAGGGACTTGGCTGATGAGGCAGCCATAAGAGTTTCAGTGCTTGGACCTCATTAAAATACAAGCAAAAAGCAAAGAAACAGAGAATGTTGTTGTTTGCGTACGACTACACTGCTGACAGGACAGGGTCGTAAAGCATTTCAGATTGGACCCCTATGCCGCAACACAGCCCCACCTGCTCTCTCTCACTCTCTCTCTTTCTGTCTGTTCCATCCTTGTATTATCCCCTAGGAGACAAGGTTGCCCTGTTCAGCCGTAGACAGGGAGGATATGTGTTAGTGCTCAGGAAGGAGGGGCCTTTATTACAATCAGCGAGGGCCGCTCATCAGAACACTGACGAACAAACTCTGATTAACAGCGTGATCTGATTACAGCAATCACACAGCCCCTAGGACCAGTCCCATGAGATAGAGCGAGAAAGAAAGAACACAAGGGGTGAGGTGTTCTGGTAATGTGTGATAAGTACATCGGAATGCTCATTCACTCTATACTTATAATAATAGGAATATTGTTACAGAGCGCAACAGTCTGGTTCCAGAAGTAAAAATCCCATTCATTTTCTTCATAGACGAATAGATCTTTAACTATAACTTATAAACCTTAAAATACAGAACTACCATGAGCACCGAGGTTGTTAACTGGTGGTGTATGTTTCTGTTGAAGCCACCAATTAACCTATTTCAACTTTATTTAAAAAAAATACAAATAAAAAGTTTTATTGTTTAATAGAGAATTCCTGGATAAGAACTACACTACCCATGTCATTAAAGAGAAAAAATCGACCAATCAGATAAATGCAGCAAAACAAACCACGGTAAAAGAGCTCTGCAGAGACTGCTCACTCCCATGTTGTACTGTGAATGATGCAATCGACCCAATTATATTAGCATATTTCTCAATATTTTGCAATAAAATTACACATGTTGTTTCTATACTTAATTCTATACTTAATTAACAACTTTTTTTATTTGATTACATCATTTGCTATTCTTCAAGGAATTGTAGTTCATGCCCTCATGAAAGGTCTTAAGTACACAGCCTAGTACAGGGGTGCCCAATACGTCGATCGCGATCTACCAGTCGATCGCAAAGGCAATGTTGGTAGATCGCACAAAATGTAAATGTACTTTCGTTAAATTTTAATAAAAATAAATATAATGTCTTTCCTTCTTTTAGTTTCTGTCTGACTTGCACTTGACGAGTAAACACTGACCAGGCAAGGTTTTGTTTATTCAGTTGCTATGACAGCTAGGTTTGCGCATACGCGCCTTCCAAGGACTTCTGAGAACAGAGCGCGAAATTGCGATGCTACTGCCCGGATTAGGCAAACTGAATGGAATCATGAGCTGGCTATTGTAATCTATTGTGCTGTAGGTGTTTTGGGTTTAGTTTTAAAACTGAATGATATCAACATTGAACATTATTATATATTTTTTTATTAATTAGAAGATGAATTCCACGTAGGGATACATGCAGTAGTCCCAACAAGCATTTTCTTATTTTAAATGAAACTGTGTTTTTTTTAGTTGGTAGATCTTATTGAGTTGGTCATTTAAAAGTAGATCATCACACAAAAAAGTGTGGGCACCCCTGGCCTAGTACCTTTGTCTTAGCTTTTGTTGTGATCAACTCAGAGTTGTCTGGTTTGGCTCATGGCTTAAAACTCTTTAATGAAGAAATGTATGAAATCTCTTTGGGGAAAAAAAAAAAATCATTATGGATGAATACTTCCAGAATCAACACGGCAAAAAAGTGGGTGGACAACAGGGCTGCCACTCCCGCAGATTACGCAGTATGCGTGGGGCACCAACACAAAAAGTCTCAATGCAACGAATGCCAAAGTTCTCAAAATAATTAAAAAAAGCAGTTCACAAAAACAACCCACAGGGAGACAAAATGATGTAGAAAACTGACCCAGCAAAAAGCTGCATCAGAAAACGGGCCATAATATACCATAAAGCGAGACTGTTGTTCTATAAGGGTGAGTGAAGCAGAGTGTGGAGGGATATGCAGAGATAGGCAGACATTGACACCAGGCTGCCTGCAGACAAGAACAGATCCAGTAGTTAAAGTGTAATGAACACATCCCCCAGGCTCCCGGCTGCCATTGGGAGATTGATGGACTAACGGTAATACCCAGGCAGATGGGTGCGTGCCACGCCTTGTCCTGTCCTCTCACCCGCAGCGTGTCCCCCCCACGAGCCCACAACGTCTTGGGAGTGAGGGGGAAACGAGCTCCATTGGGAGGAGCCCTTAGCGTGATTTAGACTCCCATGCAAATTTAATCAAATCGAGTGCCTTTTTCCAAACAGGCTCATGGCTAATTAGTGACAATTTAAAGGGGTCTCTGTGATCCCACCTCACACACATCTGCGCACACACATACACTGTGAGTGTTATAAAGATTTCCCTTCAATCGCCTTCCCTTTGGCACAGAGACAATCCCCCACCCTTCAGCTCTTGCTACAATCCACGACTTCAAAAGCAGAGGGACAAACCATGGCGAAACTCAAAGGGGCAAGATATAACAGAAAAAAATTTTTCTCAAAATCTACCGATTCCACTGTTAACCCACCCGTTACCCTGCACTGTAATTGGCAAATCGATTAGTACTGTTGTTAACCTCTCATGAAAGAAGTCTTTGAGGCATGGAAGAGGAGAGGTAGGTAAGGACTTGACATCCAGCGGGCTCAGGTGCTGATATAACAGTCAAAGCGATCGTTCTCTGGTCAAAGCCACCCTTAGTCACTAACTCTATGATATACAGAGGGTGATTAAGGAATGGCCTTTATTCCAGTGAACTGTATCTATTCACTATAAATCTGTGAGAAGCTTTTGCATTAATTACTTCAATAATAATGCTTTTCATAACATTCCTAAAATACTATCTGTTATTGTAATTATAACACATAGTCTAATACATTATCCAGGTGAAACTCCAAATTACAGAACAACATTAGAGCTAAAAATCCATTATAAAGAAATTGTGCTGCCATGAAATGGCTCATACTTACATACTGAGGAGCCTCAAAGTCATTTGCAGCTCTTTTTATTAGCGCCACTCACAATCACTTCATATTAATTATTGGTGTCAGATTAAGCCATTACTCCAATTACTCATTTGAATTATTTCACTGTGATATTAGCCATTTTAGGTCTATTTTTCCAAGACGGGTAAAAAAGCGACGAACATAACCCAATTCAAATTCCTAAAAGAGGTCATATATGTTACTAGACATGACCACCATATCAAATGCAACATGCATTTTTACCCCGAATGAGTTTGAAATATCTCAGAACAGACTTTATGACAGTGTTTAGGTTGAGTACAAAGGGTTGAGTACTGTTCATCCAAAAAAGTTCTGTCAACATATATCATGTTCATGTTGTTCAAAACCTGTACTCTTGTCTTAGGGTGCATCTACTTTAATCCAGATACATTTAAAAATGCTGTTTTCGTTTTTGAAACGCTCTCCGTCCACACTGTGTTTTCAAAACTTTTTCAAAAGTTGTTCGTCCACACTGAAATGGATGAAAACGCTTAAATCCCCTTACTGCACATGAAAAATTGGTCTGAAATGTAATTGTCCTTGCGTTCCGTCGCCGTACACCAATTCTGAGTAAACTTCCCATCGCCTTTGAAGGAATGCAATGTGAATGTTTTACAAAGTAATATTTATCTTAAACAATGCTATCAAAGTGAATATCAGGCACAACCGTGCCGCTATTACACAGGGTGCCATCTTGATTGTTTGGGTTGAATGGATCACATGACAGCAGGCACGTGCACACATAGACATCAAAGGGGGATTGAGCACCTGCCTTTTTTCTTCCCAGAGAGAAAGAGCCCTTTTTTCTTGGGTGCTTTTTTTATAAAAAAAACAATTATGAATGAATGACTATATATATATATATATATTCCTGTTTTCTGTCAAATAAATATATTTATTGAATAAAAAGTGGAAATATCAGGTCGGGAGATGAGAATGTCTAGTTCCGATGACTGCCTTCCTTCCCTGCCTCCCTCTCTCCGTCCGCGTCTCTGCACAGCAGTGCAGGCAGCACACATCGGCACATAAGACACACAGACAGGCAGGCAGCAGCCCTTCCCAGCTCCTATCCCAATTGTGATTTTCATGGCCTTTCACACGACAACAAATATGTCATAATTTTCAGAAATATCAGTTTCCCCTGTTCACACTACAAAGCTAAGACGGCATTTTCAAATGTATCCACTTGGGAGAGCATTTTCAAAAAGCTCAGTTTTCGCTGGCAAAAATGTCATCTCAGTGTGGACGGAAGGCCAAAACGTAGAGAAAAAGATGCTATTTTCAAACAAAAACTTATTTGTGTGAACGTGGCCTTAATTTCTAATATCTAAACCTCTTTAAAGAAGAAAAAACATGGAAAGCGCAGAATGACAAAATATCTTGTTTTCAGAGAAATCTAACACAATTTCATGGGGTTTATGCTTTGAACAAGAAAGAAAAAAAGTAACTGCTCATGGGGTATGAAAAATTTACTTGTTTTCCCTTTTAATCAAGTTTTTTTTTTCTGACCCCATGATAACATAGTTTTCTCTTGTTATAATCATAAACATTTCTAAATGTTGTTAGATTTATCTCAAAACAAGACAAAATCTCTTCTATTTTTCTGCTCCTTGACAAAATGTATCTTGTTTTAATAATGTTTCAATATTTTTTCAAGAAGACAAAAATATACTCAATAAGAAAATAATTTTTGAGGCAGAATGTTTGTCTCAGTCTCCATTCACTTTCATCTTCAATGCATCTTCTTTACATACTATATACTATGAAAGTGAATGGAGACCGAGGCTGAACATTCTACCTAACATCTCCATGGAAGAAAAAAAAAGTAATTCAGGTTTGGAACAACATGAGGGTGAGTACATTTTGACAACATTTATATTTTAGGGTAAACTATCCCTTTAAATGTCATTAAAACAATTTCACATTGCAAATGTTAAAATCCCAAAAAATCCATGTTGTTATGTACCTGCTGTCCCTCATCACACTAACACATCAACATATGAGAAATGTACAATTTACAACAAAAAGGAAAAAGCCAAGAGAGAGAGAGAGATAGAGAGAGAGAGAGAGAGAGAGAGAGAGAGAGAGAGAGAGAGAGAGAGAGAGAGAGAGAGAGAGAGAGAAAGCACTGTGGCTCAGCCTTGACTTCACACGGCATCTCATCAAATAAGTCTATTCAAAAGTCTAGTCAACTAAACAGTCTTACCCCAAACCCTTAACAAACGAATAGAGAGCTTCACGAAGGACCACGGGAGGCCTCTTTAACATCTCCTAATGTGAATAACATTATGGGACAATGTGGAGGATTTTGACCAATATCTTTCAAATCTAGGGGTCACTACCAACACACTGCACTGCTTGACCTGAAGCCATGACCACTGTGCCAAAGCTGATATGAATGAAAGGCAGGCTTCAGTTCGAACAGTGGCCTTCTGTGTAAAGGCAGGCGGAAGCACAGCAGAACTGCGCACACGGCTGCTTGACCCCCTACTCCCAGCTGAGGCAATCACAGTGACACTGCAGCCACATGACGTACAAATGCATGCACACACACACACACACACACACACAGGAAGATTTGTCTGTCACTTCTTTTGGCTGAAAATTGTGCAAACAAAGAAGGTCAATATTGATAGGTCACATTGTAAATATCACCAAGCTTAGATGCGCATGTTCATGTCACTCTGAACAGACATTTATAAGTCCTTTAAAACATTACAGCATTTAAGCAACGTAGAACAAATCAATCATATGTGTCATAATAAGCATAACCGTATAGTAGCAGTATGTACTCAATGTTCATTCCAAATACTTTTTCTTTTGGGCAGCACTGTCACAGACAACACTCTTTGCCTGCTTATCCTGAGCATAGTGACATTTCCCTGTTCTCGATTCACCCCTCCTCTCTTTCCCAGGAGAGAGTAATGGATGGGGCCTGTTTATGAAGCCGCTGCCACCTGCATGATCAATCAAGCCATGCAGAGACACCCGAACGCTCGAAAGCTCAGTCTGCACAAACACACAACCTTTCACATGAACAATTACACAAGAAGGAGTAGGGGTGGATCAAGAGTGTTTAAAAGTGGGACATTTAAAGTTCTGAGATAAGCAAATTTTTTTTTAATTTTATTTTTTGCTTTAAAGGAATGGTTCACCCAAAAATGAAAATGATCTCATCATTTACTCACCCTTATGCCATCCTAGATGTGTGTGACTTTCTGTCATCTGCTGAACTCAAATGAAGATTTTTAGAAGAATTTCTCAGCTCTTTAGGTCCGTATAATGCAAGCGAATGGCTGCCAAAATTTTAAAGCTCCAAAAAATCATATAAATCAGCATAAAGGTAATCCCACAACTATCACATCACTTCTGAAGATATGTATTAAAACACTTGAGTCATATGGATTCGTTTTATGCTGTCTTTATGTGCTTTTTGGAAGATCACAATTTTGGCTCCCATCCACTTGCATTGTATGGGCTAACACAGCTTAAATATTATTCAAAAATCTTAATTTGTGTTCTGCTGAAGAGAGGAAGTCATACACATCTGAGTAAATGATGAGAGAATTTTCATTTTGGGATGAACTATCCCAGAGGGGGATCTGGTCACTTTAAAATGCAAATTCTGTCATCATTTACCCACCGGCATGCTATTTTAAACTGTACATCACAAAATATGTTCTAGGCAGAATGATCGTTCTCAGTCACAATTCACATTCATTGTATGAAAAAAGACACAACGAATGTGAATGGTGACAGAGGCGGTCACTCCCATATTTTGTGTTCCATGAAAGATAGATTCATATGAATTTGGAACTACATGAGGGTGGGTAAATGATAACAGAATTTTCATGTTTGGGTGATGTGTTATTGATCTTAACTGGTGACAAATTTAAGTAATGGCACCTTACAAAAATACAACAAGACTACAACAAGGATTAGTACAAAATGTTATTTTTATTATTGTACAACTTTTAATGTAATTGTGTCTGTGACAGCACACTACAAGCACGTCAGTGTGCTATGGTCTTTTCTTTTGACAATGATATGTGAATAATCCACAACTATAAACTATTCATGTTCAATATGATGGGCAATATTAAGATCTGTGTTCACACCTTCTCATCATTATATTTCCACATCTTTTAGTCATTTGTGATTACTGGATAAGGATTTTAAAACCATTTTATAGAGATTGCATTCACAGAGCAATTTCTAGCCAGTTATATTAGACAAGATAATATAATCTAAATAGAAACATTTTCATTCACAACAGAAATTGCCATAATTTTATATGATTTTATTCCTTTTCATGATTTTTCCAGATCTAGAAATAACCATTTAAAATTACCTGGCATTTCCAGGTTTTGCAAGACCGTGGGATAAAAGATCCAACAGTTTCTCTTAATCAACAGATGCAACTGAATGGTGAAGTTGTATCAGTTCATCATCCAGAGAAGACAGTGTTGTTCATTTTGCCATGTGGATGTAAATTTGATCAGATATGCTAGTGCCATCTACTGATACTGTCAAGAATCTACAACAAAACTTAAGACAATTTTTTATTTCAAAGCATTTAACTAAAAATTGCAATACATATGTACAAACTGTTGAGACAACCAGCAGCTGTCATCAGTTAAGTTTTCCCCCCCATTTCACAGCAATAACAACGAAGTTTGTAGAATTTGGCTGGAGATACAAGGAGTAGCTGAATGAAAGCATCTTTAGTGTATAGATTTTAAGACATTAGCCATCATCTTTTCCTCCTGGCCTCAAATTTATAGATGGCAGGAGCAGTGCTGGTCTCTTTACGAACTTTCACTTTCTTAACCTTGTCCTGTCAGAGATTAAGAACAACCCAGATATCACAAAACAAACTCCGAATCGGTAAGCAAGACCAAATCATTCATCTTAAAATAATACAAGATAAAAGGTCTAAAAGATCCTTAAAGATTTAAAAAAAAAAGTTATTGATGTATCCATGCATTACTAAAATGAGATACCCTTGTTGAAGGGCTCAAGTAAAATGCAGACAAATACACTCACCTGAAGATCTTTCCTAGTCTGGATCTTTTGACTAATGACAAACATCTTCTTTTCTCGGTCAATACGCTGTGAAAGCTCCTCGTACTGATTTTTCCTCTGTTTAGCTAGTTTCTGATAAAGAAGGCATAAACAAATGAAAATAAATAACTAAATGAGCAGGACTGAATTTCCCAAAAGCATCGTAGGCCAAGTAGACATTAGAAAACATTGGCGCCAATGGTCTCTGAGATCAGCTTGTGATGCTTTTGGGAAATCCAGCCCTTATGTAAAAGTGGGTGGAAATGTGCAGCTGCTATGCTGTGGACTGGACACAATACAACAATTTTCTCACCTTTAGCCTTTCTGGCTCCACTACTCCCAAAATGCTCTTGTTTTCTAAGGTTTCTATTGTGGGTCTGTTATACGCACGGTCCACCAATTCAGGCACCGTGTTGAGGTGTGTGGCCAGGTCAAAATCCTCCACTAAGATGCATTAAGAATACGTTTAAGAATCGAAAGCACTTCGATCTATTGCAGATTTAAATAAGAAGCTCAATTAAATCAATTACAAAATATATCTCAGTACCTTCTTTTTTTGAATCCAAAAAAAATACATGTTTATTTTTCTTTTCTTCGTCAACATCAAGAAGGTGGAGCTCAGACTTCAACCTTTCAATTTTCTGAGAAAAGAAATCACCTCATGCCATTATTCACAGCTACAAGATGAAGGAAACCTTGCATAGCACATAAACGTAGATGAGCAGATCATACAGGCAGTTGGCATCTAAAGCAAGGACCATGCTACCTTCATTTCTGAAACTCTCTTCATTTCAACATATCTGATGTCCTGGGTCCTCATCACCTTCTTCTGTTCCTCTGTCATTTCTTCCTCCTTCGGTTTTATTACGTGAACTCCATCCTAATCAGAGTGAGGCGTAAAACAGTGTAAACGTTTGATAGTTGTGAATGGGAGTGAATGGAAAACTACTGCAAATAGATATTTTTTATTATCCTTTTTGCACCAACATAAAAAAACATGCCCACAACTTTCCAAATGAAGAAATAAGAGCAATGGATTAAAAGGTCGAAAGAGAGATGGCAAACTTACTATCACTCTCTCAGCAGCTGTATTCGTTGCATTGGTAGCTATGTTTCCATCCAAAAATTTAAGTTAAGCAAAAAATCATAATATCGCATTAATAAATCTGCGTTTCCATCACACGTGTTCAAAAGAACATAATCGCCACTTATGGAGAAATTGTAGCCATTCACTTTTCTTTATAAAATACTTGAGGTTTAGAGCACACAGACAAAACACTTTGTCTCATCATTGGGAGCGACGGCACGTCACACAGTTCTAGGAACTCTACGTGTGTTTTCCTCCATCCTTTACTGTGCAGATCAATACGATATTTTTCAAAAGTGTCAATAAACCTGCTCTTCGGCACAGTTCAAGTATGTATTCGACTTTTTTGCTCTACATACTCTTTGCAGGCTTTGGATTTCCTAGACACCATTACTTCAGGATGACCAGCAAAATATTTCAGATGTGATGATTGGTCAAGTAATGACTGAGATATTCAGTCACATTAATTATTTTATGTATCTTGTATTCCTAATAAATTCAATAGGAGTTTATTTGGTAAATGTGTTTCCATCGTAGTTTATGTGCATTTCTTTTACCCACCTACAGTGAACATATAAATAGTTTTATGCCCATTTTGGAGATTTTATTCACATCTTAAGAGTTTCCATCCAGAAGTTTTAATGTTATATCCCAAAATGAACATACAAAAACCAAGCTGCGATAAAAATAAAATATAATAATTTTAATAAAAAGTCACGTTTATGAATAAAGTACAGTAGGGGAAAACTGAAGCTATTTCACTGACTGCTTAACATACAAAAAAAGTATGGAAACCCAGCTTGTGGCAACTTTCTTTTTTCTACTAATTTCAGATTAATATAATACACAGTATAATGTTATAAAAGTACAGTAAATAATAAAATAATTAAATCACTTTCTAGTGCAGAGCTGCTTTGACCAGTTTATAAAAGGGAAAGTATAAAGGGAACAGTGCAACACCTGAAGGCAAATTAAGACACAACAAACCTTTAATTGGTTGTGTATCATTTTAAAGTGGAATTCATCTGGGTTTTTCTCCATGGCCTTCTTCCGCAAGGCCATAATGGTCTTTTGTTTCCGGTGGTAATCACTGCATCACAAAAACACATACTTTAATTGTAGTCCAACAATTAATAATGAAGTAAAAGTACAGAGGCACAGACAGATTACTTGTTACTATTATCATGGTAATGTTTATTTTAATATATGATATAGCTTACAAAATCTGCTGTTATTACCCTAGCCTGTACCATTGTCAAGCATGCATCAATCAATGCATGGCAATTATATTAATTTTGAAATCATGTTGACATAAAAATGACATATCTGCTGGGAGTACAGCAGACAATGCATCTAGTGAGAACAAACATCAATAAAGGTGATGCATACTACAAAAGTGAAACATGCATTACATTAATCCCGAAAACGCCCAACAATAACATGATGTCTTACTTTGCACGGAGTTTGTAATCCTTCTTCTTCTCCAAAAGTCCTAAGTGTTTCCTGAAACCAAGCTGCGATAAAAATAAAATATAATAATTTTAATAAAAAGTCACGTTTATGAATAAAGTACAGTAGGGGAAAACTGAAGCTATTTCACTGACTGCTTATCAATTCTGCTAGCAATTCTGCTACGAGTTCATAACATGTGCTTAAACTTACCTGTGATCTCTCTTTGTGGTCTCGTTGTTTGGACTTCAGGGCTTTTCGAAAAGACGACATGGTTGTAACTGTGTGATATCAACCTAGCAGCAAAGTTGGCAGGAAAATGTTCTGTAAACCCCACACTCACGTGTAGCACTGAACTCACGTGGGTACGATTGGAGACAGCCGCTTAAGAGACTTGATATTTGTCGTCAGCAGATTCGCAAAATGACATGACTGAAACGAGTACAATTCAGTATAAAATTAATTGTCGTTTTATCGTAACTTATTATAGCGGTTCAAAATGATTTTAATATTTGGTAACCTCATTAAAAACACTTAAAGAATATAAAAGTGACATAATTCATGTATAATATTGAGACTATACGGTAATAACAATTATATTGTTCATAAATTGACATCGTATACGTAACTATGCCGTATACATCAGTATTATTTAACTATGTTTAGAGGGTACTGAACGAAAAACATGTTTTGTTTGTTTGTTGTTGTTTGCGCGTGTAACACCATTTTAAAACTTGAAATGGCCCTAACAAAGAGTCAGCAGCAGAGGGCAATGTCCTCCACGGATTCGATACGCTTTCATTCATATTCATTTAAGTTCTTTTTTTATGTTGTGGTAATAAAAGCTCAATTTCAGGCATGACTGACAGCATAAAGTCAAACGGACAAATGAAATAAGACTACGGTAAGTCTTTGAAAGTAAACTATTTGCTTGTTCTGAAAACTGCAAACTATCTCACTAACTAGCCTACGTTTCCATCCAAGGATTTCTGCGAAGAAAGCGCATCAAAATAAAGCTGATGGAAAACATATAATTTCTGTGCATAAAGATGTTTTAAATTAAGAATAAATACACAATAGGGGAAAAGTTTCAAAGTGCTTTTTTTCTTTTCTTTTTTTTTTTTTTTTTTTTTTGGAACACTTAGCCTACAGCCCAATTCTATAAAATTATTTTTTAGTGTACTTTTGAAAAAATGCCGGCAAAATCTACTTTTGAAAAAATGCCGGCAAAATCTCCTGTATTACATTAAATAAATTACAAAACGAAAAAAAGCATTCAATTAAAAAAATAAATTACCAAATGAAAAAAAAAAATGTTTTTTAGACCTATATATGCCTATTCTGTTCTCAAACTTAAATTAGACTTACCCTGTTCTGTAGACGAAAACTGTCGCTGAATTACATTCTCAGAAAGTTCTAGACTTTTTTTCAAGACTAAAAACTATCAGAATATTTGTCCAATGCTGAGTTCACTTTCAGAAAACGAGCTTTTGAACATTTTAAAACGTTTAAATATTTTAAAGAACCCTCTTGACCTTGGAACACATTTACTACTTCTTCAGAAAATATACATTTGCATTTTGAAGCTAAAATACATTTTAGATGATAATCAAGTTCAGTTGGTCGTTAAAAGTTGCTGGAGAAATATGCGGGACATAGCCTAATGCAGTTGTGATGGCGATGCTTTTGATTAGATTATTGTTCAAAATATTGAATATCAGGAATGTTTATGTAAAACCTGATATAATTTTTTTTTCTTTAATAGCTGTGCACACAGCATATACACATCGATTGATTGTCCTTCCTTATACTGAGACAGAAAGTTTGCTACTTTGTGCAGGTTGCCAGCTTCAGGACCAGTATTACAGTCCTATCAGAAGATCAACTGTTCTCTTTTGATTGCAATTCCTCCTCTTCTGATTGCTTTTATTTGTGAAATTATAATGATAGTAAACTGGCTAATTTTAATGAATTGTTTCAATACTCTCCCAATTTTACCAAAACTTCGGAGGAAAAAAATTAGGTATATCTGGGAGGTGAATTAGCGATAAACACACATTTCTTCAGGGCAGATTTATTTTGCGCTAAACCAAAACTTGTGCGAAAACTTTTTTTTTTTTTTTAGGCATGACGTCATCACGCACACGCTTTATATCGATAAAAGGCCATTTGAATGGAAACGGGCAGAAGGGGGCAAATGTCACAATTAAATTTTTAGCATTTTCACTTTGTCGATAACAAAATAGCGCGAAAGGTGGATGGAAACTAGGTTGCTGTGAGTCACAAGCTCAAGCAACAGGCTGTATCCTTGACACTAAGCTTATGCCACAACATTAGCTTTATATGGCCATCTGATCAGTGATATCAATCAAAGTAGTCCTACTTGCCTACTGTTCTACATGGGGAAGAAAGCCAGACTCGCAGAGGGGAAGGGCTTCGTAACAAACACTGGGTGCTGAGCCGCTTAGTTTATATACCTTGGGCAGTGTGTTGACACTTTGAATCACTTTGGTCATGATAATGAATGCCTCCATCTGCCAAAGAGATTGGTTAACATAACAGATAAAACTTTGTGTTTTTCAAACACATTTTTAAAGTTCTTCTATGTCCAAGGCACCCAACTTGAATCTCATCCAGAAGTGCTGTTTTCATGTATTAGCGTAACAAATGTTAGAGCTACAGAATTATGACAACACCTTTGTGCCTCTTACAGCTCTTAAACTCCAGTTTACCCATTAGTTTAGCTTCTCTTCCGGGAATGAAGGGGGGAGATGGAAAATAGCCATTTGGTGTGTCAAAACGTGGGGCATGGGACATAAGCAAGGGCAGCTTAGAAATAACAATCATACTTTCTCTGGTTCAAATACACTCTGCACATTGAAAGCATACATGGGAATACCTCTTTATAAGCAAGCATACTAAAAGGTCACATTACTTTACATTTACTTAAAAGTTTGGCAGAGGATATTTGCACTAAGTGCAAATAGTGAAAGATGCTATTTACACTAAGTCAAATAGCTATGGATGCTATTTTTACTACGTGTAAAAATAAACAAAAAGCATCTTCTTTGCACTCTAG
The DNA here is from genome assembly GCF_025860055.1 of Xyrauchen texanus. NCBI lineage: Eukaryota > Metazoa > Chordata > Actinopteri > Cypriniformes > Catostomidae > Xyrauchen > Xyrauchen texanus. The sequence goes on from NC_068292.1 coordinate 31,574,637, forward strand.
TGCAGATAGTGTCAGATACTCTTACACCCTTGTCTGTCCCACAGACACCCTACACAAACCCCAACCCCTACCACTACCTTACAAAAATTAACCATGGTTCTCTTACGACTCAGTACACATGACATTGCGTGTTAACGCATACGAGGGTTGTCCTTCCACACAACCTAGTTGAAACCTCTCTACAATAACACCAATATTCATACATTGGCTATGGTATTTGAGCCCCGCCCTTTTAGGCGTGAAGCTGTCCACTATAAAAGCAGGTGCACACCATTCCACAGAATTTGTTCCCTTCAAGAAAGCGATTCATCTCTCACCTAGATGCCCTCTACTACTTCGCCGTCGACTGCACGAATCAGTGGGCGGTATCTTCACGACAACGAGAAGACTCTCCACTCCCCTGCAGTGTTCTGGCGAACATCACTCCACCTCACCGCTTGGTGCTTCACTGGTGAACAGGCCGCTTCAGCATCCTGATTCCCGCAAATATGCGTTTCCCCTGGTATGCCTAATTCACTTAGTCATATGCAAAGTCCGACAGGACAAGTCCCAATCAACCGTGGTTTCAAAAATGATAGATATGTTATACGGCTCGCCATTGGGAAATACCACTGAGGGATCTCCTCTCTTAGGCACAAGGCACAATCTGGCATCCCTAACCCAAGCTATGGAACCTACATGTGTGGCCCCTGAAAAAGCGTGCAAAATACCCAGACCTGACGCATTCAGTCATGAACACCATTTTACAAGCCAGAGTGCCATCCACGAGATGCCTCTATGCGCTAAATTGGAATGTGAAATTCTCATATGTCTTCAAGATTGGACGCAGGACTCACTCTGTCAATGCTCAAAGTTTATGTGGCAACTTTATTTGTGTATCACGCATCTGAAGCCAGCACCACTATAGCCAAGCATGATTTAATCTTAAAGTTCCTTAGAGAAGCAAGATGATTAAATCCAACTCAGCCGGCTACAGTCCCGACTTTGTCCTAAAAGCACTCACAGGGCCCCCCTTCAAGACTTTAGACTGTTGATTTGCACATGCTCTCCATTAAGAACGCATTTCTGCTGGCTCTGGCCTCAGTAAAAGAGGTCAGTGATTTACATGCACTATCAGTTGACAAATTCATGAATGGATTTTGGCCCCGGTCTTTCAAAAGTCACTGACAAACCAAAAAGGTTCTAACTATACCCTTCAGAGCCAGGTGGTTCTCATTCAATCCTTCTTCCCTCCTCCATTTAATTCGAATGAGGAACAATCCTTGCATACGTGGAGCGTGCCTGCCAGTTCAGTCTGTCTGATCAGCTCAATCATAAGAAAGTGTTTCACCGCTGTTCAAATGCACTTTGGATCGCGTCATTTATATGTATAAATGTTTTCTATATTAAAGGACTAAATATAAAATGAAACAAATGACAATAAATTGCAAAGTAATCTCTTCACTAATCAAAATACTTTTTGAATGTAACTGTATTGTAATTAACAATGAACTAACAAATTAACTGTAGTGGAATACAGTTACTTATATTTTGTATTTTAAATACGTAATCCCATTACATGTATTCCGTTACTCCCCAACGCTGCATATACTAATGCCCCTCCCATTAAGTACAGGCTCCCTATCATTTTACACATAAATTGTATATTACCATAACGTCACAAGCACTTTCATTATAAATAAACTCTCTTCCCGAATTAGTTTGTGAAGGGGTTAACTCATACTATAGGACTATAGTTCCTATATTCATTCTGAGTGCTCCCCTCCTGGCCCAACATGAGGGTCACTCATTTGCGGCATACTCATTCCATCCCGCAGGTTCCCTATATGCGTTAACACGCATGTCAAGTTTACTGAGTCATAAGGGAATGTCTTGGTTCCGTGAGAAGAAGGGAACGAGACATTGCGAATGCTGGCCACACTACAAGACTCAGAGTTCTTCTGAGGTGCGAGTGATGAGCTCCTTGTCCCTCAAACAGAAAAAATTATTACATCTTGTACACTGTGTGATATAGGGTATTAATTTATGGTTTGTGCTCCTAAGATCATCTAGTAGTGTGTCAAGAAAAACCTTTGAAATCTACCTTAACTAAAATTAAAATAGCAGACTCAAACAGTCAGCCAGGTTAGCTATATTATCAAGACACTCTTGATAATAATGGGCAATTTTTAGCTGTCGACATTTAACAAGACACTACACGTGCTTATAACAAGATAAAATTATATGCACATTAAATCACAGTATTCTCCTCTGATGGCATCCGTTTCTTTAAAAGTTTGCTGCCTTGGAGCTTATCTGAATGTGCTTGATTCCATGTTCATGAGAGCTGTGACTCTGGTCACACCCTGATAGTAAAACGAAGCGTGATTGGTTGAAGATAGAAAGTAGGCCTACTATGACTGGTCTGAGTAATGTGGCCATTACATGACTGGATCGAGTAGATGATGGATGGAGTCCACTCATTTGTAGATTTGTGTGCATGTCTTGATGCTAGATTTGTTTCAAAATCGATAAATTCATGTAGCGATCGGCAAATGCACAGGAAGCGATCCACAAATAAATGTACACGATTCACAAATGAATGCTGGAAAGAATTGAGTTTATGAGTTAAAAAATATATTTGTAAATATATTATATATATATAAATATATAGTTTAATATATCTCAAAACAAATCTCATTTTATTTATTTGTGAATTCACTTTATTTTTGTGAAACTCCTTACATTTATTTGTGAATCTCTTTCCATTTGTATGTTAATATGAAACAATTCCATTTCTATATTTAATGTCTCTGCCCCATCGCGAAAAATTCTTTTGATCAGCAGTTGACCCCAAACAAATCTGTGAGTTTGGTCTGGGCAGTGGTGGGCAGAGTTAGTGTAAATAGCCTCTGCCAATGGGTATAAACAGGCACTCCATTAAAGTTCACTTAAAATTGAGTTGTCATGTTAGAGTCATAAAGCTGCTATGGTCACATGGGTTTATTATTATTATATGTATTTATTTATTGTTATTATTATTTAATTTTTTAGCATCCTGTGATATGCCACAACAGCAGACTGCTTTTAGAATAATGGGCACACAACCATGCACATATATATAAAAGTATATATATATGTATCTATACATATACATACACACACACACAAACACACAAATACAAATAATTGAATAAATGTGATTTCAATAAAACAATTTTAATGAAAGGGGTTGAAGACATATAAACACATTCATCTCACCAATATCCCATTATTATCAACATTCAATATCACCTCAGTTGATATTTTTATCCCAGTTTTATTTTTATGATGGCAAAGAATTTGTTTGAATGTGTGAGATCTGCAAAAGCATGCACAACTGCTAAAGTAAAATCCTTATGATGTAATAGCATTGCATTCATTAACCTGGAGTTTGTGGTTTCAACTTTAATATAAAACTTGTCACCTGATGGACTTTTCCTATAGACATAAAACCACTGTGAATATTGAAAAGGTATAGTTAAAGGGATAGTTTACCCAAAAATGAAAATTATCTCATCATTTACTCACCCTCATGCCATCTCAGATGTGTATGAATTTCTTCTGTAGAACACAAATTAAGATTTTTAGAAGTAAATCTCAGCTCTGTAGGTCCTCCCAATGTAAGTGAATGGTGGCCAGATCTTTGAAGCTCCAAAAAGCACATTAAGGCAGCATAAAAGTAAACTATATGACTCCTGTGGTTAAATCGATACCTCCAGAAGTGATATGATTGTGGGTGAGAAACAGATCAATATGTTAGTTCTTTTTTATTATACATCCCCACCTTTGATCAGCCCCAAAAAGTAGGTGGGGAAATGCATGAAGAATGCAAATCACAAAAAAAAAAAAAAAAAAAAAAAAAAAAAGTAGAAGAAGAATATAGGAGTTTAAGTGAAGATTTATAGTAAAAATGGGCTTAAATATTTATCTGTTTCTCACCCACACCTATTATATCACTTCTAAAGATGGAGAAGTTGGATCTTCTAAAGATGGATTTAACAATTGGACCCATATAGATTACTTTTATGCTGTCTTAATGTACTTTTTGGAGCTTCAAAGTATTGGCTTCCTATAGCTTTCATTGTATGGACCTACAGAGCTGAGATGTTCTTTAAAAAAATTTAAAATCTTTGTTTGTGTTCTGCAGAAGAAAATCACACACATATGGGATGGCATTAGGGTGAGAAATGAAGAGAGCATTTTCATTTTTGGGTGAACTATTCCTTTAAGCAAAAACATGACATTACATCTAATGTGTCCAGTTCATGTCTACATTTAAATTATTATATCTAAATAAAAAATGTAAAAACATTCAGGATTACCTACAGTATAAGCATCCAAACCTGTGTTGAAGTGAGGGCAGAATGTCAAATGGGCAGGACAAGGGGTTATAGGTTTATGATAGCTCAGAGTTTCTGGAATACCTTTGCTTGACAGATATATTACTGTTTGGTTTTTAATATAGGCCTTTAAAAATCACACAAATGACATAATGCTACTGGTCAGCAGCTGAGCTCAAGACCTTGGAATGTCTGCTCCTACCAATGCAGGGTTTCTTCTATCCCCATACACAGATGTTTAGACCAATACCATCAATAAAATCTCCCTCTGAGTCTGAATCTTCACATGTGAATTCCTCTATAGAAAATTCAAGATTTTATCACTTTTTTAACTGGTCATAGCCAAACAACAGATGTAGTTTGCCTAATTCAGTTATACAAGATTATACTGTTATATAGTAATGCAACTGGCGTATTACAACTAGTCTGTGTAGTGTGGGAAATCTAATAAAAGTAGAAAGCATTTTGCTCAATGTTCTGTGTCATCAGGAAAAGTTTCCTTTTGAAGATTTATTCTTTAAACAGAGGAAACCATTTAAAAGATTTAAAAGTTATAATTTCAGGTTTTACCAAGATGTTAACAACACTGCCTGAACCCTACAGTAGATTCTTCCAGGAAAAGGCCTCTCTTGAATGTTTAGTTCTCACCCTCACATTATGACCACAAAGCTCTATATGTGTGAATAGAAGACAATTAACAGCCATCCCACTATTTACATTATCCAGCTTGAGCTGGCAGCACAGTATGTGAGTATGAAAAGGTTTATAAAGACATGACTGGCATCTAAAAGCATAACACTGACACAATTGTCGGCTTCATTCAGAGATAAGAGGAAAGTTTATCACATTTTATCTCTTAGAATTGCAGGCAGAAGTTGTAATTGCTAGTTGAAACAGTTTATTCAGTTTGGTTTGATTTGACAAACTTGCCTGTTAAGCTGTTAAGAGAGGCAATAAAACATGAATGACATTACAGTGGAGACACTGTGCATCAGACAACTGTTACTGTACTTCATACGAGTTTAAGAGAAAAGCTCTCTTTGCCACTGCTGTAATTTAATGCATTTTTGGTAAGGTCATAGAAACGGCTACAAAACACCTTTCCTATACAATCACTGCAATTGTGGCACATTATTGGCTTTAGTCTTTGTGAAGTCTGTTTACTGTTAGCAAGTCAACCCCAGATATAGTAACTGACTTAGCCTGTCTTAGTAAAATATCCCGTAGCTGCACTCAATTTTAGTTATTTCGTTTACAGCAACTGCTCAGCAGCTCAGACTGTCGTTGCCTGAATTAGTACAAGGATAGGGTCATGTCTTCACAGACCCTTCTTTAAAATTGCAAGAGGCTCTTTATTTTGTTCCTTCATCCAATTACATTACAAACACGACTACATAGTAAGAACCGATATCAAAGTAACACTTACCACCTTTTTTAAACAATAACACATTTCAATTGAAGTGCCTAAAGTGTTTCAACTGTAAACTGTGGAAATATCAGGCAGCAATTCTTTGTTCGTCCATCAAAGTAGAGTGAGGCAAAAGTTTTTTTTAATTGTTTTGATCAAGAAGTGATTAGGTTGATGCAGATCCAATTCTATATGTAATATCTGATCTGTACAAGATTTGTCCATGCGTCAATAACATGTTAATAGGGGTCTAACATATTTATAAATAAAATGTCAAAAATTCACTATATACTCTTTTTTTCTCCCTATTAATTGGTCTATGTGAAATGACTGTGAAGCAAAGCACTACATATATGGCATCAATTATGTATAATCCTCTCTTGGTCCCATGCATGGTGTGGAAAAATACCATCATTATGGTACCCTAATTTTAAAATGGCAAAATGACCCCAGCAAACACTAAATATTCCCCTAACATTGGTATATGTTTCCCATTTATTTTTTATTATTTAGTTATTGTTTTGTATTTTTTTATTTTTTTTTAAGAAACTCCTAACATTCTAAGAATGTTCTTTTGAGTTTTTTGTATGAACAAAAACTAATGTTCCTAGAAAGATCTGTGACCCAAATTTTTTTTTTTCGGACATTACTACAGATTTACATTACTGTTATTGTTACTACAGCAAACTGTGTTGACACAGATAAACAAGGCAAACATAATCTGAGAGTGATTTACACTCCTTGAAGAGATCCCATATTCATTTATTATGATTTAACAGTAGTAACACAGTACACTGGCATTTTAATGTAAGAAGTGATCAACATGGATGGAGATATGCTAAAATGGGTTGTCATGCAGAATAATAGATTTCATTTAGATACAGATAATGAGATTTTATCTGTACAGTTGTTGTGCACCATTAGTCTGATTGCTTAAAATATTACATGGAACAGGGCCGTAACTGCAAGTCAAGTGGTTTTTATTGTCGTTCAACCATATACAGTTAGTACAGTACATAGCGAAAGGAGACAACGTTCCTCCAGGAATATGGTGCTACATAAAACAATATAGGACAAACACAGAACCACATGAGACTACACAGACTAAATAACATTCCTACATACAGTGCACATACAAACGTGTGCAAAAAGTATGGAACAGTACAATAATTACAAAAAGGAACAGGACAATAGGCACAGTAAGAGACCGTGAGAGACAATACAGCGCCAACCCAGTACACATTTGTAAACTGAGTAGTGCAAAAGATGACACATTCTAAAAATGCCAAATGTAAACATAACATACTATGAAATAGTGTTCTATGGACATAGCAGTTATTGAGGTAGCAGCCAGGTATAAAGTGACAATGAATTAAGTGCAAATCTGGACATGTGCAAAAGTTGGATGGTGAACAGGTGTGTGTGTCAGTCCAGTCTCTGAGTATTGACGAGTCTGATAGCTTGGGGGAAGAAGATGTTACACAGTCTGGCCATGAGGGCCGAATGCTTCGTTACCTCTTGCCAGATGGCAGGAGGGTGAAGAGTTTGTGTGAGGGGTGTGTGGGGTCATCCACAATGCTGGTTGCTTTGCGGATACAGCGTTTGATGCAAATGTCTTTGATGGAGGGAAGAGAGACCCCAATTACCTTTTTAGCTGTCCTCACTATCCTCTGCAGAGCTTTGCGGTCCGAAACGGTGCAACTCCCAAACCAGGCAGTGATGGAGCTGCTCAGGATGCTCTCAATAGTCCCTCTATAGAATGTAGTGAGGATGGGGGGTGCTTTTCTCAGCCTTTGAAGAAAGTAGAGACACTGCTGGGCTTTCTTGGTAGGTGTTGAGGGACCAGGTGAGGTTCTCCGCCAGGTGAACACCAAGGAATTTGGTGCTCTTGACGATCTCCACAGAGGAGCCGTCGATGTTCAGTGGAGAGTGGTCACTCTGTGCTCTCCTGAAGTCAACAAACATCTCTTTTGTTTTGTCCACATTCAGAGACAGGTTGTCACCAGGTCTACACCAGTCTGTTAGCAGCTGCACCTCCTCTATGTATGCTGAATCATTTTTCTTGCTGATGAGACCCACCACGGTCGTGTCATCGGCGAACCTGATGATGTGTTTCGAGCATTGCTGCACAATGCATTGCTGCACAGTCGGGAGTCAGCAGAGTGAACAGCAGTGGACTGAGCACACAGCCCTGGGGGGCCCCAGTGCTCAATGTGGTGGTGGTGGAGATGCTGTTCCCGATCTGGACTGACTGAGGTCTCCCAGTCAGGAAGTCCAGGATCCAGTTGCAGAGAGAGGTGTCCAGGCCCAGCAGATTCAGCTTTCCAATCAGGTGCTGAGGAATTTTGTTGAATGCTGATCTGAAGTCTACTAACAGCATTCAAACGTATGAGTCCTTTTTATCTAGGTGGGTGAGGGCCAGATGGAGTGTGGTGGTGATGGTGTCGTCTGTTGAACAGTTGGGACAATATGCAAACTGCAGTGGGTCTAGTGAGGGGGGAAGCTGGGTCTTAATGTGCCTCATGACGAGCCTCTCGAAGCTGTGACGGGATGGTAGTTGTTGAGGCAAGACACTGAAGACTTCTTTGGCATGGGGACAATTGTTGTGGCTTTGAAGCACATTGGAACGACGGTGCCGCTCAGAGAGATGTTGAAGATGTCGGTAAGAACATCTGCCAGCTGGTCTGCACATCCTCTAAGCACTCTGCCAGGAATGTTGTCTGGTCCAACAGCCTTCCGTGGGTTGACTCTATGTCGAATTTTCCTCACATCAGCCGTGGTAAGACATTGCACCAGGTCGTTGGGAGGAGGGGTGGCCTTCCTTGACACCACGTCGTTCTGCGCCTCAAACCAAGCGTAGAAGTTGTTCAGCGTATCTTGAAGGGAGGCATCTTTGTCACAGGCAACTGATGTTGTCCTGTAGTTGGTGATGGCCTGTATGCCCTGCCACATGTGCCACGTGGATTCTCTGTGCGTGTGCGTGTTTTGCATAATTATGCTGGAATTAGCATAACAGAGATGTGGTCCGAGTAGCTGAGGCGGGGGCGGGGCTCTGCCCTGTATGCGCCTGGGATGTTTGTGTAAACGAAGTCCACATACTGATGGAATTTAGGGAGAAATGTCTGAGATTCGCATGGTTGAAATCTCCAGCGACAATAAAACAGTCAGAGTGAGCTTTCTGCAGTTCGCTAATAGCCCCATACAGTTCACAGAGCGCTTCCTTAGCATTAGCACTGGGGGGAATGTAAACTCTGGTTATAATGATTATAATGTGGTGAATTCCCATGGTAAATAAAAAGGTCTGCATCTAACAGTCACAAGCTCCACCAGTGATGAGTAGTAGCTAGAGACTAGCATAGACTTCTTGCATCATTCCATGTTGATGTAAACACACAAGCCACCACCGCAAGTCTTACCGTAGAGAGCTGCATTTTTGTCGACACGAAACAAGGCGACCCTGTCTAGCTGAATGGTGGCGTCCGGAACTCTGTCGCTGAGCCATGTCTCCGTGAAAACAAAGATGCAGCAGTTTCTAAACTCACGTTGCGTAGTCTGATGGAGTCGGATGTAGTCCAGTTTATTGTACAGGGAGCAAACATTTGAGAGCAGATAGACGGCCTGCTAGGGTTTGTTTTTAGCGTGGCATGGACCCCCGCCCTCTTGCCGCACTTCCTCTTCCTTGCACGTGGCTTGCACATTCCCTCCCCAGCCACTGGCATCAGGTGATGCCGAGGACTGGAGGCCTGGCCTCCGCAGCAAGCCGAGGTCACGTAGCTTCTCCTGCAGATCATCATGCAGCTTGGGTTTTGCATGAATCTTGTATTTGAGCAGTGTCTGGCAATGGTAAATACGAACACTGTTTGCTCTGATGTCCATGTGCTGTAAAAGTAGGGCTAAGAAACAAAAATAGCACCATTTTGGATCCGGATATACATTGAGAGGGACATTGCAATATACACTGAGAGGGACGAGCCCCCCCCCCCCTATAATCATATATGGGCAAATTCATGTGAAAACAATAATGGATCTGTTTTCAGCATGTCAGGCTTAAGATAAAACACAAATGTGTGTATACTGTAAAGGAGTTGAATGTGGTAAGTTTCTGAAGTACCTTTTTAGAAAATTCACTTGATATTGTTGTAGATAATGATCTATAATACTAATATAATACTCGCATTGGATAGAAGCATCTGCCAAATGAATAAATGTAAATGTAAACTAAAGTGTTAGCATTTTAGAGATTCTCTTTAAAATACAGTAGCCTATCCTGAAAAAGGTGTGTTTATGTTTTTGCTGAGTTTAGAACATGGTCAGACCCGTGACTCGTGGCTTCAGTTGAGTTTTTAGGTTGTGATAAGGACAGTGTCATATATTTTTTTGTGCAAATAGTATTAGGTAGGCTAATAATTAACAATCAATTTAAGGGTTTCCATTTTTTTGATGAGGGACAACTTGAGGACAGTAAATGATTTTGTGTATTTTTTTGGCTAGCCAGCTGGTGTCATGTCATTTTACAAATACATCAGTGGTGAAGAAATTCAAATTATATTTGCCTTATCTTTGATACAGCACAAAAATGACAGAAACAAGCAAATTGCCTGCAGACACAGTGTTTGTCTTGATATTTAAAAAAAAATATCATGTCAAACCAAAAAAGATCCAATTTTGGACAAATTAAAAAAAAAATACGCATTTAAAGCCTTTATTCAGAAAATTATTGCATTTATTATTTTAAAAGACTGTTCTATCCATTGGGGCGGGAGCTTGTGACTGACTCAACTTCCTCTGTATAGTAGCGCGTGGAAGAGTTGAGTCTATCATTCCTTCATTCGCTGCTTGAGGTAGTGCTGATCACTTCTGCAGACCCGTGCAAATCAATAGGACTAAATATAAAGATATATTAAAAAGCCCAACTCTGTTCACCGCGACGAACTCAAGACGGCCAGATAGTCGCGATTCAGAGCGCGTCTTTAAAGATTATTAATCAGGTAAGCGCGACTCTTCATTTTCTTTAAGTTTTCCCAGTCTTTTAAAAGTACAAGCTCACGTGACAGAGGGCTAATCATTATTAACCCGTTTATTTATTCATGAATGTATGGAAAACGCGAGTAAAAATCTATGAATTGTGTGCCTGTGAAAGTTTTCATTCATCCTGGTTAGAATGTTGAAACGTAAAGTTCACGAATTATCACAGTGAATATTTTTTTAGGAGTAACTTCAGTTCTGTTTGTAAACGTTAATGCATTAGGTATCATGAACTAATTATCCTGATAATGTCAATTTATTGAAACAATATTGCTAGTTCATATCGCATTGACTATTAATGTTAAAATACAGTAGGCTTATACAACTTTTATTTAAAACATTAGAATTTTAAAAAATGGTGCATTAAATGTGTTTTTCATTGCTAGTTCATGTTTAGGTATACATTTATGCTAACGAATACAATCTTATTGAAAAGTGTTACCAAAACATACAGTTTTGTACAATATTTTGGTTACCTCTAATGTTGTCATGTGTTTCTAAACTTGTGAATGCATCCAATCTTTTGGACTTAGGCCTATATGATCTTTATACTATGTACACTATGCCTTTAAGTTTAATCACTTTACCTACTTTTTAAATAACTGTTGTTAGTAAGAAAGGCTGCTGCTGGATTGCTTAAATCAAACTAACTGTCTATAATGAGTTTAGTCATAAGAGGATCTGTTCTATCAGGTGCCACCCACTGTAAACTCATAAATTATATAGATAGATTATTCAGATCAGCCCACCTGTTCACAGTCACTTAAGGTGTGTCTTTATGAATAAAAAAATTAGTAACTTATTTCCTGTTTTATATTTAACCTAGGTGGTAGATTACCTTTTTTTTACAGATTAAGAAATACCATGAGCATTATTCTGAAAGGATATCTTGATTGTTACCTCATCAAACAGGGCTGTAAAAGTATGCTGTCTGCACTTGCCATGTGGAACTTGCAAGTAGTTACTCAGCTTGTTCTCTACAAGGAATGCAACATGTTCTGGGATGTGATTCAGAGCTGAGCAATCAACTCCAAATGGGATCTAGTTGTGACTAAACTCAGGAATATTTAAGCACCACCTCCCCTCACAGCTTTGGTCATGGTTTCTGTATGTGTGCATTTAATGACAACGAACTTGAGATATACTGTTCAGGTCATGACACGTGTGCCAGATTCCTCTCAAAATTACTAGTGTGTGGACTAGAAAATGTTAAAGGTGACCTTAAAACAGCTTGCATATTCTAAATTAGGTTTCTGGCAGACATTAATGGCATTTTTTGGTTCTATTCATTCTTGCAGTATCAGCATTTGTGTTACACTGAAGCCCCATGGGAACACACTTCCAACAGGTGGTGCCATGAGGCATAGGGGGTTTTTGTTTTCTCTACTATGCAGTAAAATTCCATGGAAACGTGTGGTCATTTGCATTGCATAGATCAAGACGGTCTTAACAATACAGCGAACAGACCAAAAAGTGCTGTGAGTAGGTCAGAAGAGAGTGCAGGAAGAACTGAACAGAAGTGTCCTCTGCTCATTTCCTTTCTTTTCAGTTTTCAAGCCCTACTGCTGTTCGCTGGCATCCTGTAGATGTTGCAGGCAGCCAGTCACTTGTCTCACCCTCAGTGACTCAAAGTTTATTGAGGTAATTCTGTCCTCATTTATTGTTCCAAGCCTTTCATATCATTCCTTTCTCCCATGGAATACAAGAGGAGAAATGTTGAAGAATGCTACTCTTTTTTTTTTCTTCTCTCCTCCATATAATGAATTGGGACTGAGGTTCTGAACATTCTGCTTAGCATCTACTTTTTGTGTCCACGGAAAAAATAAATTCATATGAGTTTGGAATAACATGAGGGTGAGTAAATGATGACAGAATATTAGTTTCTGGGGGAATATCATTAAGTTGTTTAAGTTTGGTGTGGCACTGACATGCATTTGTGTGGGTGTGACTGTGTATATAAAAAAAAAGTAGAATGAGATCTAAGAGGTGCATTAGTTTGCTGTTTGGTGCGTTAAGAAGCCTTTGAAACTGCTTACCTTAGAGCCAGATTCCCAAGCTACCTGCCGCCAACCCTTTGCCATGTCATTCCCATTTATTATTCCAAGAGGGGAGTTCAGAGGTGCTTGTGGAGAGACAAAATCATGCCTTTGAAACTCAACTCAAGTCAAGTCTCTCATATAGCCTACATGCTACAAACTTTGGGAGCCATTAGTTTGTTTCTCACAGTATTGCTGATTTAACAGCCTACTCCATAGCAACTAATTGCTACATCGCAGCATTAACTTAAGATCACTTATTTAAACAGATTTATTGTTTACATTCCTGTCTTTTTTTATTTTATAATCTTGTAATAGTTTTTTGTAATTTCCCACTCTCCACAAAATGCTATATCTTTAGAAAAAGCATGATCAAAAGTGGTTGGAAAGCAGGCCCGTCCCTAGAAATTTGCCGCTCTAGGCAAGATTCTCTTTTGCTGCTCCACATCTAGACGCAACATCCACCAAATGAATTGCTTCATTCAGACACAAGACCATATCAACACATGCACGTGCACACACACACACAATGACTAGAACATATCCCCCAATCAATGCATTGCAAAACGCAAAGCATAAAGTCTGAAAACAGCAAACTCAACCAATGTACAAACTGTACTGTATTATGTGATTGGAGCCTAATATCCAGTTCTTTCCATTTTTGGAAACATCTATGATGTCCATTTATTTTGGACGTGTGCTTAACAGGCTAGACGTGTTCTTCCAATCTTTCACACCTTCTTTTGTGAGTGCAGATTTCCTTTCGGATTCACAAAAAAGTTTGCCGCAAAAGCAAAAAACGTATTCATTACTTAATGAATACACAAACCACGGCCTGTCAAGTTTGCCATTAGATTGCGACTAGTGACTGGTTAAAAGTTCTGTGTGCACCATCTCTGGGAAAATCTACACCTCTGACTTGATATGGTCAAGTGTATTAAAATATCCCACAGTGCTTGATTTAATGGCAGCCATATAACTGGATCATTCAGGGTTTCACTCTGATCATTAATACTGCCAGCTGGGGGCTGCTGCAGGAAGTTCAACCGGAAGAGTGAAATCTGCTGTGTCATCCGTGTTTCATACTCGGTCTCGGCTTCAATATAAGTCAAGTGGTTGTAAACTCATAAATTATTCAGATAGATTATTCAGATCAGGGTTAGGGTAGACACTGCAGTGGGCTGAGCTGCTGATATCTTTTGCCTGCTTTGAAACTAATTTTAACAATGAATCTCTGCATTTTGATGCTGCTTGTTCTTTTAGAAGTCTCCTTTTTTATACTCTAATCCAGACAATTTAACAGTTTTTGACATTTTGAAAGAATCCAACAGCCCTCAAATCACCAACTAATTAACACACCCACCTGAAATCTGTTCAGTGTGCTAGAATCTAATTGGCTGATGCATATTTGCTAACTACCCAGAGGATAAATACACAGACGATATAATTGGCTTTTCATCTGCCTGTTTAATGAAATATAAATTATGATTGGTCATTTTATAGAAGCATATCAGATTGTGCATCCATGTGTGATTTTGCCACCCTTGTAAAGTGCTGCTCTAGGCACTTGCCTAGTTTGCCTATATTGTAGAGGCAGCCTGGCTTGAAAGTCCATCAAAGAAAATCATCTTCTTAAATTAGGCTGTGTTTAGCTAACCACAACAGGGCTTTCTCTTAAGAGGACCATGGTATTTTAAGTGTCCTGCTGTGCCAACCAAATTTAGTTGGATATTTTTACAATGATCCTTTCTTCTTGTGGTTCAAAATTCTTGCATTCTTTTCATAGTGAGTTCAAAATGTCCATACAATTGCGATGTTGACATCTCAGGAGTTTCTGGAATTTTCAGACATGTCAGAATCTGAGGGAGGTTAAAAATACATTTGTTTTCTTTTTCTTATTCACTTGTTCCTTGCTGTGTAAGGATGGCATGACTACAGCAAGTCTTGTTCATGGCCAGATTCTTTTGGAGTGCTGTGTTCTTTGTAAAGCTTAAGTCTGAATGCAGGAGCTGGTGTCTATCATTGATGGTACTGAAAATACCTCATGGTTGGCAACAAACACTTAAGCCTTTGTATTTAAACCCTTGAGGCACAATTAAATATGTATGCATACCATTGCATTAGATAACAAATTTTGAACAGTGCCATTTTTTGTAAATAAGGATAGCACAAGCACTTTTTTGAAGCAAAATATTTCACATAAGTGTGAGTTAATAAAATAATAGCAATACATTTCACAATTTCGACAAACTTATTTAGACACTTTCTGGTTTTCAAACATTAGTGGAACATATCTATGGTTAATGTAATGAACTACACCTGTGGTTACTCTGCTACGTCTCTTGTGAACTTGAGGTGTACTGGCTTCATACATACACTAAAAAAGCACCATGACACCAGCTGCATTTGTATGCAGAAGCTACTTGGATTGATATTTTGTTATCTATGCAATTAAATGCATATGTTTTTAAGTGTGCCTAAGGTGTCCACTTTAATAGTTGTCCAATTATAAGTGTGGCTGTATATGGCTTGAATAAGGGGTGCATGTAGAGAATTGCACAAATAATAAGGTAGTGAATGGAAATTATTTGGACTTTGTGCTAGTGTAAACATCCTTCAGTCATAAATTGTTACCAAAATATGCAATAAACCAGCTCTGTAACCAAATGAGCAACAAAAAATGCAAAGCCAGACACAATGCACCCTGTGTGTTGACTTCCAGTGCCACAGCGTGTGGCAACGTGACACAACAGCTCTGTCTTTTTTCATTCAACTTTTTTCCTTATTTTTCTTTCAGTGAATGTGTTAGTATTCGTTTTTTAGTATGTCAATAATATATAGATTGCTTGTTGGATTACAATGTGCAAAACAAAGAAGAACATTGCGAATAAGACAATGACAAAGAATGCCGTGACCACTGAACAACAATGTTGTGATGATGGGGACATGTGTCTGTTTGCAAGACAGAAGGAGTGGTGTGGCTTGTCAAGCTGGTTGACATGATCTCTAACAGCTGTTTCTTGTTACAGTGATAGCGGTAAGAGGCCTCAAAAGCAGCCAAAACACGCCAGAGAGAGAATGACATGAGTGTGCTCTGACTGCCGTGTCTTATTTGAATGTTCTAATGTTTTTAGTGTTGTGAAGATTTCAAGTAGTTTATGCTGACTGAGAGTTTTGCTACACTGAACTTCTTGAAATAAGAAACACACTGTGAAGAGCGCAAACAGAGGAAGGCAAAAAAATAAAAGACTACCTGAAGCGTGCCACTGCTCCTCATTTTCCATACCCGAACCTGAAGGAGTGTTACAAATGTATAATGGTCTATTCACGCGAGGAGATTCTTCAGTATCAGAGTTGAGTATCATATCGTTGTATGTCCGAGGGAGATTCCAGTGTAGTAAAGAATACAGAGAAGAGGAACTGTTCCGGCACATTGGTGAGGAAAAGGAAGATGGATAGGAAGTGGAGATGCAATCTGGGTCTTCCCGCTGTTGTTATGGGGAATGTGCATTTGCTGACTTATAAGATGGATTGACTTTTGGCCTTGATGAGCAGACAGCGCGAGTTTTGGTAATGCAGCGTGTTGTGTTGACGGAGACATGGCTGAACAGTAAAATACCTGAATGCTCAGTGGAACTGGCTGGCTTTTTGCTGGTTGGTTGGTGGACAGGGGTTGAGGCCATACTATCCTGGGAGTTTTCGGCACATGCCTGTGACATCATTCATTCCACCATTGCAGACCTGCAGACAGGACATCCCAGCGCGCTTCTTGGGATGGAGACTTTAATCATGTCAAAATTTCAAAGACCGTGATTCATTTTACTCAGTTTGTAACCTGCAGCATTAGAGGGGATAAGACCTTGGATTTCTCACACCCCTATGTTTGCTGCCCCCTCTCATACCTCAACTATCCCCTCCTCTACAGGTCTCCCTGTGGCACCACATGATGGGAGAATCACAACTACTGCTCGTCTCTTCCAATTAGTAGATAATACTGCCCTTCTCTTAGAGAACGATATTGCTATCGTTCTATCACTATCACTCTCCCACCAAATCTTCACTTGCGCCATACCCTTATCTATCCCAGACATAATGATCAGGTGAGACAGCAGCTCACTAAGTTTAGGACTAATAAGGCTAGAGGACCTGACAACATCTACCCGTGGGTGCTTAAAGTTTGAGAACAGCATCTGGCTGGAGTGTTTCGGCATATTTCTGTCCTCTCCCTGAGACTGAAAGGGGTGCCTAAAATTTGGAAGACATCCTGTATTGTCCCTGTTCCCAAAAAAAGACACCCTGGTGTACTCAACGACTTCAGGCCTGTGGCCTTAACGTCACATGTAATGAAGAAATTTGAGAGGCTGGTTCTACAACATCTTAGGCCCCTTGTATGCAACTATCAATGTCTGTTGCAGTTTGTGTATCAGGCTGATATTGGTGTGGAGGATGCTATTATTTACATGCTTTACAGGGCTTAAACACATCTGGAGAGGATATTGTGAGGATAAAGTTTTTTGACTTCTCAAGTGCTTTTAACACAGTCACTCCACTCCAGCTGGCTGAGAAGCTCTCTGCAATGCAGGTGGATCAGGACCTTGTAGTATGGATTACAGACTACCTTTATCGACATGCCACATTATGTGAGGTTGAAAGGCTGCTTGTCAGATGTGGTGACATTCAATACTGGTGTACCGCAGGGAACTGGATTGTCACCATTCTTATTAACTCTCTACACCTATGATTTCATTTTTGATTCGGGAACATGTCACTTACAGAAGTTCTCGGAAGACTCCTCCATTGGCGGCTGTATTACAGATGATAAGGATGTATAGAGATCTGATTGAGACATTTTGTGCCATCAGCTATTAGACTCTATGATGCCACAGTACCCAGTATCTCCTCTTACTCCACTGACCTGAGTTGCAGTACCACACACCAATATTCGTAGTAATTGTTATTCTAAAGGATATAAATATGTATTGTAATTTAGTAATTGGAAGTAGAGGAGTATATATAGTACAATATTGAGTACTTGCACATGTATATATTATTTGTATTGATCTTTTAATGTTATAGTTTTACTATTTTATTTATCTCATATTTTGATTTAACATTTTTATAGGTATTTATGGAAATTTTTTTCCATTCTGTTATCTTCTCATACTTATGCTGCAAACTAAATGTCAAGCTAAAATTCTCCGATGGTGGATTAATAAATATACATCTAATCCATTTTTAAAAGGAGTGTTTGATGAAGGAATGAAGACTGAAATGTGTGCCATCTTTGTATCATCATAAGTTATCATGAGTCTATTCACTTGGATCCATACAACGCACATCTCACAAGTTTACTGTGTGCAATTCTCCATCATTAGCCAAAATTAAGACTTTTTGTGCTCTACCACCCCATTGCTATCTCCTTGAATAGCTCATTGGGAACACACAGCTGGTTGATTTGGGGGGATGCTTGAGCAAGCCATGAATTAAGGGAAATTTGTTCTGGTTTCCTGCGGGGAACATTAGGTGCATCTGTGATCTTGACCAACTGGTGGCTTCCTCCCAAACGGAGAAGAATGAATAGATGAAATCAGATCCTTTGAGCCAGCACCCCAAGAGTGGTGACTTGCTGGTCCATGTGTTATATGCTCACATGTACTGTTTGTTGAACTCTCCCCTCTCTTCCTCTTGCAGGCCTTACTTCATGGACACTTGGGGTTTCACTCTGGACAACTTTTTTTTCAACCTCATTGTCTGGATTTTTTCTAGTCTTTTCTCTACGCATATTTCGTACCATTATGCTGCTCTGTGTCACCTACTGTATTGCCAAAGTCCCTTCGGTGGCAAGTCCTAATTGTAACAACTCTGGCCAGCTTTTTTCGATCTAGGAAACAGGCACACAAATCATATTGAGTGTTGATGATTTCTCCCATTAATGTTTCTACAAATTGTCACCCAATACTTGTGAATGGCTGCAGGAGATTAAGAGCATGATTTGCAATGCCTCGGTCATGGCTTGTGTCTGGATGCATGGCTTGCATCCAGTAAACATCTGTGGGTTACACGTATTAAGTGATTGCAGTTTTTTTATGTTTCATGTTTATGTCTGTCAGCTGTATAACAACCAACAGATGTTACTTGTCAGTCTATCCATCCACACTACTTTGTCACCATGCCACAGTCCCCCGAGTCTCCTGTGGGCCGTGACGTACTTCATCTTTGTACAGTTCCAGGTATAGTCCCACTATAAGAGTCAATAGAAACCGTAACAGGGCAGAGTCAGGCCGTTTCTCACACCCCTTGTCTCGCACACATATTACCCACTGCCAGGCGGAAATGTTTTCCAAATCTATCAGAGAGACTCACTCAACCTGACAATGTGTACCCACACTGGAACATAAACAGTGGTCCGTACTTGTAACAATCACATAAAACTTGCCTGGTTCGCATTCTCGCAGCTACAACTGTCAAGCGCACTGTAACATTCTATCAAGAGAATGAGTGAAATATGCATTTATAACTGCAGTGAGTTTTCTATAAAGTCTGGATCCAGCACAAATAAAACCTTTGGTTTAGTTCCATTGAAAAAAACAAAACCATTTTGCAGGCTGCTACAGATATCAATAATATTGTGTTAATAAAATGCTAAGTTTTTATAGATTATGACATACAGTATTACTGATATTAATTACCTGAGCAATAAAAGCACATTCAAAATAGTCAGGCTTATTTTAAAACACAGACTGTTCTGTTTATCTTCAAGGCTGGGAGTTTTATCTAAATCTGACAGTGGCTCACCATATGATGGAAATGTATGGTCCAAACATCTGTCCCAGCTGATTATTTTGATTTGATTCATCATTGCTGATAAATAAAGCTGTTTTTTAATGTTCCATCCAATATGTCATGTCGACCAGATAAAGATAATAGAAGGCTATTTTTTCTGTCAGGGTTCAGGGTTTTATTTATTTAGTTGGACAAGTAGTTCAGAATTTTACTGGCCTTACCAACATTGTCACTGGCCCCACAAGTATAGCATTTGTAATTTCAGTGACACATCTACATTATGAGAGTGACTGGATGTATGGTTGAGAAAGGAACCTTAGGCAGGTAGTCAGAATGAGGGTGCAATATTGCTGTAGCCATTCCTGGGGCAAAATCTAAGCAGGATGGAAAGACGGACAGAGCCTGCAGATCCCCAATTCTTTTTAGAAGTAATTGCCATAAGTAAAACCATCTTGAGAGTCAGAAGTTTATCAGACGCTGACTCTAGAGGTTCAAAGGGGGTCTCAACCAGACCCTCAAGGACTATTGAAGGGATCCTGGTCCTAGCAGGAGGTCTCAAACGCATGGATCCAAGAACGAAGCTAGCGAGCAGGGGATGTTTCCCCAATGGCATCCCGTCAATCAAGGCGTGGCAAGCCGATAGAGTGGCCACATAAACCCTGAGAGTGGCGAGGCATGTGCCTGCTGATATTTTTTCCTGTAGAAAGTCCAACTGAACTAAAGCAATCTGGCAATTAACTGGATCTGCATTATGTGCACTGCACCATCTTTCAAAGGCACCCCATTTATTGGCATAACTTCCAGTAGAGGGAGCCCTAGCACTTAAATGGTCTCGATAACTTCAGGTGAAAAACCAGTATCCCTCAGTTGGTACCCTTCAGGGATCAAACATGAAGGTTCCACAGCTCGGGCGGGGATGAAATATTGTCCCCTGTGCCTGAGACAGAAGGTCCCTCCTATCCAGAAACGCCCAAGGCGAGCTGTCGAGGAGAGACATTATCTCCGAGAACCATACCCTGTTCGGCCAAAGCGGCGTTATCAGTAAGAGGCAGAACCCTTGCTGGCGAACTCTGGCCAAGACTCCCGGGAGCAGAGAAACCAGAGGAAATGCATACAGGTGCATTCTGGGCCATGTATGTGCCATCGCGTCCAGACCCAGGGGGGCTGGGTGACTCAGAGAGAAGTAGAGGGAACATTGCGCTGTCTGTTGGGAGGCAAAGAGGTCCACTTCTGCTCTGTAAAATCTCAACCAGATTTGTTCCACTACCTTGGGGTGGAGTTTCAACTCCCCCATCTGTATTTTCTGTCTGGACAGTAAATCTGCTCCCTATTCAGGCAACCAGGGATATAAGCTGCTCTGATTAACAGGAGCTTGCCCTAGGCCCAAGGACAATCTGCCGTGCCAGTCTTTTCAGCTTGCGTGAACATAGACCTCCTTGATGGTTTATGTAAGAGGCTACCGCTGTGTTGTCCCCCCGCACCAAGACATGGAAGCCTCTGGAGGAAGTATTTCAGGGCCAGAAATACAGCCATCAACTCGAGACAGTTGATGTAACAATCTAACTGACGACCCTCCCTTTCCCCTTGAGCTGGACGACCACTTAAGACCGCTCCTCAGCCCATCAGGGAGGCGTCTGTCATTAGCAACCTGCGATGGCAAGACGCACTTAGAGTGGAACCCAAAGTGAGGAACCGGGATCACATAGAACCACATAGAAAGGGTGCTTAACCCTTATCAGCCTTAGGGGACTGGCCCTTGGATGAAATCCCCTGATTTTGAGCCACAACTGAAACTGTCTCATGTGCAAAAGGCCCAAGGGGATCACCGAGGATGCAGTTGCCATGAGACCTAGGAATCATTGATACTGACGAACAGTGCAACCTTGGCCTAGCCTGACATTGCTCGGGGTATTCTGAATGGACTCGATTCGAGTGGGAGACAATTGTGCCCGCATTTTGATCGAATTCCATACGATCCCCACATAGGTAGTTTTCTGAGTAGGAGAGAGGTCTCTTTTCTTGGCGTTGAGCCTCAATCCCAGAGAAACCAGATGAGCTAGTACAATATTCCTGTGCTGTAATGCCAGTTCTTGTGACTGTGCTAGTTTCAGCCAGTCGTCTATGTAATTCAGAATGCGGATGCCCCAGAATCGCAAAGGAGCCAGTGCTGTATCCAAGCATTTTGTGAATGTGCGGAGTGATAAGGAAGATCACTATATTGGAAAGCTTCACCCCCGAAAGCAAACCTCAGGAACTTCCTGTGTTGTGGCAGTCTTTCTATATGAAAGTGCTTGTCCATGAAATCGATCGTGACCAACCAATCGTGATGTTGGATTTGAGACATGACCGTCTTGACGGTTAGCATCTTGAACTTGAATGCCCTCTAAGCGATTCAAGTCTCGAAGGTCTAAAATTGAACGCAACCCTCCATCATACCTGACTCTCTCTCTGGAAGGGGAACATGTACTATGGCCAGAGATTTGCAGTTCTTCCCACAGTAGACATGCTTTTTCCAGTTTCACGGTAGTAGGAACCTCTCCGTTGAAACGTGGAGGACGGCGAACTAATTTAATTCTGTAGCCTTTTTTCTACTGTTCTTAGGGCTCTCATAGAAACACCTGGCAGTAGTTTCCATGCTGCCAGGTTCTCTGAGATGGGTTTTTGCCCTTTTTTTTATTCTGACACTTCCTGTTGAGGGGATGTTGAGTGTCCTGGGCTATGGCAGGAAGCAACGGAACACCCAACATTTCGCTGGAAACCGCAAACTCCCGATACACCAGAGGTGGCTGGAATGGGTACATTTAGGTAAGTATCAGAACTGAACATGCGAGAAACCTTTGTCCACACTGAATGTAAATGTGAAATAATAGGATGCATTTTTTCTTCTGTAAGCAATTTAATAGAAAGACTTTGCAATGGTGAGATTGGGGCAAGGACCGCTTATTCGAATTTGTACCAGGGAGGGGCTCTCTCAGGCCAGTTGTCTGAGATTAAAAGCATTTGAATAAATAAATTTTTTTTTAAGCCTAATTTGTCAATTGGTCTGTAACTTACTGAAATGCAACCAAGGTTGTTTACCATTCCAAATAAAAGGCTTTTCTATCAAATTGTTTAATATAGGAAAGAGGAACTTCTAGAGGAAAGAGTAGTAGTAGATAATTGAATTTAGGGATACAGTTTTTATAACATTGACCTTCCCTGCCATAGACAAATGTAATGATGCCCACGTATCCACATCACACGAGAAACTTTTCATTAATTGGTCAAAATGAACTCCACTAAATCTCTCAAATTTTCTTGAAATAAAATGGCTAAATACCTAATGCCTTTCTTGGGCCATTGAAAGGTGTCAGGTTGGAAAGCCGCGGCAGGGCAATATGCTCTCAGACAAGAGTTTCCGATTTAGACCATTTCACCCTATATCTGAAAATCTGGAGAAAGAGTTAATGATTCTATGGCTGCGCATAGATCTTTTGGGGTCAGATAAAAATAATAATATATCATCTGCATACAGTACACGTTTATGCACCACACATCTTGCTACAATGCCAGGAAAATCATACTAATTTCTTATTGTGGCTGCTAGGTTCCCCTACTTAGAGAAAAAAATCTGAAATTAATCTATTAGTTTGCACTGCCACTACTGTTTGCTTATATATTAACTTAATCCACCAAATAAAAGTGATCCCAAACCTGTACATTTCCAAAATCTTAAATAGTCCCATTCCACCCTATCAAATGCCTTCTCGGTGTCAAGTGAGATTGCAGCAATCGGGGTCTGATCATTCGCTACTGACCACATACCATTTATAAAACTTTTAATATTATCAGAAGAATTACAACCACGTATAAACCCCACTTGATCTATATGTATAATCCATGTAAATTTGCTTAATCAACTAACAATATTTTAACATATAACTGAATCATAGAATTTGGACAATAACTTTTACATTCCTTTGGGTCTTTATCTTTTTTAAGAATGAGACTGATCAGGGCTTGCACCATGGTTGGTGGTAGTTCACCTTTCTTAATGAATCTGTGTAAACTTCTAACATAAGTGGAGCCAGTTCTGTGACATAAGATCTAAAAAAGGATGCGGCAAAACCATCTGGCCCCGGTGCCTTACCTGTTGGCAAGGCTTTAATTACCTCAACATGCTCCTCCAAAGTAATATCTGAGTCAAAGTCTTTTAGATCATTTGTCAGTTTAGGAAGTTCTAATGGCTCTACGGAAGATGAAGGATCCCTGCAGCTTGTAGCTTTTGATCATCATGTTGGGTGCATAAATATTAGCCAAAATCAGATTTTGGCACCTGTGTTTCAGCCAAAACAATAATGCTTCTTCCTAAATTATCTTTAATCTGTTTTGACATTTAAATTGTAAACAATAACATAGAACCCACAACGTGAGTAAATTAGCTCTACGGCAAGTTAACAAAAGGAGAAAAAAAGAATCAGACAGGAGCCAGTGGGCAGACAATAGAACAACAAATCCTCTCAGGCTGCATCAGTAATTTGCATGACGTGTAGTCTGCATTGATCGAGTGCAAGTAAAGTTACCCACTCACACCATTGATTTAATGAAGGCCATAGAATGTCGTGGGCATGTTAAAGTCTTACGCCCATCCTTGCCATCAACTCTTAGCTTGGATAGATAGAGTAGTGCGAAGCTTACCTTCTGTTGATGCAGCAATTTTTTACACTCTTTGAATCCATCCCGCTTTGCTTGAGTCCATCTAGCAAAGTCAGGAAAAACCATGTTGTGGTCCTCCCAGCACAACTCGCCTTTATTCTCACCACTCATAGAACTAAGTCTTTGTCAGCAGAATTTTGACCATGGTATGATTGTTGGTGCCAGACGGGCTGGTTTGAGTATTTCTGTAAATGTTGATCTGGATTGAGTTGTCCTTCGGTCTGGATCTGGACAGGAGTCTGCCTATTGAGTACCCCTGCTGTAGAGGAATGCATCAAAAAACAATGTTCTTTGGATCAATTCTTAAATTTTTATTCTTCTTCCTCTACAATGTATTCTGATTTATATGTAATGAACAGCTGTTCACGAGAGTGTTCCTTGTTAAGTAAACACAGCAAAATCTTTGCATCATGAAGAAATGTGAAAGTCTGCTCCTAATCATGGATATCGAAGCAATGGGAAAGTTTGGGTTCTTTACAGTAGTCCAAACCAAGCAATGAAGACAACCACTCATTGGAACATAAATAAAAGTGCAGATGATGATTCCTCTGATCCCAACATATGCAAGCTCCACTGTTTAATTGGCACTGACACAGGGTTGCCAACTCTCACGCATCTGGCGTGACACTCACGCATTCAGCCTCAATCTCACGGTGAGGCTGAATGCGTGAGTGTCACGCCAGATGCGTGAGAGTTGGCAACCCTGCTGACACTTTGGCATAGATGCACAAAGTTTTTGGAGTGAGCAGTGCAGTGTTGCATGGAGCATTTGGGGAGAATGGAGTTAGCTGTCGCCTTCTTTAAAGGAACACATTCTTAAGACTCATGAAGTCTTCCTTTCCTGGATGGGACAGAACAAAGAGATTAGAAAGCTAACACTTGACAAGGCTGCTTTGAGTGTTCATTCACTGCTTGAAATAATTTCAATCACCAGGCTACAATGTAAAGGCCATTTTAAAGGCATGTTTTTGCCAATTTTGGCACACGCTAGTTTGATACTTTCTTGCTATCACTCATTATTACAGATCATTCAAAGCCAAAACCAAAGCAACACTATTTATATTTAATTATAGTGACATCATGGATTGACACAACATGGCTACCAATGGAAAAGCCTGTATACTCATCGATCTACAACCACATTGTACCACTTGCAATGTTGACAACGTAGTAAATGATAATGTATAAAATGTATAAATACGTTTTGTTGCTTGTCATGCTTGTGTATTTTCACAACATTTAGTTGTAATAATTTTGAAATATTAAGACCATATCCATCCTGGTAAAATCTATTGGGACAACATATTTAAACTGTTTAGCATGTGTTTATACCAGGTCATTCTTGCCAAAACACTTAAGTCATAATCTACATAAACTTTATAACATGACTAATAAACAATGTCCCTCAAGAGAAGTTAAGATTGTGCTTTATCATGGATTTTCCCAAATAGTAGGGCTTAAGGAGTTAGAAATGAATACATTTTGCTTAACTGGGATCAGGGCTTCTTCACTGGAAACAATAAAATGTTGTAAGTGTTTTTCCCAAGTGTGCCGCACAAGCCCTCAAAAGTGAAGCCAAAACGTCTCAATCGCCCCCCGGTGACAATTAAATTACACTTCACATATCTTTTTTCCAAAGATAGTTTCTGTCATTTACTGTAGTTTCTATCACGTTGATGTAATTTCAAGTGTTTGTTTTTATTTAGTTATTTGATGCTATAAAAACGGTGCTGTGACATCATGATTGACAGGTTCTCTGAGCGAAGTAGTCACTGAAGCACCAACTGACTTTTTTTCGGGATCTTCGGAGGACTGAGGAGATTGGAGCTTTAAATGTAATATCTAAATTTCTATAATTAATTATTCCACACCGTCATAAAGCAAAAGTGCAGGGGCGTGTGCTTGCGATTGATTCAGCGAGAGTGAGGTTGGGGCCTTGATTTCGCGGTTTTACTTCCTGCTCACTACTGCACAGGCCTGGTCCCGAAATCGCAACTGCGCAGACTCAAGTCCCAAGATGTCAGCACCATATCAGACACTGGCGGCTTCAGTTCTCACCAATGGAACAGAGCGCAGGGGCGTCGTCCATCTTTTTTTACAGTCTATGGTTTTTCCCCATTGGAATACAGTTGCAATTATTTTATATACAGGCGACAGAGGTATATCAAACTAGTGCAGGAAAATTGATAAAATTAGTAATTACATACAGTGCATCCGGAAAGTATCCACAGCGATCTACAAACAATACCCCATAATGACAATGTGAAAGAAGTTGTTTGAAAATCTTTATTAAATTTAGCAAATCACATGTGCATAAGTATTCACAGTCTTTGCTCAATACTTTGTTGAAGCACCTTTTGTACCAATTACAGCCTCAAGTCTTTTTGTGTATGATGCTACAAGCTTGGCACACCTATTTTTGGGCAGTTTCTCCCATTCTTCTTTGCAGGACCTCTCAAGCTCCATCAGGTTGGATGGGGAGCGTCAGTGCACAGCCATTTTCAGATCTCTCCAGAGATGTTCAATCAGTTCAAGTCTAGGCTCTGGCTGGGCCACTCAAGGACATTCACAGAGTTGTCCCGTAGCCACTCTTTGATATCTTGGCTGTGTTCTTAGGGTCGTTGTCCTGTTGGAAGATGAACCATCACCCCAGTCTGAGGTCCAGAGTGCTCTGGAGCAGGTTTTCATCAAGAATGTCTCTGTACATTGCTGCATTCATCTTTCCCTCGATCCTGACTAGTCTTCCAGTTCCTGCCGCTGAAAAACATCCCCATAGCATGATGCTGCCACCACCATGCTTTACTGTAGGGATGGTATTGGCCAGGTGATGAGCAGTGCCTGGTTTCCTTCCGCTTGCCATTCAGGCCAATCTTTGTTTCATCAGACCAGAGAATTTTGTTTCTCATGGTCTGAGAGTACTTCAGGTGCCATTTGGCAAACTCCAGGCGGGCTGTCCTGTGCCTTTTACTGAGGAGTGGCTTCCGCCTGGCCACTCTACCATACAGGCCTGATTGGTGGAGTGGTGCAGAGATGGTTGTTCTTCTGGAAGGTTCTCCTCTCTCCACAGAGAAACGCTGGAGCTCTTTCAGAGTGACCATCGGGTTCTTGGTCATCTCCCTGACTAAGGCCCTTCTCCCCCAATCGCTCAGTTTGGCTGGGCGGCCAGCTCTAGGAAGAGTCCTGGTGGTTCCTAACTTCCATTTTGCAGATGATGGAGGCCACTGTGCTCATTGGGACCTTCAATGCTCCAGAAATGTTTCTGTACACTTCCCCAGAACTGTGCCTCGATCCAATCCTGTCTCGGAGGTCTACAGACAATCCCTTGGACTTCATGGCTTGGTTTGTACTCTGACATGCACTGTTAACTGTGGGACCTTATATAGACAGGTGTGTGCCATTCCAAATCATGTCCAATCAACTGAATTTACCACAGGTGGACTCATCACAAGGATGATCAGTGGAAACAGGATGCACCTGAGCCCAATTTTGAGTGGCAAAGGCTGTGAATACTTATGTACATGTCATTTATTTATTTTTTTATATAAATTTGCAAAGATTTCAAACAAACTTCTTTCACGTTGTCATTATGGGGTATTGTTTGTAGAATTTTGAGGAAAATAATGAATTTAATCAATTTTGGAATCAGCATGTAACATAACAAAATGTGGAAAACGTGAAGTGCTGTGAATACTTTCTGGATGCACTGTAAGTCTCAGATTGCTTAAACTTAATTGCAAGAGCGCTGACACTTAAAGCCATTTCCTTGCTCTGAAAAAAATTTAACTGCCAAATGTTAAGCTTAAAAGCCTTATTTTCTTAATCATATGGTGTTTATTAGACCTAAACCTCTAATTTAAGATTTAAACTGAAAAGAACGATCTGTACTTGACAATAATAATATGGGAATAGGTGTAGAATATTTGTGAGTGTGTGTGCCTAACCTTTCCCTAATCACATTTGTGTACATTTAGTGTGTGCAAAATTGACATTATGCACTACATAAAAGAAATACAGTAAATTAGTGCTATTAAAGCAAAATGCCTTGACTTAAACTATGGTATAGTCAAATGCAGCTGCTCAGCCTTTGCCTATGAGTCACAAACTGCAGTTTTTCCTATTAATACGCAGCCATCTTGACAAAATCTATATTTTCATTGATTTATGATGAGATTTTCAGAAAGCCATGTGCAGAATCTGGCGCCACTCGCCACCTAAGACCGATGTCTTTACGTCTGGCTTTGGGTCTGTTTGGCTGTCTGCGTATTCATTTATCTGTGGTGAGCTGCTCCACTTGGCCTAAAAAATGCACAACTGCAACTGTGGAACTCAGTTTGTCAAGTAAATCAAGCAGGTTTGTTTTAGTAAGTGGAACATATGGGGTTTTTAAAGGGCCATGGGGTTTAATGAGTTTGGAAACATCATGGCTGAAAGCTGTGTATAGCAGCTTTATTGAGAGGGATGTGCCTGAGTTTGATTGACATTTAGATAGGAACCTCTGATTTGATATCTGCATAATTATACTGTCTTATCTGTGTTTTCCAAACTACCTGTGCTAACACATTTTTTGTTTCCACACAAAAAACAACTTGCATTTTATCACTTGTAATGAATAAGGCACCGAAGACAAATGGTGTTTTGCATGGCTGCATGATAAAGAGAGTCCCACGTCCCACGTGACACAGTGAGATAAGACCATGATGAATTGCTCTTCTCTTACTCTGCAAAGTCAAATATATTTTTTTTCCATTTTACCCCCATACTTGGAAATCACACAACCAATCAATGTAGAATGAATTACAGTGTACATAATGAGTGGACTAAGATGGAAATCTTACACAAAATACATTGGAGTCAATGTAGGAATAGTTCGCCAAAAAAATGTAAATTCTATTATTATTCACTTACCCTGATGCCATCCTAGATGTGTATGACTCTCTTTCTCCAGCAGAACTCAAATAAAGAGTTTTAGAAAGAAGATAGAGCTCTGTCAGGTCCTTATAATGCAAGTAAATGGGTGCCATCACTTTGACAGTCCAAAAGTCACATTTAGGCAGCATAAAAGTAATCGATCAATGAATGTCTTCTGAAGCAAATCTATATGTTTGTGTTTAAAATAAATAGATAATTAAAACATTAACTTTTAAAAAGCACTTCCTGCCAGCAGTTGACGCATTACATAGCTGTCGTGTGACTTAAGTGTGTCAGTGAGTTCACGCGAGAATTCGGAAGTGGTGCTTATTTACAAAAGATCGAATGTCACGAGATTTTGTCCATTTCAAACAGCATCAGAGCCCTGGACAGAAGCGCTGATTTAAAGTTAAAAACATTATAATTATCGGGGCCTGGGTAGCTCAGCGAGTAAAGACTCCAGTCAGGTATCCTAACCATTAGCCCGGTTGCTAGGGAGGTTAGAGTCACATGGGGTAACCTCCTCGTGGTTGCTATAAGGTGGTTCGCTCTCAGAGGGGCGCAGTGAGTTGTGCGTGGATGCCGCGGTGGATGCCATGAAGCCTCCAAACGTGCTATGTATCACACGCTCAACACGCTAAACAAGCCATGTGATAAGATTTGCAGGTTAATGGTCTCAGACACGGAGGCACTTGAGATTTTTTGTTGAGGCGAGTCACTACCACCACCACAAGGACTTGGAGCGCTTTGGGAATTGGGCATTCCAAATTGGGGAGAAAAATGGGAGAAAATAAAAAAAACATTTGAAATATTGACTTGTTTCTTAAATAAACCTATCTATTCGCTTCAGAAGACATTCATTGATCGACTGGAGTCTTGTGGATTACATTTATGCTGCCTAAATGTGACTTTTGGACCATCAAAGTGCTGGCACCCATTTACTTGAATTATAAGACAGAGCTGCTACTTACTATGAATGTGAAAAATACATATTTTCAGAATTGCCTAATCGTTGGGTTGCCTGAATGACTAATCAACTTATCAGGCTTGAGCATGCATCACGGCCGTGCCTCTCAATAAAGCCGGCAGCACACTTGCCTTGGACCAATACAATTTTACACCTTATTTTGAAAGATGTTCTTTTATCGTAATCTTGACCAACCGTTTTGGAGAGTTCGGTCTTTTCCCACTCTTGTAGATAGGAGCTGCACTGTCACGATGCTTGTTTACAAAGGAAAATAGCCGAGTGGACTGGCTTACCTTGAAAAAGACACTTTATTGAAAGGATTCGGAAATACGTTTGGACCATTCTAATT
Organism: Xyrauchen texanus; assembly: GCF_025860055.1. NCBI lineage: Eukaryota > Metazoa > Chordata > Actinopteri > Cypriniformes > Catostomidae > Xyrauchen > Xyrauchen texanus. The sequence goes on from NC_068292.1 coordinate 31,605,169, forward strand.
CATTTGTTTTTGTTTACACTCTTGAAATGGTCTATATTTGACCTCACTAATCAACTAGTTGGTTGGATGTCTAGCCAACCATTGTGACTCATACTAACAACTTATACATGGATAGCAAATCCATTGTGATGGGACAATTTCCACAATAATCCTTAAGGATTGTCAAAGACTAGCACATTTCTTGTATTTCTCATGAAATCAGTTGTGTGTCTTTCAATGTATTGCCAAGTTAAAGTACTATTTGTGCAATACCAATCTAATCTCTAAAAACTAGCCTGTCACCCATCCACAGGCACCATGAGAACTGCAAAAGAGATCGACTGGAGGTTACCCACAAATGCCTCACCCACAATGAGACTCGCCGGCAAGTGTTTAGTCTGTCACTTGACCCTGTTTTGTTATAATCGAAATTCAAACAAAGGATGGAATGGTGGGACATGGCCTGTTAGACCACAGATCAAGTTTTTGTTGTAGCTGGATCTTTTTTGACAATCGAGGAAACAACACAGTGAGTTAATGGATGGTCATTAAAGGAATAGCAAATACGTGCAGAAGCCTTATGCCAGAGTCTATGAGCTAATGCTTTGAATTCCTGCCCCCAGCACACGCATGGCCCAATGTCTTGAGAATGACAGAGGGGCTTTTGGGGGATGGTGTAGCGGATGGAGGCACGACTATTTGATTTATAGTCACCTTTGAAGTGAGCTCATTCCAGCAGCGTGACCAGCGCTCTGATTTCTGGTGCCTGGAGCATACTCCCCTACATATGGAAATGGAAAAAAACACCCCTGAAGGTCGCCAACACCCACGGCCGTTTGCATGCAAAGTGTTTGCTTCCCCGTTTTATGGTAATTTATTGCAATTTATAGGCATGCGTCTAGCCATGTGCTTAAGGTTTTTTCCTAGACTTGCTTTTCTTCAGATGACATTTTTCTATGCGCTCCGTTTGAAGGTTAGGGAGAAACGTGGCAAGAAAAGAGAGAGAGAAGTAGTAAAAGAGAGGAGGTGGTCTTCATGAGTCCTCTGAGAGTCATAAAAGAGGACCAAGGGAGACATGTTTAAGCCCAAGCCAGACACCAATAGCAGGAGACTGTGGTTGTATTTTCTTAGATCTTTTCTCAGAAGAAAAAGTTTGTGTATGCACATGTATGCACATGTCTAAGCTATTCTATATTTAACAAAATTCTCATTTTTTGGTGAACTATCCCATTGATTCTTTACTTATATGTAACTCCCATATATATGTTACAGTAATTATCTGTCATCTCTGTGATGTCATTTTGGCTCTGTGAGATTTTTTTCCTTGGCTCTGTGCTGGCATGCTTGCTTTATTCGTTTCATTTATAGTTTTATCTTTCTCTCATCCACCATAGGGAATTAGATCTGGCAGTATTCGTAACTCATTTCCAAAACATATCACATTATATAATCTTATCTGGTCTGTTGAATTAGGAGTGGGCCAGTGTGGGGTTGTGATTTGTATGCTGTGGGAAGCAACCACCAACTGAGTTGGAGTAAAGATCTGTGTATGCAGCTGCTCCCAGTGTCTACTCCTAAACAACTCCCTCATTGTCTCTTTATGTCTGCTGATGTGTTTATTTTAGTGTGCGTTTTTGTGTGTGTGCATTCTCATTCTCAATTTTCCTGTCTTTCTCTTGCTATCTGCCGATGTACTTACTGAGTGTTACAAACAAACTGTCTTTGTTTGTGTAGCTGTCTCTGGATGCAGGGCAACTGGGAAATCTGAGAAATTGATGTGCAATGAATGGCTCATCTCTATTTATACGAGAACAGTTTAAGTAGAGTTAACAGAAGCTCAGAAGTCTGGAGATCAGCTGGTGAAAATGATGACTCTAACAATGCAGCTGACTGGATGTCACAATATGTCATTGTAAAACATGAAGTCAGCCTAGTTTTTGGTTGAATTTCCAAAAGCAGGAAAAACTCCATCAGACCAATATAACACAATATACAGTATGTGATATACACAATGCAACACATATGTGACAGGGCGAAGGGCGGGCCGGGTCATGATTTTACACACCCAGTCCCTTATCAGGCTAAGCAAGCCTCCAAGAGGGTTAGGCAAAGAGAGAATGTTTACGGGCAGCTGTCCGTCCTATGTGTGTGTTTGTGTCTTTTGGTTTCAGTTTTACATTGAAATATTATTTATATTGTCAAGCCGGTTCTCGACGACTCCTTTCCATTGTTCCCTTAATTTACTATTTATTTTAAGGAATTTCAGCTACCGTGTTAAGTAAAAAGAACCTCAACTTTTAAATTACATCTGAAGACTTCTTGTTCAGTTATATTCACTGCGCTGCCTTGCTTTTTTTAGCACAAGAACATACGTGTTTCTTCTCAGCAGTTGGAACTTGTGAGACTTGTTTTTTTTAAATTCCATGAGATGGAGATGTGAGAGCCGGCCACATGTGTGTGTAATGCCCATGCAGCTCACATGGTGAAGGTAGACGTCATTGCTGGATATTTTATTGCTCTGGTGAGCCAGAACACTATTTATATGTTGCCAAGGAGAAGAACCATAAACAAGATGATAAAAACAAGGATAATATCCTGGAAATTACTTCTAAAGGTAATTCATCCTGGCTGCTTCCCATCTATCAGAATCCCTCTCTGTCAGCTTGTCTGTGCCAGGGACAAAGAAAGTGGGAGGCAGAATCAGTCTGCTTCCTGTTGCATTGCTAATAAGATAAACTTTGTCTACTCTCAGTGTTCAAGTTTTATTCAGAAATACAATTGTCTTCCATAGGGTAGCATTAATCGATAGAGATAAAAAAAGAGACACTTTGAACTTTGTTCTTGTTCAATGTAATATTTCAGAAAAACTAAAATAAAACATCAATTTTGTCCTCAAATTACTTATATCTGGTTAAATCAGGGATATACTGTTTAAACAAAAACCATTTGCCTCTTAACTGATAATGCACAGCTGAAACATAACAATAAGTATGGAGTCACAGACACAGTTAAGACAGTAAACTGAAGATGCAGGTTTTACTCAGCCCTGCTGCAATATTTCAAAGGCTAGTCATGGCAGCCACAAATTGACGTGTCTGTTTTTTTTTAGGGTTGATTGTTTGCAGGTGTGGAGAATTGTTGCATGTGGTCATCACCAGGTGAACTTGCAACTGCTGCAGCTCTCATTCTGGTTAAAACAAACTTGCTGGATTAGTGCTTTTTCATTAATGAACATTGCGGTTCGAAGACTACCTAGGAACAGCTACTGTTAGCCAAATTAGCCCTATTCTCTCTCATGCTGTGCCTTGGTCATGGTGGAGACCCTTTAGCTCGGAATTAGAATGGGTTTAAATGCATTACTATGAGGTTACATGGAAGGAATCATGTATTTTATTATATGCTATGCCAAAATCATGTAATAATTGAATGCAATTATTTGTTAAAGGGAAAGTTCACCCAAAAAAATCATGTTTTCACCCCAATGTTGTTTTAATCCCATATGACTTTCTTTCTTCCTTGGAACACAAAAAGTAGATGTAAGGCTGAATGATAGCCTCGATCACCATTCATTTTCATTACATTTTGTTTCTATGCAATGAAAGTGAATGGTGACTCAAACAAAATAAACTGCCTCACATCTCCTTTTATGTTCTACCGAAGAAAGAAAGTCATACAGGTTTGAAACAGCATTAGAGCGACTAAATTATGAGAGTATCTCTTTAATCATATCTAGTAGTTAATTGTATGTAATTATCCAGAGATGAGGATCTGAGTGGAAAACTGTTCAACAAAGTGTAATATCAGAGTTGTTTCAGTTGCAGTAAATCAGTGGGTGCACAAACAATTCATTTCAAAGCAAAGCTCAAAATAGACTACACCAGTTTCATTGAATTTGCTCGATGTTGACATGAGAATGTAGGAGATAGCACCAAATAACTTGGAGACTAGACCTAACAAGCCAAACTCTAATGCCAACAATTGAACATAGCATTTGTGACTAGCTGAGAGAAGAGCAAACAAAGAAAGTGAGGAGGAAAGGCCTTGAACCCACACATTGCCTGCTGTGTCATGGTACCTGAAGGGAAATGACAATCTAACATCTTTGTTCCCACTGTTCTCCTTGTAGCCCATCAGCTCTGTCTGATCAGAATTAGATTTTTGGCAGAAACTTGAAAGATGTTGAGAAATATCTGTCAAATATTTTTGGAGTGGAAAAGTAGAGCAAGAGAGTGAAAACGACATTAAGAGATGTTTTAATTTCAAGATACACAATGGAATATTTCTCTATTAATTTTTCATTAGAAGTGGACAAAGGAGGATTATTGAGTCAGTACATTACAAAATCATGTTCTGGACCTTACCCAGTCTCACTGCAGTAAGCTTACAATAATCATTTACATTCAGAGCTGTCGGGTTTGATTTGGCAGGGAAATTCCGGCTTCCGGAAATGTTTTTGCATGTTTGCTTTGTGTCTGTGAAGAAAGGGTCTGGCAACAGATATTATACTTGCTATGATGACGTCTTATAGACTTTCTTCTTACTATCATTGAGACTGTGTAGTTGTGTAGCTAGTCAGAACCGCTCCAATATTGAGGTCACCTCAAACCGTCAGATTCATTCATGCTATGGAGCAGTACCAAAGCACAACTGGCATAATAAAATAAAATAAATTGTACAAGTAACTTGCAATATTGTTTCAAACACAGATAACAAAGGAGAGCCCAAAGTTCTGTAGTGCAGCTTTAAATTCATCCAAGGATCCCGTTGTTCAGTTCATTTAAACTTCAAATTCAGTTATGTATCAGTGCCCCCCCCACAAACTGAGTTTTTCGAAGGCAAATTTGGATGTATATTTATATTATATTTATGCATTTGGCAGACGCTTTTATCCAAAGCGACGTACAGAGCCCTTATTACGGGGACAATCCCCCCAGAGCAACCTGGAGTTAAGTGCCTTGCTCAAGGACACAATGGTGGTGGCTGTGGGGATCAAACCAGCGACCTTCTGTTTATCAGTTATGTGCTTTAGACCACTACAACACCACCACTCCAGATGTTACACACAATCTACCACAACAGCAATTATTCTAACCATTCTAAATTATTTGTCATGTTGGGGATGAAGTATTGTGCTCAAGAGCAATTTCCAGCAGTAGCATCAAAAGATATTTGATCAAGACAAGTGTTCCAGAGGCTAAAATCTCTCTGCTACATTGTTGAAAACCACTAGTGAAATTTAGTAGCCCACCCTTAGTCCAAGGAAATGGTTTACAAATGCCCCTTGTGTTTGCCAGACCACTTCTCTTGTGTCTTTTTATTTTCTGCCCTGCGTGGAGAAGAACGGGTCCAGACATCTGATGTGTAGTATTGCCAAGCCTCTTCAGCACTCCACTCTAATGGTAGGTCTGTTCTAGGAATATTCAGAGCTGGACTTTGCAGCTTTCAGACAAGGAATGTCCAAGCTTCAGATTTGTTGGGTGTTCAAGTTAGCATTGGTGCTATTTTAGTCTATATAAGTCTAAGAATTCATCCATCATATTTTATACAATATCCCAACATTTGCATCAAAATATGTGGATGGAAACCCAACAATTGAGAAAGCCAAAGTGTCATTGAAGACTTTACACATTGGGTTCTGTAATTTTCCTTGTGCAAAATCCATCCATCTATCCATTTTACAGATAAAGTTAAGGCCATAATTCTCCCATTTTTCCCCTCTGGTAGTCCCCTGTCAGTGCATATTATGGAACTATTGATATTCACCAGATCTTGGTTGTGGTCATGTGACTTTAGGTTGTAGATCTCAGACATCTTAAGTTAAGTCACTATTAGATATAGAGGTTTGATGACACATGGAAGACTGTGATGCAATGACCATATTTGGTAATAAATTCTACACTTTGTAGCCACTGTGAAAAAGAAGAGCAAGCAAGCTTGTGGGATTACGATTGTGTTTGTTTGTTTGTTCTTTGAGCAATAATACACTCACTGCTTCTGTCTTACTGTCCTACATTAGCCTCTAATCACCCCTCCCCCAACATTACCCCAACTTTATCCATCTTCCCCAAGGCTAAGAGGCTCTCTCCGCTCCTCTCATTTTCTCCTCATCCTCTCCTACTTTTAATGTAACAAATTTCTGAACACTTTTCACCAGTTCATAATTCACCAGTTCTTTCCCTTCTTCCTCTCTGATTTGTCTTTGGATTATTTTGCTTGAGACAACTCAAACCATACAAACCTCCTCTTGTTACCTTTTTTCTTCATCCCAGTCCAACACTTATACTGTCAGTTTCTATATTTGTATTCTCTGAAGCACTTACCAGCAAATACCACAGAAAAGTGAAGAAAAGACAGCCCTTCCTGCATTCTTTGGGCAATGACTCTCCAAAACCTACTTTGGCACTCTGGAGTCAACTGCATATTTCTGTCAATAGAAAGCAGATGTGAAACTGTAATGTATGGCAGTTTTTTTCTCTTTCTCTCACTACACAGAGAGAAATGTGTAGAAAAGTCATACATGGATGTAAATTCAGATTATAAATTAATCTAGATTTATTCGCACCTTTTCGGAATTTTCTTGGCAGTAGTTTGAGTACAAGCAGACTTGAAATGCAGATGCAATTATTGCTGTGCAAACACTATCAAAAAACTACCAAACCATTTGTTATCATCACTGTACCATTGAAGTGCCAATACTTCTTTGTAAGATGCATAAATTCAAAATAATAACTCTAAAATAAGTTCTAGACACAGTTCTACATAGTAACCACAAAAAAAAGAACATCTCACTAGAAAAATGTCATTGAAATTTTTTTCTTAAAAAAACTGTTTAAATTACAGATCTTCAGCTTGCTTGTATAGCAAGTGTGTTCATGTTCGCATTTGCTTAGCTGTGCCTTTGCCCTGGCTTTGGTTCATTGCCTCATTCATGCAAAGTAGTAATTTAGAAATTAATATTTGTTAAATATATGGGTTCCACCCTCCTCAGGGCTTGTAATGCTCATTTAGTGTTAAAGTACTGGGACTTTAGCTAGCGCCGCTGATACTAGCTTTGAGGCTTTGCTAATTGACTGCTCAGCCCTGCTTGTACTCTTTAATGACTGCTGTGCTAGCCTTCAGCAAAACCGTCTTGGCACAGATTTAGTCTGTAGTGTCAGACAACTAGAGGGAGACAGCCAGAAAGGGTCACACGAGGCCTTCATTGTTGTGGAAAGAGTGTTAGCTTCTGCCTTGGATGATGGTTTGCAGAAACATGCAAATCTCTGTATAGGCATGTGGTTTGTGGGGGGGATTTTCAGGGCATATAGTAACACCTCTTTGCTGTTTAAAAGCCAGCAAAATGACATACTTGTTAATGTTAGGTCCCGCAGCAGGTGCTCATTAATTTTCATTGATGTTTATGAAGTGAACCATCAGTAGCACGGGCTGTGCCATCCGTGTGTGGTGGCAGAAGGCTGTGTTTTAAGAAAATTACATGTTAGACCTGATGTATGTCTGTTTCTGTGGCCTGTTGCTGTCTTGCATCTGACATATAGCAACAACAACCAAAAACAGACCTGTAATTGATCAGCCAGACAAGAATATCTGGGAACATTCACCGAAAAATTATTTTAGTTTTTTTACAGAATTTTCATTTTTTTTTTAAAAAATGTTTTTTATTTTTTTTTACATTTGCTTGATTCTGGGGTTCCCAAAGTCAGACAGACTTGACAACTTTGAATTGCTCAAATTAAGAGCCGACAGGTTCCAGAGACAAGACGGAGACTCTTCCTGTCAAGATACCTTTGTGGCTGTCATAAAGTCACTGTATCTTTATCACTATAAAACAAGAAAAATGCAGTTGATAGGATGTACATATGAACTTGGTGCTGCATTTTAGGATTGGTTCTCGCCACATCAGATAAAGCAAATACGGCACAAAGAGGGAGGAAAGAGAGGTCGAGAGGGTCTTATCGGAGGAATCAGGGAGGCAGTTGACGATGAAGATGAGATAACTTCCGAAAACAAATCCAAACATTTGAACTCGCTCATTCACACATCAACTCTTTCAAAGCACTTGATGCACAGGAAAAAAGAACAACCTCTGTACACTGACATATTTGCTGTTGGGTCAATGATCAATAAGGAAATTCAAAATAAATTTTATATATATATATATATATATATATATATATATATATATATATATATATATATATATACATTTTTCTTTAAAAAAGATTTGCTTTTAAATATATATACTCAGGTGTATATTCAGGTTCTACAGAAGACAAATGTGCCCCTTTCCCTTTATTTAAACTGGTAGGTATTGGTCTTGACATCCATTCCTGTCAAATTCTTCAGTTTTTGATTGTGGAAAACGTGATTTTACATACAGTAGGTTGACTTTTCCTTTTTTGCCACTGGACATATTGTTCTGTTCACGGTGTGGATTTCTTGCCCTCAGATGATGTACTAAAGTGTCTGGTGTTCTATTTTCTGATGACTGTAAATCAGATGTAGGCTACAGCTATCATCTGCTGGGAGCTGCTCCAACAACAGACTTGTCACAGTGTTCATTGTCTCCCTGGTGATCCATCTCACACTCCCTCTGTCTTTGCCCCTATGATAAAAAATAAAAGAAAGAATTTCAGTGTAATATCATTACAGACATTTTCCAAAAGAGTGCACTATATATTAGGACCATGTATGTTATTGTCCAATAGAAGTGATTTAGATAATAGTCAATTTTTTTTTTATTTTTTATATTTATTATTTATAATAATATGAATTGGATATTTAATTGTGGATTTAGGATGTTAAATAGTTTAATTTAAACAATCTTATTCTTTCTGATTATCTTTGGATTACTTAAATAATATTTCAAGTTATTGGAAATAAAATAATGAAAAGTATTATCAGCTTACCAGTATCAGTCAGAATTTTCATATCTACTCTTTTCTCATCTCGAATGTCTTTTGCTCAACAACAGCGATGATTATATTTGACACAACACATATTATTTGACATAATTAATTTGCGCAATGGTATGCATGACACAGGACAAGATGTTTTTCCATTTCCTTGACAGGATTTTTATACAGTTATAACTGTATGTGACTAAATTAAAGTTAGAGTCAGATGAGTCATTGACGTTGGTGTGTTGCGTAATCGTAATGGTGAGGTGGCAAGTAGCCATTGCTTCCTGTTGCCCAGGCAGACGTTTTAACAGGCCGAGCTCTAGCTGGACCCCAGGAACAGGAAGGGCCGGGTCAGTTTCCCAGCGGGGGGGGCACAGGCAGACTGTTTAAAGTGAAGTGTGATGGGAGTTTGGCCAGAGGATTAGTTTTGTTCTCTGAGGAACAGTGCAGTGGGACTAGGATCTGTGTGAACATGCTGCCCATGCTCCTGCAGTCCTGCAGTCCTCCTCCTTTTTGATCTGGCCTCTCTGAAGTTAGACAAACATGCCATTGTGGCCTTGTCATTCCTCAAGAATCTTTCAGGCTGTTCTGAGAAAAAGGCCGCCATATCCTTCAGACACAGATAGGCTCAGAAGGCAACAAGATGGCCTGTGAGGGGGGCCTGGGAAGCTCAGTGAGTATTGACGCTGACTACCACCCCAGGAGTCACAAGTTTGAATCCAGGGTGTGCTGAGTGACTCCAGCCAGGTCTCCTAAGCAAATTGGCCCGGTTGCTAGGGAGGGTAGAGTCACATGGGGTAATCTCCTTGAGGTCGCGATTTAGTGATTCTCGCTCTCAGTAGGGAGCAGGGTAAGTTGTGCATGGATCACAGAGAGTAGCATGAGCCTCCACATGCAGAGTCTCTGCTGTGTCATGCACGACGAGCCACGTGATAAGATGCACGGATTGACGGTCTCAGAAGCAAAGGAAACCGAGACTTGTCCTCCGCCACCCGGATTGAGGTGAGTAACCGCGACACCACGAAGACCTACTAAGTAGTGGGAATTGGGCATTCCAAAGGGAGAAAAGGGGATCAAAATAAAAAAAAATTGTTTGGCCTGTGCCCACTGAAACAAATTTGGTATTTTCATGGAAACGTCTGTATACACATTCTGATGATTTGTCGCAAGAGAGTGACATGTTACAGACTAGATAAAATAAACAGAGCAGATGGGCCATAGTGTTTTGTTGGACATCCTCAGTCCTCAAGGACTGTCTTGTTCAGAGCTTTGGTATTCAAACTCCGTCCAGTTCATCTTGGTCACAAAACACTTTGCGTAAAAGACATGAAATTACTTCTTACAGCTTGAACTGCACTGTATCAATGGGTCTCTCAAAGTTATGTTCTAAATAAGCTGTTAGCCCTCAACCAAAGCCAACTCTGGCTTTTTAAGTAGAGGGAGAAGTCTTACTTCATTTTCCCAGCTTCTGGATTCAATCACTTCTGGACGTCAAGCCCTGGGGTCAGTGATGACATCATGCCCTCCTCCTTAAGAGCTTGTCCAAACTGCCCATTTACCGTTACATTTGAAGCTCTCACATGATGTTGTTGAAACAAAGCATAGAAAGGATGAAATAATAACCATCGCCTTTGACAAAATAAGTATTTAGATACCATTTGAGCTGGAACAATATTTCCCTTCGTACATTTGAAGGGATCAGGACTACCACATCTTTAATGTTTACCAGGAGGCAAGTTATTCTAGCTAAAGCTCACGTCTCCCCAGAGACCATAAACACACTTGTAGTCGGGCTGCAGAACCACCATTGTTGATGTTAGTCACTTAGTTGAACGATGAGGCCTTCTACGCTGTTGGTGATCATTCCTGGGGTCTGTAAATAGCCTGTCCTGTGTTTAGATGTATAATGTGAAATTTGGAATATGCTTGCCAAATAAAAGAGATCTGTCGACATTCATTATAAGCAATGTATTTGCTCCACATACATTTGAAAAGTGTTTATCAGACTCTGAGATGGATAAACCTCATAACTACTTTTTAAAACATACCACATTTAAGCTTTACATTATATATAGGAACCATTCTATATCTCTCACATGTCCAGTTTTTACATTGTTTCAACCTAACAAGTTGTACGGAAGTAAGAGCCATTAGCATAAATCAAGATGAAGGAAGTAAATGGCTACGGGGTGGATCCAGGTGTACCACACCTGCAAGGAAGTTGTCATTGGTCTTAAATGCAGACCCTAATTGATTGACATCATATTTGGTGCTGAGGTTAACGTGTACACAAGAAACAGAATCTTGATACCCTTGATGGGAAGGGAGATGGTTCATATTCCCTCAAACGCAGGTCTCTAATGATGTGTAACAGGGGCACCCTCAGGCCATGAGAGAATTTAACACTAGCACTCCCTAATTTACGAGCAGATCCAGGGCAAAGAAGCTTTTAGAGCACCTCTCAGCTAAGGGTAAGTGGTATCATTGTAGTTAAACAGTGTCATCTGATTATTTATGAAGCTTCGGGAGGTGCATTGCCCTTTTTTTTCTTAGCCTTTCACACCCACAATCATTTCGCCTTTTGTCATCCCAGGGAAAAGAGGAAAGATGAAACACTGTGGTTGATATCTTTCATCTTCCATCCCGTGATTACACACTCCCTCTGGGATTGTGTAAAACAGGGAGCGCAAATAGATTATTTCATTGGTGGCTGATTATTATTAGCTGGGTGGAAACTGATGCACTGGGTTTGCCTCTCCCAAGGAGGCCTAGCACTTATCATAAGGCTTTCCTCCAACGTCTCGGTAATGTTTTGGCAACCTGATATTAATAACAATATTATTTTTTGATGTATGCTCACGTTAAGGTAAGCTATTATTTTTGTATCAATGTTGGTTCACGTTTGTCCTGCTAAATGGTATTAATAATGTATTGTATATTGTGAATGTGGGGTATCCCTGCTGAAAAGACCAGCTAAAACCAGCTTGAGGTGGTTTCTGGTCTTAGCTGGATTAAGATTGATACACTGGTCTCCCAGCTTGGCCATACTGGTTTTCAGCTGATTTAGCTTGTTTCCCAGACTGGACAAGATGCCATTCAGATGCTTTAGTTGGTCAGCTAAGCCATCTGTGAATATGGGGTATCCCTGCTGAAAAGACCAGCTAAAACCAGCTTGAGGTGCTTTTCTGGTGATTTAGCTGGTCTCCCAGCCTGGCCATGCTGGTTTTCAACTGGTCTAGCTGGTCTGGTAGACTGAACAAGATAGGGGGATACCTTAGCTGGTTGATTTAAACCATTTGTGAATTTAGGATGCCCTTACAGAAAAGACCAGCTAAAACCAGATCAAGGTGGTTTTCTGATCTTAGCTGGTTTAAGATGGCTTTGCTGATATTCCAGTCCAGCCTTGCTGGTTTTCAACTGGTCTAGCTTGTTTTCTTGACTGGACAAGATGCCGTGTAGGTGGTTTAGCTGGTCAACTCAGCCATCTGCATATGTCGGGTATCTTTGCTAAAAAAGACCAGATAAAACCAGCTTGAGGTGCTTTTCTGGTCTCAGCTGGTTTAAGATGATTTGGCTGGTCTGGTCTAGGTTGGCTAAACCATCTCTGAATGTAGGTTGTCCTTGCTGAAAAGACCAGCTAAAACCAGCTTGAGGTGGACTTTTGGCCATGGTCTGGCCATGATGGTTTTCTGCTGGTCTAGTTTGTCTCCTAGATTGGAGAAGATGGCTTCCAGATGTTTAGCTGTGCGCCCAGCTCAGTGATAAGTGCCCAAAACCCTCTAAAAACATCAAACTAGACCTGTCTGACCAGTGGTGACCAGTTTGGTTGCCAGTTAAAACCAGCAAATCACCTTTTGCTGGTTTAGGCATTTTAATCAGGTATTATATTGAATGTGCTCAAAAAAAAGATTTGATGCAAGATATGAATTACAAAATAAAAAAACTAACTCATCGGCGTTCATCTGTACTTGTTCTTATCACTTTTGCTATACTGTAAACATTCTCTCTAGGTGGTCTGCACATCCAAGGCATAAATATTTTCTTCACAAATATTTGCTGTTGAAGAGCGCAAATCTGTGGCCCTCCAACAGAATGAGGCTGTTTTCCTGTCAAGAATACAGTGCTCCTTAAGTAAGCTGTGATCTTGCAAGCCTTTTATCTGCCACGTCACATGCAGCACAGAGTTGTGAGCTTGCTAAAATTGCAGCTTCCTCCCTTTCATTTCCCAGCTATCATCGCAGAGCCATAAAACTTAATAGGCATTTTTCACAATGCCTCATGAGGGAACTGTCTGTATGTGTTTGTTAGTGTCTCACACTCTTTTTTTTCCATTCTCTCTCTCTCACACACTCTCTTTCGGTCTCTCTCTCGCTCTGATGTAGCTGCAATTGAAAGCTCACCTCTTTGTGTGTATCTGTCTTGTGTGACACAGGGACTTACTCAGATCAAGAGCAACATGAGTGAGCGCTTTGATTGTGACAACTGCAAGGAGTCCCTATATGGCAGGAAGTACATCCAGGCGCAGGACAATCCTTACTGCATCCCCTGTTATGACAGCCTGTTTGCCAACACCTGTGATGAGTGCAAGGAGCTGATTGGCCACGATTCAAGGGTGAGTTAAATTGCTAATTCAAGAAAAATGAGAATGCATGTTCCAAAACCATATGGTTTTCTTTCTTTCTTTTATGGAACACAGACAAAGACATTAGGTAGAATGTTAAGCGATTGAATCGCACAAAAACACGTCCAGGTGAAATTTCACCCCAAAATCAAAATTGCTTTTTTTTAAAGCTGGTAAGTTTTTTTGTATTGTGACATAAATTATTATTTTCGAGACATTTAAATTCTTAAACACATTTTCCTCCAAAATTATTATTACTGCAATGTGTCTAGATGTTTATCTTTTGATAATTACGTTTCTAATTTGTTTCTACATTTCAGTATTGAGAATGTTCCATGTGATTCTTTTTTTGCATTACGGTAATGATAGTCTCATTACCACATTATATATTTTTTTTGTTGTCTGTAGCATTTATTGTCTTGAAAATTATTTAAATGACCATATTAAACATCTCAATGCTCCTTAAAACAGGCTTAATTTTCTTAAATTAAATTATAATTTCTTATTTCATTCTCTCGATGTTGGGTGAAATATGACCCGTACATGTGCTTGATATATTTCGTAAGATTCACTGAAGCTGCTCTTTCAGTACAATGAAAATAAGAAATTGTGTGTCTGATTCATTTTATACTGTATAAGACTTCATAAAATTTGTCCACTGTATGTAGCTTTGTACAGGAGCATTTCTGTGGTAAAAATGAGATAATCAATTACATGATGAAAACTTTTGGCTTTCAGACACTTTATTGTTTGTGGTTTCAGGCTAAAACAGACCGTTAAGCAGCTGTTTTGTGAGAGTCAGGGCCACAATGTTCAAACCCTAAGACAAAATATTAGCAATAAATTGTGATTTTAATCCTTCCAAATTCTGAGGACAAATGGAATCCGTTCTAAATTATATAAAAACCAAACAATGCTGTTCATTTAGCACAGTAGTAAACTCCCCACAGGATGTCGGGAGGCTGTTACTCTATGTCCATGTGCACACTGCACAAACAAAAAGTCTGAGGGCTTAATGACAATGAATGACAGATGCTAAATTTAAAGTCACTGTTTATCTTGGCCATTTTCAGCACAGCCATAAATTTTACACAAGCTGTCTTATTACTATGTGTTTGAATATTTTACATGAGGAGTGTTCTTTTTCTCCTCACACATAAAAACACACATTAATAACAAGACCCACATGTGCTAGTGTTTGTGAGGCAGCTCCAGTGCAATTATTTGAGTCTTAATCAGACATGTACTTGGGCTTGAGTAAAAATAAAAAAAGAGTATGTCAACCCGCCTGTTAAAACCATCATAAAGTTTAAATATTCCAATAGGCAGACAGTGAAACATTGCATCCTGCAGCCAGCATGTGACTAGTAAAACCTGATGAGTTAAAGCTGAAGGGTATCTCCACCACTAGCATCACTAAACAGAATTGCTAAAACTAAGTGAATGATTGACAGGTTTTTCTGAACTTATAGTCCCATCCCAAACTTTTGTCATTGGTTATCCAATGTCTCGTTGTTGTGCTGGTCAGGGTGCTCAAACAAACAAAGCAAAGTTTTGATAGTGCCAAAGAACCACAGTGTTTTCACCTTTTGGGCAAATCATCCTACAAATGGCTTACTTATAGTTGTACCCTGTCAAAAGCTACACTTAATTTTGTGCTTAATTCAGCGCTTTGGGAACGTCTTTAGGAGTGACCAGCTGTGAATATGTTTGCAACACGTCAATGAAATTGACTAGAACCTTTATAGCCTCTGTTGGTGACATCATCAGAATGCGCCAGTACCAGGAACTATAAATAGATGTGCCACAGGTGCATTGTCAGTTCTTTTGTCCTCAGACCACTCTGTGATGTGTTTGTGCTTCTCAAGCTCTCTCTTTTCTCTTCTGATAGGAGTTAGATTTGTCAGGCAGTGTGTAGAAACCTTTTCTTTGTCTGTGTTTCATTCTGTGTGGGAAAGACAAAAATTATAATAATGAGCAATCAACAAAGCAAACGGTGTGTGTTTCCACGCTTGCGTCCTATGGCTGAATCGGACACACACCAGTTTTGCTTTGTTTGTTTGGGAGAAGTGCACGCTGCTCTTGTGTTAAGACGAGTGTGAGCATTGTGATCTGTTCACAGTAAAGATGCTGCGTACTTGTCTCGCTTACTCCCAAGATCCAGCACTCACCATTCCATCGTGGGGCTCGCCTATGGATCTGGCAAAGCGAGAGACTGTTCCGTCCCTATCACTTGCTCTCTCTCCAGATCCAGCTGGTCCCTCGTGTGTTCTCGAAGCGCACTCCGGCGCCTCTTCGGTTCAAGAGGGGCACAAGGAATCTCTTGGGTCTGTGGACTTTGAGTTGCCTACATCTGAGCATTCCTCACGTGATGACAAAGCAGTTGAGGAATTACTCGAGGTGGTTACTCGTGTGGTGGCCAGATTACAGCTAAACTGGCCACCCGAACAAGAGACCCCCAAACTATCAAAACTAGAAGACAGATTTCTGTCTGGTGGCCAGGAGAAGGGAACACAAAATCAGTCTCTCCCCTTCTTTGAAGAACTCCATTATGAGTTATCTACTCCCGTATCTTTGTGCCTAGAATACTTCCCGTATCTTTGTGCCTTCGACATCGACATATTCGACTATTGTCATGGGGGCCGTAACAGGGGGGCAGCCACCACAAAACAGACATTTCACATTGGGTGAGGGATGCTATTGCCCTTGCCTATGAGGCACGCTTCTTCTAAAAACTTTGCTGTGGGGTTCCCCTTTGCAGCATGTTTGTAATGCGGCAGGCTGGTCCTCTCACACATTCATAAGATTTTGACAGTTTGGATGTTCATGCCACTCCAGGCTCTCACGTCATTGAGTCAACATCACAAACTCATGTCTGAGACCTTTCACGTTGTTGTGAGCACAAACTACACAACCTTAAGGGGTCCAGACACCCACAGTGTGGCGGCGTGGGTATTTTAGTTTCCAAAGCGCTGAATCAAGTGAAGCATTAAGTGTAGCTTTTGACAGGGAAGATCTTGGATTACTTGACTGTAACCCTTGTTCCCTGAAAAAGCGAATCGAGATGCTGCGCTTCATTGCTGCACTGAGGATGTCCCATGACTGCTCTTGAGACAAATATACCTGACGATGTACCTATGGCACATCTATTTATAGCTCCTGGTACTGGTGCATTCTGAAGATGTCATCAACAGAGGCTATAAAGGTTCTAGTCAATTTCATTGACGTGTTGCACACATATTCACAGCTGGTCACCCCTAAAGGCGTTCCCAAGCACTGAATCAAGCGCAGCATCTCGTTCTGCTTTTCCAGGGAACAAAGGTTACAGTCAAGTAACCTGAGACGTTTCTGCATAATAAGCTGTGATAGGAGAAAGTATTTTACCTTCAAAAAAGTAACACATGTATTGTGTCCCTGTGCATCAGGAGCTGTTTTACGAGGACCGTCACTACCACGAGCACTGCTTCCGCTGTTTCCGCTGTGACCGTTCATTGGCAGATGAGCCCTTTACCAGCCAGGATGATGCTCTTCTATGCAATGACTGCTACTGCAATGAGTTCTCCTCCAAATGTGTGGCCTGTGATAAAACCGTCATGCCTGGTACGAATGACATCAGCATACCACAGTCAGTCTTAAGCTAAATCATGACAGTGCCGTCTTACTTACTTTTATTTATATTTATTCATTTAGCAGACACTTTTATCCAATGTGACTTCAAGGAATAGTTCACCCAAAAATGAAAATTCTATAATTTGCTCACTATCATGTTTTTCGGTACTTTTTTAAGTGAGGCACTGACCACTGCTATAGTATGAAAATCAGTGGTCACATCATTCTTTAAAATCCTTTCATAGTCCACAGAAGAAAGCCATATATTTTTTAAACAACATGAGGGTAAGTAAATGATGACAAAATGTTCATGTTTGGGTGAACTATTTAAAATGAGAAATGCATCCTAAGCATGCAGTCAAATGAGAAGTGCTGTAATTCAAAGTTCCAAAATAGCTCATAGAAGGCTAGAGATGAAAGTGAAGACAGTAGTAAAAGAACAATTTAAGAGGTTTTTTTGTTCATTCTTCATAATCAAATCGTGCATTAACAAGATTAAGACAAATGCTTGCTGAAAAGATGTGCCTTAAGACGTTTCTTGAAAGTTGCAAACTGTTGTGTTCAGACTGGCCTCAAGTCTGTCCTTTCTAGTGCCTTCACACCTTGGCACTCAATCCTGTTGTGTAAGACTACAAGTCTTTACACCGTATTCAAAGAGACAGCAACTCAGGACTGCAGGTATACAGGTAACATTATTATCACAAACATGAAAGAGCTAGGAAATCAGGAGAAGAGGGGGAAAAGTTGAAAATGTTCTGCCAAAGTAAATCAAATGTACCAACAGCATGACTTGGAAAGGGAGAGAGAGCAGTGAGTTCCTGGTTAGATGTATCAAAATAATTACCAGTTTGCCTGGCTTGCTGTCTCTCAGCCAAATCATAGTGTATGGCTGCCATCCAAGCCTCTGATGATAGGAGTAGATAAGCCAGTAAACTATTTCAGCAGGGCTGCATCAGCCTGAAAAGTAGTTAAAGGTCCAAGAGTTATTCCATATGATGTTTTATCCTATTGACGTTAAATGATTTGTGACTGTTATTTGTCTCACAATTTACTCACCCTCATGTTGTTCCAAACCTGTATGATTTTCTTTTGTGGAACACAAATGGAGAAATTTTAAAGAATTTTTAATGAAAAAGCATATTATGACCAGGGACTGTAAAGGTCCAAAAAGTACAAATTAGCACCATAAAAGTAGTCCATCCAAGTCTTCTGAAGCTATATGACCTAACAGGCCAAAAGTTGTGGCTATCAAACCTAAATGGCTCAGCTGTTGGCCATGTAATTTAAAAAATTGGCAAGCTTGTATTTATTTACAGTGACCTCAATATATTTAGAAAATATTTGGACACTGAAGCCACGCTTAAAAGTATGAATGTCATTTTAATTTGATAAAAAAATATGTCAAACCAAGTATCTGCTATTTTAAGGAAAGACAGCAAGCACACTATTGAAGCGAAACATTCCACTAATACAATGTTTGATCGGTTTTAAATTTTAAAAAAATGTAACTGTTCAAAATTAAGAAACATTTTAAGAAAACCTTTCGTATTTCTTCAGAAGACTTGGAATATATTGCATGAATCAACTATTATGGTACTTTAATGGTGCTTTTTAGAGCTCTTGGTTACTGTATACTTTTAATGTATGAAAAAGAGCAACATGAAATGTTTCAGGATTTGTACTTGTGTGCTCAGCAAAAGAAATCGTCATACAAGTTTGGGACCTACATGGAGGTGAGTAAATGATAACAGAATTTTCATTTTGGGGAGAGTTATTCCTTTAAAGTGAAAGGTCCCAGAGCCGGTGCACAAATCAATTTCCATTGAGTTGTGATTGAACAATTGCATAACTGATTGTTACTAAGTAACCTGTCCTAAAACAAACATGGTGTATCATGTTATTTGCTTCCCAGTTTTAAGAATATTTAAAGTCATTTAATTCAGTGTCTTTAATTCAATTCAGTATCACAATTTGGCTTTGATAGCGATACGTTTTTTAACTATACAAAAACATTTATAGCAATCAATAACTCACAATATACCGTATACCTTGATGTCCAAGACCAGTAGGTTTTAAGCAGCCGTTGCAAAGCCAATATTTCTGGCCAAGATCCACCTTTTTTCACGCCAGAAAAAAATGCATGGAATTGATGGACCGGTGTGTACATTGTGCCATAACAAAGAATTATGTTTCACTATGAGAAAATGGATAAAAGAGATTTTCAGTTATTATATTTATTTTAGTTGTAAAGTTATAGATCTTGTGATAAAATGTTCTGAGATGTCTATATTAGGGGTTTTAAATCTGGGGTTCCGGGGGGCCACAAGAGGGTGCTATAAGCTCCAGGGAAAATGTCAAAGAAAATCATTTTAAAAACAAATAAAAATAATAATTAAAAAGTAAAGGTTAAGCAAATTTGACATAATTCTAAGGAGTACAACAATGTTCAAGTGGATTTAAATATTTTGAAAAGGGGTCTTTTGCAAGGGAATCCTCATATTTGGGGGAAAACCACTACTCTAAATGGTTGTAAAATAGAAGACTTTTTTAATTGTTTGTTTAAAAAGTTAACCCTCTCTCTCTCTCTCTCTCTCTCTCTCTCTCTCTCTCTCTCTCTCTCTCTCTCTCTCTCTCTCTCTCTCTCTCTCTCTCTCTCTCACTTCCCTCTCTCTCTTTCCTCTCTCTCTTTCCTCTCTCCCAGGCACCAGGAAGCTAGAGTATGCTGGCTCCACATGGCATGAGGGCTGTTTCATTTGCAAAAGCTGTCAACAGCCAATCGGCTCCAAGTCCTTTGTCCCAGATAAAGATGAACACTACTGCGTACCCTGTTATGAGAACAAGTTTGCACCACGCTGTACTCAATGCAAACAGGTTAATGGGACTACACACTGCTTCTCCCTCTGTAATACGTAACCATGTGTTCTTCATCAGCCCACACACACACATTCCTCCACGAAAATCAGGATTTTGACCCCATTTCTCCTTCCTGTTGTATATCGGAATCTCTCATGCTGGTTACAGATTAACTCGGGTTGTCAATTTCACATCCTGTTTAGACAGACCAAAGTCTGTTTGGAGGTGGCAGTGTCTTGGCTCTACAGCTCAATAAAAATCAAACAAAAAATATTTATTGTCTAATACATCTTATGGATCATATGATCATTTGTACATTTGTAGCAGGTCTTAATGGAGCTCCTAATGCAAGTTCACAATGAGCATATTCACATCATCCCCACTAGTCATTATGATAAGGATACATAAACAGGCATTACCAACCTACATTCAACAATTCTTATAGTACCCCTCTTTTTTTATGTCTAGGAGAACAAAGAACCAGAACCAAGTCTCATGCTATAGTACTTAAGGATAGCAAGCTCTTCACCCACTTCCACATCCTTAACATACTTTATATGAATGTAATGTCAATTCCCATTTCCCACTGAAATTGTGAATTTCATTGTATTAGATAACAAAATATCAAACCAACATAATGTTAGTTTGCTATTAGAACTAAGAGAGCACATTTTAAGAGATAGTTCACCGTAAAATCTCTCTTAATTTGCTCATCCACATGCCATCCAAGATGTGAATGATTTTCTTTCTCCTGCTGAACACAAACAAACATTTTTAGAATATGTCAGCTCTGAAGCTCCAGAGGTGTATAGTAACTAAGTACAAATACTTAATTACTGTACTTAAGTACAGTTTTTTAATATTTATACTTTACTTGAGTATAAATATTTGTTTGGACTATTACTTTCAAATCACTACATTTTGAAGAGAAAATTTATACTTTTACTAGAATAAATTTCTCCAGACAATTTAGTTTCTAAAAAATAAAAGCTGCCATGAAGTCGGCTGGTGCGGGTCCTGATGCTGCGATACCACCTGCCTGATGGTAGATGTGAGAGCAGCCCATGTCTCGGGTGGATTGAGTCTCTGATGATCCTCCAAGCTTTTTTCACATACCGCCTGGTATATATGTCCTGGAGGGAGGGAAGCTTACCTCCGATGATGTGTCTGGCAGTTCGAACCACCCTTGGCAGGGCTTTGCGATTGAGGGCTGTTCTGTTGCCATACCAGGCAGTAATGCAGCCAGTCTGGATGCTCTCTACAGTGCTGGTGTAGAACCGTGTGAGGATGTGGTGGTTCATTCCAAACTTCCTCAGCCGTTTCAGGAAGAAGAGGCGCTGGTGAGCCTTCTTCACAACGGCCTTAGTGAAGACGGACCATGTGAGTTCCTCAGTGATGTGGACACGGAGGTATTTGAAGCTGCTGACTCTCTCCACCAGTGCTCCATTGATAGTGATGGGGCTGTGTTCTCTGTCTTTACTCCTTAAGTCCACTACAAGCTCCTTGGTCTTGCTGACGTAGAGGGAGAGGTTGTGCTCCTGACACCATAGTGTGCACCTCCTCTCTGTAGGCTGTTTCATCATTGTCAGTGATCAGATCTACCGCCGCTGTATCATCAGCAAACTTAATGATGGCATTGGAGCTATGTGTTGCCACACAGTCGTGTGTACAGGGAATACAGGAGTGGACTGAGAACACAGGCCTGCGGGGCTCCAGTGTTGAGGGTCAGTGATGAGATGTTGCAGCCCATTCTAGGAAGTCCAGGATCCAGCTGTACAATGAGTTGTTTAAGCCCAGAATCCAGAGTTTCTCATCAAGCTAATGGCACCCTAAGCCCTTGCCATCTTTCTCTGAATGCAGAATTTGGTGACGTAAGTTAGTGTAGACCGATGGGGTGCTAGTCAGCAAGTCCATGAGGGTGCATGAGTTTTAAAACTGTGCATTTGGGACAGACTTCTAGACTACAATCAGATGACACATTTTTATATACATGCAGTTTTACAATTTTTGTATTTTAAAAAGTCATGACATTGATAGGGTAAAAGAACACACTTTAATCTCACACGTGAATATTTGTATTTATTAAATAATTTCAAGCAACACTGACAATAAAGAATTAGATAATTTAATCAAGAACCTCTGAAAAACAAACCGCACATATAACTACAGCAACAAAACCCCATTGTTTATATATTCAGAGAAAAAATAAACATGATTTAGACACATGGGTGGTTACAGGCAGGTGCTTAAGACAGTATATGTGCCTGTGTTTCTTAAAATAGCTGCCTCTTGGTTTGATATGTTGTTATCTAATGAAGTTACATTCATACATTTAAGTTTGGCTTAATTTACAATTCTGTTTGGTGAGAAAAATTATTTGAACACTTACAGTAAGAAATTGTAAAGTTACATGGCCAACTGCTGAGCTATTTAGGTCATGTAGGAACAACAGAGGGTTGGTAAATGCCAAATCAATAATTGTGCATGTAATTTATTTTCCCACCAAGTTAATTGGTTTGGGTCATATTATATTATATATCAGAAGCACTTGCTTACAAGTTACGTTATGTCTTTGATGAATTCAGGCCTTAGCAAAAGGTGGTGTGACCTATAGGGATGAGCCATGGCATAAAGAGTGCTTCGTCTGCACAAGCTGTAAAATCCAGTTAGCTGGCCAACACTTCACTTCCCGTGACGACAGCCCATACTGCATCAAATGCTTTGGCAACCTGTATGCCAAGAAATGTGAAACTTGTAACAAACCCATCACAGGTAAGAGGAACATTGTAATTAATAAAAATACCAGTGAGACATTAAACCAGCTTAATGTTTTTGACGAAATTATTCAATCCTTTATGGTATAGGTTTTGGCGGAGGGAAGTACATCTCATTTGAGGACCGACAATGGCACCAGCACTGCTTCACCTGCTCTAGATGCTCTGTTTCCCTGGTGGGTGCCGGCTTCTTCCCCGAGAGAGACGAGATCCTCTGTCGCAGCTGCAACAGCAATCTATAAAACAGAACTCCCATATACACACGTTTCTTTATTATTACAAATACACATGCTTGCATATACATGCACACGTCTCTTATTTCCTCTCTCACGATACGCCCATGCTGAGAGAAACAGCAAATCACACAAAGCTCTCTAAGCCAAAATATTCAAACATAGAAGGCTCCACAAGCACAAATGCAAAACACTGGAGGATTTACCCACTGTTTACCAAGTACAGTTTGTTTTGGCAGAACAGGCTAGCTGGTTTCCAGTTGGATAAATGAGACTTAGATGCACCAAAGATTGGTTTTGAGATGTGAAAGCAATGCAGCAATGGGCCTTCGTAGTGCCTTCGACTCTTTTTTTTTTTTTTTTCATTACACAATCCAGAATCAACACTCCATAAATTTGTAGGTTTCTATGCAGAGATAAAAATATCACTTTTATTTCCTTGAGTCTGTCTACTAGTTTTCCCATCTTTGCTATTTTTCCTGGACAGCCAGAACAGTCATTTGGATGGTAAGAGCTATTAATGGGTTGATGTAGTGTTTGCAGCCTGTAAAAGATCCCTTTATAAACACCAGAAGGTCAGAAGGTTTGAGGTTCTGTTAAAGTGGCTGAAAACCTAGTAGTGTTCCAACTTATCTATGCCAAGCAAAGTGTAATAACAGGAGGGAATGAATTATTGGTTTTGTTTGCCTGGGTACATGTCAATGAGTTACACTTTGAGAAGCAGCGACTCAAAGTCAAAGATCTAAACATTAACACAACATGCAGTATGTGTCAATAAACCAGATGTTGAACAATGTAGTTAATTGAGCTCTTTTCCACTGAGGATTCGGCAGTGCTTGTTTTAGGGCGTTGTTTTCTTAGCAAAATGTGTCCTTTGCATCAAAATAAAATTCAATGCACATGCATTCAAACTAATGGAGTCTTCCACAAATGCATTGCAATAACTGTCAGAGAGGTTCAAAGATGTTTTTGAAAATGAAGTTTGATGTGCATTTTGTATACAGGTGGAAGACGGACTTGCATTTGCACTATGGCTTGAATTATCTGTAGAAGCACAAAAACTCCAAGATATAGCACGAATACACTGTATATACAGTACACAACATATGTACTATTCTTTGTTCATGTTCTATTCTTACATTTTTTTATATAATTAATTGTCTGCATTATGGCATCTACAGTCATCATTTCTTATTTGTTTACAAACATATGTCTTCTCTGTGTTAAGAGTGAATGAAAGATCAAAAAATGTATTACATTGGTGTCATTGTAAAAGGATAGTATGCATGTTGTCCGACTTTGTTCTTTTTATTCCAGTCCAGCTTAGACAATGATCATTGTTTATTTTTTATTGATGGCAATTTTACTAGTTTGACACTCAAAATACTTCTAAATGCATAACTATATATTTACTATAAGCTTTGAAACAGGAGATTTAACAGTTGGCTAATGATTCAAGCTTTGGATGAATTAATATTTTGGTAAAATATTAATTTCATTTTTTTCAATGTTTTTATAGATTGTTTGTGATTAAAAACAAATTATAAACTAATTAAATAATAATGTCATTTTTTCTAAGAATAGATTCCGCAGAAGCACCAAAAAGATATGTGTAAGTGAAATAAAAATACCATCTCGTTGATTCAGTTTAGGCGAAAGAATTTCAATTATATACCCAAGCGCCTACTACCCACAGAGGTCTTCAATCTTAGACTTATTTGGGGGTACCTTGTGCCTCTACATGTGTGTGCTAATGTGCTGAGTGTGCTATTTCTTCGCCTTGATGAGGTATAGGAACTCAAAACAAACACGCGGCCAAATCTGCTCCCTCTCAACACCATTGAAGGTCTTCCTCCCCTTCTCTTTTTCAGCTATTTCACCATAGAAGGAAATGGAAGAGAAGAGCGGGAGATGGTGGGGGAGGGGAGTGAGCCCTTATGGTGAAAGGAGGGAGAGCACATGGGAGAAAAAGGCTGAAAACTAAAATGAAACGAGGAGAAAGAGAGGGAAGTTTTTTGGAACCAGTCCATAACACTTCCATTTGGGGTTCAGTTACATATATAGTGCATAAATTTATGGGAAAAAAGAAAGGGCTAGTATAAGGCAATGGAGGAGGGTTAACAGAATCGTATGGTGTGGCAAAAATCTTGCTTATCGAAAAGGAGGAGACCGGAACCGGGTGAACAATCACAAAAACATTTAATCAGACACAACTCAAACATTGATGCACACACACAGCTCCGTGTGCATATCTCTCTCTCTCTCTCTCTCCCGAACTGGCTTCTCCAACTCCTCCTTATACACCTCCCAGCTGATTGGTGTAACTCATCACCAGGCGTCCATTCTTTTGGCCTGGCTCAATTCAGGCAGGGGAACAATACGGCCTGACTAACCCCACCCCCCATTCCTGGAGGGGATGTGTTGCCCTTCCAGCAATTCCACAGCTGGCTGGTCTCCCCGCCTCCTGGGAACATGAGCAGGATGAGGTGAGAGAGTGGGAGAGCCTGAGAGAGAAGAGAGAAAAGAAAGAAAGAAAAAAAAAATCTGGTTCCCGACTACGCCGCCCACCCGGTCCTCAGCCAGCTGGAACACCTCTGTCAGCGACACTGGGCGATGGCACTGGACTTGCTCAGCTGTCCCATGGCCACCACCTCTTGGCGGTCGGCAGAGGGCTCCTCCACCTCCTTGCGGACCACATCAGTAGCCTGCTGATGAACTGCTCTATAACCACCTGATCGTGTATTCTCGGCATCGCGTTCTTGCGAGGTCTCCAGGACAGCGTGGTCCTACACGTTCATTGCATCTTTTATTTTCATATTGAAAATATATTGTGACTGAAGCTATCAGTCCCCAATATTCACCCTAACACATTCTTTTGTGTTCCATGGAAGAAAGAAACTCATATGGTTTAGAAAAACTTGGGGGTAAATAAATAAGTTTTATTTTTGGGTGAACTGTGCTTGAAGTGTAGCCAAAAACAGAGTGGTCATAAATGTATTGTGATACAAATTCTGACTGATGTTCTTCTAAGTAAATTTTCTTCAAACATAACATTGCTGATGTTCAGAGGCTGAAAAGTTGGCAATGTTTTCATTTTAAACCTAAATATACAGTATTCAGCAATATCGCTTATGTAATTTGTGCAAACAGAATTAGGCAGGATTCCTTGAAATCTAGTACTTTAATGCTTATGTATCCAAACCATGCATAGCCCATCAAGAGAGACATCTAGCATAAGAAAGTTTGACATCTAAAAGCTTTGTTTATTAGGTGCTGAAATGTTCATAATAACTAGCATCACTGTTTTCTCCCACCTGTCAAATAAAGCCAGATGCTCTATGAAAATAACAGTCAATTTAGTGAACACAGTGCTGGTTCCCATGATGACACTGAGTGGAGGATAATGAAGCACTGTGGGAAACAATAGCTTGTTTAGTTTTGGGGTTTTCTTCAGTTTCATGTCCCTTGATCAAATTATTTATCAAAAATGCTGTCCTATTTGTGTCAGGATTTGGCCACTTCTAGACATAACATATCAAAATCCATTGACCAGACACCCGATATTGGTTTGTATGTCTGGCTCTTATTATTAAGATGCATTTTCAACTCATGCCAGAGACATCATGCTAAATTTGTCCATAAAATCGGTGGGGGGCTAATGGAACTTAAACGCTCATTAAAAGTGGGACTTCAGCTCAACAGGAAGTGGCTCTATAAAGCAGAGTTTAGGCCTTCAGTTTAGCTTCATATTGCTTCCATATGCTCTGGATTCAGGATTCAGAGAGATCCATAACTATTACCATAGAATCCAGTAAGTTTGGAAGCTATGCGATAACAAGTTGGTCACACCACATGACAAACCCTTTCTCGCAATTTGTACAGTATTGTGCACAGTGTCAAATTCGGAAGTTTTCCTTTCAAAGCACAGTTTAGCGCCTCATTTAGAGTTTGCATGTTCTTAATTGTAATTCCCAGAAATGCATTTAATCTTGTTTCAATTAAAGAGGCCTCTTAATGTAGTTTACCCGAATAAAGCCTTAATAAAATCTATGGATGAGTTGAGTAGAGAGATCAAGGGCATATTTGTGGGGAAAATGGTCTATTTGGTCTCTGTCAAAGACCATAAAAACACAAATAGGGCATATATGATGGCTAAACAAAATAACTGTCCATAGCAATTTGGGAGCTAAGGAGATTTGCAGCTGGTGAGAAACCTCATTTCGCAATTCATGTTGATTGCGCATTTCAACCCAAATTCTTCCATGTGTCATGACAATAAGAAAGGAAAACGTAACATTTACTGTCATCAATGATGTCATAGCAGATATAGTATCTCTTAAAAACAGCTGCTGTTTACAGTATGACGAATTTCCAAAGGCAGATGTCTAGACAAGCTTTCAGAATTATTTGTAAGCTTGATTGGTGTTACACAGAGTCAGTTATTTTAAACAAACCATTAAAAAGCAATAACTTGACTGTTCTCTGATATCATTTCAATCCAAGATGACAGAATAAGTAATCTGGTAACTATTGACAAGAACACTTGCTGATTTTATAAGTCGCATGGGAGACTCCCTGGCACCACTACATGTCACAGCTGTTTGGTTGTGAGGATTGAGTAGGAGGGAACTGGGAGGGAAGTGTTGGCCCTAACACTTACAAAAAAGTAACTCTGCATTAATATTTTTTATTTCAGACAATGTACCAAGGTAACACCATGGTATTCTTTGAAGTATGGTAGGTGGTTGCCAGGGCATTGCTATGCTCTTGCTAAGTTTAGTGGTTTTTACTGCATCACTATGGTGTTCTGGGGGGGGGGGTTCTAGGGTATTGCTAGGTACCCCCAAGTCTCTGAAATTATTCTTGTTCCTAGATCTGGCTTGTGTCCCTCATTCAACATAAGCCTATGAGTTTTTCATAATTTATCTGGCTAAATCATTGTCTAATCACTTAGAAAGTACTAGCACTCTTCAGTGTTTCCTGCAACATTTTTCAGCAGTGATGCTCTGCCACTACTGAATCCACATAAAGTTATTTTGTAATAAATATTGAACAGAGTTTTGACTAAGCAGTCTACAATTAAGGCAATGGAATAAAAACTGTTTATTTAATAATAATTTGTGTATCTATTTACAGCTGAAGTCAGAAGTTTACATATACTTAGGTTTAAGTCATTAAAACATTTTTTTTACACCAGTTCTGTCTGGAGGAATGGGCCAAAATTCCAACATCTTATTGTGAGAAGCTTGTGGAAGGCTACCCAAAAAGTTTGACCCAAGTTAAACAATTTAAAGGCAATGCTACAAAATACTAACAAAGTGTGTGTAAACTTCTGGTTCACTGGGAATGTGATGAAAGTAATAAAAGCTGAACTAAATCATTTTCTCTACTATTATTCTGACTTTTCTCATTCTTAAAATAAAGTAGTGATACTAACTGACCTAAGACAGGGAATGTCTTAAATATATTTGGCTAAGGTGTATGTAAACTTCTGACTTCAAGTTAAAGTCAGAAGTTTACATACAAGTTAGCCAAATATATTCCAAATCTATAATGACTGAGAGGCTATTGGGCTGTGGATGCCTCCGATGATGTGTCACGTGACAGCCAGTTATGTTTTTCAACCTCTGGTGTGCAGACAATGATTGCACAGTTTGAATGCTGAATTATTTAAAAATCAAAGCATCCTGAAGAATTCCTATAAACCGTAGCGTTTACTACCTCATGGAAAGTGAACCTGCCCGGGCAGAATTGCTCATTTTCCATTGATTAAGTATAAGCCTACTATGTTGCAGGCTGTGACGGAGATTATTTTTGTTCGACTTTAATGTGATTTTATCATTTGAAAATCTATGTATTGTAATATTTAGGCACATAGCTCACTGTGTTTTTTCTCTGCTATTTGAGATTGTGTATGACTCATTCATGGCAATAAACGTTCTTGATTCCCGAGTCCCAATAAATAACAGAATAACTGTTCATGGACTCTCACGGTTAACCAAATATTACAAAAGGTTACCGTGCACATATTTGGGGTATTACATTTTTCTTTATCATTAAACTTTAAATGCAAGCAGGACTTAAACATTTTAAAGTCCTCTATACTACTGCATGAATTCTGTCTTTTAAATGAATTTAAACCATCAGCTTTGTACACCGCCAGGGTAAACTGCACCTGACACTGTTCTCTGTAGTCCTTTAAATAAACACACTGCACCTGTGAGATGCAGATTCCCTGAGCGCGCACTCGTGTGACTATGCTCGCGCAACTGTCGTCCAGCATGCATTCGGCCGAACAAATGTTATTTCACATTTACCTAATTTATCCTTCAACTCACAATTAGGCTGCTTTAGTTAGGTCTTCTGGAACCAGAAACCAGAAGCACTGATCGTGATCTATATCTCTGCAATTAATTAAATGGCATCTATGCTAATATTATTCTATTTGTTTCCCTGTCTCAACCTCGGGAGTCCTATACTGAGGTCTCCAGAACTGGTTGGATCCAGCTCCATTCCTGCTTCGTGTTGGACTCCACTGCTACATGTCTCTGAGTGATGATGACTAAATGCAGCCAGTGCAAGCCACACATCACTTCAGTCTATCACAATGGACCTCAGAGGATGAACTGATGCCAACTCCAACCATAAGATAAAGGATACTTCATACACTGTAAAAAATAAAATTACCATTTGTCCAGCGTACTGTGATTTTTGAGTCACATATATTAGGAATTGTGAATAACTGTGAATCTACATAAAAATACATGTTAATCCAACAGAATGCTACAAAATGTCACACTACATGTTAAACAATGTTTTCTGGACAAACGTTTTTATGTTGACCGGCAAAGCTGGGAGCAAAATAGTTTGCGCATGCGTGATGAGAAAAAACATTGCGCCAAATGCACAGGGTTTCCTTCTCCATTTTGTGCTTTAGCTTCTCGTTTTATCGGTCCCATGTGGAATTCGCTCAATCCTGATTCTACGAGGATCTAAATATTGCCCTACTGCTGTAGGTGAGTATTAAAATTACTTTGAATTTCATGCATGCAATGAATTGTATATTCCTGAGCTGACGGTGTTTTATTCAGTGGTGATTTCGTTGACGAATAATTTTCGTCACTGAATTTTTTACAGACGATAACTAAATAAATAAACCGTTTTGAATGGGAAAAAACTATGACAAAAATCTGAAGTTTTCGTCAACAAATAAAAACTAGACGAAAGTGTTAGATATGGAATATTTGGGAAGAGATCCAGTCAGAGCATGTCCTGGGTTTGTGATATGTGCTTGCAGAAAACTATGAGAGCCTGGCCACTACCTATTACGTTTAAAAATTTTAATGTTTAAATGTATATTAGCTGTTTCTATGTGCAGTTTCAAAGTTGAAATTTCACACACGCATAAAGACGCGCCGATTTATGTTTCTGCCGGTGGATGCTCTACGTAAATTTGGTCCGTTGGTACCTATGGTTGCTACACGTGAGTGCTCGGCATTCTCCGTGAGTGCTCGGGCCCTGAAGCACCCAGGGGATCGGCGCCTGCACGCATATGTATACGTATATTTGTGCTTATAGAACAATAATTCTTAAAAGATTTCTTTGTACATCATATGATTTTAAATATGGGGACATAAAGATATTGTTTAGGTGTAAAATGTGACTCTTAAATGCATTACATTCTATATTTTATAATAAATGTAATTAATATAAAGTTGAGATTCTTACAATTTAAGGTTCTAACTGATCATTTTCTATTTTCCAGGATGATCCAAGCACTTAATGCAGTGTAAAAACTGCAAATTCAGCAGTTCAAGTGAAGATGTCCTTCTGAAGCACTACCAGCTGCATCACCAAAGACTTTCTAACTGGCCTTGCATTCATGCGGAGTGCGTTTGTGTTTTCAGAACTGCAGGTGCTTTAAGATCCCACCTATCTAAATCACACCCCATCAGTGACACGGTCAATCGAGAACTTTCAACATTTAATTGTGAATTGTGTGAATTCGAGAGATTTGTAATGAGAATTTATTTTTTAGTCAGCAAATTCAGTGCAGTTTGATATTGTTTTGAATGTTAATGGATCTGGTTTTGCCTATGATTTTTTCTAAAGACATCTGAAGTAAATTTGGACAACTATTTCCATGTCTACATTTTAGTTTAAATTGTTAATTAAAGGGAAAGTTCACCCAGAAATGAAATTGTCATCATTTACTCAACCTCAGGTTGTTCCAAACTTGTCGCGAGTTTCTTTCCTATGCTGAACACAAATTAAGATATTTTAAAGAATGTTGGTAACCAGACAGTAGACAGTAGAAGTAGACTTCATTTGTGTTTTGGAGAGGAAAGCAGCTTGCAAAGATTTGGAATAACATGAGGGTGAGTAAATGTTGACCAGAATTTATTTCTGGGTGACTATCCCTTTAAGATTTCAATAACACTTAGAATTGACAAAATATTTTATACATTCTTAATGCAATGTTTACAATTTGCATGTGTTCAGAACTGAAATAAACGGATGAAGGAATAAGAACATGTTTGTCATTTGTAAATAGATGTAGAATCACTATATATATGAAAAGGATATGTGCCGATGCTTTATTTGGCCAATTAAATTTTTACATCCAGGAAACAGAAAAAAAATAATAACCTCAACAACAGTAATTGTTGTTTCAATTGCTGTGACAAGAATATATTTATTTGCAAAATACGAAGATCAAAATAGCATGAACGAACAAATTTACGTTGGCTAAACAAGGTAGTATTAATGAAAAGAACTAAAAAATAATTGTTGAGACAACTCAAAAGTCTTACTGCATCAAGTTGCCTCATATTTTTATGTTTTCTCAACTATTTATTTTTTACAGTGTATGCCATTGCCTGAACCTCCATAGACTTATAGGGTATACTGAAATTACCAGCTGGTTGAACTGCAATCCGCCTCACTGATCTCTGCCTGCATCACCTCGGTCTACTGATTGAATTAATGATTGAATTAATGACATTTCTGTACTCTTTTGAACTGGTTCTTATAATGAGTATTTTAAAACACTCAAAAAACTCAAAAGTTACCAATTTAAATCTGTCTGACAAAACCTTTACTGACTGACTCAACATTTAACTCACTTACTGAACTGAAGTTATTATTACTTTCAGAAATGAAGCAAGACCTGTTTTGAATACTTAAGATTAGTTCACATTAATGTTAAAGTGATTGATTAATTGTTTGTATATATATATATTGTTTGTTTCTTTGTTTTAACTTATAAATCAATAAAAAAAATTATTGCAAAAAAAAAAAGAGATTAGTTAAACTTAGTCAGTATTCCTGACAGGTTGTTCATGTGACAAGGTGTAGTTTAAAAGACATTTGCAACAGTAATGAAGGTTTTTTTGTAATAAATTATATTTTAATTAAGATGTATTGTTGAATCGTTTTTGTTTTATTAAAATGTTTTGTATTTATTTGTTTTTAAACTTAATATATAAGGCTCAACCTGGGCTCCCCTACTGCAAAAACAGAAATCTGTAGTAAACACTGACACATCCCTACATTACAAGTCACACAAGTCTGCGATATCAGCAGTGTTGGAAAATGTAAACGCAAAGTTTCTTACTTAGGGTTAGGGGGTTGTTCAAAGCACCAATGCCACTGTGTGGTCTAGTTGAACATGTTGTGGGCGTTAATGTTAATGCATTAATTACTGAGATGGGAACATATCTCAGTACTCAAGGGGGCAATAGAGTTTCCTTCAAAAGTCATTAAACTCCATGTGATATTATTCTGGTGAGTACAGTGGCCCAGAGGTGCACAACCCAATTTACAAAGCAAACCAAAGTTCACAACACAAAGAAATTAAGCCACAACACTTAAGAAATTAAGCCTCATACATTTTCAGTCTGTGTTTTAGTAAGTCTTCTAATTTTGGCTTCAACATCTGCAGATGAAGCTACATTTATTTTCTTCTGTACAAGTCTTCCATGGTTGTTCATATTATCATAGCTGAACAGCTAGTTCAAGTAGCCAAGCCCCACACTCACACTAAAGGTTTAGATAGAAAGAGATGGGTTGCGCTGAGCGGCCACTCTGTTTTGATAGTGCCTCCGAGGCTTTTGGTGGAGGTAAAAAAAATGGCGTCATTGTAGTTGTCAATGCATAATAAACTGGGAACGTTGACATAAAAAAAACACTTCACCTTTAATTTCTTTGTGTTGTGTCTCAATACATTTTTGTTGTGGCTTCATTTATTTATGTTGTGGCTTCATTTAATTGTGCTTTAGATTAATTTCTTTGTTTTGTGGATTAAATTCTTTGTGTTGTGGCTTAATTTATTTGTGTTTTGTCTGGGTTTATTTGTTATGTGGCTTAATTTATTTGTGTTGTGGCTTGATTTCTTTATGTTGTGAACCTTTATTTGCTTTGTAAATTTCATTGTGTTCTGCACCTCTGGGCCACCAGAGGTGCAGTAAGTTGCTATAAATATATTGACTTTAATCTACAGCAATTTTCTCTTCAAACTGTTGCTCAACCTTCACTGTAGTTGGCTTGAAAAAGAAAACTCACCATAGAAGTAAACAGTTAACACTAATGTTCATGAAGTGCCCCTTGTGGGACATTGTTCGGTCTGACATATTTTGGAACATAACTATGCATGAAATCGAGCTTGTGTAGCTAGAAACGTCTGCAATTCACATACATGTGTAGAGTATGTTTTGGCCTTAAAGACATTATAGCCTATAAAGAGAAAGAAAATTATGATTCTGTTTTGAAGTAAAATCAAATAAACACAGAGCGGTACTCACTGTTTAGCTGATTTCTCTCTTTCTCTTTTCTTCATGTACAGTATATGCACACATCATATCTGGACATTTGAGATCTCTACAGGCTACATCATAATTTTGAGGTTTGTTTAAACTAGCGAGAGACATGAACAGAGGGGTAGGATGAGGAGGGAAAAGGAATTATGGAAAAAAAATAGATGACCTTTCAATGTTGCTTCTGTGAAACGTGGCACTAGGCATGTGCAGTGTAAAATCATGCAGTACATTCCAAGGGTTTACACATAATCTTAGAGAAGATCTCTACTGGCCTCTGTCAAGGTTTGGTTTAGAAGGGGTGTCCACTAGACACAGTGCCCTGGCTTTGACCAAGGACGTGTCTGTGCAGTCAACATTTGGAAATGAAGAGTTTGTATATGCAAATGAAAAGGAATTAAAGGGATCACACTCATGTTGTTCCAAATCCATATGACTTTATTCTGTAGAATGCAAAAGGAGATGTTGGGCAGTATCTTTTTTACATGCAATGGAAGTGAGTGTTGACTGAGGCTGTTATTGTAACTCAGATCTCCATTTGTGTTCCACTGAAGAAAGTAAGTCATATTGGTTTGGAAAATCATTGGATGAGTAAATGATGAGAATTTTCATTTTCGGGTAAAAAAAAATATCCCTTAAAGAAGGTTCTGACCAAATAAATTTATGGTCTCATGAAGAATGGGATTTTGTTCAAAATCTATTCCTGAGAGGAATTAAAACTGGGCACAAGGGCTGTTACCCCATCAATATTAGTCAAGTTCAAAAGCACAGTCAGCATCTTTGATATTTTTGTCAGGGACAACATCAGTGAGGTCTAGTACAGCAAAAGGATCCAGATTTGTTTTTGCTGCAGACATCTTTCAAAAACTCATCACTCTTGATTGCTGTCATCACGATGGTGATCTTTGGAGCTGCAATATGAAATGAGAAAATGTGATGTGTAGTTCAGTGGCAAAACACAAAATCTGCTGTGTAAGTCTTAAGTGACACCCTCAGGCTTGATGTTTAATGGTAAATGTTTGGAAGCTGTGTCCGTGGTTTAGCCTTGCCCAAAATGTATTCCACCACCACCTCTCTCTCTCTCTCAATCTCTCTCTCTGAGGTCAAGACTTGTCTTGCCTGTGGATGGACTATGATGGTTTGAGTGGTTAAGAAACAATCCATTCTCCAAGCCGCCATTACTGTGAGTGAAAAAGTGTTGTGTTTTCTAAATATAACAACCTGTCAGGGCTTACAGAAAAATACCAGAGCATCATCAATTACATTGGTGGCAGTATATGACCAAAACCCTACTTGGCAAAACTGTCCTTCTGATTCCCGGACATACATATGTTGTTGCATTTTGTCAAGCTGAAATGGCTGAAACTGAACATTGTTTATTTTTTTGTATGATAAGCTATTGTTATAATTGTGACTTTGTCTAAAAAGGAATAGTTATTTAAAAAAATGAAATTCTGTCATCATTTACATGCCCTTATGCCATTCCAAACACATATGACATTCTTATTTTTGAGGAATACACAAGGAGAAGTTAGGCAGAGCAAAAAGTGCAGACTTCTTGTGCAAAAAAAACTTTACTGATTCTATAAGTGAACCTCATGGGACACATTAAATTAATAAAAAAAGGCATGCCATCTTTACATTTGCAGGCCATCAGGATCAGTTTGTATTTCACCAGTAATTGGTGTATTACTGCTGGTATCATAAACTCCCAGACATGCTTTGAGTACTGGGATGCGTACCTGGTGGTGTTCACTGAGACATGGCTGCATTTTGATGTCCCCAGCTCACTGATTGAACTTGATGGCTTTTCCCATATACGGGCAGACAGGAACGAAACATCGAGAAAAAGCAGAAGAGGGGCATATGTGTGTATGTAAGAGACAGCACACGGTAAGAGAAACGGTGTTTAGTCATGATGTAGAACTTTTGTGTTTATCGATGAGACACTTTTATCTTCCATGGGAAATTGGGAACATTCTAATATGTGTAGTATATGTACCACCGGGAGGGAATGCAGTTATAGCCTCAAGTTGTATTACAGACTGTGTTCATCAGTAACTGAAGCACACTCCAGGAGCTACCATCTTTATCCTTAGGGATTTTAATCATTGTAAGTTAGAATTCTCCCTCCCTGGATATGAGCAATATGTCAGGTATGATACTCGAGGAAACAAAATCTTAGATAAGTGTTATGGGAATGTAAAGAAAGCGTACACTGCAAAGTTTAAACCCCCTTTGTCAAACTGCGATCACAACACAAATAATTTAATCCCAACGTATAAGAGTATTTAAAAGATTAGTGAGCCACATACTAAGACAGTGGCAGTGTGGTCGGAGGATAGCATTGAAATATTAAGGGGTAGTTTTGCTTGTACAGACTGGAAAGGTTTTCATGATATGGACATTGATAAGACTACAGAAACTATAACAGTTTAACAGTTAATTTTGTGTGGACATGGTTGTTGAGACAAAAAAAATTACAATGTTTCCTAATAACAAACCCTACATCACAAAGGAAGTAAAGGATTGTATAAATAGGCAACAGAATAGAGGTTTAACTTAGGGGACACCAAAAACTGTGGGATGCCATGAAAAGAGAAACAAAAATGGATTCATGCAGGAAGAGAGATATAACCAATAATGATATGCAAAAGGAGAACTACCTAAATTATTTTGACCTTAGATTTGAAGTCCTCTGTGTCGGTGTTCCATTATGTAAGTTGAACAGTTTCAAAAATGTATTTGTGCCAACCTCAATCAGGCTTTAAAATAAGATTTCTCAAGAATTTAGAATTTTATGTGATAGAATTGTATATTTTATATGTGCACATGTATTTATATTTAAATACTATTTCTTAAGGTTTGGCACTATAGGTCCATGGGAACTATTTTGTATTTTGTACATTGTGTGTGGAATGTATACTAAAATGATATTGCTCTGTGTTAGTATATTTTTGTTATTTTATTTTATTTTATTTTATGCTATTCATGTTGTATGTTTCTGCTGTCCATTGGCTGCTGTGCTTTGAGTCCAAGACAAATTTCCCTATATGAGACAATAAAGTATATTAAATTCAATTATATGTTTCATTCCATTTTGGTCAATGGTCAATTTTATTGGGAGTGGCGCCCTCTATAGCACAGAGAAGTATACACAATCTTCTTTTGAATGAATATGAAACATGAAGTTTTTACATTACATGTGAAGTCTGTCGTCTTGTGGAATATTCGAAATCTATTAAATTAATAGACTCAACTAGTTATCTTATGTCCTTTTGTGATTACATCAATACTTGCAATTGGAATATACTGAGACATTGCATCAGATGACTGAATACAGAAGTAAAAAAGGTTTTAGTGATTGCTAAAGATAGCTCTATAACTTACTTTTTAGCTGGGCTGAATGGTCAGGTGGCTGTTTCTTTTACAAAAACCCTGTCTTGAATTTGTAAGTTTTCCAAAGGTTTTTCTAAATCCATTTTGCGTTTTACAGAAATATGTGTCACCTCAACATTGCAGAGAGCTTCTTGGTGTATTTGCCTTCAGGAGATTCAGGAATAGTCATGAATAAACAGGGATACAATGTATATATTATACATGTTTTATACACCAAAAAAATATATTATCTTGTCTATATTGGCAGGACCTTATTTGGTTTTTGATTTTAATGTACAATGAACCTTAAAACTATAGACATATCAACAACAATATCAATGTATCTAAACACCAACATAACAAAACACAGAAAATGTAATTTGTGAATTAGTGAAAAATCCTTTCTCTCACCCTGAAAAAGACCATCATACTGAAGCCATTAGGTGTGCTACTGTGCAGGAACCAGTAAGTGGCAGCACCTCACCATAATTTTGGAAACTTGTATATTCACATATTTAAACAATGAGAAATAAGTTCAGTTGCAAAACAAAATGCTCTTCGTGAGATTGTGTTAATCTGAATGAATGAACACCTTCCAAATCACATCCATGTTTTTGTGCTCATCTTTGTTTTGCAGTTTATGCTAAGTAAATAGGTTTGATGAATTCTCTGGGGCATGATCAGAGCAATTCTTTGTGCACTTTTGGTCATGGGCAAACAAATGTACCTGGTTTGTCATTTTCTCTTAAAGAATCATTTAAAAGGGATAGTTCACACAAAAAGGAAAATTCTCTCATCATTTACTTGCCATCCCAGATGTGTATGACTTCCTTTCTTCAGCAGAACATGTATGTCCATACAATGCAAGTGAATTATGATCAAAACTGTGTAGCTCTAGAAACCACATAAAGGAAACATAGAGTTATCCATGTGACTTCAGTGGTTAAATCCATATCTTCAGAAGAGATATAATAGGTGTGGGCGAGAAACAGTTCAAAATGTATTTATTATTTTATCTAAATCGCCACTTTCACTTTTACATATGAAAGTCACATGTGGTGTCTGTTTAGTTTCACTTTCAAAAGTGAAAGTGAAAGTGGAGATTTAAAGTAAAAAAGGACTTACATATTTTTCCGTTTCTCACCCTCACTTTTCTTTCTTCTGAAGATATGGATTTAAACATTGCATATGCAGGGTGCCGATGAGCAGGGACAACTGAACGTTGGGCTTGGGGGGGGGGTCCATAAGCGCAATCAGCGGGATACATGGATATAAACACAGAGACAGCAAACAACAGCGAAAGCGTAAGCCTCCAGGCCAGCATACATTGATGGTAGAACTGTCCTAGGGTTGTTTCTGTTAGTGTAGATGCCCATCACCTCAAAAGCTTGTGTACACTTGAGTCCTGAGTCCTGAGCCAATAAACCAGTATCCTGCAAAGAGTGAAGAACATGATAGTCAGTTTCTTCATTTTCGTTTTTATTTTTACATTTGGAAAACAATAAACTGTGCTACAAATTGCCATTTTAATAACTCATTTGTCATATTAGTGTACCAAAATACCATGCTTGGTCTAGCTTCTGCATTGATTCAATTCAGTTACATTTAGCCAATTTCACTCTTGTAAAATTCTCTGGGGTTCCTGTTGGTCAGATACCGCACAGATATTGGATAGATATGTAGATCTTGAATACTGGCATGATGCCTTACACACTTCATCACGCACTCTTCCAGAGGCACCCTTTTAGAAACATGCGCTTTTGGCCCCCATTTTCCCTCCTCTCAGATCTCGGGCCATATGAGAGGCTGGTGTGTTTCAGAGCAGGAGAAATGAAAACTGTGGAGCAGTATCCTCTCTGGGGAATCCCGGAGTTCATGTGAGTTGAGCTGATTCAGTTATGATTCAAAAAAAGACAGAAACTGGGTAATTGGTAATAACAGTGGGAGAGCACTGGCTTATATGCCGAGTGTATATGACATGCGAGAGTCTTGTGGCCTCATTTGCCCCGGTGGAGTCCGTGACCTGAGAGGGAGGATGGAGGACTAGATTTTTGTGACTAAGCAAAAATGCTTGGCACTTGCACAGCAATATTTTCAGATGAGACATACATTGACAATATTGAAAGGCAACTATTTGAATGTTTATGTTTTTCATATAGGGGAAACTGGGGCAACACTTTTTACTACAGTCAAGTTTAAGTGCATTTCTGTGTAGGGACATAGCTTCAAGTATGGGCTACAAAAAAGCATATAAACATTTACATCGTTATTGCTCAGGAAAAAGATTGTTGATTGAAGACACATTGACCCCAAAAGAAGGGTACGTTCCCACAATGGAACCTGCCATTAAACACTAAAACAATTTTGAAACACAAAGCAATTAATGAAACAGCAAAAAATGTAAAAGGTATAACATAAAAAAATATCAAACCATTGATTTTGTCAATAATATCTTTTATTAATAAATTGTATAAAATTCATATAAAACTTGGTCCGACCTGACCCTTGTCCTGAGAACAAAGTTCAGCCTTTGAGTTAAAATGTATCTTATATTTGACCCTTGCCTGAATGTATGCCATTTTATTTGTATTACATTGACTTGTTTACCCAACAGCTAGAGGAAAAATATGTCTGAAGGATAGAATTCACAAAAATACTCTTATTTTGAACTACAGCATACACATTCTCTGCCAGAGAAAACACATTTGTCTAATTGGAATTTTGACTAAAAACCATGTAGTTACTGAGATATACCCCTATGTGACAACTAGTCCTGGTGTCTTCTACGTATATTACTTTTTTATTCAATAGGCCAATTAACAAGGAAGCAATAGCTGATGAAATGACAAACATGGTGAAATAAGGGCAAAAAGAGGGAGAGAAGGGGAAACCGTGAAGGATACAAGATGAAAAGTGTAAAGGGTGCAAGGGAGAGAGAGGATGGGAGAGAAGGGAGAGTAGAGAAAGAGGGTGAACAAGAGGGAGAGCTTTGTCCCATGGAGCCGGCGCAAGAATTTATGGTGAGGAAGGGGGATGAAAATTTAATTTACGGCCCACTCTCTACCATTCTTCTGCCCTCCCCTCTGTAATGAGAAACGGCTGTTGCGTTTGGAGGGTGCAGTCATGGTTAAGCTCCTCCCCCTGGCGATGACACGTTTTTTTTAATAGTTTTTATTTTTGTCTGAAGTTATACAGCCCTTGCCCGGACTCCAAATATTGCAGTGCATTCTGAAGCTGACCCACAATCTCTATGTTTCTTTAATGCATCGCACGCACATGTACACTCACACCGTTCCTCCCAAATATTGTCTCCCGTCGTGCAGTCGTGGCCTGGATGCATAGATCACCAAAGATTAAAGTGATAATGTGATGTGTTTACCTTTAAATCTGAAGTGTGTAACTTTTTCATTGTTAAAATACTTTCTCCTGTCCCAGCTTAATACTCAAAGAGACAACTAAATGTGAGCCAATTCACATGTTAATTTTGGAGTAACCCGTCCAGCCTTACACAGCAACATTAGCTCAGCCAATGGCGTGAGTTGAGGGCGGGGCTATCTGTTTGTTTGATTACCAGAAGATGGGCGTTTTCAGAAGGCTGTTTGAACATTGTTTACTTATGCAATGCCATTCCTTGACACTAGTGGTTCAGAAATTACACATAGGTTTGCCCTATGTGTAAAAACAAAAAACAAGACATTTTTTACACAAGAATGCACATAAACCTGATTACACATTACAACACAAAAAAGATGCCTCAAGTTCTTTGTAAATATTAACTGCATTTAAATGTTTATTCAATTGTACCTTTCCTTTTATTTGTATGCAAAACATTCATAGAAATAGATATATAATTACAATACATATGCTACATCAAGATAAACGGAGGCTGACATATTCAGTGTCATATTTCTCATTAGGGGTGTATATGTTATAGCCACTGATTAGCTCAATATGCTGTGCAAAGCAAACAGACTACAAAAGCTACAAAAAGTGTCACTGGTTGTTACATTTAAATAAGTGTATGATAAATGTATTATTCCTTTGATAAAACTGTAGTGTGTGTTGCATTATGAATTATGTGCTATATCAACCCTTTTGCAAACATGATAAATGAACAATGAATAGCCTATATGGATGAATCTTATATTTGGAGGCTTGTGGTGACTGCAGCTTTTTAAAAGCATTATGCTGGTGCAGTTTTTTTCAATGGCTAGGTCACAAAGAAGTGTATAGTAGACTTCTGTTGACAATCTCACTTACATTCATGGCTACATACTGTATATGGAAGCATTTGCAAGTAGACCATTTTTTTGCCTCTGTCTTTCCACATCTTAAAACATAGAGGACACAGATTCATGAACATACAATTTGACATACATCAGACATGCACACAATCTCTCATACACATACATAATTGTTGAACATTCCTCATATTTCTGCTACCTTTTTATGCAGAAAATACTGTATTTATTTTCCCCTAATCAAAAAAGACATTTCTTGTAATGTACAATGACTGTGAACACAATTAAAACTGGTCTACCAGTCCTGTTTGTCTCTAATCACTTTTTGGTGATGCTTTGGATTGTTTTCTCCAAAAAAAAATCATAGAAAAAGTTAATCTTTCTCCACATTCTCTCTGTAAACCACAATTTCTGTTCCAGTGCCTTTCTTTTGTTATAAACAACAGGGGAAAATATATATAAAAAACAGAGCATTATAATACTTTTCACTCCAAGTCTGTTTTAGAAAATGCTACCTGTCCCGAACTTAAGTGGAGCCACCAACTTTGGAAGAAATAATGTGATTACAGTTGGATTACGTGAACTATATGGGATTCTTATATATTTTAGATTTCTTAAAGCCATGTAAGGATGGTGGGACTCATTTGCAGTGTCGTCTATAGCTCGGAAAGAGTCCAAGGCATTTTGATAGGTCTAAAAAGGAACATATGGAACATTTCAGCAACCACAAACAATGCTGTTTCCTGTGAGAAGGCTTATGAAAAGACATCCTTGCACACACAGAGTCTCTCTGTGTGCTTCCAATAGCATAAGAATAACCAACCCGGCTCCTTGGTTCTCATAAGCTTTACCTAGTTAACACAATTCAATAATTATTACAGCAATCCTCCCGTTCTCATCAGGCAATTATGTGTAGCAGCGTTATTCCTCTTTTTTCCTCATCACGATATTGTCACAATCAAATGCTGTATTTCTGCAGCCCATGTGGGATTACCAGATGTTCTCCATTCTTCGGCCCGCCTGACACCATTATAGGGTTAGGTCACCGTGCTTGTCGTTAAGGTGGGGGCAGTGGTGGGTTCTTTTTGTGGGTTCTTTCTTCTCTTATTTCCCCCTCTGCCACCCTCCTTGGAGTCCCGGCCACGGTTCTTGCCATTTTTATCTGCACGATTTCGTGAGTTCTTCTTATTTTCTCCTGAATAAAATAAACAAATAAATACCATTAGAAAACTCATGATCAAATCACAAAGATTTTTATAAATTTTTTTCATCTGAGGAAAAACTCTCAATTTTAAAACTTCCTTCAATGGGAATACAAATGTGAAACAAGTTGTTGGAGGGATTTGAATGTAAGAAAGATTTGTGACATCAGCCCAAAAAGGAAAGCAGTTTCAGAGGCAAAGCAAGTTATTACATTTTGATAAGAGATTATAAACACAAACATTTATGTACTTGGAATAATGTGCACACATGGTGCATTAAGAAAGTGAATGTTGTCAATGATGATGTCGTTTTGAAAGAGCATAGTAACACCATCAAAGCAAACATTTATTAGTAACACTTTACAATAAGGTTCCATTTGTTAACATTATAAGTCAATATGAATTAACAATGCTTTTACAGCATTTATTAATCTTTTCAAAATATATAAAATATAATAACAAATTTTAAATCAAAATGTATATTATTTAACATTAGTTAATTCACTATGAACTAACAAACACTACACACACATATATATATATATATATATATATATAGTTTGTTCATGATACCTGATGCATTAACTAAAGTTAATGAATGGAACATTATTGTAAGGCTTTACCCATTTATAAGAAGCATGGCAAAGTTTGAAAGCTGAAAGTCTCTTTAGAGGGAGTTCAAAAGTTACTCTATATGTGAGGTATGCATAGAGCTGCGTTTGATGTGAGAGAAAAGTTTGAAACTATAAATCATACAAATAAATACTAAAAACGTTTATATCGAACAACAGCATGGTCCAAAAAAAAAAATACATGAATAAAAGGGTATGTAACAAAGTTCTTAGGATGGGGGCAAGGAGGAAGCAGGAGACGGGGAATCCAACTCAAAAGATACTTTTATTTGTATACTTTTCAGTATTTAACACACTCAATGTTTGCTTTTCAGCAGAACTGCTTTTTGATTCACA
The DNA here is from genome assembly GCF_025860055.1 of Xyrauchen texanus. Classification (NCBI taxonomy): domain Eukaryota; kingdom Metazoa; phylum Chordata; class Actinopteri; order Cypriniformes; family Catostomidae; genus Xyrauchen; species Xyrauchen texanus. The sequence goes on from NC_068292.1 coordinate 31,648,741, forward strand.
CATGCTGTAAGCTCAGCTCTCTCTCCCGGGACTGGCGTCCGGCTCACTCTTAAAGCCCGTCTCCACTCTCACTGCAATGGCAAACAGCTGTTAGAGACAATCATTGCCAGGTGATGATCCATACCATTCTTATCTCCTGATCTCGCTCTCCATTCACAAACTGTCACTTAGCCACGCCCCCGACACCACACGGTAACACAAGTTACTTCATTTCCCATTAGCCTTGCTTTGAATAAGGGGGAGTCTGGGCCTCCGAACTGACTGATATTTGTTATGAAGTTGGTTTTGTGAGTCTCAGTGTTCCCTGGAAACCAAAGTCAACACTCATACAGGGCTGGAGAGCATTTGCTCTGCATTTGATAACATGACACATACACAGCCGCTTTGTGGCTCCTGGAAATACCTCTCTGCTCATCTTAAGCCCCTGATATTCCACCACAAAATATTATGCATTTTTACATAAAATGCAGGACTAAAAATAAAATGGAAAGGGGGGAAACACAATGAAAAAAGAACCCTTCTGGGTTCACTAATTTTATAAAATTATCTGTACACATTTGACAGACTTTTCACTTGAAAAGGCAGATTGAGTATATGACCATAAACATATGACATCATTTTCTAAGAGTGACTTAAACTAAATATATAAGGGATTATGCACAGTCACTCTGTTATTATCACAAAATAAACACTCACAAGGTGATTGGGACTCCGACACGAAGCAGAGGGGTCTTGTATCACCCTGAAAAGGTTTATTTTCAAATTTTACCAATTTTATAAAAATGTATAATAAGCAAGTCATTATACAAAAATATCTGACAACAGAATGCTGTGACTGACCTATCAGAATAGCCACATGATAAAAAAACTATTAAAATAGGCTTATCAATAAGAAGAATCCTGTGGAGTTCCACACACAAAGCAACATGAGGACATCTATCAAAACCAAGATGCAAAATTGTTTGCAAGCGTTCTTTACTCTGAGAGCAATATTATTCACATGAGGAAATTAGAGGCCTTGAGTTCACAAACGCCTCCATTCTGGTGTCAATTTAATCATGATTTAAAAATCGTAGAGTCGAAACATGTGAAAACATGGTCTCTGCACTCAAAGGAACTCAAAGGAAGTGGAGCTTTAAACTTTGGATCCACATGTTAGCTTTGATAATAGCGGTAACAGCGCTTGGGGAGGATCCCTCATTTATGACAGCAATGATTACAGTGCTGCTCAATCCAAACTAAACACCATTGCTTGACAAAGGCAATCACGCGTTTTGCGCATTCAGTTTTCGTGCAAAGACATTTATTAAGCTACACGAAGGGGAAGAGAAAGGGTGCGCTTGGCAAAATCAACACAAATCGTGAGATCCACAGACCAGTAAATCACCGGTGTTATACAAGCACTGCCCCCTGTGATTTTTACAGCAGCCCTGTCAGCTAATTTCTGCAGATGCATTCACAGCCTTGCTAATTTAGCATGTTTATGCACTGGGAAAAAAGAGGACATTCCGGTCATGCAACCCATGCATGGTCTTTAACACCTAAGTTATATTAATTCTTTTACCCCTGAGAAGTGGCTGTTGCTGGTTTGCTTTGGACCGCAAGGATAAGAAGCTTGTGTAGTTGAAAACATTCCATGTTTTCGCTCTAGCCAAGAAAACTCTTTGCTAACTGATAATATCTTAACATCGTTAAGGCGAGCATGATATTATGAGATTGACCTACAAACAAATGATTTTTCGTGTCCAGCCCTATTAGTTCAACATCTCTTTGCTTGCTTTCCGACAAGTGGACTCTAAGTTTAGAAATTTGGCAGGCGATACAGCACTTTTATGGGGCAGTTTATAATATTTCACAGTTAATTATTCTTATGGACCCTGGGTGGAAATTCTTTCCACAATACAGGCGTCATGCAGAGTAAATTTGCCTCTCATTTCTCAAATGGTGCTGTCACACCTAGTCCAGCATGGAGCCCACGTCTCCCCAAAGAAGAATGGCAAGCGCTTGATCTCAATGAGGCTGTTCACACATAGAAACATAATTTCCAGGAACACACTGTTTCTCAACTTTCCAAAAAACGGAACAGATATCCTATCATTTGTTTTAAGAACCACTCAACGGGTGACTTTAAAACTATTACCTAAAAGTGAGTTCTGATATGTGAGCTATAGCGTATACAGTAGACTGAATGATGTGTTATGTAATTCCCTAAACACAAGTAGACAAACTGATAAGAATGTGTGGTACACGTTGTCCACACTTTTTCCACACAGACTGTAGCACCTTAATGTGAATAAATGATTTGGTTAAGAATCTCTACAGTCTCATGTTTTGGGAATTATCTACAGGAAGAAATAAAAGAAATAAAAAATGACACTAATACCTATGAAAGCCTATAATATACTTATAATATGTTAACAATTCTTATTCAACATGATCCCACCAGAAATCGACATGTTGCTTCCAAAAGTAAATGTACCCAGAAATAGACTCTAAAATTCCATTTTTTAAATTTCATTTTTATTCTACTTATGGTTGGGTTTAGGGTTGGGGTTTGGATTAGGGCAAATGGTTAATAAAATATGCATTCCTGTAGACTGTATCACATAATTTGCAACTAGAAATACAACTCACTTTTGGCACCACTCTGTGGACATTTCACCCGGAAACTAGGCCGCAAATGTAGGCTACCATTACGTTCAGCAACACTTCAAGGTTTGGCCACTGAGAGCATTGGTTCACATTTAAGTAAACACAGAACAAATTCACAGTGTGATCCGTCTGTCTTATTTGGCTGGTTTGACTTCTGAAATGTAAATCTTACAGGGCTTAGCTCATTGTAATGTTGCGAAGCCTGTTATAAGCTAATAATTAAATTACAGCATTCATTAAAACAAGCTAATCAAACAAGATATCTGTATTTCCATTGCAATTCATGCAAAGTGATGAGCAGCAAGATTGTTGTGCTTACTAATAAACAAATGTCATAACGAATTAGCCAATGATCAGAAAACTACATTCTTAATAGGGCAGCTGAAGGCTATTTTGGACAGCCATGATTTGAACTTAAATATTATGCTGAAATCTACAGGAGCGATCCAGGGAAATGATGGAGAAGGGGCCAACTGGATATGTAGAAAGCAACATGTTCCGATATTCTCTTATAGGCTTAAAATATTTATAAACAGCTTATCCAGCCAACAGATCAGCTACGTGTCCACTAACATTCTGTCCCTCTCAAGAGCCAGAACAGCATATTGTTGTTAACTTCACTTTCCAGTAATCTAAAGCAACAAACAAATAGCCGCCTTCAGATCCATTGCCAGTGATGGAAAGATTACAAACCAGCTGGGCTTCTGTTTTGTTTACTGGGTACAAAACCCAATGATTTATTTTCAATGTGTTGTGTCTGAAATGTAAATAGAATAAATCAAATTAGATTCAGATACTGTTTATGTGTTTCAGAGTGGCCAAACAAGATAAATGATCAATAAGTCAACAAATCTGTAATTTGCAAACACATGCATCATAGTCTGAGAATAGATTCCCTGGTGCAAGTATTTCCTATCCTTTGTCTTTCCAATATTTTTTTGGTTCTCTGATTTACCTTTGCAAGGGATCTTTTTTTTCACGGTACATCTTTGGGTCTGTTTCTCTGGGACACAGCCCGAGGGAGGAGCAGTCCCAGTGGAAATGGCAGGACTTGGAAGCTGAACAGGCTCCCTGGTACGGGTCTGGTTACCCTTTTTAAAGCCACATGTTTTGTTCTTCTTCATACAGGGACCCCATGAACTCCATTCACTTAGATCACATTGAACTGCAACAGAGAAGAATCAAAATTACCAATTTTCAGAATGAACCTAGAATGCAACAGTTACACATTTGAGGGGTGCCTGGGTAGCTCAGCGTGTGTTGACGCTGACTACCAACCCTGGAGTCGCAAGTTCGAATCCAGGGTGTGCTGAGTGACTCCGGCCAATCTGTTAAGCAACCAAATTAGCCCGGTTGCTCTCAATGGGGCATGTGGTAATTGTGAGTGGATTGTGGAGAGTAGCATGATCCTCCACATGCTGGTAGTCTCCGCTGTGTCATGCACAATGAGCCACATGATAAGATGCATGGATTGACTGTCTCAGAAGCGGAGGCAACTGAGACTGTCCTGTCCTCCACTACCAAGATTGAGTAACCGTGTCACCATGAGAACCTACTAAGTAGTGGGAGTTGGGCATTCCAAATTGGAGAGAAAAGGGATCAAATTAAATAGAAAAAACAATTACACAATTTAATATCTATTTAATATATATGTTTTTAGATAATGGGAAAAGAGCAAAAATTATTTGGTGTTTGAACATTTTGTTGCTCTGCATAGGGCTCCAGATATTCCAAACATATGTAGAGAAATGTTATTAGGAAACTGCAAAGAATTCACAAGAGAGTCTCAGACTGCTTACATTTTACATCACTTATATTTTCCAATTAATATTTTTAAAAGGAGAGCCTGTGTTGTGATTGTATGAGGTAGGCTTCATTTTTATTAGACATAATGACAAGCTGTCATGCTCCAGGCTTTCAATTGGAATGAGCTGTTCTGAAGTTTCATTCTAAATGTGTAGACATCTCAATGTTATTTCATAATTAATTTTTATTTCTTTGGGCAGGAAGGTCAAAGAGAAGGTCACTTGTCTCTGCCAAAAACAATCACCGGCCGAAACATGCACACAACAAAGTGTTAGATTGACCTAAGTTAATGCATCACAAGCCTTGGCAAAATGTCACACTGGAAGTTGAGTCTCTGCATTTAAAGGCCAAGCAGCCTGGAGGAGCCAGCACCACCAATGCGAGTAATGCTTTTAGTGCAGGGTTTGCTTGCTTCTGACAGAAATATTTTTAAAAGAAATCATTAAAACATTTATCATCCAACAGGCCTTTTGCCAACGGTCCTCTCAACAGCGATTGAGAAACCACAGTGAAAAGGAAAGCAGAACATTGGGGAATTAAAAATTATATGGTATTTGAGAACTTTTGAGTTTCTAGTTTCATTCCATCAGCATAATTGATTTATGAAATACAAAAAGCTATATTATGCGAGTATAGAGGGAATGTGTATTAAAGGGATAGTTCACCCAAAAATGAAACTTGTGTTATCATTTAAACACCCTCATGTTTTAAACCTGTATAACTTCCGTGGAACACAAAAGTTGATGTTAGGCAGAATGACAGCCTCAATCACCTATCATTTACATTAAATGGGCAAATGATGCAATGAAAGTGAATGGTGACTGAGACTAACATACTGCCTACAATTTGTATGGGTTTGAAAAAACATGAGGGTGAGTAAATTTTACATCATTTTCATTTTTGGGTGAACTATCCTGTTAAGAGTATATACAAATAAAATAAACAGTTAATAACAAGCCCACAAACACATCCTATTGATAACATTTGAAGGCCACAAAACATATGATCTCATGTAGTTTCAGCATTTTCAGCTTTTATCTAATTGTTTCATGTTTGGATAAAAGTGTCTTCTCATAACCAGGAGTTAAATTTGAAAGAGTTGTACCCATAACAGATAGGGTACGACAGGAAGGCTCCCCGGGAAAAGGCGCATTTGATTTTATTTCCTCCCAAATCACTAAATAGCAACAAAAACTATCCCAGTACTTCCTAAACACCTGTTTGTCACAATGCACTGCTAAATCTTCCTGATCCATGAGATGCCAGTTTTGGGCCAGTGGTGGCTCAGCGGTTAAATCTCTGGGTTACTGACCAAAAGGTCGGGGGTTCAAGCCCCATCACCACCAAGATACCACTATTGGGCCCTTGAGCAAGGACCCTATCTGCTCCAGGGGTGCTGTTTCATGGCTGACCCTGCGCTCTGACCCCAGCTTAGTTAGGATATGCGAAAACAACTACATTTCATTGGCTCTGTACCTGTACTCTGCACAATGACAATAAAGTTGAATCTTAATCTTAGATCATTGTGTGTAATGTCTAAAGGTTGATATTGAGGCAATTTGATCTAATATGACATGTTTTTAAATGCTGTAAAATTATGTAGCTCATAATCCCCCAATGAAATTCTCACATTTTATTTTGAGACAAAATACGTATTTTCAGATTTGTTCAAGGTGATAGAATCAAATTTTTTTTAATAAATGCCCAATAAGTGAGAGGATGGCAGTGAGGTAAAAAGCCCTCCGGTTCCAGAGGCTAAAGTTCCCTATAAATCTCTTTGTTTTTCTTAAGTGTGGGGAATAGATGTATGAAAAATGTTCAAAGTGGGCTCACATTGACTGATCCAGTCACAATAGAGATTAATTTGTTTATTGAATACTTGAAATGTTATAAAATGCCACATGTTTGAAATTAACAGGAAAATGTGCACTCTTTTCTGAAGTAGTTATTTTGAATTAGCATTATCTTAATTTGTTACACATAAAAAACATCTGGCTGTCTCAAAATTATTTGCACTAGTTGACAAATTGTGCCCTACACCTATTGCCCCTACCTCTACAAGATATCACTATAAGCAACAACATTAATGTCAATCTGTTACTCATACAGAGCAATTGAATGACTTCAGAAGACCCGGAATATAGCTCACAAGTCATTTGGACTACTTTTTGGTGCATTTGCATCCTTATTGAAAACTGAAAGATCCAGTTTAATTCTAATTGTATTGGAAAACATGATCAATACATTTCTCAAAATGTCTACTATTGTCTACACAAAGAAACCCCAAAAATCATACAGCTTTGTCTTGACATCATGGTGAGTAAACAGTTACTGAATTTTCATTTTTGGGTGAACTATCCCAAACCTGCCATGTGGAATTCACTCACCTGCACACTCCATAGTGTCATTGACGGTGCTGAATCCTTCTGGACAGCTGGAGTAACACCGCCCTCTGTGTGAGTACAAGCCCTCCTTACATTTTGTGCAAAAATTTCGGCTAAAACACGCCTCACAGTTTTCTATTTTGCATTCTGAAATGAAGAAAAACAAATATTAAGAGTTGTACATTACTCACTTTTTCAATTGATTTTACCTAAAAATGTGTAACAATATGACTCTGTGGTGCTTTCAAAAAATTCCTCTGCTTGTTTGAGCGGCCCCTCATTGGCCCCATTGGTGCAACATTTGCTTGACCAATGGTGAGTTTAGGGCCAGACTATCTGTTAGTACAACCAAAGCAAGTGGGAGTTTTCTGAAAACTGTTTGAAAACAGTGATTCATTTTTAAATTCCATTTGGTGATGCTAGTGGTGCAGAAAACAAAACACACACTTCAGCTTTTAATGAGATGACTGAATACCCCTGTCTGCTGATTTATTGTTTGGGGTGGGTAAGGCGAAGATTAACGGAAGCAAATGATGCATGTATGCAAGCATTAAAATATCTTTCAAACAATACCACAATCATGTATCACTCATGTGCATCCACCTCTTTCAATTACACATTCAGTAAAATGTACTCCATTCATGACACCAAAGCATCAAGATTCTCATGGTTTCCACACACCTCATTGCAAACTCTGATTCTTTGGTCAAACTGCCTCAAATTGGGGGCAATTATGTTTTTTGGCAATATGAAAACAAGACCCCTACCAGTGAGACAGATCCACTTCCCCACATACTTTTTAACAATTATCATCATTATCATATTCTGTTTAAAACCAAAAAAATCTTACATATTCATCTCCATCTGTTCCTTTGGTCTTGTAAACCCGAGGGGATAAATATCATGATTAAAGTTTTCCTTCACACATCCAATATTCTCAATCTTCTGATTGCCTCTAATGACTAATTTGCAGCTACAACAATTAAACTCTAAATCAAGAAAGAGTGCACATCATTACACAAAGAAGACTCCAATGAATTGTCATGACATATGCTAAAATGTGTAAAAATAAAAGTTCTTAAACTTCACTGAAGATCCGGGACACTCTCGGAGCAGCAGCACACGCATATCAGCCTGGCCAAAAACAGTAGAGACCCTAACAACTTTCTTCAGCCATGTTTTCTGTTATAACCTGCTCTCAATTATTACTTTAAATGCCTGACAATTAAATTTGACATTAGTAATGTTTGGAGCAAATTATTTTACACTCAAGCATTTACAAATGTACCCTTAATGCAAGACAAATGTTGTTATCAAGACATCATGGGTATTTGGAGGGAAATCAAATGTGCACAGCTGACTGAATAATTGCAGTGGGCCAGCCAGAGAGAAAGATGCTTTCACACAGATGTCTTTCAAATAGTCCAGCAAAAATGGCATATATCAGACCCACACATGCAAAAGCACTTGAACACATCAAGGTTTAAGGTTCAGTGAGAGAAGTTGTTAACAGTAAGAAGTCCTGTGACAAGAGTTTTGACTATTAGAGTAATTTGTGAAGGAGTCAACACCTGTGTGGATACAACTTATCTCAGGCTCAATGCGTGGGTCATAAAGATACTTAGGCTAACAATCAGACAGCTGCATATGCTATTTCAAAGAATACAGTCAAGAAATGATGAATTAAAGGCTCTAGAGTGTTGTGAAATAAAAACACCACTCCACTCTCACTTCCCTTGATGCTAACGTTCAAATTTAAGGTTATCTAGAATGAAAGTTTAAACCAAAAACATCTGAGAGGTATTACGGGGTGTGATGCAAGAGTGTATCTTGGTAACAAAAGTATTTTCTTCCTATAACAAAATATAATGACTCCAAGATGTGGTTCCCACTAATTGGCTATCAAAACATGCTAGAAAAAGGATCAGTATGTTCAATTTACAACTGGAAAAGCTTTGGTGGTTTTAAGTTAGAAAATGCTCAAACAAAGCTAATAATGTCCTTGCACAACAGGAGTAAAAACATACCACCAATCAATTTATGAGAAGTATTCCCTTATTTATCCACAGTTCTGCCCTGCTTTCTTTTAGTAAAAATGCTCACACACAGCTGAAAACCTAGAGAGCACACTATTAAAACAAAGACTATGATTGGAGGTAAATCCTCATAAGACTTTTTGTGTGGGGTTTTGCGTAGAATGGAATAAAAATGTGGTCAGATCTGAACTAGCATAAACTCATGTAATAATGTAATAACATAAACTACCTAGCAGAAACAAACAAACAGTGCATTACCAATGTTTTGCTTTGGATGTTTTCCCCTAACCATGTTTTTCACCCACAAAGTAAGAGAAAACAGATCACTGGCTCAGTATTTGGCATCCCTAGTTCAGAAATGCTGGTTTAATGCCAATGGAATACAGTACTGTGAATATAGTGAACAATATAACTGCTTTATCATTTTCCTGCTTATGTTAAAACATGTGTAACTGATGTTGTAAAACGAGTAACTGACAATATAAACTTTGAAACGGTTATACTATATATATATATATTAGTGTTGAGAGTTCGAGCCCACCTTAGTTGAGTCCGAGTCTTTAATCAGTCGAGTCCGAGTTGAGTCTGAGTCCAAAAGCGGCCGAGTTGGACTCAAGACTGAGTCCATAACAGTCTGAGTCGAGTCTGAGTCCGATTTAATCTGTTCGTGAATCTGAATTAAAATTGTAACCGTAAACTCAACATCAATATTTTAAGCTTATATTAAACTTCATAAGTAAGAAAAAAAAGGTTTGTCAATATAAATGGAACAAAAACACATCTGTTGCATTTTATATATACATTTTATGATTTGTATCCTGCTGAACAAACTTCAGAATAAAATCATATCCTTTAGGTGTATGAAGACAGAACTGTTCTTATTGCGGTCTGTTGACATTTCCACTATTTGTTGCTTTTTCCCCTCCACTCAAACATAGACTAAAGAAAGTGAAAGCTGTGTTAGTCATTACAAACAAGGTTATAATATTTCCAATTTTAATTTAGTTTTTATATCTACTTATTCTTCAATTTGTAAATTCAATTTAATTTAGTTTTATTTAAAATGATCCCTATCTAAAGAAATATAACAGTCTATACTGAGATTTTTTCTCTCTGCCGACTGAATGCTACATCCAAAAACACTGGAAAAGCCCACTGATAAAATTAGGGCCATGTCTGACAGGATTTTCTAGTTAATTTGCGTGCAACCACACAATGCAGGGCAGTTCTGCATGCTGCTCTTGTACTCTTCCGTGTGCATCTCACAGCCGCTGCCGCAGAAGATAAACGTTTTTTTTTTAATATTTGCTTGAGCAGCAGTTGATCTGCATTCAGTGTGAAATCTTTAAATACAACCAAAGAAAATTTCATTGAGCTCTTCTTTAACCGCAAAACTTGGAGTATAATAATATTGAGTCATAAATTTAACAGAATTATCCTTCAAAAGTGTCAGAGATATAGGCTAACAAAAGACATGCATAAGTCACCCGGTGTTTTACAATAAAAATATAATAAAATAAAAGTTTAAAATAAAAACGTCATAACCAACTAAATTCAACTTGTAACATGAAGTTTAGCTTCATACACAAACTCTGTCATCAAATAATATATTTATTTTATAGTCTATAATGAAATTATAAACAAAACATTTCACTGCTCAAAATATCCTAATATTTTATTGTGCATGGTTGAAAGTTGTGAATGGTGGACAAATGCTGTAAAAGAATGTATTTTAAGCAGCTCGTCAATCCTTTGAAAATAGTCAATCAATCCCTGAATATTTAAAAAGTTACACAGTTAATTCATCAAGCTATAATGGACCTGTTCAAGCTGACAACATTGCGTGGACCACAAGAGACTACAGAAGCCTACAATGAGTCCCAAAGGCTTGAGTCCGAGTCAAGTCCACGTAAAAATGCATCCAAGTCCGTGACAAGACCAAGTCCATTCAAATTGTCCAAACTCGAATATCCCAACTCTAATATATATATATACACACACACACACACACACACACACACACACACACGTAACTGATATAAAAACAAACTGTCAAACTTGCGTAAAAAATCGAGAAATGGACTTTAAACCCTGTGAAACAGTTAAAAAAAAATTTGTAACTGATGTAAAAACCTGTGAAAATGATATAACAAACCAGGTAAGTGACATTAAAACCTGTGTAACTTATGTTAATGATAGAGTAACTGACTTTAAAACCTGTGAAACGAATAATAAAAAATGTATAACTGGGTTGAGGCTAAATTTCAATAAATTCTCATATTGGACTAGGGAGAAAGTATTGAGGTCTGCAAGTTACCATAAGTTTTCAAAGTTAAATTTCTTATGATATATGAGCCCTAAAAAGGGAGCATATAAAGGTACATGTTCAGAAAAGGATCATTTTAGACAATATAGTCCAACTGTGCAACTGTGCATCTTCATTTAACAGTCCTTGTTGATTTACAGTTTTGTAAATCAGAAGAGCAAAGACTCACGTGTGCATTTGTTCATATCCCGATTTCGAATGCCATAATATCCAACAGGACAGGCAGTAAGGCAAATGCCTATCTGACGGATGTCATTCCGCTCCAGTAGGATGAAAAGCCTGGGCCGACATTTAAGACAGCCGTTGTACTCCGAGCAGATTTCACAGCCATTCGAGCATGATGGTGGTACTTCAGTGCTAACTGATGGAACAGAGAAAGAGAAAAAGAAGGTAAGTATGATACTGGCCATATTTCCTTAACATTTAGCAGACACCAAAGTGCTTTAATTCAAAGTACTTAATGAGAAGTTACCAAAAGGTGACAGTGCAGGGTTACGATCTCATCAACCCTACCTGAATTTAAAAGCTGCAAACTTTGATTGAGCATCCTAAGTTCTTACCCTACACCCCCAAATAAAAATATGGTATAATCTCTGCACCTTCCCTGCTGAAAAGACTGACCTAGACAAGCAAGAATTTCCATTCTGCTCTTGTGCTGGTCTAGTTGGTGGACCAGCAAAGCCAAGCTTTTAACAGGCAAAACTGATGAGACTAATCAACCGGCACTGTATTTTAGATGAAGCTTGTTTTTTGCATGATCACATTGTAAGTCAACATGTTGTGGTACGCCAGGATCGGCCACATTTTGCCGACTCACAACAAGCGGGATATCCTATCAGATATTTTTGCATCGGCTCCAGCATGTTACCTTCCCTTGTGGCAATACCGGAAGCGTGGAGATTACTGTACATGTAATACAATAAATTTAAGTATAGTCAATGTCACTTTAAGACAAGTTTAGTCATCTTGGTAATGCCCCCGGGCAGCTATTGTCAATGTATACAATAGGTATACAACAGGGTTCCTCAAACGGCGGCCCGCAGGCCACATCCGGCCCGCAAGAGACAAATGTTTGGCCCGCACTAAAGGCCTGTTCACTGCAAATATTTCCAAATACAACACAAACTTCCAAAGAAAGGTCTATACACACAGAGTATGTAAAAAATAAGAATGAAAAAGAATTACACCCCTATAGAGTCGGCAGCGCTGTTGCTCTTCTACAAACATTTATACCAGTCTCCTGCCCAGCTGTCAATGCTAGAGATTTATATATTGTTTGCCGTTAAAGCATTTATTTACCTAATTTGGCATTACTGTTTCATTATGTTCTTTCCATGGTGTTGATGCATTTTGAGGAGTATATAATCTGTGTTTTCATGTGACTGAGTTGAGCACTGTTGCACCTCCTATTTGTATTTGAACATGTATTTTGCTACAAGTATATTCCAAACGGACTCACAAAGACAAGTAATCTTTTTATAATGTCTGTGTTAATGCCTGGATAATATAACACAAGTTACTGTGATACTAATACACGTTAAATAGTGCACATTAAGAATAACATGTATAGTACAGTATAAAATATGACGCATAGCCTTGTAATAAAACTATTATACATATAAGAAAACACTGGCTCACTGTCTTTTTCTTTATTGAAATTATTCTAATACTTTGTTATATTATCCGACAAATAACAATATTAATTCTAATGAATGAATGATACATTTATATAGCACTTTTCTGACACTACACACAAAGCACTTTACACAGTGAACAGGGGACTCTCCTCAACCCTCACCAGTGTGCAGCATCCACCATCCACCTGGATGATACAACAACAGCCATAGTGCACCAGTACACTCACCACACCCCAAGAGGAGAGAGGAGTGATAGAGCCAATTAATGGGCTGGTGGTTATTAGGAGGCCATGATTGACAAGTACCAATGGGGGCAATACAGCCACAACACCCCAACTCTCACTCCCCAAATCTCATCTGAGGGACAGTGCCTTTTTACAGTATAGTGTCCCCATCACTATACTGGGGCTTTAGAATCTACATAGTCCACAGGGTGAACACCCCCTGCTGGACTCCCTAATACCACTTCCAGAAACAACCTTAGTTTTTCAAGGAGGTCTCCCATCCAGGTACTGACCAGGATCAGTCCTGATTAGCTTTAGTAGGCAACCAGTCTTGAGCTACAGGGTTATATGGCTGCTGGTAATAGGTCTAATAATTGAATCTGCAAATAGGGAAAGGGCAGAGAGTAGCTCCTTTTTGTAGATGAGCAAAAAAAAGTTGACTCACATGGAGGACATGGATATCCAGATTGTTCTTTAATTTGTATTTATTTCAATTGTATTTATTTTGTGTATATGTATATAAACAAAGTGTTCAAAATTGTTTGTACAAATAAAACAGGCTAATAATACTGAGAAAAAAAATAATATGTATGCCAAGACTCTTTTAATAATAAAAACTAAAATAGTAATAATAACAACAACAATAATAGCAGCAGCAGCAGCAGCACAAACCATTTGTCATTACATTGTGGACCGTGGTCCTTGACATTGCAATTTTAACAGAATTTGGCCCTTGGTGAACATTTTGGGGAATCCTGGTATACAAGCATAGCGCCCATCTACTTGAATGGGGAAAGACCAACATCTCCAAATCTGATGATCAAGATGGTCAATAATATACTTTGAATCAACAGTAACATTCTATCATCATTTACTCACCCAAATGCCATTCCAGATGTGTATAACTTTCTGTCTTCTGCTGAACACAAACAAAGATTTTTAGAAGAATATTTGAACTCTGTGGGTCCTCTCTTTATAAGTGAATGGGTACCAATAATCTGAAGCTCCAAAATGCACAAAAAAGCAGCATAAATGTAATCCAAAAGACTCCAGTGGGTAAATCTATATCTTCAGAAGCGATATGATAGGTGTGGGCGAGAAACAGTTCACTGTTTACAGTAAGCCCTTTTATGGTATACATTCTCTTCACTGCCCTGTTGGTGGAGATATGCATGAAGAATGCGAATCGCCAAAAACAGTTGTGAAAGTGAATGTGCAGATTGATAATAAAAAAGGGCGTTTCTGAACCACACTAATCATGTCACTTTTTACGATATGGATTTACTTTTATGCTGCCTTTATGTGCTTTTGGAGCATCAAAATGTTGTACCCATTTGCTTGCCCTAACCTAACCCTAACCCCACTGTGAGGAACTACAGAGCTGAGGGTGAGCAAATGATGAGAGAATTTTTACTTTTGGGTGACCGATCCCTTTAACTGGTCACCCAAACAAACAAGGTTTTTAAGGTTGATGCTCTATTGAGTACTGTTAAATGAACTAAACCTACCTCACAAACATTAAACTTAAATATAAACCTAACCAATGGTGTCATAAAAAGCAAATGTGAGATGAAAAACAGATGAGGTTTTTAAGGTTACGGCTCTATAGAGTTTTCACATTCAGAAAACTGCCCTAAATCTTAAGCCTGATCCTAACCGATAGTGTCAAATATAAGATGAGAAACATGATTGCTAAAGCATCATTTTATGGTTTTATGATCATTTCGCCTCACGTGTCGACTTGCATGCTCTTCTGGACACATACCACAGTCCTTTGCACAGCAAGTACGCACTATTAATTGAGCTATCGCACAATTTGATAGCGCTTGAACAAGCCTGTAAATATAAATTATTTTGTAAAGCAAAATTAAAATGTATCACATTACAAATCATGTGAATAAAAGTATTTGTTGTTATAGCAGCTCTAGTGTTTATTTCACCAGGAGACTGGCGTGATACGTACCATGAGCAATGTAAAAAGCATTTCTTAAAAATGTAGTTTGGCAAGGGCTTGGTTGAGCATCCTTCCAGGGAGAGAGGAAGCGGTAAGGATTCATCCCTGGGTGATAATTAAGTCTAACCACTGTTTCTTGTTGCAGTAATTAAGGACGAGCGATAAGAGAAGCCCATGCCAGAGCCCAGACAGAGAGAGAGTATTACACATGCTGAACCTACACAAGTGTGCTTAAAAATATACAGACTACATTGAGAGTGAATAAAGAAGTGTGACGTTACCTGAACCCTGCTTCCTCGTTTCTGCAATGTCCAGACCTGTTACATGTAGGTACTGTATAGTAATGTTATTCTGAGACCAAATTGCATTTTCCTGCTAGTGGCCCATCTCCTCCCCCTTATAATGACCCTCGTATAATGTAATTAATTTGGGAGTACACTGGGAGAAAAGGCATCTAATTATGACACATTAACATGAGGTTTTCTTAACAGTACTTCAGATTGCAGGGCTATAAACATGGTAATGGTTCATTTGATATCCACAGTGTTCGGTGTTTGCAGCTAATTTACCCCAATGTATGCCAAACATTTGTGTGGAAATCCTTTTATTGTAAGAAACCAAGGTATTTTTTATTGAAGTGCTGGGTGTCAAATCAACATCAGGAACGTCCCACTCATGGAAATAAGGCCATGGAAATGGAAGAGATGGTTCCTTTTTTTTGTTTGTTTGTTTTCAGAAAATCAGTACTCATCTGCCAAGATGCCCAAAATCATGCCCACATGATTTAATAAAATCACCTACAGAATGTAAGAAAACTCACTCATCCCTTGTGACTTTCCATGCCTTGCTTTCATGGTCCAAATATTTCAACCTTTGAGGCCAAGTAGAAATAAACGATAACTCTTAAAGCGTGTCAGAGTGCACATCCTGTTCCTGGTAGGCCCGACTGCAGTCAAATCTGCAGTCATTTGCTTTAATTTATGGGACTATGTATGTATCATCAGCTCTAAATATGCACTGTCAGAGAGTTATCAATCTGTAGACCCTGTATCATAGGGATGCTAAAAGTAAAGGGGCTTTTCCACTGCACGGTACAACTCGACTCAACTCGACTCACTGTGGATAGTACCTGGTACCTGATCGTTTTTTTTTGTACCGCCTCGGTTGAGGTTCCAAGCGAGCTGAGCCGATACTAAATGTGACATCAAAATCCTGCAGATCACTGATTGGTCAATGAGAATCGTCACTACCAGCGTCACTGGATTTCCGACACGCGATATCAACCCGCTAGTTTTAAAGTTAGCAATAGCAATAACAGTATCATTTGTTCACGCAACTTTCGAATTGTGAAAAAATAAATGGCTGTGTGCAAAACCACGCTGTGATCAATAAACGAGGTGCAGACTTGTGACTACAGAACCATCAAGGAAAAGTGGAAGTGGTTTGACCAAATGGACGCTATCTAAACCAGCGAGCAATGGGAGGGAGAGTGTCCTGGACTGGTGTTGATCCACGATGGAGGATGGTACATTTTGTTACGTTAACTCTATACTATGCTTGAAAGCTTCACTTTATTTAGTTGACCAGCTACTGGAAGCTTGCTTCTAAAACAACCAGGCCAATTTAACTGTTACACTTGTGTAAAATTACCATGCAACAACTGCACAATGAGCTAGTAGCTAACAGCTAGCGGTTGTGTTATTATTTTGGTCAGTTTGTGTCGTGTTTCAGATGATGTCACGGCAGTAGAGGCGGCCAACTATGGCGATCAGCCTATAATCCCACCCACGTTGAGGTGGCACTAAACTGCAATAGAAATGCAAACTCAGAAATGTAAAGCGAGTAGAGTTGAGGCGAGTCAAACCGTAACGTGCAGTGGAAAAGTGCCATATCAGTCCTGCTGTAAATTAACTGCACCTATGATATGTGATTTAACCTAATGAATGGATGCAAGCACATGAGAAAGGCAAACACTTGTCACATATATAATGACATTTTTTTTTTTATCATAATTCCATAATATTAAGTCAGGTGTAACTGGTCATGTACCCAGAACCAGATGGAATATTTTTAGACTTCTTTTTTGCATTCTCTGTGCTAATTATTTTGGGGGGGAAATAGGCAGAATTATGCAAAAGTGATTTAAATATGGTAAAACATGTTAAACAGAGCTGATAGTAGGCCTACTGCACTTCTATTGGTAGATGAAAGCAAAATTAAATTAGCCACAATTCAAAATCTATTCTCTCATAACACCAGAATTCCTTTTGTGTCATATTTTTGTATGTAGGAGAATCATACTGTTTTTCTTTATTGGTTAAATTTGGTTTTAGATGGTCTAGCTGTTCAACAAAATATTCCCTTCATGAATATTTAGACCACAACTAGCCCTATTACTATAGCAAGAACTCCCAGAGTATTTCAGGCAGGGTCAATTTGACAAGGACCACTTACCCCTGAAAGTTCTACAAACACATCCTCAGAAATGTTTACTCTTTTGGAGCATTTTCTGAAAAAAAGGACATTTTTCATCACTGTATTCCTTTTTTCCCTTTCTAATAACAGAAATAAATGGAAAAGCGTTTCAGCAGGAGCAACAAATTATTAAAAAAAAACAACTCCAAGATCTTAAAGGATTTAGTTCTTACTCAACAGGTAAGATATTTTATTGATATGGTTATGTATAGCAGTGTAATCACACACCTGCAGTGAAATACATATTATACTGTAATCGGTGCAGAACTTTTCACTTGCTAGCACAACGTGTTTATTTTATAAACAGCAATCATTTATATAAATAAATCATTTAGTCCTAGGCTTGCCAAGGACATGTAAGTCTTGAAATTATGTTGACCACTGGTCGGTAACAATGACAATCTATAAATTAGTTACTACCATGGTCTATTTGGCACAGAATATCCTGTAGTTGTAAAAACTTTAGAACGTTTGACCTTATCAGACTAGCAATCATTGTGTCTAATGTTAACAAATGTTGCCTAACTTTTGTAACATCATTTATTTCAAAACGTCAATTTTTCCAATATGTCAAAACAACAGCATAAGATATGGCACTTCCCTGCTCAGATGACATGTTTTCAGATATCTGTTTTATCCTTTTTATCATTATTTATTTGTCCATTCGCTCTGATAAGATGGCCTGTATCCTTGTGTGCCTCGAACCACATTCATCCGCGCAGAGGAGCAGAGCCGAAGCACGACTTACGTCATTACCAAAAAAAGTTACATAGTGTAGCTTTAAAAACCTCATCTTTTTGGGAGAACATTAACTCACTATTAGCGCCCCTCAGAGGAGATTTCACCATAAAACTACAGTGAAACATAATGTCATTTTGCAAAAATGTTGCCACAATCATAGAAAATACATGAGATCAGGCTGAGAAAAGACCTGCATGAATAATATTCAAAAAGAAAATTCCACAGAAGAAATGTATATGGGTTTAGAACATGAGTGTGATTAACGATAGAATTTCAATTTGATTTGATTTCAGACACATCTGTCACACAATCTCACAAAGGTAACCAGAAGTTCAGCTGATGAGCTCACAACATGACTTTTATGAAAACATGCATCTGTTTTAATCTCCCACCTCTGTGAGTGGGCAGAAAAACTGGATCCCTCCTTTCTTGGAGCAGAAATTGCATTAGGCACCGTGCCATAGAACGAATGTACAGCGCAGTATAACAATTTAAGATAGTTTATAGCATAACCGTAACTAAAAACTTAGGCAAAATTAAATATAGATGTTTTTGTGGGTTTGGTTGGGATATTTTTAGAGAGAGAGAAACACAGGAAAGTGCCGACAGGCACTAAATTCTGATAGCTGATCAATCAAGTGTGCAATAACAGTTGTCAGGGATGTTTGCTTCTATTTCGTTGATAAAACAGCAAGAAAATAATGACTACTATTAAGAAGGTGGACTGCTCATATCAGATACAGTGAGGTCATAAGATTGTGAAGCATCTGCAAATTTATTTCAACAAGCAACTTACTCTTTTCTCTACAGATCATTAGTGCTTGATTTCCACTTCTAATCTTCCTTATGGTATTAGCTTTGGCAACCTGTTGTGATTGTCACACTGCTATATATGCTCTTTCTGTCACCATGGTAATAAAGTGTCTGACAAACAAATAAATGCAGATGTTTTAATACTATTACCTATTGATAACTACTGCCGATTAACAAGTTGTAACCTAAAGAAAATCCAATGTTACAGATTTGAGAGAAACCAACACAATGTTGATCAGAAATGTATCTGATTGTCAGGTTGATTTTTCAACATTATATCAAAGCCCTAAATTATCTACTACAGGTTTGAGTATATTAACGGAATGCAAAACACACACACACACACACAAACACACACACACACACACACACACACACACACAAACACACACACACACACACACACACACACAAACACACACACACACACAAACACACACACACACACAAACACACACACACACACACACAAACACACACACACACACAAACACAAAAGGCACAGCAATGATAAGTACTTTTTACTGAGATAAGCCTTCTCCCATCCACGCAAATGTTATCAGCACTCTTACTATGAGATGTGCGTGCACATAAGAGACCAGATGCAATATTTCAGAGTGAGTTTTGATGCAATGTGGGAGTTTCAAAACTAACATTTCCATAAAAGAAACAAAACATTAAAAAATGACATTTTCAAAATGTCATAAAACATGTACGGTTAGAGTTGCTCCGAAGCCAGATTAATTTGCAATAAATACTATGTGCTAGGCTATGCATTATATTTAGGTATTCAGACAGGAACGTGTGCAATTTGGCCAAGCTTTGGAGCATGACATACTCATTAAAAATTTGCCTTAAAAAGGTACAGTATGTTCCAGATGATAATCAGCCAAATGCACCACTAAAACTGGCGTGAGAGTTAAACAAAGATTAAAAACATGCCAAGAAGTCAGAAAAGCTCTAGTGAGTAACATTGACATGCCAATAGGAATGAAAATAATAAACAAAATGCATTCTTCTGTGCAGCAGTTTCAAGTTGCCAATGTGCCTCAATGGACAGTGAACCACTTGGCAGCCACTCAGTTGTGAGACATTAAAAAAGAAAGTGTGAGAGAGAGAGAGAACTCAAGTAGCACATATGTGATGACTCACTCCGTCTCTGTCTTCGTCCTTTGGAGACCTTGAGGTTATCGGCGTGACCCATGGTGAGGAAGCTGATGAAGACCACTGCCAGCGCCACCAGTCCCAAATGCATAGTCCCTGTCGCTGGGACCCCCTTGCAGGCAGACAGATCACAGCTGAGGGGGCCCCTTTCACGCTGTGGCAGGTGGACTGCTGGTGTTGCCACTCTCAATCCAGATGCGCTGAAAAAGCCAACTACAGCCGGTTACAGCCCCCTTCGCTGGAGGCGTCTGCTACTGCAAGTCCAAACATGCTTGGAGGACAAACCATAGCACTCAAGATGATGGAGATGTTGAAGGTTGGGTGCAACACTCAGAAGTGGGGATAGATGTGATCTTGTGGACAATGCAATCTGCCCTTCAACCCATGAAGCCGGGCAAAACTGAGAGGAGAAAGAAGCCTACAGCAGTCTCGGCCAGGAGATCCTAATGTGAGTGAGCAACCCAGCCTAGAAGCATGTGTCTTATTAGGGATGCTGGGAGGAGGAGGGGGTGTGCCAAAAAAACGAGAGAGATGGAGAGAGGTTCTGGACTCCTACGCGTGACAATGCATTTGTCAGTGCCAAGATCTGTTGCGGAGAGACAGAGAGCGGGAGAGAGAAACAGACAGACAGAGAGAAGGAGGGAGTTGGATGTTGAGAGGAGAGGGTGAACGGGGGGAGAAGAGTACAATGAGACATGTATATACAACGGTACTTTATAAAGTCAGCATGTCAAAAGAAAGTCATAATATTTTGCCACAATTTTTTAAGCTACAAACTCAATTTTGTGCTTTCAAAAGCAAAATAGATCAAAAAGACGATCTCTACATTTTCTGTAAACTATAATAAAATATTCTTTTTGGAATCAAGGAAAAGGTTCTTACATAACTGCATTCTGTCATCTCTATCACTGCACTTTCTCAACAAAGTTCAGCTTTTCTGCGTTCCAAATTTGTTAAATTGATTAATGGAAGTCTGGTCTGGAATTGTAAATATGGACACAATAGTTTGTGCAACATAACCCAAAACTGGTATTTTGTCAGTTAAAAACAACCATTCTTGCCATGCTTATTTTTCCTTGGTCAGATAGATGCATGAGCAGGGAAAGCAAACAAATTGTTTTCTTTTCACTGTAATTCCCCCATTAAAATTGACAAGGCTAAAAAGTTCTGTCACTTAAGCTTATTCTACTGAAAATAGGGCACAAACCGCAATAATATTTAGTCACTTCAAAATGCCTTGTTGAGAGAAATAATGAATGGAAAAACAAGTTTACCTTATCCTTCAGAAAACAAGCACGGTGGTCAGAAAAAAATATGTGTCTCAAGAAGCATAGGAAAAGATAGAGATCAAATTCGTGCCTAGCTATGAAAGAGATATGTTTATAAAATTATTCTTAATCACATTCCAACAGAAATAGATGAGCGTTCTGGATTTACGTAAGAGGGACTTCATGCTTGGACGTATCAGGATAGGAGGACCATATTTGGCTACAGGTTCTTTAGATCTTACATCATTTTTTATAAGTGAAGGCATCATTTGATAATACTTAACATACCAAAAAGTACTTTAAAATGCAGACAAAGCTACAGACTCTATATAAATTTTGTGACTACAGATGACAAGAAGTTGAAGGTAAATGTTTCAGTGTAATGAAACATTAATTATTAAAAATAATTGAACCAACATATAAGACAAACATGATTTTCCCTCAGTTTGGTTTACAGATGAACACAAAACTAATTTGATAATATGAACACATGACTAGAAAGCCCGTCAACAGCAATAGGTGAAAATATGAAAATATAAAGCTGAAAAGCCCCTATGTGGAAATATGCCATGTCACTGTGAAATATTACAAATGAGAACTCTAAATGTAATAGTAAAATATACATTTTTAAAGTAATGTCTGAGTGGATTCTTTTTCTATGTTGACAAGATCTTTTACGCACAGCATTGCGATCCAGCACCGATTAACAAACCGCACACACAGATGTGGTTGTGGATGCATTTCAAATAAAACATAACATATTTCCTATGTTTTAAAAAGGAAAGAAGCGAAAATAATGGGGAAAGCATAAACAAATAACATTTATCTCCTTTATCAAGCTTTAGAGAGATGAGAAGGAATACGATTTTATCTTCTTATAACCACCTCTCTTTCTCCACTAAAATTGGTCCCACAGGATTTCTCTTCTACCAAAGTTTATTTATCTTAGATAATGAATAATAGTTAAATGTCTTAGACACCTTCTCCGTATTTATTAGCCAGGGCCAAAAAAACATGAGGCACTCATCAGCAATATTAATTAAGAGACACATGTCAAGTCTGATGCACTGATATGCCATCTCCCTCAAACAAGATTCTGTTCAATTCTGAATTCTGCCTTTTCCCATCTTGTGTTCCCAGTACTCTGCTGAACATGTGTACTAGTGGTTGTATTAGACAGCAAGTTCAGGCGGAACCATGAAAAAGGTCAAAGCAGTAAACAGGCCATAAACAGAGTATGTATTAAAGCACAGTAAAAGCAGAATGGATGTCTGGTCTGTTCTGAAACCACTGGCCAGACCAACTGAAATTAATTCTCTCCAGGAACTCCAGCGAAATTAACAACGACAGTTAAGCCTTCAACATCCACCACAAACAACTTAAGATAAAAGCTAATGGACTAGACTCAAAAGCAAAAATGGTAACGGCTGTGTTCAAAAGCTGAAAAATGCAGCCTTTGCACCTTATAATTAATGCTGCCGTGCACTGCATGGACACAATTGGAATATACTATATAACCAGATTGGTCACAAATTCTATTGACAAATACATCAATGGGAAAACAGAGACGAAGGACCAAGAATATAAATCTAAGTCAGCACAAAGCAATCCAAAGCAAGCATGTGACACAGCACACCTAGGGGTAACTGGATAAATGAGTACAAACACACTCTTTTTCCGAAAAAGCTTAATTTTAGTTAATGGGTTTTGTGCTGTATCTTTAGAGTGAAATGGACAGCAGATGTGGATCAATCCTGGCCTTCCTTCACTTTGCCATCAACATCACACTCTCTCTTTATCTGAGGAACGCAAACCCAGCACCGTCCTGTCCTGCACTCCATACTAATCAGGACTGTTGAGTCAGGACCGACAGACAATGATACTGTTAAATCTGTTTACTGGCACCATGGATGAAGCTGTCAGACTGCACCTGTCTTTATCCCTAGCGTCATCTCTCCCTCTGGACCAGTCTCTCAACAAAACTGGTTTTAGCACAGAAAAAGATTATCTGAGACTGGGCCAGAGGCAGTTTTTTAAAGCCGTAAGAGGTGGATTATAGAAACTGGCAGCACAAAACTTGGAAATCCCTCTATTTTTTATTTCTTTCTTTTTTTTTGTCCTTGAATAGCTACTGAAATGGAACCTGGTGAATTCACATGGGTGCATTAGGTTTCACTTCTCAAATAAACTTTTATTTATGTGGCAGACACTTTTATAAAAAGTGTCTTTGCGACAATGCACTCAAGGTAAACATTTTGCCAGTTTGTGTTTCCTGTGAATTGAACTCACAACTGTTCCAGGTGCTCTACCAATTGAGTTTTAGGGATTTGACCCCCCAAAAAATAAGAGCATGTCAGACAGAACATGTCATTGATGAGGTTATTAAAATTAAATGTAACTATATTGTAAGCAGAACTTTTCAGAATGACATAATAGTAATAATAATAATAATAATAATAATATAGTGTAATAATTAGGAAGGGAAAATAAAAGGAACAAAGAAAAAAATCAAGTGTAGGAGCAATCTTTTAAAAATGTATAAGAAAATAATAATGCTCAAGTATTAATACTATCAAAGAGTAGGGCCACCATGCAATCGATTTAATAAAAAAAGATCGGTCAGATAAAAATAAAATAAAAATTCACTCAAGTGAACTCTATGTTTAGTGTATTATAAGCGAGCAAGATTATGAAAAAGCTCTACGATTATAGTAATAATTTAATTAAATTGGCCCTCACTAAACTTTTTAGATAAACCCATGATGTGAAGCATTGTTTTGATGCAGTAGAAATGTTGCACAGAGAGACGCTGACAGAATAACCTACCAACAGTGAACCGCGCGCCTCATACTGATCCACAGTGCGCGAGGCTTTAAATGAGTTTAATATGGGGATCTCCGCGCGAGGTTCTCAGATACCACCATCGGGTAAGCAACAGACTGTCAACTGTGATTGTTATGGGACAAGCGTTTCTTAATTTGCTTGGACTTCTGTATAAATGGCAAACCATTTGCTCACATCAGTGTTCCCGTGCGTAATCGGAGTGGGGAGGGAGAAAAGAAAAGAAAGATAACAACAACAAATTACTTCAAATAGAATATCCCACGGAAAAAATCCCTATAATTCCACAGAACTGCACTTATAATACAGCAACCAGGGACCTGGTTTTATTTTTCGGTTCTCTGTCGTAATTCTGAAGCGAGTCCCACATAAATCCACTTTTAAACACCGGACAGCATCCAAGAGATTGTGGGGAGCTTCTCCCTCAAGAACTTTGCGTCCAACTCCATCTAGAGCAGTTTCGGAGTGCTGAAGGTTGAGCTGGCCCCACCCATCAGACACCACATACTGAGAGACGAAAAACCTGTGATGGAGTTGTTTCGGAATGATGTTTGTTTACATGTTGTCCTATTTGTCCAAACAATAAATATCTATCTATCTATCTATCTATCTATCTATCTATCTATCTATCTATCTATCTATCTATCTATCTATCTATCTATCTATCTATCTATCTATCTATCTATCTATCTATCATCCTGAATTCTAATGATGATTTTTGAGTAACATAATATCCTATCATAGGTGTAGAGGACAGAGGACATAGGACAGAGGTTGTGCCATTGGGTCTTTAGTATTAACATTATTTAATAATTATTTAACTAAAATGTTTCTTTTAACACATTTTCTCACAGAAGCTCATTTGGTCTATTTCTATTTTTCTTGAGGTAATTTTGGAGAAGCATCTTTGACCAGTTTTAATCTTTTAATCTTAGAATGAAACATAACCAAGAATTATTGTTGTAAAAGAACAGCCTTTGAACGATTATTTTTATAGTTTGTCTTCATTATTTTGGGACTATACCAGGACATTTTATTGGAATGTCTGCTTTAGGTGACTAGCGGGGCACTACTAGACAATTGAGATTGACTTTATGCAACTATGGTAATTTGGCCAGTAAGTGAACTAAAAGTTTAAAACACACTTGGTTGAATGATCCAAGAAATTATTCTGGTTCATCTGTTCTTAAATTTAATTGAAAATAAATTATTTTAAATTTGTATCTTGTGCTGCCTGCCAATAAATGTAAATCAGAATGCAAACTCTTTGCCGTACTTGTTAACCACAAAAATAGGAAACTTATTTTCAATAAAGAAAAGGTAAACATTTACTTGAAAATCTTTCACGTTGAAAAAAAGAATGAGTAATCCTTGTTTCAATGTTTATTTCAGATGGATATTGGACTTTGGTACAAGACATTATATTCTCTGCATGCCTATTTTGCTTTTTACTTTTACTTACGGGCACCATGATAACAATGTCATTTTGATCTTTTGTCTCCAAGAGACTGTTTATAAAGTAAACAAATATAAAGCTGAAAAGAAAAAAATGAAAAATAACATTTATTGTGTGCCAGGGTTCAGAGAAATGCATTAAGCAGTAAAAATCAGATTGTTAATGCTTACATTATAAACCCTGTCAAATAATGAAACAAAGAACCTTTGCCTGCCAGTGAGCTATTAATCTATGCTAGCAACAGGAAAGTCATGCTAACATAAACTACGAGACAAAGAAGATAGTTAATTGTTTTACAAAACTCTTTCAAACACACTACATCCAACAACACTCCCAAGAAACATTGCAAGTGCTTCTAAAATAATATTTCACTGTTTTAATCAAGGGCATAGATTTGGCTTGAACATTGGGAGTGTTGCAGCGTGAAGCATTTACATGTTTCCATTGATCGTGGTATAAATATTGGGGGTTGTACTTGCTTGTTTTGATTATTGGGTATTATCTATCTATCTATCTATCTATCTATCTATCTATCTATCTATCTATCTATCTATCTATCTATCTATCTATCTATCTATCGATCGATCGATCGATCGATCGATCGATCGGTCGGTCGGTCTGTCTGTCTGTCTGTCTGTCTGTCTGTCTATGTATCACTATCACCAAAGATATTTTTTTTTCTGAATTTTCAAATGAGGATGTTTGAGTAATATAAATATCCTAACATAGGTGTAGACAGTGGTTGTGCCATTGGTTCATTAATATTAACATTATTTAATATTAGTAAACAGGCTATAAATAGAGTAATCTAAAATGGTTGTAATAGTGCCAATCTAGATGTTATGTATCAAAGCTCAAATAGGTAAGAAGTCACAATGACAAGGTAATTTATGAAGTCATTGTATTGACTAGCAAAATTACATTTTCAAGAACTATGATTGCCAGTAAAGCCATCAAAGTATCTCTTATCTGCATTCATTCGATACTGCCTTGAATACACAGGATCGAAGAGCTGTTTTTTTTTTTGTTGTTTTTTTTTAAAGTTGCCCAGACAGGGAAACCAGGCAGATTATAAGGACCGGTTTACTATTTGCTCAACTGGCAAGACAAAACGGGGGCAAGACAATGTCAATGTTTTCCAAAAGTAGCCACCACTGTGCTGAATCTGTGATGGAAATTTTAAGGTTGGTTAGTTCATTAATAATACTCTATTGCTAAATGTAATCGTTTTGACAGTTGTTAAGATCCTATCTTATAAGGTTGATTTAAAACTCTGTGCCTAGATATTATTTACCCCTGAACATATACACAAAACTATTTTAGATGTGCTCTTTCAAAGTTCAGTTCTTTGTAAAGAATTTTAACAACACACAAACAATTGGATATAAGAACTAAAAATGGCATACACTCTCATAAGAAATGGTTCTTTATAGAACACTTACAAGCCTTTGTTCAACTCTTAATTTAACTCTTAATGTAACTATCAACTTAATATAGGGTGGAAATAAATGTTGTCAAAATAAATTTTTGAATGATAGAAAGGGTTTGGAATAACATATGGGTGAGTAAATGATGACAGACTTTTCATCTTCAGGTGAACTAGAGTTGGTATTGTATGAGCTACTTGCAAAATGTAATTTAGTGCAGCTTTTTATCCAAATTAAAATCTACAGTAGGGGCAAGCTAACCAAAGAAATGAGTTTTTAACAGTTAAACACCTACTATCATGATGATTTTAAAGCCCAACATAAAGATTTCCTTCATTGTTTCAGATTGACCTCTCGACAAATCCTTGCATTGTTTTT
Organism: Xyrauchen texanus; assembly: GCF_025860055.1. NCBI lineage: Eukaryota > Metazoa > Chordata > Actinopteri > Cypriniformes > Catostomidae > Xyrauchen > Xyrauchen texanus. The sequence goes on from NC_068292.1 coordinate 31,676,323, forward strand.
CGTTTGTAAGGACAAAGTTGAGAGTGCGTGCCATTGTCTAATAAAGAGCAGGAGAGTTTTCTGAGTTTTGGCTGGGCTACCAATATAAAAGAAAATATGTATTGTTTGCACCAGAACTGGCCTTACATCAACCAATATTTCATGACATGGAGTCATACTAAAAGTTTCTCCTAATTCAAGGATAGACGTTTTATCAAAGGTTTCCACAACAAAAGTTAGCTGACAGCACAGCTTCCCTCCTGTCTTCCACAGTCTGTGAGTTTAAACAAGGTTTTAAATTGAAGTAATTGAAGGTATTTTCTGTTAATCGTTATACTGATGCCAGGAGGGATGACGGCATAAAAGAAGAAATATTTGTAGTAATTAATATTTTGTCTTCTGCATCTGTAATTGGGAGGTTCACAATAGTTATTTGGATACATCAGACTGTCATTTTATGATTTAGAATTAAAGTATTAGCCTAACTATATGCCTATTTATATTGGTTGGCGAGAGTGCAATTCTGCGATCAGCATTCTGTATTTTTATGGTGTATTCACAGTGGCTACAAGCTGAACTGACCTGACTGTGTATCTGAAGTTAACATCAATCTTAAAGCACTTTCCATTTCCTCACAATCCAACAGGGGGCCATAAACAGCAGTTACTGGAGATATTTCTGACTAGATTCCCGTTTAATCGTTGACCAGTGTACTTGAGATTTTCAGTCTTTTGTGGCTTTTTGTCTAAAAATTTTAATTCAATTGAACTGAATGACTTTGAAACAATCAGTGCATTACATTCATGTGTTCAATAAGGGAAGGCTCAAATCCCAGCAGTGGCACTTCCGGTGTCATGCTCAGATGCCGCTGACTTTACAGCATTTGCCGCTGTTTGTGGCTGGTGTCACTGAATTTAAACTGCATTTGCCGCTGTTTATGAATGAGGCCAGTGAATTTACGAGGCAGATGCCACTGAATATGAATGGTGCCATTTAATTTCTACACCATCTTGGACTATTTAAAGGGTCATTCACCTCTGGCCACTGTCCTTTTAACCAATTCATGCCCATAAAATAATATTTTTGCTCAAAATATGGGACTATCCTACTGATTATATGAATGGTTAAAAAAAATTCAAAATGAGCAGGTGGTAATACAGAAAGGATGTTTATTTAGCTACATTTTGTTACTCAATAGCCTATTAAGACTTTGTTTGCTTTGAAGCAGATTTTATTAAACTGGATCAGTTCATATCAATAGATTATCAATGCAGTATTTTCAGTGATGTGAGAATGATGTCTGTGATACGTTAATTTTAAGAAATCATGTTAGGTGACTATTAAGCAATTATGATAAAAGAAATAATAGGCCTAACAGTAGTATTTTGATTGTATCATACTTATACAATATGATCATATTAAAAAGTATTTTTCTATAGGCATACTTAGTATTATTTTAGTTTGTATTGCTATTGTTTACAGGATGAGGTTCCTACTTGCTGGGACAAAATATTACAAACATCTTCATTACCACAACCAATTCAAGGAGAGCTAAGAATATTTGTCCTAAAATTTGATTTGCTGTTCATAGGTTACATTATGATTCAAATGCATTCAAAATTCACCAAAATGCAATATTAGAGGATCTACAATAATGCTATGCCCTTTACTTTGAACTGATGTTTAAAATTCAGTGGCACCAGCCACAAACAGCAGCACATGCCGTAAAGTCAGCGGCATCTGAGCATGACACCAGATGCCCCTGCCTCGATTTGAGCCTGCTGTCTCTCCATGTGTTTTTTAATCACCCATCATATGTTTATGTTTTAAAATAGGTCTAGATCTTGATGAAAATGGTGATGGCAATTATTATGAAATTATTAGTAGGTTCATTAAATATAAATTTACAAACCAATTACATTAAATGGTTTATTAAAAAGTATTTTGATGCGTTCCTCCTCTTAAAGGTGCATTATTTGATTTTTTTTTAACTATCATATAATGTCTCTATTATCATTTAAACATGCAGGACAAAGCTGAGCTCAATCTCATTTTCCAGATCTGTTAGTCTCAGTCCCAACCAATTCTAATATAGCTGAAGAAAGATATCCATAAACATTCCCATTCATCTTAATGGCAATTGCTTTGCTGGCACATTCAACTCCAGTAGTATGTATTTTTGGCATGTTGCTATGAATGTTCCAGTACCCTGACATTGGCCTGACATTCTGTCATGTTACTGTCAAGTACCATATCCCATCAGACATTTTTGCATCATTTGAACCATGTTGCCTTTTCCCATGCATTCCCAAGAGCATGTATAGAAAGTAATCTCATTAACATACGTCAGGCCATTAAGAGCGCGATTCTGAGCTTCCATTTTCGCTCTTAGATTACATTTTTGTTTCACTGATTGTTAGGTTTAGGGTTGGGGATTGGGTATGGGGCTAGAGTAAGTAAAATATGCATTCCTCTTCTCTGTATTACAGTAATTTACTGCAAAAAACGGTTGCTTTTGGCACCCCTCTGTGGGCATTGTACCAGGAAACTAAAGCTCACATGTGCTCTTACTTTAAAAAAAAAACACTTCCCACTTTGGCCACTGGGGGCAGTGCTTCGAATTTTGTTAAGTACAGACCAAGTTTAGCTCAAGAAATCTCAACCTAGTGTTTTAGAATTCACATTAATTTAATTTGAGGTATCACAATTTGAGGTATCATTCTTGTCTATAGCATAAGCGGAGCGGGATCGGTTAGATTATATTTCTTTGCATTTAGCAAGTATGTGCGATTAAGCACAACTAATGAACTGTTTTTCTCTCCGTCTATAGTGAATTGAAGCTTTCATATAGACTATAGTTTTTTCTCAAATTAAATATGTTTGCAGTGGATTTGATGATTCTGGTAGATGCATTGAAATACTTCTGGATAATTATCAGCCCTCCAACATTGTGCTGCTTTCTCCACCTTAAGATAATTTTTTATTTTACAATATAACCTGGATAACCGATGTTTATATTGGCAAAGGCTTGTATTAAATTATATCACATTCAATATAAAACATTCATTATTTCACTGAGTATAGTTTTGGCCAGACATGGGCTGAATCTTTGCTTGATTAATCTACATGTTTCTGAAACTGTTGTCAAATTTTATCTCAATTGCTTATCAAGTTTTATCTTTAAACCTGATCTTGCAGGCTTTGTTCTCAAGGCAACTTGAAAGCTTTGAATATAGGTTCCATTGATCATAAAAAAATTCTCAGAGGTAGCAGTGATTTACACTGTTTTTCAAAGTAGATATACAGCATCTGTTTCTTTTCATTGGCACTTTGTATAGTAACGCAGCAATGACTCTTACAGACACCATGAGATGAAGGAGTTCTATTGTCCTGGTCTTTTTCTCACATATCATGCAGCACCTTTGAGCCTTGAGAAATGAATAAACTGTTATTGCCATAGTCCACCCACCTCCCCAGGATTTTAATCCAGCACCGGCTGAAGAGAAGAATCCCATCAATTCAGAGGAGAAAGGGAAGCAGTGGTGGTCTCTCTCATATAGAAGAGGATAATAACTGTCTTTAAGCATGACTTTGAAGAATTTGAAGATTTTCCATTGGATGCAAGAAATCAAAAAGGGCATTACCTCTCAGGGGTGGTGGGAAAAGAGTTGCTGAGGTTGGGGGCTCATTCAGGGGAATAAAGCCTGTCTGAGAGCCCAAGACTTTCAAAAGACTGTACCTTTTTGTTTACTGATCCATTCTACATATAATTCAATCAAATAAACCCTCCTTCCCTGGCAAACTTCGTAAAGATATTTTAAGTATCCCTGATCATCTTAATTAGTGCTAACAATTACGGATCAATTAGTTTTACTCATGAGATTCTGTATGACATTTCTATCTTGTAATGTTTTGAAGGGTGATTTTAAAAAACAACACAGCTTTCACTGAGATGTGATTTATGACCTGTGGTTTTCATTTGGGAGGGAATTGAAAAAGTTTATTGCCAGGCGTCTGCTTACTATGGCTTCAGACAACCCTCGTTCACAGTAAGCAATAGAGAGCAAAGCTCTAAAATTGCCAAAGCAATTATCATGTGGCTTGGACAATTTGTCATTCTCTTCAACAAATTAACAGGCTACATGGAATCATTTAGCCTTGATTTTCTTATCTTACTGGGTCCCTGTAATACTATGTGTCAGTGATCTTTAAGATAAAAGTTAGTTTGTGTAATTTCTGAGTTTTGTTTTATTTTATTATTCAGATTTATCCATCGTTCTGTGCTACTCACAAATAAAGATTGTTCGCAATTTGTTCAGTTGCTTGGGTCTGGCTGGTTGATCCACCTGGAACATCCGCTAGCTGCTTTATCAACAATGTATAGATGAAAAACATTATTCACTTTAGAGATTTGTGATAGATAGAGATAGATAAAAAAAATACAAAATAAAATAACATAGTTGTGAAAGCAGTCTCATATTTGTTTTATTTTATTTTTGCTGTGAACTGAAATTGCGCTATTTACCTGTAGTGCAAGTATCATCAGGATTCTTTGCACTTTCTATCCCTAATAAAATAACGTTCCCATTTCCCACCATCATCACTATTCAATGTCAAAGTTTAATACCCATAAACTGTTTTTGGACAATTAATTTTACTTGCTTCGCTGTGATCATTAATTACATTTACGGTGCAGTTCATAAATTTGGTGATTGCAGATGCCTTTTGCTTTATTCAGTCTCTGGAGGTCTACTGCATGAAGTGGCGTTGCACTAATATTCTCATATTTTTAGCAAAAACTGTATAGACAATGTTGTAGAGAAGGCAAGAATGGAGAAGGAAAGGACATGGATCACTGAGGTCCTACTCCAAATGGGAGTGCCACACATCAATTAGCCTGCCAAGAAACTTCCCCAAGGGTGCACTTAAAAGAAGCCAGACAGTCTTTTCAGTGTCAGATATAATATGCTTGTGCATGCAAATATTATAAAATAGACTTTATTAAGGTAATAATTTTTCCTGAAGTTATCAGCCAATGGTTGTTAAGGTTGTTGTAATACCTCCAGGGTAGACTGTAGAATGGCCAGTTTAACGAGGGACCTGGGGATTAAAGATGTTTAATGATAGGTTTATGACTCCAGTATATGACTAGTCAGAATGGCAGGATGTGAACATCAAAATAAAACTTATGGATGGTCTTCAAATCCATCACAGCATCATAATCATATAAAAACATCATAACAATCCTTCGGCCAAAATAAGGAAAGGAAAAATAGGCCAGAGTAAGACATGACATAAAGCTCAATTTTCACTGGTTAATGACTTAAACATGTCTATATGGAGAGAGGGAGAGAGAGAGAGAGAGAGAGAGAGAGAGAGAGAGAGAGAGAGAGAGAGAGAGAGAGAGAGAACAATGTAAAATTCAGTCTGTCAAGAGACCATTTTGAGACATGAAACTCTAAATGTACACAAATTAAAGCTTCTCAAAATTACAGTATGGATGTTATTACATGATGATCTTGCTTTCCCTTGTTTTTGTAGCTTAATTTACAGGTAATTAGATTATTTAGATAGATTTATTTAAAAATTTGAATAGAAGATAATTGTTTAAGAACAGTATCATTTAATAGAGCCAATTGCATAGGGATCTTGCCCTCTCTTTTATTTGTAGATTCATTCACAGCTAATTAGATTATTTAGATACATTTATTTAAAAATTTGAATAGAATAGAAATTGCCCTTGTATTTGTGGCTTCATTCTCAGGTAACTAGATAATTGTTTTAAGAATAGAATAGAATAGAATTGTATAAATTGCATGGGGATATTGCCCTCCCTTCTTTTTCTAGATTCATTCACAGGTAGTTAGATAATTGTTTTAAGACTAGAATAGAATAGAATAGAATAGAATAGAATAGAATAGAATACACTGCTTGTGTATATTGCCCTCCCTTGGATTTGTAGCTTCATTCTCAGGTAAATAGGATATTATTTTAAGAATAGAATAGAATAGAATCTTTATTTAACATCACCTGGACCCGTGGAATTTGAGAACTTATTACATGGACCGTCGCTCAAGGAACATCCCTTGAACTTTCATAAGCAAATTTATATGGTTTCCTTGGCATTGTGTCTGCTTGTCACTGCTTACCATAGTACATTATGAACATGGGAGTATAGATATATTTGAAGCTGTTTCAGTACAATTACTAACTCACTCTGCCGCTTCCATAAACAGTCATACTGTTAATTAAGACAAGAGTCTTAAACTTTCCTTCATGACTGCCTAAATAATAACATAATTTGTGTTTCTTTGTGAGGATATTCAGTGCTGTGGATAATTGCTTTCTGTCTTCACCACAACACTCTTCTTGTGTTCTTGTAAAAGCTTGTCTCATCCATCCATTAGGTGCTTGTATAGTTTACTGCATATGGTTGTCATTGACACACACATTTTGTACATGTGTTAGTGATGAAAGGCAGAATAATTTATATTAAGCAGGCAATCGTTTGTTTGGTTTTCTTTTTCTGGTCATCTCTATCTGAGATATTTTCATCATTCTAATAAATCAGACCAAACAAACCACTATGATGGGAGGAAAATGCAATAAACTTAGGAATCCTTATACTCAGTTTTCATACATTTATCAGTTCACATTTACCAAGAAATCTAGTTTATATGTAAAGGCCATTTTAGTTGTGATGATAAACGTTTGTACTTGATTACAATAGAATAATTTTGTTATATAATGGAAATAATAGCCAATTAATCCTTCTCTCCTTTCACACCAAGAAACCAAAAATGGCAATAGCATGAAGTGTAAAATAGAGACATGCCGTCTGAAATTCAAATCAAATCGGCTCTGACATAAATCCAAACCAGATTTTCGTGGATGCAGCCTGCAATACAGCCTGGCACAAGGAGTTTGACCTTATCCTACAGCTCCCTTATTGCTGGGCAGCATTCCATCTTGACTGATTTGGCATTTCTGCACACTTCAGCTGAAAGGCAGGGGGATATAAACAGGGTGCGATGCTGACACCCTAATCCCTCCACAGCTCATATATTGTTTCCCATTGGGTCAGTCGGGTCTGCAAAATTTTCAGAAATGTTAATCCCCTTTCCAAAAAGAACATGACCATCATCTAATGCTGAAGACTGGGAATCCAAGGGAACTGCTTAATAGTGCTAGAGATGTTTCTAAAATCATCTCTGTTAACATTCAGCTCAGTTTTAATAACGCAGCATATGCAGTGTCTCCACAATCTCAAAGCATGAGGATCAGAGTGCTTTGAAATGAAAATGAATATTATTTTGTACTATTACAGAATTTCTTAGATTCTAAAGGGATAGTTCAACCACAAATGAATATTTTGTCATCATTTATTGACACTCATGCCATTCAAAACCTGTCTGGCTTCCTTCATTTAGTGGAATAAAAAGGAGATTTTAGGAAGAATAGCTGTCAAAACCAGTCAAGGAGGACCAAAAACGAGAGAGTATAATTCCAAAGTGTAATGACAACAAGCAACAAAAGAAAAACAATAGTCCAAAAGGTGCCGAGCAAGCGGCAGCGAGATATTGGGCTAAGGAGAATGTCCATTGAGTAGGGCGATAGAGACTGGAAAGCGTGACCCAGAACAAAAAGGTGATGGCTGATGCTGATGAAAATGGCGGTAGCAGGCAATCCGGGTAAGTGATTGGAAACAGTGAGGAGGAATAAACTGGGAGATACAATCCAATAAACAAACAGGCAGAAAGAGAACCGACTGACTGGAGCAGAGAAACAAACAGAACGGCTGACTGCTTGAGGGTAATTAACAAGACAATATGGCACAGGACAGCAAACATGAGAGCAATAAATAGAAGAGGGAAATCTACTGATAACATTCAAATAATATCTTGCCTTGCCATGCGAATAAGTGTATGTGGAACTCAAGAATGTTATGGGATGTATTTTCTTTGAAACCATTCCCACTGCTTCAAGCTGAGGATTGATCATGCTGGAAACAATGTGCCCAGAACATCACAACTGCCAACATGTGCTTGCCACATTGTAACTCATATGACCAGTCAAAAATATCAGTCTTCAAGTTCACTTATCAGCACTTAGCTGACTCTTCTCAGCATGTGGTGTCTCCTTTGCTACCTACGTCCAATCCAGTGGAAGTTTATCAATTGTTGCTGTAATGCATTTACTGAGTGTTATTTTTAAAGGACAAGCTCAGAGTGTGCCTACATAATATCACATAAATCTAACAAAACCACATTAAAGAAAGTCAAAAAGCACCACAAACACAAGCAAAGAGAGAAAGAGGCAAAGGAATTTTATTTTTATCAAAAACACCATAAAGATGTTATTTTCTCAAAGAGAGCTATTATTTTTTTATGTGCAGTATATCTTGCTCAAAACAATTGTACTGTAATATGTAAAGCATTATAATGAATTTAAATGTTAAAAAATTGAGCATACTCAAAAAAATGTGTTACATACACAATGCATACTAAAACAAAACACAAACAACAAAAACACATTTGTAAATACTCAGACCAAAGACCATATTTTCTTCTGAAGTTTTGTTTAGCCACATCATTTGTCTTGGCTTTCCTGTTACTAAGGACATGGCTCCAAAGAGCCTAATGCACCCTTATGTTTTCCTGTGATGGATATACATATAATTAGTCAAATAAAGACCATGTACTGAACTCTTCGAAAGTTTCCAAAAACAGCATCAATTCAGCAGTCCTGCTAATATTTATCAGTAGCCTGCTGGGTTCGCAATCCTAGTTTCCGTCTCATCCTTGGCATTTCCAACAACAAACATTTGCAACCTGTTTTTATATATATATATATATATATATATATATATATATATATATATATATATATACTGAGATGACATCCAGCTGGCTTTCAATAGACAATAACAAAGTAGGAATATGCCCTCTATTAAGTTGAGCTTTGTATTATGCTTGTGCTGTATTTGGCAAGGGCCCTAGTGTTCAGTGGTCTAGTGCCATGCTACCTAAAGCTGTGGAAGCCCCTGGCATTCCGAGTGCCAGTCTACTGGTTCGGTCCATAATCCAGTCATGACTTTATTACGTTTTTATATAAGAGTTTATATAAGAGTTTCTGTCATAAAGGAGCATTCACACACAATCCTGCTGGTTATATATATATATATATATATATATATATATATATATATATATATATATATATACATAATCATTGTTCACATAGGTATGACTCCTTAGGGATATGAATCAAAGAATCATTTAAGGTTCTTTTCAGAAGCATGTATCAAGCACACCTTTCAGTGTGATGTCTAATCTAGAACATCAGGGTTTTTTTGTAATCGTGCTGCCCAGTCTATTATAATTTCCTTTCCATTCCTCAAACGTAACTCAGTATTGTCTCTCAAGGGACACTAAAACACTACATGTGCTATTCACAGACAATCTGAAACAGGTGTGAGTGATGTGCTCTTAAATAAAAATAAAAAAACATGAAACACTCACAAGTTTAATCTTATATCACTGTAAACGCATCAAACTATCTTTCAGAATGTGATCTAAAACATTTAAATTAAATTATAGGGTACATTTTAAGTTCCTGGTTCTGGGGCCAAAGAAACAGCATGAAGACATTGTATTGTCTAGAGAATTTCTTAGGTATTCCAGAAATACCTTTGAAGAAAGTGTTTAGAAATGATTGGTTTTATAGGGAAATTTAAAATAGTATTACAAAGATCTGGTCTGTTTTTGTAGCTATACAGTCTGATTCCATGTATTTGAAAATGGTTATCCTACTAGAGAAATGCTGAGAGGCACACTAACAAATGAGCCATCTTGATTAAACACCCTGCATGTGCTGTGGAGGCCACAGAAGAATACAATGGCCTAACCAAACTGGTCTCATAACAAGTTGTAATAATTAGTACGAGATGGTAAAATCATAAGAAACTGACACATCAAGGTGCTTGAAAAAGCATTCTTACGATTGTTCCTAAGTTTAACCTCTTACCCAAACCCTAAACTAACCAAGATTTTAATAGGAAAATCACGGTTGTGTTCTTCACATGAAAGAAAAGTTTGGATAGGAGGCCTAGCTAAAATATGTGTTTGTACTGTATTGACCTGAAATTCTAATTGCTGATTGGTTGGTCTCTGCGTGAATAAAAGTCGAGATGAGCTTGTGATTTTGAGTTGTCGTGAGACTGTTGGCCTTTCATAAATCTGAAATTTCCAGTGCTTTTAAAGCAAAACCCTCAGACTTCAGTTAAGCCATTTCCAGCATATTTTGTACCAAAAAATAGACAACAACTTTTGCTGCTCTTTCTGGTTTCAACACATTCAAATGCATTTTGATAAAGTGAGAGAAATGTTGACTGTATACCTGTACTGTTTTTATTTTGATTGCTTACCCAAAATATGTGTTTGCTATGTCAAGAATCATGTCGTTGGCTTAGCAACATGCTAATGTCAATCTCAATTGTGATTCAGTTGTGAGTTGAGTCTCCCCGTGCACTTCTCACAAAGAGCCCTATTTGTGTTGCTGCCTATGTAGCATTTTAATTCAGTCCCTTATTAGGTTTCATTTCAGTTAGGATTTAGGCTGTAGTTTAGTTATATGTAGGTAGATAGCAAAGCTATTCAGCAAACTGAATTTTGGAACAGAGGATTTTGGAATTAGACTTCCTTTTTTCAATAATTTCTCTCAAATACTGGTGGTCATTCAAACATTATGAACTTTTGCTCTCTCTCTCTCCCTCTCTGTTCTTGTCTTCAGTCAGATAACACAATTTTCTACAGAGCCCTAACAAGCAGAGCAATTTATGTCTAGGATGAAACCTCCAATGGTGTGAGATCTTTGGGCTTGAACTCAAAGTCTATGCCCTTGTTTAACCGATATTGCTCATCTCCAAGAGGCAAAGGCAGCCTGAGGTGAAGGTGGAGCCCCTGAAAATCAATGCCATAAAGCTGAGGAACTGCCTGGCTTTTGTGCAAAAGGATGATCTATACTAGCTTGTGGAGCATCAAACAATAGCTAACATTAGTGAGTGCCAACCTGATGTAGGCGTAGACAACAATCAAGTATCAGTGAGGCTCAATTGATCACAAAGAGAGACACACAAATGAACCAACAAATTAGACACTGCAGATGATTCTTTTTAAGTTTTTTTTTTTTTTTTTTTGCATACCTGCAGAAAGAGAAAAGGCCAGTTTTCCAGGGTTATAAGAGTTTATAAAAATACTGAACTGATGTACTTTCTTTCTATTTGTAAAATCCTCAGAAAAACAAAATAATAATAATAATATATATATATATACTGTATATATGTATGTTTTATTTTTATTTTTTTGGCTAATAACAAATTATTTTATAATACACACTGGAAGTTTTCTATTCTGGGGGTTCAGGCAGAGAATCTTTACACTTGTCAGGTATGTCTGAAGACAGCTCGGGATTTACATTTATAGAGCATAGCGAGCATGAAAGTTCAAATGCCAGAAAGATAAAAGAAAAATGTGCTGATTTTGCTGATTTTGAAACTTTCAAATCAGCTTCTTGAAATCAACTCCACATTCAGTCTGAATATATATTGAAAATCTCATATTCAATATACACTTTCCCTGATACAGTGTCTGTATGCTTTAAAAAGGATGATTGCCTTCGGATTTGACAATAAAAAGTATTTCAGAACACTTAATATGAGACGATTCGTGTTACCGTCGTGCACTGTCCGGTGATGTTATGGTGCTGTCAACTGGTCATGTTGGGTTTTTTCTGACGAGGATCGTGGCATCATCATCCCCTTTCTGTCTTGTGTTTTGTATTTTGTGTGGGCGCAGGGGTCTGGTGGTGGGCAGGGCTGGACTGGGAAGAGAAATCGGCCCGGGGGGCATTTTATGGTCCGTTCTGCATAACGCGGCGGCTCATTGTTGCCTATCGCGGCCCATTCGCCACGTTTCGCGGCCGAACCACTGGCTCGCTTGGTTCTCCCAATGGACATTCCGCCCATGATCAACCCAAAAGTGCCAGATTACCAATCCTGCCCTGGTGGTGGATTACGGCTGTATGCGATTTGCCGCCGTGCGCCCTCCGTTGATTTCACGGTCATGGCACCTTGCCAGGTTGTGTGTGCACCTGTAGGACCATGGCATCATCATCATACCTTATCTGTTTTGTCAAAGCGTGTTTATGTTTTACCCTTGTGTGTTTCAGGTGTCACTGGCATGCTGAATCAGCATTTCCATGGGAGCCCTGATCGTTTCCATGGAAACGCTGATTGTTACAACCCTCAGCTGTGAGCGACACCTGCCCTTTGTTTGTTTCTCTTATTGAAACACCCACGTGTGTCATGTCCGATGTCGGATCATTGTGGTGTTATTGTCATTGTGAAAGTTGTGACTGTGACTGTTCACATGCTTCGTTTTTTGTGGTCAAGTCTAACGCTTTTTTGCTTGTGTAGTTGGAGCAAGCTCGTTTGTCTGCAGGTTGCTTGTCTATTGAGGTGCGATTACCTGTCTGCTTGCATTCACTCTCATCAGTAGGTGCCCAGGACTGTGGAGAAGGATTCCTCAATTTTGACCCACATATTTGGAGATTCGCCTGGGCTTTGCTGCTATGAGTTTTGAAAAGAACAGTTTGAGTTGAAAATAAATTCCTATTGAACTTTCCCTCTGCTTTTGGGTCTCTCCCTTCCCCACACTGTGACAAATGTAGGCAACATGCAGTGGCTTTAAATGTGTTATTACTTGTACCAGACAAGATTTTGGTACCAAACGAGCCAAAACCTCTCAAGTGCTTTGCAAATGTTATAAAAGTTTGAGCAAGAATATTTGTGATCTTCAAATCTGATTTTACCAGAATATTTTCTATAATGGTTTAATCGTTTCTAAGGGGGTTGAATTTGTTGAAACCAGATATGTATAAAGCATCTGCCTTCACCAGAATAAATTAAGTAATCCAAACCCATGCAGTGTGTTTTTTAAAGATTCATTGCAGATTTGATTAGGCTGTGTGGGGAACAACTGATTAATATTTTTTAAACTTGGATCTTTAATGAGAACTGATAACTTTGGATAAAGGATTAACAACTAAATATATCAATTAATTCATATATAAATCTAGGATATGCCTTGTGATGTTTGTAACACCATTATTGTCTGTAGGTTCATCTTTCCTATTTTTTTTCTTATTGTCAAATATTGGCAAGAACAAAAAATGTTGCCAAGTAAAGCATTTTTCTAATGCTCCCATTATTTTTCTTCTACGCAATGTATATCAGGTTTCCACTGCCTTGGAAAAAATCAAAGAAACAAGGATTTGTTCGTTAAATTTCCTAAATGTGTTTTGCCTGGAGTGGACTGTACTGACATCACAGAGTTATATTTAATGCTTCCAAATGTGTAGTTATTAAAACAATAAAATCTCCCTCCTTAAACACACTATAAATATTAAACTGATAAGTAATATCGTAAAGAAAAAGCTGTGTCATTTGGGAATCTTATCTTGTTGGATACCCATTCAAATGTCCTGTTAGATCACTCTGTACTTTGTTAGTATTTTATTGGAACATAGATTTTCTGTGATAGCAAATGAAGGATTCATTATTTGTTGTAGTTATTTTAATATGTTTTTGGACAGCATGTTGCATTAGTTTTTACCCACTGTGAATGCAGAAGTACATGATTGTATTAGGCATTATTTGCCTGCTTACTGTAAATCTACTGGAAGAAAAAAAATATATATATAGCCATAATCTGTTCTTTCTGAAATTACGCTTTGTTATAATTCATTACTCTTTTGACTTATTTTTTGTCACTGATGAACATTTCACAGTTGTTACTCCATAGAACATCATGTAGACCAGCTCTTTTTAGTGGCCCAAGCAGAAACATTACATTTGAAATAGCAAACATTCAATTTAAATGTTGCAAGAATTCATATAAAAAATATTTTTATGTCCGTTGTCATGTTTTCTTGTCCCCACCATGAATCTCCAAGCTCAAATCACCCAATAAAAGTCTGACTCATCATATTTTACTATTATTACTAATTTATTAGTATTAGTTTAACTTAATACCTCTACACAGATGTTCTGGAACTGTTAAAGTTGTTAATCAATTGAAATGTCCTCTTTTTCACTTTTTGTCCTCTTGTCCCTGCCAGTATCAACTGCTGTGCTTTTCACATTATGAGGCTAATGAGTTCATCATGTAGAATGGAAGTGATGGTTAGAAACTCCATTGCACCTCTGAGCATTTGGCTCAATGCATTTGTCTAGTTTTACACCTTGATTGTCATTTTGATGTTTTGCTTCACTTTGAGTTCAAAATTCAACACCGTTAACTTGTTAAATCATGTGATTTTTGAAATGCTATGCAATCATAACATGTATTTTTAAATCTATTAAAAACTTACATATTTTCATATTTTACATTATACATTTTATTAACATCATTATTAGTTTATGTTAACTAACGTTATTAACCGATGTTAACAAATGGAACCTTATTGTAACCTTAAGTGTGACCCATATCTTTTCAAGTTAATCATGTTTTTCACTGTCTGAAGAAGGAACAGATGAAGGAACTGGAATCAGTATGATCCAGCTGATGAATTGAAACCATCTGAAACAACCTGTACAATCTTGCTCCATAAATATACTTTTCAACATGTTTTGTGTGATATAAATATATAAATAAGACAAGAGATAAGCAACAGGTTTGCCAGCTTCATCTTGTGGTTTCAATGTTTCGCTGGGGCAGATGCCATATTGAGCAAGTGCAGTAACTGACAGGCTTATTATTCCAAAGTCTTGTTTGTTTTCTGCATATTCTGTTAGTTTCTCTAAGAGAACATTTGAAACTGGAATATTGCATGTCTCTGTTGTTCACAAACAAAATCAACAAATCTAGGTCAATGATCTCAGAAGAAAACATTGTATTGTATGTGGCATGCTACATGAGCCTCTGCTATTTTTCACTAGACTTCCTCTCAGTGTTTTCGCTCTGGGTCCTATTGGTGGTTAAAAGCTGATAATTTAAGTGCTAGCCAAATACTTTTGAAGTATTGTTTTTACATAGACCTATGTTATATTCTTGCCCTTTGGGGAGCATACTATTGTCAATTGGCTATTTAGCACTCAATTAAGCACTCTTTATCCAAAGCAAGATAGGACTAAAGGTGCTATAGTAATAAAGTAGGGTTGTTATTGTCTCAATAACTCTCCAGATCCACATTCAACCCTGCTGTGTAGCATATGGAAATAAATGGCTAGTTCTTCTAATGCTAATTACGGTGTCGGCATGCTGATTGGCTTGGACTTTCACATCACACTCAAAATTCAATGACTTACTGATTGAGTGGAGAAATAAGGTTAAGTATTTTTCGAGCAAACGATAATGCTAGTAGTGCAGAGTTACAAGTAGGCCTAGTGCGTGTGCATAAGAGTGCTATGATTATGAGTACACCTAGATCATGAACGTCTTCAACTATAATCAGAATGTGGAATATTGTACACTTTATGCACTCAATGGTTCCAGCTGTACCTACAGAGCAGACAGGGTGAGGTTACAGGTTGTAGTTCCATTCATGTTAATAGCGAATGTTGCTACTACCGAAACTTCTGTGAAGATCACACCTTACAAATGGGAGTTCAATGCTCTACCATCACCCCACACTGTGTGCCTATGTACATTATTTAAGACAAAAGTATTTAACAGAGGTTGGCTAATGTGCTAAAGCTAGCAGCAACACATTGCATGTGTTTGAACATCACTTCCTTCAAGTGAAAAACTGTGAATGCTTCCATATAATAAAGTAATGAGATTGTTCCATTTTAGACGATACTACCCTTTGAATATCCATATACTAGATGGCTGAGTACATAGTGCATCATTTGAGACACAGCTAATGTTAACTTTTTCTTGTAACTATTCCCTGCATCCAAAACCACGTACTGTCATAGTATGTACTGTATTTGATGAAGGACGCACTTCACGGCCGGTAAAACAGTACGTTCTTTTTAAGTATGTATGCGAGTAGTATGAATAGATTTTGGACATATTTCATCCGCCGACATGGGTATTGACCTGTGACCTGAATATATGAAGTAAGAACAACAACTACAGAAATAGCTCGTGCTCGGTTTGTTGTACTCGGAACCGTCATATCCTGACGGAGATAGGAGTCAGGGGCGAGGAGCCTACCCCTGTGCAGGACGGGACTCAACTTGTGGTGGTGGGGTGGTGGAGGTTGCAGTGTTAGCACACTGAAACAGCAATGTGACAGATTGTGAGCCGACTTATAAAGCAAAGGCTTACATGTGATTGCCTGGGAATTACTCAGCTAATGGTGCAATGATGTTCAGCTTCTAGTCTTCCCACTAGAAATAAGCTACGCTTACATTTCTTGGTGTATAACACTTTCAGTTAAGAAGAGCCATCCAACTCGTGGTTCAATGGCGTTCTTTTAAAACTAGCATTTTGAATGTGCCACAGTTGCTTAGGGATTATGGGATCGTAAAGTGGCCAGTCGATTCGGACTTCAGAATCTCGCTGAATAAAGAAGGTCATCTGTGTATTTTCTGTGGTTATATTAATATTTCGCTTAATGCATCATGAATACTGAGGATTCAGACATTAAACACATGGCCAATGTACTGGAAATGTAAAAATGCAACTACATTGTAGTCAATATTATAAATGAAAATTATTTTTATTTTTTTTAAATCGGACAAGAAATATAACCTCTTGTAATGGGGAAATAGAAACAGACTCAGGATTTAATGCATGCATGCTTCTTATGGCACATTAAGGCCCCAGTATACTTACAAATATGTTCTTCGTTCTTTGTTTAGAGCCAAAAACAAGTTCAAAAGGTCTGAGCAACGTCATAATGTTTGCAAACATTCAGACATCTGCCACATTGCTGTATGAGGTGTTTAGAATTACATTTAAATATGAGGAAACACAAGATTACATGTAAAACATCAACTAATATGTCATTATCTTGAAATGTATTGGAATATTGTTACAATGGCTTTTTATCGGTTAATCCAGAAACCAAAGCTTCTTTATAACTGGACAGTCTTGCATATCTTATATACTTTAAAAATGTTTGGGCAGGTAGTTTAAAATGTACTTTGTGTGGTAACATCTAAATTAACTGGTTTTAAGTCAGAAATATTGCAGTAACACTTTACAATAAAGTGCCATTTGTTAACATTAGTTAATGCATTAGGTATCATTAACTAACAATGAACAATATATTTATTACAGCTTTTATTAAGCTACATTACTGTTAGCTAATAAAATTACAATTGTTAGTTAATGTTAGTTCATATTGCATTAACTAATGTTAACAAATACAATTTTAGATTTTAAACATTTATTAGCTAATGTTGTACTTAACATTTTATAAACTAATAACATCAACAAATTAATTAAGGCTATTAAAGTGTTGTTCACTGTTAGTTTATGTTAACTAATATTGTCAACTAATGTTAACAAATGGCACTTTATTCAGATCAGGTAGAAAAAGCTCATTAAGGTAACATTTGCTTGTTTACAATGTAGGTCATTTCTTTCATATCACAATTAGTTCTGTTGATTTGTTTAAATGTTTTTAATTAATCACAAAGTTATCATACACATGAGCTGCCACATATTTATGCTAGTTATAGTGTTAAAGGTGCACTAAGTAATTTTTCCCCATTAAAAAAGTTTGACTTCTAAAGAAATTAATTGTAATTTTGAAACATATGTATAAAATCATGACCACTCACATGAGATGAGGACTCTAGTCACATCAGTAACCTTATAAATGCTGTTTCATTCTACATGGGGGGGCCCTCATGGGGGCTGACATTTTAGACTCCACATGCCGAAGTGAATCCAAGTTGCTCCCAATGGCAAGTTAGTGCCTTGCATGGCAGCTCTGCCGCCATTGGTGTATGAATGTGTGTGTGTATATGGGTGAATGAGTCACAGTGTTAAGCGATTTGAATAAAAAATCAAATCAAATCACTTTATTGTCACACGACCATATGCAGAAGTGCAACAGTGGGTGAAAGTCTTGGGTGCAGTTCCTAGCAACTTAGCATATACACATATACCAATTTACAATAAACAACAGATTTACACAACACAATTTTCATATCTAATGTACACATAATTACACAACACAATAAGAGTATACAATGTACAGTAAACAATACACAAAATATGGTATACACGTACGATAAAAAAGTATATAAAGTGTATAAAAAATATACAGTAGGTTGTGTTGCAAGAGAATATAATTTATATACTTTATGACAGTCCAGTGTGAAATTAATAAAGTTTATATATAATAAATATATTGATATATACTGATATATTGATTGTGAGAAATCAAGTGTTCAAAAGTCTGATTGCTTGCGGGTCCTGATACCACCTGCCTGATGGTAGCAGTGAGAGCAGCCCATGTCTCGGGTGGATTGAGTCTCTGATGATCCTCCGAGCTTTTTTCACAAGCCGATTGGTATATATGTCCTGGAGGGAGGGAAGCTCACCACTGATGATCTGGCAGTTCGAACCACCCTTTGCAGGGCTTTGCGGTTGTGGGCGGTGCTATTGCTGTTCTGTATTGCTGTCAGGATGCTCTCTACAGTGCTGGTGTAGAACCGTGTGAGGATGTGGTGATTCATTCCAAACTTCCTCAGCCGTTTCAGGAAGAAGAGGCGCTGGTGAGCCTTCTTCACAACGGCTTCAGTGTGGACGGACCATGTGAGTTCCTCAGTAATGTGGACACAGAGGAACTTGAAGCTGCTGACTCACTCCGGTGCTCCATTGATAGTGATGGGGCTGTGTTCTCTGTCTTTTCTCCTGAAGTCCACTACAAGCTCCTTGGTCTTTCTGACATTGAGGGAGAGGTTGTGCTCCTGACACCAGCGTTAACAGAATACAGTTAAGGTTAAAAAGGCGCTATATAAGTGCAGCCCTTTTACTCTCACTCTTGGATTAAATTAATCATGGCTGATTGTGAGCATCTGAAACTGAAAACTATTGTTTTGAATTATGCTGAATCCAGGCCACTAGGTGTCACTTACAAAAGATAACACACTTACAAAAGATAACACATACAAACAGTCACTGAGTGCACCTTTTTGCATTTTTGACTGGTCTTGGGCTGCAGTGCTCCAAGTCCAAAGTCCAAGGCTCTGAGGTGAGCTACTTTGCAAGCTAATCACATTGGCCATAGTGTTTATGTGTAGGTGGGTCTGTAACACAAATGTTAATATGTATTGTTTTTCAAAAGATGCATTAGAGTAAAAATTTATCAAAATCATAACATAGCATGGTCTAAGTAATAGAGAAAAAACTTCTCACGAAAAAGTGATTTGAGTGAAAAGGGAATAAAACACACAGTTGTTGTAGCACCTCTAGAATTTATTTAATCTGGTAACAGCAGGGAATTTAACCTGGGGACACTTATAACAAGTTTTGCAAAGGTGTATACAGAGTCATGTTTTTACTATGAGACCAGGTTGGATTCATCGCGAAACACCATGCTGCTAAACCCTATGTACTCTATTGTGTACTTTCGTGCTATTTTTCTTCAGAAATGAAAAAGAGTTAGGATGAAAATAAGTGCATTTCAAATCGTTCGGAGGCCAGTGCAGACATACAGCACACAGGAGGTTAAGTCAATCACTAAATAGGGAGCAAGAGAGCATCCTATAGCTTCAAGTGCATTCACTCCTAACATCCAACCAAAAATTAAGATTCAGGCTGAAGATGATGTTTGTACCAATCAACATGGTTGGCAGACATTGGACAATGGTAATCAGTACTTAGATTCAGAATTTATTATAATTTTATTTTAACATGAATGGCAGTGATTGGAAAACGCTGGCCATTACTTTGAATATGCATTATTTATGATCATTTCTGATTAGTCAAATTGTTCAGCACTGGCTATCACTTGTTTGTTTGATGTGCAAAGAGAGAACACTGAAAGAAGAATAAAAAAAGATTTTGTGCATTTGCTCATTTGGAGTTTAAATGTTAGCAGATTTAGGTTCAAAACCCCAGAATTGATGAACACTTCTTTTGATGAAGTTTTGTGTAGCCTGAAGTCACCAGTTAGGCTGATAACAAGGTGAAGTTTGCATGCACCCATATAGCGCTGCTGCCTCATTAATACATCAAAGCTTTTGAACCTATAAATGAACCTACATGATGGCTGTAGCTGATTTTGTTCTCCAAATTTGTTCTCCTAAAATACACCAAATCCCTTGTGCTTCTACACATATACACTATATATGCTGCAGGCAGCTAGTGTGTATATAAGCAAATAGACTTCCACAAATTGAAAACACTGCAATGACAGACACTTTACATGACGAATAGGCCTCTTGGCCAAAGAGCTTGATGATAATAAGATTGAATGACACCATATGAGCATGGCTTTTCTTTGTGCATCTCTCTGGAATTATGTGGTAGTTCACACATCATGCTCAATTTAAATATTCTGCTTTGTTTAAAGAGCTTCTTAATTTTTCTTCAACCTACTCATCTAATCCATTCCAGATGTGAGCCAGAGGCTAAGTGAGATGGCAGTAAATTGCACACTTATGTTCTTATTACACACCGCTTGTGTGTGAATCTACAGTATATTCATGCCCTAGTATTTTTATTGTTCTCATATTTCATATGACAGACACTCCTTATTCTATGGAGTTGTCATAATATTGCTGTGCCAGATGGGTTCTGTGCTCCCACCTTCATATATGTCAAAAAGTCATACGTGGTGTTCAACACAGGTACTGAAAACAACTTCATGAAGTTATGGCACCAGACGTCTCTTATTTTCTGCAACTCCACCCCAAGAGACAGTAAAATGGAAGAGCCTCAAAATTCCCCTCATCCATAAGAAATAACGAGGAACAAGACTCACTTGGGTGCAGGTTTCATAGGGCTGAACATCAGAAACAGGGCTGGCTTGTTATAATGAGGGCAAAAGAGGATATACTGTAAATTAATAATGAGTACCACTTTTACTGTCTTTAATAGAGGTCTTCAAGTTCCTTTCAGTTTTTCAAAGTCATTGTGGGTATACAGTGGTAAAATCACTGTAACATACAGATTCAAGTAGCTTCTTGCATTTAAAATGACTGCAAAAGCTCTATGATAAAAGACACTAATACTTAATAAACAATACAAAACAAATGCAATTCTTTTTCCAAATTGTAGGTTATTGTTTTTTCCAAGCAACAAAGCAATTTGGGGCAATAAAAGGATTGTTCACCCCAAAATTAAAATTCTGTCTTGATTTACACTTTAATTATTCCAAACATGTATGACATTTGTTCTTACTTGGAACACAAAATAGAGATTAGGCAGAATCTTCGCCTCAGTCCCCATTCACTTTCATTGTATGGAAAAATAAAATAAATGATATTCATCTCCATTCATCTCCTTTGAATTTACACTTTTGTGTAAACTATCTAACTAAGTATAATTATATCTCCGTAGTTTTCAACCTATTGACGATATTCAATATATTATAATTACTTAACCTTTACCTGGAGCTTTTATTTTGACACTTCACCTTTACAGTTTTAATATGACGCTGAAGTTGCAGTTTATACAATATTCCACATCAGCACACTGGTTAGCTTAAATGAAGACTGCTTGTAGTCTTGATGTGGTTTATCCCAAAAGCGCTTTTTAAGTGATAATTGCGCTTCCCATCTGTACATCTGCGTCCATCCTCGTGCTGGGCGCATCTTAAACCAGGCTTTACTCGCGAGGAGGGCTAAACACCGTGTTACAGACCACAAGTCCTGAATTAAACAGAGAATTTTCAATTTGCAGAAGCACTATGGAGAATTTCAAACATCTCATGAGATCAGACAGACCCGACATCTTAAACAGCTCTGATGAGGAAAAGATGGGGAAACATAGTGTGTACCATTTCTGTAGTAACACCAACTGTAATAATAAATGAATTAAAAATAATAAATGAATTAAAATTAAAACTATAAAAGGGGAAGGAGTAGTCAACTTAGTTTTAATCTACAATGGCAGTTTTAATTATAGATTTTAAATGTTTAGGCTACTGTTTTGTTTTTTGTTTTCTGTTTTGTTTAGATTTTTTTTTTTTTTTTTCAAAACAAAATGTTATATTTTGTTTTATAGAAATCAATCTACATTTACCTATTCAATAACGATGAGCAATCCATGGTCAAACCTGTGGTAATTCTGACAAATACAAAAGAAGAAAAAGTAAGGGTTTTAAATTATGGACCTCTTTGAATTATGGACCAAGCAATCAGTAAATCTGTTAGTCTAATTCCCTTGTAGGGGGTATAATGTACAGTATAATGCAGCTATTGTAAGCCTAGACAACAGCCTCCAAATCTAAAGGGTGAATAAAATGCCTTTTAAACCTTGAAAAACAAGATAGTTTTGTTCTAATCTTAATCAAGCATTTTACAAAAAGAGAAAAGGTTTGTGATGAGGCTGTTAATAAGGCAAGTCAGTCTGTGGCCATCTTGGGAATGCTCCCAGGCAGCTTTTTTCTATGGATACAAGTTGCAGAAAATGACAGATTTAGCTATCAACTTGAGTGGTGTAGTGAAGTTAGGAGAGACACGAGACAGGAAAACAAGTGAACTATCCCCAGATGGCACTTTATTAATTCCAGTGAAGTTAGAGAAGGAAGAGAAAGGTGAAGAGAACTTGTGAAGGGGAGCTCGTGCTGGCAGGGGCAGTGTAGGTGCTGCTTATGGGGATCGGCGAGAGTGTCTCACCTCTCGAGGGTGACATACACCAGCAGGATGAAGAGTGCAGGGCAGTCAATCGCTTCCTATAAACAGAGAGCACATTGATGGGGAAATCTGCTGCAGGTACGACCAATCAGCCAGAGAGACTCTGTTGATTGCTGTTGCCAGGGACGATGCTGATCGTCCCTGGCAAAAAGCTTGTTTTCCCTGTAGGACCAGGTTGACCCCCCCCCATGTCAACCTGGTCCTACAGGGAAAACAAGCTTTTTTTACATAAATTGGAAGGGAGGCGGGAGGAATCTCTTACCAGACCTGAGCATGAGGATCCAATGCTTTAACCCCGCGTTTGTGTCCTTGGCGTGGGCCAACCATGGTCCGCAATTTGCATGAATGACTAGCCGAGCATGTATTATTGCAGCTCCAGGACTGTCCACTTTATTGCCAGGGCTTCCTTCTTGAGAACACCATGTTTGGTTTTGGCCAGGCTCAGCTTTTTGCTGATGTAAATCATGGATGCTCCTTTCCTTCCAAGCACTGGGACAGGACGGCTCCCACTACTATGTCTGAGGCATCCATCTGGAGCGTATAGGGCTGTGAGAAGTACGGGGAATGAAGGACAGGGGAGGTGGTGAGGGCTGTCTTCAATGCCTGGAATGCCCTCTCCGTCTCCTTTGTCCCATATGATATTTTCTGAACACCCCTTCTTGATCAGGTTTGTTAAGAGACAGGCCACAGAGGAGAAATACAGTGATAATACCAGGATAAAGCAACAATAATACCAACCCAAGGAAGGAACATACATGTGTCTTGGGAAGTCCATCGCGGCGGCTGCTTTTTCTTCCTAGGGGAGAATTACCCCTAGGCCGATGCAGAATCCTAGGTTCCATGCCTCCGAGAGTCCCAGGTAGCATTTGCGAAGGTTGGTGGTTAGTCAAGCCCTACATAGGTTTGACAATACCTTACCGAGATGGTCCAGATGGTTCTCCCAGCTCTCTGAATGGATCACGATGCCATCCAGCTAGGTAGCAGTGTACTATTGGTGTCCATTGGGCTGTAAGATAATGTTCATCGTTCTTTGGAATGTTGTTTATTTGGAAAGGCAGTTTTCTCCATTGCCTTGGTGGTTAGAGTGGTATGCCCAACTGATCAATAATTTAGTTAATTTCCACTACCGTAAGAGGCCCTTGCCAGGATGCCAAGAATTTACAGGAGGCATTTGACACAAACACCAGGACTGTCTCCTAGGTGGAATTCACAGACCTGCTACTCAGACCGGTGGTTGTATGTTCGCTCCTTGGTGAACTGGATGTCCGGCAGTCCTCACGGCTGCAGCCGAACAGTAGTTTGAAGGAAGTGAAGCCAGTGGACACTTTAGGAACTTCTCGTATCCCAAAGAGATACCAATCATGAGGTCCTAGTCGCGGCGGACCTCGGCTATCACCCGATGCAACATCCGCTTCAGCGTTTGGTTGAATCTCTCAACCAGCCCGTCGGTCTGGGGATGATAAACTGAGTTGCGTAGTTGTTTAACCTTCAGGAGCTTACATAATTCCGCCATCGCTGAAAGACGAAGGGGGTGCACTGGTCCATCAGGATCTCCTTGGGAATCCACACATGGCTGAAGAGTAGCTCCAGCTCTTTGCCGATGTTAGTGGAAGTGGCCTTGTGGAGCGGAATGGCTTTGGGGTGCCGTGTCGCGTAATTCACAATGACCAGTATATGTTTGTGTCCCCAGGAAGACTGCAGCAACGGCCCAACATGATCCATGCCTATGCGCTCAAAGGGCACCTCTATGACTGGCAGTGGGACCAGGGGGCTGTTCTGCTGACAAACTTTACAGTTTCAGCAGAAACTGATGGGGAAACCAGTGTCCTTTGTTGTTGGGTGGCCTTCTCCACACCTAGGTGACCTGCCATTGGATGGGAATGGGCCAGTTCCATCAGCAATGTGTGTAGAATAAATAATAAATAAAAAATTGATCAATTTTCACACATTATACATACATTTCTGCATATACATGGTGAAATTATTTATTTTTCACATAGCCCAGCTAAGCCAGGGTCAGAGTGCAGGGTCAGCCATGATACGGCACCCCTGGAGAGATAGGTTCAAGGGCCTTGCTCAAGGGCCCAACAGTGGTGTCTTGGGGCTTGAACCACTGACCTTCTGGTCAGTAACCCAGAGCCTTGACCGCTGAGTCACCACTGCCCCAGTGGGGTAGAGACGGGTTGGTGTTCTTTTCCCTCCACTACTCTGACCTGGTTTCATCAGTGCTTCAAGCAGTCATCCTCCCTTTGTTCCCTTGTGAAGGAGCCCCCAGTATTTATTTGCATTCGCATTGTGTGACTCACCCTTTCACTTGCCATTAATACCGGCTGTGCGCTGGTTTTCCGAGGGGGCCTTGGCAGTCCCCAAGGCGTGGGCTGCTTTTTTGGGGTATAGAAGGTCGTCCAGACCTGGCCAATCCTTCCCGAGTTTGTGTTTGTTTTATGTTGTTTTATTTTTGAGTTTTGACATTAAAGTTACATTTACTGTTTAGCCGGTTCCCGCCTCCTCCTTGCCAGTGCTTATACTTTTACACATATATTTCAAATCAGCAGTAAAATCTGACAACAGTGGTATAATAAACTTTGCTTCTTTACTCAGATCGTGGAAAAAAATTATGTCAGAACACATGCACTTGACCACAGTCTACAGAGGCAATTGCTGGTACAAATATTGGCATGCATTCTGAATAAAGACCAGCCACAGGGAAATACAGACAAGGCTAATTCAGACCAGATAACATTCTGTGTTCCACATGGCCTGCTTATGCTGTTGGTGATATGCTGGTAAAAACTTCTTTCATTCAACACAAAAGATTACGGCCTCTGTAATGAGGTCGTAGACATGATTTATTCTGTCATAACTCAGCAGCGAATATGTATATCATTCCATTTGAAGCTTATGCTGTAAAACACAATTATTTTACCAAAGATTTACTAGTTCTAATTTATAGCTTTTAGATTTTTGAGTATTTAATAACATTTTTAAAAATCCTAAACTGAAAAAATGGCTTTGTGAAGATATGATTTTCTGTCCCAAATTATATAGCTGATTTGTTAACATATTAAATACATTTCCTTTAGTTCACATGGAGCTTGGACAGACAGAAATGTCATGACCTGGGTTTCACCAAAGTAGATTATGGAAGTCAGTCTAGGCAGTGTCTGATGCCTGCACCATTAGAGTACACCATTATCTGGCAAATCTCATTCATGAAAGGAGCATGAAGGACCATACTCTTAATTTACAGGACCTGGAGCTAGCATCAAAGTGAATGTTATGGTTGGCTGAAAACATCATCTTTACTGAGAGCTGGCATAGTATAAAAAAACATTTTGAAACTGCTGCATTCAATCCTCCATTAATGCTGCAGGTCAGCATGACCCATCTAAATGTTTAAAGATTCTTGAAAACCTATATTTTTTAAAAGTTACTGCACTTTTCATAAAATTGTTTCTTTCAACTTACACTTAATGTCTTCTGTGGTGCAACTCTCTTGTTTTATCTGTTATCTTGCATTACATTTTTTTTATATTTGATCTTGTTATTGTTTTAGTGCCTTGGCAGACACTGTAGTGGCCTGTAACTGTCTACAGTGACTGTATTCAATTCTCAGTTCTGAGTGTTGTTGAACATGTAGCTAATATGAAGTGCTTTATTTATAATTTCCCTTATTTGGAATTCTTTCATATTTTTGCATTTATTATTGATTTGATTTAAGAAGAAACAGTCATAATGCCTAGGTCACAAGCTATCTTCACGTTGTGCTGAGGTTCAGTCACTTTGGTCTGAGATTTCAGGTTTGTGTGTGGCCGAACTCTTGCACATGTGTCCTGTCTTGTTTTTGTTGCCTGTTGTGTGCATCGCGTGGCGTTTGCATTACGATGTACGCTCAGGTGGCGTTGCTATACATTTTCTCATCTTGTTTGTCGGTTGGCATGGCCGTTTATTGCCCTACTGTCTTGGCGATGTGCTCTCATGCATTCAGGGGTTTTGTTGTCTTGGAAGAGCACGTGGATTTGTTTTGTTTCTGTATCGCCACATATCTCTCTGTCTTACGTCATACACCTCCTCCTTGTTTGATTATTATTCATTTATTAGTCACACCTGCCCTGTCTTGTTAATCTGTTGATTTCTCTCCATATTTTTGTCTCCTTGTGTTTGCTGTCCAGGGCCAGATCATCTTGTTTCCAGTCTTGTGTTCTTGTATTTCCAGTCGGTCTTGCTTGTTTGTTCCCTCTTCCTTATAGGTCCTGTTTCTCCCACCTGGTTCCTGTTTCAGTCCGGTCGGTCCTGTTTCCCCCTGCCCCAGCCTTGATTAACCTTTTTCTCCATCGGGGTAGTTTATTTCCCCCCTCGTCTGAGTTTTAGGTTTGATTGTTTTTTGCCCTTTTGTTATTTAATAAATTATTTTTCAACTCTGGATTTGGGTCCTGCCTCTGCGTTCTCTGACACTAAATGGTTAGAAAAATATATTCCCTAATAAAAGTAGAAATACTGCTGAAAATCAATTCCAGGGGGAAAATATTGACCCTTAAAAAAATACAACAAATAAGAATATCTGATACTGATGATGGACATATACACTATATTGTATATTACTGTAAATCCATTTCTCTCCATTCAACCTGTCTCATGCTAAGTGGTGTGAAGGCCACTGGAATTCCATTCTGTTTCTTTTCTTTCACATTAGAAGAGCAAAGACAATAAACCTGATTAATTTATTGGCAGCTTCAATAAACAGTATATAAAAAGTTATTGATTTCATTTGAATTTATAGAGTTTAATTATGAACAGTAGAGCTGTTGGTAAAAGAAGAGATTTAAAATGTCTATATATTTACTGACTGCAGCAGTACTTTAGATCATCATATAAAAATCACAGTTTTATGCTATGCTAACAATACCAATGGACTGTTTTGTGTCTCATGGCAACAGATGTTGTACACATCTCTTGTGCATCCTTCATCTCAGGCTTTACTCAGAGGCTCATTTCTCAATGTCTGAGTCACTTTTATTCTATTGTAAATGTTTGCTCTTTTAAATTAGTGAGGAAGAATATTTATTTGGAGCTGTCATAAGGCACACAGTTGAGCACTTCTTGGTACTGGATGGGTTATGTGCTGATATTTTCAATGATATGAAATCAAATATAACATGCAGAATGTTTCCTTGGTGAGAAAACAATATTTGCCTCAGAAACTGCTGTGTCAAAATCCAGTTGCTTACCATCCTTTGCCAGGTACAAGGAACACTTGAATCATAGTTATGTTTCCAAAGTATGCAGGAGCTCTTGCCACTTCAATTATTGTTTTTGCAAAGTGGACATACTTGGTTGGCTGAAGTGTCAGAGGAAATTGTTTAGGATTTTTGTACATGACAAAACCCCACTCCAACTATCCATAAAGGGAAATATAGCTCCCTTGCAAAAGCTTGCCACAGTGACTGTCCACATTTTTAGTATCCTGGGTTCCAGAACTTTATCTTTGTCTTTTATTTTCTTAATTGGCTTTCCAGAAAACTCTTCAATAAGAATTAAAGGTATAAGGCAGTGTCTTTTAAATCTTTTAAGTGGAATTTACGTGCTACTCATCCCATAAAGAATTATGTTAAGAAGAATGTAATATTTATTAAATTAAGAACTACGTATGTAATCAAATCAGTCAGTGTTTTTGTCAGTTTTAATGTATTTTCTGAATACTCACACATGCCCTCTACTATTAAGTTTGGGCACTTTAAGATATCGTGGTTTATACTCGAGTAATCTGTACATGCATACGTTTCTGTAAACTAAGTGTGTGCATAGTTGTAGTGCATGGCACAACATGTATGCAACGAATCACTTCTAGCCTACTCAATAAATGGACCGTTCCCATTACAACAAGAGTGAATATTAACACATTCTTCATGGTATCAGAACACAGTATGGAGTTTTAGACTATTAGTAACGTACTCTTGTAAGTGGATGAAACGAACAGCGCTTAGTTTGCTAGCCTGTCAGTGCATCATGATCAATGGTTTTCAGAGACCAGACCCATTCACATTCGATGGGAACATCACTGAAATTTGATTTTCGAGAAGGTGTACAACAATAAGGATAGCAAAATCTTGGTTCCTGGCGAATCCAGGGAATATCCTGGAAAGCCTGAAAAGGACATTATGTGAAATATGCAATCCTCAACCAAACAAAACAATGGAAAGAAACACGTTTTACTCAGATACAAGGTGAGAGTAGTGAATCATTTGTTAGCATTCTCAAATTCAAACCCAAAGACTGAAAAAGGTGAGAGTTTTGAATAATTTAGAGATCTCAGAATCAAATCCACTTTGGAGAAATGTCAGATGAGTGACTTACAAATGAGGCACATAACAAGCTATTTGTAATACAAAGTTTAACAACATCTTCAGCGTTTTGCTGCCAAGTTCTCAAGGTGGCTGCTCTTCATTAACGAATCACACGGCACACTGCTATCATATGAAGCATTAGAATGTAACAAAATTGCCCAAACATGCATAACAATGCTTCAAATGGCCTTCTACTGGTAGCAGTAATTCATTTATGCCATTCCATATTATCAAAAGCAGTACTCACATTTAATGTGAAACTTGAGCTTGTTTTGATGAACACGAAGCTGATATCCTGGCTGGGATTGATGACAACAGCACACGGAGCTCTTGGTCAACTGCTCTCAGTCGTTCTCTGTTTTTGTTCTTTATGTAAGTCAGACTGGAAAAGCTGAGCTCACAATGGTAGGTTGTGGAAAATGGAAGGAACACTGAGATTGCATCGTCTGCAATGACTGGATTCTCCTTGGCAGCAGTCAACCAAAAGTTTTCCAAAGGTAGATCACTGAATGTCATTTTCAAACCATGGCCCTGTCTCATTTCAATGAGCTGCTCTTGCTGCTGAAATGACAAGCTATTTGTGTGATCTATTGCAGATGAGCTAAATGTATATCGTACCCAGTCAAATGTTTTGATGGACATTGAGGAGAAATAAAAAGAAAATTTATCCTCAAGACTTTTCAAATGCTTAGAAACGACCTAACATAAAGCAGCAGTCCTGACTGAATATCCAGTTTGGGTGATGGGAAACATTTCAAGAGAGCCTCTTTCCACATGTTGTCGCCAAAGAGCAAGCTTTGATCTAAATCCATGCACCTTGTCTGTGCTAGTCAGCAAATTCTAATTTTTTTCCATGCATTCGTATATTCAGTTAATTGAGGTGTGCAAAAATGTCTGCCATGTATGCCAGCCTTCCAAACCACTCCTCATCTGCCACCAGCAACGCATACTTGAAATTCTCCGCAGTCAAGAAGGTTTTCAATTCTTCCCTCAGTTCATTCACATGCAATACAATTTTACCATGGGACAGCCATCAGACCTCCTTATGAAGCAATAAAGTCTGATGATCTCCTCACATAAGTTGGCAAATCGGCAGCTTTTCTAAGGTCTTGTTTATACAAAATTAACAATCTGCACTGCACCATCCAACACATCCGACAGCTCTTTTGGTAAAGTCTTGGCAACAAGTGCAAAACACGATGCAAAACACAATGAGTGAAATGACATTGTAATTTTTCTCTTTGACTCTGCTTATAAATCCTTTGGTAGGCCGGTCACAGATGCCACTCCATTGGTGCACACACACTATTTTCCCATTTTAGTCCTCCCTGTTCAATATACTCCAATGTCACCTGAAATATTTCCTCTCTTGTTGTTTTTGAGGGCAACTCTTTGCAAACAAATTCTCTCTGATGATTTCACCATCCACAAAGCTCATGTTTGCTAACAACTGAACATGTCCACTCACATCTGTTGATTCGTCAACCTGAAGTGCGAATTTTCCACTAGATCAAATTTTTTCCAGTACGACACTTTCAATGTCAGAATACATGTAATCAATGCATCTGGCGATTTAATTGTTTGAAAGAGGCACCTTTGCCATTTCAATCATGCAAGATGTATAATGTACAGCTGTACAGTGTTTTGTATTCCTGACTAAACATTTGCTTCCCCTTTAGGCGTGTACAAACATAATTGTCATGTTTTCTCCACAGGCACTTTCAATGTCTAAGATCACTACTTTTATAGTAGTGCATCTACAGCAATGCAAACACAGCAGTGCTCCCACAGGAGCTCCTTCACTATGCCGCCTTTCTACTATTCCATCTCCTCTACTCCACTGCCACAGCACTTAACCCTGCTCCCGCAGGAGGCGCACTTTACTCTGCTGCCGAGGCGGTGTTTTAACATGCTTGCTCTAAATCCCTTTTGTCCTTACTTCACAGTGGCTGTAACAAACATTTCCTTGTCTCTGGGTAGACCTTTTGAACGAGGCTACCGTCGCAAGCGAGTTGATCTGACAGTAATCCTATGGTACAACAACCTATTCTCATAGGGAATCGTTTTAATCTAAACCTTCCAACCGGCCCTTATGTGAGACTGCCTCTGTAAGCTGGCCGATTAAATGCAATATATCAATGGTACAGCCCCCTATAGCTCCATAAATGTCCTCCATCTAAACCTTCCACCCAGAGCAGGCCGTTGCGTGAGGCTGCCTCAGCAAGCCGGCTGCTTCAATGCAGTTTACCAACACCTAGGTCCTGTAGATCACCAGCTTAGACAACTCCACGCCCTATTTATGGGTTCAATACATAAAGCCATCTCTGCTAGAACACTCTAAACCTACTGGATAGCTTGGAGTTCCTTAAAAAACTTCCACAGAGCATACAACATAGTTTTTCCAGATTCTACCCTCCTCTCCATATCCTCTGTCATATCCCACCTCCATAATACCAAATAAATTCTGCCAGGAACAATCAAAGTCTACCTCAGTCGCTTACATTTCTTCTTTAAACTCAAACACTTCCATTACAAAACCCCTGATAGCTCTCCTAATCAAGGGTTTACACAAAATAAATCCCACCCGTCCAGACACCAGATAACAACTAACCATTGACATCCTAACCAAATGCCCTGTTACGCTTCGCTTCGGAATCTAAAAATTATCCTCAACAGATAATTCCTCAACAGATAATTCCGGCATTCCTTCTGAACATTTCTCTTCTCATTCCTTCTGCATAGGGGTCGCTACTTCAGCTGCCCAGAAAGGTCTATCTGAGCATCAAATTAAAATGCTCAGTCGGTGGTCATCCCACACCTTTGAAACATACATTCGATCCAACCTCCATCACATCAGACAAGCACACCAGACACTCCCATCTTTTTAGGCTCGGGCCATGCCTCCCTACTATTACGCACCTCGCTGCTAACCTAGACCCGCTTGGCTCGTATCCATCTGGACACAGTGATGGCTCTCCCATTCGAGTGTGTGTGAGCAGATCCTTCCAAAGCCTAGGCAATTACTGACATGCCAGTCCCAAAAGATGTCCTAGCATTACAAATCTTCCTTGGCACTGTAAATTATTTGGGGAAGTTCATTCAAAATTTCAGCTACATCACTGCCATCCTGAAAAGTTTACACACTAAGAAACGGCATGGTGTTGGTTCCAGCAGCACCAGCAAGCATTCGAGTGCTTCACCAGTCTAATCGTACTATGATGTGAAATGACCAGTCATGCTTACCTGTGATACATCCTGTTACGGACTTGGAGCTGCATGCCTACAGGACTGAAAACCGTTGTGTATGTGTTTCGCTCTCTCACTGACAGTCTCAGAACTGTCATTCAACACAGATGGCCCACCAAAGAACCTCACATCTGGACTTTAGTATGCCCATACTTCCCCTAGAGGGACGAATTGACATTAGATGACTGAATAGTGATAAAGGGACACAAAACAGTTGTTCCCCCACTCATTGCAAAGAGACATCATAGCAGAACTGCTTTCATGCTCAGATTGCAGTATCACCAGGTCACACCAGCAGAAATATCCTTCCAGTTCCCAGAGCCCACCTACATTGGACATTTGTTCCCCCTGCACCACACACACCATAGCAATAGGTATATTCATAGTTTTTATAGGGATATTGTTTGGTTCAGTGGTCCATTGGGTCGGATTGCATTCTCACCACAAGCTAACTGCTCCAGGACTCATTTGCAATCAGTCCATGAGGTATTGGACAGATTGTTTTGTTGTGGATCCGAGTGCAATTGCCGTGTTCGTATATGCCTGAACATATTGAATTATGGGAGAAAACACAACAAGTTCTGAAACAAATGATCCAAACAAGCCAGGTGTGAAAACGCCCTAAGACTGCTTGCACAACACGCTATCAGTCACACCACAGGAAAAGGTAAAGTATTTAAATTGATGCTGTGATGTCGGATGGACATATTTGGGAGATGACGCTTGTCAGTAACTCGGCAGAATGGGGTCGATGTCAGGGCAACTGGAACAAATGTTTACAACATGTTGAGTTCCTGTCATGTCATATTGTTTTCATTCTATGAACGCTCATAGTGTCCACATCTGTCAAGCAATAAAAAGGACCAAAAAACACCATAAAATTACTTTAAAAATAGTCCTCATGACCTATATTCTGACTGAAGAGACCACAATTTTGGTCACTATATACGGAAAGTCCTCCTGTCCGCTTTAGCTCTTAAATTAATTTCTCCATCCTGCACATTTAAACTGGCATATGGCGATTACATGCAACATCTTGGTGGCAATTACATCAGACCTGGTATGACACATTGAGGTGCTACTTTGTATCTGAACATGATCTTGAATAAGATTTCAGAGCTTTGGCAAAGTGGACTATAACTAGTGAATAATGACTTCAATTTGTTATAAATAATGTAACTTATGACTGAATTTTAGTTTTTGCGTTAAGTACTGCTTTAAAGAAGAAAGGAGAGAGAAATTGGTAGCGAGGTAGAAGGAGAATTAACTTCCTATTTCCAACCATCTTGGATGAAGGAATTGAGAGTAGTGGTACCTTGTTTTGTAGGACTTTGACAGTGCTGGGTAAACATGTCATGTCACGATGCATCTTAAATGTTACAATAAATCTCTTTCTATGACCTCTTCTTTTGACTGAGGTTGATGCAGGTTAGATATTAAGACCTGTGTCTGAAGAGGTATGGTGAGAACACAACACAGAGTGAATGTGTAACCTTAGAAGGCAACAAAGGCACGTTGGAAGTGGTCTGTTATATTACTGGATTGTGGTTACGAAGGGCCAATTTAAAGTCAGTGTATTCGAGCTGATCAACAGAAACATGTGTATCAACACACTGTATCTACAGTGCTTCCTTTACTCATGAACTGGAAATTTCTGCCCCAGGAGAATGCCAAGTACACTGTGCCACAAGGGTTGCATTGGAGATCTCTCTTCAAACTAAACCCAAACATTATAGAACAAGGCTAAATCCAACAAGTATATATGCAAGTTTAAGGGTGTACTTATAAAAAACATGCCTATGCTGTAATCTCAGACCATACAAAGTCTATGTTGTGTTTAAAACATCTACAAATTAATAAAAATGTTCTTGGACCCATCAGAATTATTTAAAGGAATAGTTCAACAAAAATTACAATTCATTCATTATTTACTTTCTCTAATGTCAATCCAAACCTGTGTTGCTTTCTTTCATGGAACAGAACGCCACCATAAAACCATAGAAAAAATAGAATTGATTCAACTCATGCGACTAGTCAGGGTAAAATAGTGACAGAATTAAAATGTTTGGGTTAACTGTTCCTTTAAGGGGTTTGTATTGACATAAATAAATTCTTTAACACTGAAATAAAAGAGTGCTTTGTTTATTTATTAGCTATTCAATGTTATTTTTACCTCACAAATGCTCTAGCGTTAATAAAAGCATAAAAATGCAGTTAGGACTGGCATATGACAAGTCATAGATTTTTATACACCTAGACCACATGTTTCTTATGGAAACAGCTGCTGAAATTCAATGGCAATTTTTTAATACACATAATTGCATTTATCAGTTTGTGCATATGCATGCATAAGACTTTGTTTCATGTCACACATGTAGGCCATGTGACAAACAACTCTGGAGTAAAAGGAAAATTATGTTCTCACAATGTTGATTGATCCAACTGTTCATTGGCAATACATCTACTATAACATATTTAAATATTTGCCATTTATGTCACTTGCAAAAAAACATTATTTGACAGAATACACAGCTACTTGTGAATGGCATCAATAGAGATTAATTCTTTATCTGACATCCTTTGATTTTAATTTCAACATGTAACTTGAATGTTACATTGTGTGGGGCTTCTGTAAAATATGATCACACTGGGTATCGACATGTTGCTACTGAATGTTCCGGTACCCTGCATCGACCCAATTCTGTTGAGTTACTGACAAACAGCATCTCCCATTAGACATTTTTGCATTAATTTCAAAGTGTTTGCCTATTCCTGTGACACAATCTCATGGACACAGATTCTATTCCCATGAGAACCAGCAAGTAATCGCATTCACAAAATGATTAGTGTTATTCAGAGGTTGCAATTACCCTCTAAGATTACATTTTTACTCCTCTGACAGTAATGTTGGGGTTTGAGGTTTGGTTTTGGATGTGGATGAACGCCATTGCTAGTGCACAAATTCCTGTTCACAATATACTGATTCAGCACATTCAGCTGGGTGCTGATTTAGATTCACCCAGTTGCACATGCACATTGCAACATGCTATCAAAGCTAACAATGAGAAAACTTTTTTGTTCTATAATATAGTGGTTCTTTTTGACCTTCAGCAATCACAACAGACCAAGTTCTTATGAACTTTGTGAACTTTGCCTACCAGTAAGCAAAAGGGTGGGAGCTGGGTGTTTTCATGTAGATAGAATGGACTAGTATGCTCTCCTTTTGATCTTTACTAAGTAATTTTCTCTGGAGAAATGGGCCTGCACCACACATTGCAGTCTAGGTAGCAAACACAGAACAGCAGCTTGAGTCAGATAGTACATGGCTGGGAGCAAAATGGTCTGCACTGTTGTCCATATCTGTGTAAAAGGCCAAAAAGATAAACAGTCAGAATCAGAGGCTCCTGGATCTGCAAACGGTACAGAATATTTTTTGGAAGACATACATTTACTTCTATAAAAAAAACTAACAAATGGCTGGTGACCAGTGGAACATTTTATTAATCTCATATGTTTGGAAAGGTAACTGTTACCTTAACTGGTAATTGAATCATAATTTGATTAATTGATAACAATCCTCAATTCAAAAATCTCAAGTAACTGAACAAATAATGAAAAAAATGTGATAGCTTTTATGTAGGCTTTTTATGTCATTTACATACATGAATTACCCAAATAGCATCGGTATTAGTTTCTATGTAAGCTCTGGGTGAGAGCAAATATTTTTGCTGTTATTTTAAAATCTTTTTTGTTTTTAATGCATATTGTTCTTTTAATTTATTTTCTCTCAAAAGAAAAGCATAGTTTGTTGAAGTTATCATATTTTGAAACCATTCTTGATAACATTGTTGAATATAATAAAATGTAAGATTCACGTACGTGTCATTTTACATGTTATTTTTTATGTGTATTTTAATTTACGAGTTCTTTCATATGTGGGCAAATGGACAAAAGTGAAATCTACCCAACTGAATTGAAATCAAATGTAATAGAGAGCTTGTAAATCCAATGAAATCGGGAAATATGTAACAACCCAGCCCCACTTCACAGACATGTTATTTCTTTATTATATTAAAAGTGTGTGATTAAAATATAGCTGTGTATTTTGTTTTGGTTAGATTAAAAAGTCTAACAAATATTTAGGGGTAGGCTATTCGTTATTCCTTCGGTATCAAGCATGCATTTCCTAATATGGTATTTGGCTTTAGGCACATCCCTAATACGCATATTTGTTTTCACTTGAGGTAGAGTTATAATTGTTATTAGCTATTTTTAAGATCACAACAATCCCGAATTTGATGCCTGACCATCCAAATCATACTCTCAAATCAACCCCTCTTCCCCCAAATAACCAAAGACCATCAGTAGACCAGGTGCACTAACATGATGCAAAAGGATTTTCATGACAGCTTGTCGTCATCTTGACTTTTTGAGATGTAAGAGCTTGTTTGTTTTGGCAAGACTTTAAACAGACTTAATCTGGCAGCAGTATACATTTTTGAAATTGAGATTGTGGGTGGGGAGCCATTTTTGCATTTCACTTCTGGGTTTTGAAGAAACTCTTACTGTGAATATTTTTTTTAATTATGATATTGTTACTTTAAATAGCATTTAATTAGTCTTTGTGCTTATCGAACATTATAATAGCACTACTTCCCTGTACTGCATGAGTTTGAATAAGAAAGATGTGTTGTGTTCTTTTGTGTTACTGATTTGGTATGAACCCTCTTTCTTCAATCAATGGTATATTCCTCACGTGTTGCAATCTTCAGTTTGCGGGAAGCACTCTGAAGAGAGTTATGTTTCTCCGTTAATGGACAATTCAAACAAGGTTTTAGAGCATATTAAAAAGAAGTTATTATGAAATCAGAACAAAATATGGTGGTAATACTGTTGGTGACCCTGTTGTGTGTTAAATAGATGGTTCTTCATGTTTAATATAGTACATAAACTGTATTGCTTTAAACGTGCAATTGTGTCATATTTCTATGAACTGTTTACATTTTAAGTATCAGTTAATGCCCTTTGTTGGTTTTCATGGGTATGAGGATGCCTGTTAATGTTGATTTGGGTTTCACTTAATTTCATTTTGATGAGAAGAGTGGTTAATCTGTCTGCACCGAGTGAAATGCGCGCCAGTTATCAGCGGTGCATTTTGGGTAATGTAGTTCATGACTTAAAGCATGTTATGTGTGTTAAGAGGAAGCTGAAACTGTGAATTGTTTCTTTGATATTGTAAGTTGCCTGCGTATTAGAAATATGGGACAATGTACTAACTGAATGATGTATTTGCAGATTGTCAATCCAGAACAGATGTTTGTAACACTGTCCCATTTTATGCTTGCAGGCATGAGTTGTTGCATTCATTTTGTCATTATTGTTTTATTAACTTTCAGAATTCATAAATCTTATTAGTTCTACATAAAAAATATGCCTTTGGTGTTATGCATTTTATTAAATGGAACAATTTAAGATACTGTAAAGAAAATACATCTTGTAATATGGAGTTTGCGGGAAGCACTCTGAAGAGAGATTGTCAATCCAGAACAGATGTTTGTAACACTGTCCCATTTTATGCTTGCAGTAAACACACAAAAGTAAAAAGGCATTGCTGGTGTTTCTCTTTATTTGGGGCTGATCCTGTGGTGCATCCAGTGCTCCGCTACATATATTTTCTACTAATAGCTCCCATATGTTTCATTAAACATTTATATTTATCTGAATTGACAGAGAAACATACACTGGTGACCAAAGTTTGGAGTAATGTACATATTTTGCTATTATGAAAAGAAATTGGTACTTTTATTCACCAAAGTAACATTCAACTGATCACAATTTATAGTCAGGATATTAATAACATGAAAAATTACTATTACAGTTTGATATTTTTTA
Organism: Xyrauchen texanus; assembly: GCF_025860055.1. NCBI lineage: Eukaryota > Metazoa > Chordata > Actinopteri > Cypriniformes > Catostomidae > Xyrauchen > Xyrauchen texanus. The sequence goes on from NC_068292.1 coordinate 31,714,612, forward strand.
CCTAATATTGACTTTAAGACATGCCAGACTATTGTATTCTGTGGCAACTCAAAAACAAAACACAAGCCAATGTTAAGCTTCATTTAATGAACCAAATAGCTTTCAACTGTGTTTGATATATTGGCAAGTGATTTTCTAGTACCAAATTAGCAATTTAGCACGATTGCTCAAGGATAAGGTGTTGGAGTGCTGCTGGAAATGGGTTCCGTCTAGATCAAAAATAAATTTTTCAAATAGTGATGGTGCTGTATTTTACATCAGTAATGTCCTGACCATACTTTGTGATCAGCTGAATGTCACTTTGGTGAATTAAAGTGCCAATTTCCTTCCGAAACAGCAAAATCTGTACATTATTCCAAATGTTTGGATGCCATATATATATATATATATATATATATATATATAAGGTAAAAGCATTGGTAAATGGTAAAAACATATTGGATTTCAAGTCTGTAACAATTAATCAAATTACATCACAGATGCACTAATAGCAGCAATATGAAAGAGCTACAAATGAAAGATAATATTCTGAAATATTCTGTCCATTTGCAAGCTTTTTTAATACTAGAGAGTTATAGGGTTACAGATATATGTTTTCCTGTCTATTACTATGAAACAAGAGCTGTGAAGAGCTTCTGACTGATCTTTACAGAACAGACAGTGCTGACACACATTATGAAGAGGCCCACTGAGAGGGCCAAAAAGGACTAAAGCAAGGTTCATTGGGTTCATCATGCTCTCATGCAGTTTTACAGATCAAAATATTAACCTTATTATTTCCTTGTCCTTCGGTACATGGTGAATTACATGTAGCAGTGGGGCCCACATAAACACCACTGATTAAGGAGCGTGCTCCTGGTGCTCCAGAAACTTGTGCCAACACATAATGCAGTGCTGTGATTTATGTGGTGTGAAAACTGAGGCTACAGGGAGCAGACGTCTAAACAAGTGGATGTTAGGGCAGTTAGTGTTTGGGGTCAGGGGTAATGGTTCTTTAAGGCAGTGTTTCCAAACCCTGCTCCTGGAGTAGGCCTACACATAGAGGTCCATAATACCTGGAGAAAACTATATGTTAGCGTTCCTATTCATATCAATGGCAGTTGCTCGGCTGGCAGGTGACACCTGGAAGTATGTAGCTTGCTTAAAGCAATCTTTGCTTTTTTTAGCCAATCACCTGTGCCAGAAATGCTGGAAAATGATGTCCTGAACTCGACCACAATAGACCTATACTCAGAGGAGTGCAATATTAAAAAGAATTCTCTTCAGTGGGCTGTACTGTTGTTTAAATTGGCAAACAAAACATTAAAAACATCTTTCTAAAGAGGTTTAACAGACAAAAACTATCCCTCTTGTTTTCATTCATGTTAAAAATTCAGCCTGATCTCATGAACATAAGTGAGCTTGGCAACATTTTTGCAAAACAAAATTGCATGCTTCATTACATGTTTTGTTGCAGTTTTCCAGCAAGTAAAATATTTTCACAATCAAAAGAGGTTTTTAAGCTGAATATCAGATCTTTAACTAAATCTCTAATATCGCTAAATCTTTAACCTATAACCGTGTTCTAAATCAAATGAGAAATAATTTTATTATAATTATTATTGTCTCTTCCTTCTATAAAAATAAAAATAAATTATGCTAAATGAAACTGTAAAGCGGGTCAATGGAAAGAAGGAGGTGAGAACCGGCTTGACAATATAAATAATAATTTAATGAAGAAATAAATGAAAAACACACAAACATAAACACACAAACCTCTGCCTGTAATTCTCTCTCTCTCAAACCGTCGTCACTGGCCGCCTTTGTCCCTCCCGTGTGCCTTGCGCCCCGTCTGCCTTCTTGCTTGACCTGGGAGGAGGCAGGAGGGTTAAAACAACTACAAAACAAAATACGAGAGGGATAAAGGCCAACAATATAAATAATAAATATAAATAAAGGCCAACAATATAAATAATAGTTTAATGAAAAACTCAACCAAAAACATAAACACACAGAGCAGCTGCTTGTAATTCTCTCTCTCTCTCTCTCTCTCTCTCTGTCAAACCGTCGTCACCGGCCACCTTTATCCCTCGCGCTCCCTCATCAGGCTAATGGGTGACCGGGCGTGCGTTGTTCCAGCCCGGCCCCGCCCTCCTCCGCTCTTTTTTTATTGAAAAAACTGCTTTAAAAATATTAACTGCAATTTATTTCAGCTTTATTTCTAATGAAAGAATTGTTATTGAAAATTCTATGAAAACTGAGTTTTGCTGAATATTTAAATATTACACTTTATATTTAAAAACACACACTTACAAAAAAAACTGAATGAACTTTGTCTCACTACACTAAAGCATTTTAATAATATACTTTTTAAAATATAGAAAAAATTATAAATCAATTCGTTCCAAACCATCAACTTTTTCATGTGCCAGATTTACACTCTACGATGGTGTTTTAGTCCCACATTTAAAAAGTAAAATCTAAGATTTCGAGAATGAAGTCAAAAAGTTTGAGAATCACATGCCTTTTACGAGAATAGATTCATTATGAAAAGTTATTAGATTAAATTTGAGGCATTATGAAATTAAAGTTATAATATTTTGAGAACGAGCTTCATAAATGCAGCTTCATAAATGCAAGAAATGGATGTGGTGTTTTTAATTAAATCCCGCTCGAGTCGTAGGTGATGCTTTGTCTGCTTTTTTGTTCTCAAAACAATTTAAGCATGTACACTGTCTTGAAATGGGCCTGTATTATTCACAGCAGTTCCAGTTATTTTTCACTTAACTTACATAAGTGTAAGCCTATTTTCTCACGCCTCCCTTGACAGGTGCCCACAGGTTGAAAACTCATGTACTAATGCACACCTCATTTATGAACAGAGAGCTCGCAAATTCTTTCCACATTAAATTCAGCTCGGCTAAATTGACAGCAAAGTTGCATAGCCAATGTTGTCCACCACATCACTTTAATGTTTCTTTCCTGACTTATTCTCAAAATATTAAGATTGTATTCTCATAATGCTATGACTTTATTCTTAAAATATTAAGATTGTATTCTCATAATATGACTTTATTCTTAAAATATTACTTTATTCTCGAAATCTATTTTTTTTTTTTTTTTTTTTTACGTGGCACTAAAACGTAATCCCATAGCAGTTTCTGAAAATAAAACTAAAAAGTACATTTTTTGTCCTCATAATTACCTTGTTCTAAATGACTAAGCATAGGGATGTTTAACTGTGTTAAGGCAAACTATGTTAATTCGTCTACAATTATGCCATTTTACGTTTGCTTGGCATAAAAGAGCAACTGTTTTGTCTTTAGTCAGTTAGAGTTTTGCCAGTAGTCAAGTGTTGCCAATAGGCTCTTTAACTTGATGGTGAAATTACCTGTTTAGCCTAAATCCTCCTTTGAGCAAAGTTTTATCTGTACTTCCCTTTGCTGATGAGAATAATTGATAGCATTTGGTCTTTTAAAGGGACTAACTATCTGCTTTCAATTCACATTTTTTGCTTTCATCTTGTATCATTTGTGTGTGTGTGTGTGTGTGTGTGTGTGTGTGTGTGTATTTATCACTTTGTGGGGACCAAATGTCCCCATAAGGATAGTAAAACCCGAAATTTTTGACCTTGTGGGGACATTTTGTCGGTCCCCATGAGGAAAACAGCTTATAAATCATACTAAATTAAGTTTTCTGTGAGGGTTAGGTTTAGGGGTAGGGTTAGGTTTAGGGGATAGAATATAAAGTTTGTACCGTATAAAAACAATTATGTCTATGGAAAGTCCCCATAAAACATGGAAACACAACAAGAGTGTGTGTGTGTGCGTGCGTGCGTGTGTGCGTGCGTGCGTGCGTGAATTTGATGTGCATCCGTTGGGACTTGTGGCTGTTTATGTGTGTAAGAACAAAGTGCTGACGTAAATAGAGAGTATGATTTACTTGGGTGCTCCCAGAAATTTTGGTAACTACTCTATGTAATAATACTCCATTTCACTGATTTTTACTATTATTCTTAATACATAAAACAGTAATAATAAAGGAGTACGTGTCCAAACTTTAGACAGGAAGTGCATAGGGGAGCAACATATGTCTAATCCTTTAATCTTAGAAAGTGCATAGAAATAGTTTAATCAGGTATTCAATTATTTATTAAAGCATGCCCTATTCATTTCAGTCAAGTGTATGCTTGCATGATAACGGTGAGGCAGGCCCTAAACAAATAGCCTGCTCAGTGAATTGCAGAATACAGCATAGCCTGTGGTCTGAATCCATCATTACTCTCTCCCATGTGGCTGAAGGGCAGTTTACTGGCAGCGGTGAGAACAGATTAAGCTAATATCTAAAGGGATTTCATGACCCTGCAACTTTACCTAATCTTGACGGAAAAATCAAACAAGCAATTTCTCCCTCCCTGACTAAAATTAAGCAGACCTATCAGCAAGCCATATTAGAAATACCTTTCACTCTGGCGTCAGACGTCAAAGTATGCCTTTTTGTTGAATTGCTCAATAAAATCTAACACATGATGGATCATTTTTTATATCTCTGTCCATGTCCTTTCGCCCATGTCCCTGCAAAGATCTGTGCACGTCACTGTGTCAGATGAAGAGGAAAATTATAGGCGAGTGAATAAACCTGTTTGGTCCTCTTTGGATGTCCCTCTTGTCAATTTCAAATACAACTCAAATAATTTACCATTTCTAATGACTAAATAGCGAGAAATGATATTGCAAGTATGATAAATGATAAATACTTGCAATAGTGAGATATAAATTCACAAACACACGTAGTAAAGATGCACTTACAGTATGTGAATGACCGCATGATGTGTGTAATTCATCGCAAAAAAGACAACAATGTTTTCCCCCACATTCGTTATACTATTTATTATGGTAATATCTACCAATAAGGCTAGATTTCCCTCAACATACATCTGAAATAAAAACAACAGATCCCTCTCCAGATATTTCTTACGTCTGTTGGTGCTTCAATATAAATATTCATTAAAACCAAACATGTCATGTTGCTCTAAATAATAGTTTGCATGAGATTCCATTAGAAACTTTCTCTTATTTTTTTTTTTAATTATTTTTAGGCTTTTACTAAGCAATCGTATAAATGAGCATAAAGTCTAGAGTTTTTCACAAAAGGGTCACAAACATAATATTGAATTACACACAACTGCAATTTCATTCAAATTTATAGTTTTTCAGAGAGGGTCCTGTGAGGAAGAAGTCTCAGGAAAACTTCTGCCTCTTATTCTGTTTTATTATGTCAGTTTCTTTTTTAGTTCAATCTGGATGCCAAAACATGGGTTTTAAAATGAGAAATTAAATCTGAAAATAATTTAAACTTTTTTTCTTTTTTGGTTGACCTCGAACAACTGGGTAAAAAATGACAAAAACTTTCCAGAGAGCTGTCTCCTAAATAATAGTGTAACACTGTGCTAAAGTTCACATTTCTTTCTTTCTGAAACCAAAGTAATTTCACATATTTACTTTTGTTTCCAAACAAACACTGTGTAAAAATTCATTTAAAAAGAAAAGTTGCTCGATATAAACTATCAGTAAGGAATTTTAAGAAAAAGGAATATGTTTGAAGATTTTCATAAGCGATAAAAAGGAAATAATTATTGATATGAACAAAATCTGAAAAAAAAAAAAAAATGTGAGCTTTGTAGACAAATCAGACTTTTTAAGAATATCTCCAGTATTGTCTGAGATTCCTGTAAAATGTCAATAGTATCATACAAGGTATGCCTGGTTTTTATTGTCTGTGAGGGCTGTCCCAGAAGCCATTATCTACGCATTCCACACTAACTCTGTGCAGGTTTTAACTTTACACGATACACCGGCTGGCAACACAACATATATGTATAGTTAGTTTAGTTAAATTTGAAAATAGTTTAACTGCATCTGTGTAATGTTACTTTAATTCCATTTTGACTATATATGTAGTTTTTTTTTTTCCTTTTCCAAATTATTTTTATTGACCTTTAGTTCAATCTTGTAGAATAACTAAGAAGAACATGTGTTGAAGCAAAACAGGTAAGTCATATATCTTTTTATGATGTAAAATTCGTTTTGTTTATTTGTTCAGAGAACAGAGGATAAAGTCTTGATTGGATGAAGTGAAGACGCACTGGCTGAAGCTCAACTCTCTTTCACAGACACAGGAAAGAATAATGCTACTTTAGTAATAACTATGCAGGCATGCCCTCTTCTGGGTATACAGTGAAGTTATATATGTATATATATATATATATATATATATATATATATATATATATATATATATATATATATATATATATATTATACCTCCATTTGTAACACACACACAAAACTAATTTCAAGATAAAAAAGACTTAAAGGGGTCATGACATTTTTATTATTTAATGTCCCTTGAGGTTCACTTATAATATTAGTAAAGTTTTAACACACACACACACAAAACAGTAATATATTTGTAAAACATAATCATTTTCCACCCTCATTCTGACCCTCTGTCAGAAAAGCTCGGTTTTGGCGCTGATTCTCCTTTAAAACTTGACAGTAAAAGTCCACTGTTATGATTGGTTCTTTGCTCTTGACTGACCTGCTCTCTCCTTTCCATCTCACTGTAAAAATTATTATTTAAACAACTTAGCTTAAATAATACCAAAGCTTTAACAGATGAATTAATGTAAGTGCTTTTATAAAATTATAAGCTTCATATTATAAGCTGGTTTTTACAAGGTACAGCGAGGAAGAAGGGTATGACCAAGGGGTCACACAGATTATTTATTTATTTTTACATTATTTATTTTTATGGTGGATATTTACATATGAAAATATGTATGTTTTCTTTGTATTTTTTATTTCTTTATTTATTTGGTGTGTGGGAATAAACATAAATATACGTAGTAATTGTAAATAATATATTAAGATAGGATTAAGATGATATAATTATGAAGCCAATTTGATGATTATTAACTAGAGGTGGAGAAGGGGTAGGATTAAATAAGCGTATGCTTCTTCCTACTCCTTTTCGGACATGTATAAGTTAATATTGTTTTGTTTCTTGTTTATTGTATTATTATTATTTATTATTTTTATTATTGTATTATTTTTACATGTTCGAAATCAAGTTTTTCATTCATATTTTTGCCTTAAACCCCTCCAAATATAGCCCCATTAATTTCCATTGTAAGTGCCTCATTGTAACCATTTTTACTTTTATTTTTGTGGTAATTAATATTATGCCACAAATGCTGTCGATTTAGCTTAACATGAAATGGACCCGGACTATTACATTAATCATATTTCTTATTTAAACTTTATTATTATTCATTTATTTTACATTAACATAACAGATAAATAGTCTGGTGATACCATAGTACGATGACGCCAAAGGTATACCCAGTGCGTCAAAAAGTGACGCCAAGGGGTCCTGGCCAAGCGTCCATATGTGACGACTTGGGGTGTGAGAATGTGTTGCGATATCAGATGGTAATATTATGTTGCTTTGATGGTTTACATTGTTATGCCATGGTAGTACTATGAATATGTCCACACACACAAAAAAATGCTAGGAACAGAGTAGATTGAAAAAACATGGTAGTGCCATTGTAATATTTGCAAGGCTGTAAACAAATAATGTAAATTCTTATGTTTTCTTAATGTCAGTTTGCGAAGAACTGCACAGCGGGGGGGTCCCGTTTATTTTTGTCGCTTCATTGATGACGTACTTCCGGGTTTGGTATTATATTAGAGCACGTGGAAGTCTGCAGTGGTGTGAAACCCGGCTTAATTTCTCTATATTACAGAGCCAAGTGGGTTCCCAGTCAGTCCGTCCGTCACCATGGTTAAGCCACAGTTCAAGGGGAAAAGCTCCATAAATCCCTCAACCTCCAGCAGCAATCCCGGTAAGTTGAAATAAATCACTGGCCTCAATGTGAACTGCTAGCCAGCTAAAGCGTTAGCCAACTCTTATAATGTACATAAATCTTTATAGTATTATGTTTTCTCCGTTGCTCGGTGCAGTATAGGTAAATAATGCATGTGTACGGGAAGCTCGTTGATTGTGCATATTTAAGGCTTCTGGCAAAGCTGTCAGTGATCAGTCTGAAGCTTCTGGCTGTACTTGGTGTATAGATGAACATGTCATTGTGCGCCAGACGTATCTGTGCCTTCAATCTCTCTGTTACTGTTAATCCATTTTATTGTTTTGCATGAGTAATTAATGCTTTACAAGATATTACTACATTTCTGTCGAACTGTTTGTTGTCTTAAATAACGCTTTCAAAAATGTTTGGGGTTCTCATTATAAACTAGTTATTAAACTTAAGGCTGTCTCTCTTAAATTGTGCAGTAGCTTAGGTCTTTTCTGCATCAGGTATTAATTAAACACGAGCTAATTTGCATATAATCATGATACGTGACCCCATGGCTAAACAGAACTTCACATGCATGCATGCATGTGGAATAAATCAGGAATTGGCTTAGGACCAAATGAATAAATCTGTAAAAAATACACATAGCTAAAATGACTATACTGTATGTATAATGGCATCCTTAACATTCTCTGTTCCGCAGACCGAGTTAAGGGAGCTGGAGGAAACAACATGAGGGACCGCGCCACCATCAAACGCTTGAATATGTACAGACAGAAGCAGAGATGGTAAAAGTCTGATCTTTAAAAAATGGAAGCATTTTCTAAATTACCTCTATCAATAATGGTAATAAACTCCAGTCATAGTGGACTGTGAGGTTTTAGCTAGATCAAAAGTATTTAAGTTGTAATAAAGCATGCACTTCTGCTTTTATTTTGTTTTTTCATTCATGACAACAGCAACAATCGTGGTAAGGTGATCAAGCCCCTGCAGTACCAGAGCACAGTTGCTCCTGGGACTGTTGCCAGAGTTGAGCCCAACATCAAGTGGTTTGGTAAGAGGAGTGCATATTAAACACTTTATTTGAGATCATACAGTCCAAAATACATATTGATACCAATTGTGACGAATATTGCCAATCAAAGCAGAGGTCCTTTGTTTCACACATATCATGGAGCAATTCTGTAACTATATGTGAATATACTAATCTCTCCAAAATGTTTTCCTTGTGCTACCTGTACAGCCAATACACGTGTCATCAAGCAGTCATCCTTGCAGAAATTCCAGGATGACATGAATGCAGTAAAGAAAGATCCTTACCGAGTAGTGATGAGACAGAGCAAGCTACCCATGTCCTTGCTGCATGACCGAATCAAAGCACATGTGAGTATGCAAACAAGTACTGTAGGTTCATATTTGTTAACTTTCTGTCGTAGTGCACATGGTGAAAGGGAGTTTCAAATTACTTTGGAGCCTTTTGAACACATTTAATCTATTGATCAGTAATTATTGTGCATGCTATTCAAGCAGCGTTCACTGTTAGTCAGTTATTGTTGCATTTAATAGTGCTGTAGCTTTGTTGTGAGCATTGTTGGGTTTCTCAAGGTGAAATCAGCAGGAGGCTCATCTTGGAGGTGTACTGTTACTTGGGATAGAGCTTGCTTTTTGGCACCTAAGGGCCTGCCATCTGCCAGTAGTAAAGAACAGAGAAAAAATAAAACTATGTGCTCAAGATAAAACACAATGATTTGCTCAGATTCTTGTGTGCCTTCTGCAAATGTTTTTGTATTGCTCTATTTTTCTTCACCTAAACTGTTCAATGTGTGGGCAAAACCTTTTAGGAATTTGTGAAATGAAAGTTCCACTCCGCTTATGTTTTACCTTAGGACTGGCTTGTGTTTGTGTTTGGTATTCCACCTTAGAGGAAGAAACTCCACTTCAGGCAAATTAGATGTATCAGTTTAACAATTTAAGTTGGATTGTAAGTTTCAATAACAAAATACAATAAGTTCAGCAAATTCATGATTATTAATAATTATATGTAATATACATAATGATGATTATTAAGTTGGACAACTGTCCATAATTTTCAATATTCTAGAAAATAATGTAAAAAGATATTCTTTATTAAGGAGAACTTAATTTCTAAATAAGATCATGTGTTAGCCTCACCAAAGTACCAAACAATTGGTCCAACTTAACTGGTGGTGTAGGTAACAAGTACTGTGAAGTTTTTGAAGTTAAATCTACTTAATAACTTAAGAAATGTCTTTAACACTAATCATCACACTGATTGTGACTTTAAACTACTTTTCACAGCAACACAAAAACACATAGAGCTAAAACATCAATTAATTCCAAACAGATTATTTACATGTCGTCATAAATTAGTATGGTTTGACCAAACACACTTAAATTCAAGCGCAAGGGATTGTGGGTATTCAGCCACAATGCTTCTCCAGTGGGCATGCTTAGTAGCAGATACAAATATATAAAGTTCATAGTGCTTAGCCTTACAGGGTGCCCACTAAATGGACAATCCTATGCCGTTATTTAGCTAAATTTGGATTATTCTGCCACAAATGGCCCCCTCAGGACTGAGCATTAGTGATCAAACTGAGCATGCTCAAAAGCCTGTAAGTTCTACCTTCACCACCAAATTTGACATACTATGTGGTCACTGTTGACATTGTAAGTTGCTCTGACTTAAATTAAATAAAAAGTAATGTTATAAAATGTGTAAGAATTGACTTGTTTTTTTTTTTTTTTTAATGTAATTTCAATTTTTTACATGGTTCAATCAACTTTAAAAATGTAGTTTATCTGACAAATTTCAAGTTGGATATTTACAGCGTAATAAAAAGGCATTGCTACGTTTCACCCACTGATTTTCATCCTCTCCTTTTCAGTTGTGGGGTTGATCAACTGGTCCAGTGTTTGTTGTCATGTCTGTTTGCGCTGTTCTTTGTGCACATTTGTTGCACGTCTTTCTCAGACATATTTTGAACATGTTGTGATGTGGTGGTTAACCTCAAATCAGGTTGTTTTTCATCATCCACTGCAATGTTTGGAAATGCAATCTTACCAAAAGTAGGATTTCTTATGAGAAATGTAACTAGTTTTGACAAGATCTGTAAATTGCTTGTTTTATTCCACCCTCTATTGCTTCCCTTTTTGTTATTTTTTAAAGTCATTATAGATTGCTATTTGGCCTGGCGCAGCTGTACCCTTAATTGAAAGAAATTTATTTAATACTCCATGGGCTTTTGTTTGATTTTTGCCTTGATAAAAGGCCATTTTCTTCATTCACACAATCAAATTACCAACCAGTTTATTTCTCGGCACAGGTTTAGCTTGCTGTATTGTGTATTGTTCTTTCACTTATGCTTTATAGTGGGGTATATATAATTTATATTGTGTAACTAAAATTCTCAACCAATTTATGACACACTGTAGCCAGTCATAAATTTTGCAGATGAGTACACTGTTCTCCCATGAATCATTTGGGTCTTTTCCTCTCGGGAATGGACCACAGAGAGCTACCAAAACACTTAAGGCATTACACAATAGGCTGCATGCTTTGCTTGTAAACGTGGCAACTTTTTCCCCATTGAAAATGTACTGCAATCTTGCAGTTACTGTGTAAACCTGTAATACAGAAATGTCCTGCCTCAATCCTAAAAGATCTTGTGATATTGACTGAAATTTCCATGGTTACTAAACATATGGGTCAGGACACATGTAATTCTGAATGACAGAATTTTTCTGTAATGTGTCCCTTGTTCCTCTTTCTTTTTAGAACTCCAAGGTGCACATTCTGGACACCGAGACGTTCGAGACAACGTTTGGGCCAAAGGCACAAAGAAAGCGGCCCAACTTGTCTGTGGGGGAGTTGAAGGATTTTGCTGAGCAGGCAGAGGTCTTAGCTCAGGGCTACATTGCTGAGAAAGACCGTGACCTGGTGACTGAGGACACTGGAGTGAGGTGAGAAGAGTTCAACTTTCACTGGTTACATTCACAAAGCAACAGAATACGGTTGTCATTGTGGATTAGAGGGCTAAATGCAGTTCTGTTCACACACAGTTCAGTTATGAAAGAATTTGACAACCGCATTCTATCATTTTGAAGGGACTCGCAACCAAATTTTATAGCAATTTGGTTGATATTTGCTGTACCGAATCAACAATTTGAGTCACATTTGCTCAGCACAGTTGTACCAATCACTGACTGTGTGAGTGTTGCCTTTACAATTTAGCTATGTCCCGTTTGCTTGGAAAACGCAGATCTGTCATGATGGAAATGGGTAAATGAACAAAAACCATCACTTTTACTTAATTTAGGGATGAGGTTCGGGAGGAAATCTTCAAGAAGGGGCAGTCAAAGAGGATTTGGGGCGAACTTTATAAGGTGACAATGACCATTGACCATCAGAATGCTCATAGAAAGTATTAATGGAAGCCATATTATTGTTACTTGATGGCACATCCCCACTGAACCATTTTTATACAGGTGATCGACTCCTCAGATGTTATTATTCAGGTGTTGGATGCTCGGGACCCTATGGGCACCCGTTCTCAGAGCATTGAGTCCTACCTGAAGAAGGAGAAGCCTTGGAAACACCTCATCTTTGTGCTTAATAAGTGCGACCTTATTCCCACTTGGGTCACGGTAGGAAATTTAACCAAACTTTTTTTTTTTTTTATTATTAAATGTGTCACATTTGAGGTGTTCAGATGGGCATTGAATATATCTGTATAACACAGCTGAGGCTACAGTAATACAAGTAAAATGGCCCATAAAGAGAATATTATAACATGCCAGTCCAGATATTGCCCTGATGTTGTGTCTGAGAGTGCATGGGTAGGCAAATTGTTTGCATGCATTTTTAGAAACTAATGAAAAAAATGATTAAACACAAAGGAGATATTTGCAGAATGACAGCCTCCGTCACCCTTCACTCTCGTTGTATATAAAAAGATGCAATGAAAGTGAATGTTGACTGAGGCTGTCATTATACCAACATCTCCTTGGAAGGAAGTCATGCATGTTTGGAATAACATTAGGGTTAGTAAGTTATGACCGTTTTCATTTTTGGGGGAACTGTCCCATTAACTTCAGCCCTTTCTAATCCCAAACCATTACTTGGATCCCCTCTAGTGTCTAGTCATTTGGAGGCATGGACTTCATTAGACTATTTAACAAAATTTCCCAAAAAAAATATTTCAATGACCTTATTTGTGGAACATGTTTTGATTGTATCTTCCTTATTTGCTGTTTGCTAGAAACGCTGGGTTGCGATGCTTTCTCAGGAATACCCCACTCTGGCCTTTCACGCCAGCCTTACCAACTCCTTTGGCAAGGGCTCCCTTATTCAGCTTCTGCGGCAGTTTGGCAAGGTGAGACCGTAAATGTTTACTATGCATTTTATGTCTGCTATTTATCATGCCTTGGAAACAAAGGGTGAAGGTTTTAGATGCACAGCAGTTGCACTCTACAGAATTTCTCCGCTTAGGCTGCGGTTTTATTACAAGGTCATGCTTGTTATCTGGTCCATTATGGCAGCAGGTGTTCTGAAAGAGTATTTAGGCCAGGTACCAGGCCCCCCACCCCTCATTACAATGCTCCATTCCTGTCTTCACATCTGCCTCAGTGCTATTTTTGGGACCTCAGCCATAAACAAAAACTTGGAAATACTAAAAAGGAGAGAGGGCTAAAACATAAATTTTGTTGAAGGATATATGACAAGACACTCTTTTAGAGGTAGAAAAAAGCAGGACTAAAAAAATCCTGGTTACATGGAAGCAATATAAATCTGCAGGTGTAATGACATTTAAGAAGCTTTTGTAAGAATGTATCAACTTTCCATTTATTGGTTCTCGGTTCCCCTTTTATTGTAAAAAATGGAATGTGTGGGGGATGTTCAAAGTTCTTTTCCCCCAATATAGATTCCACGGAACAGATGTGTGTGGTGTGTGAGAAATTTTAGGGCTTAAAAATAAGGACAAGGAAAGTTGTTTTTAGCAACATACTTTTTAGGTGTGCAAAAAATTCTAAAACTGTTGTATTTTGTTGATGTAAACACGCATTGGAAAACAGTAGCATATGATGCAATTTCCATCCAGCTAGATAACATTACATTGGTGACTTGTTTAAATTGTAGAATTTGCAACAACCGTTGACCATTTGCTAAGCTTTGACCCTCTTGGCCATTGCTAGCCCTTGACAAGCTTTGCAGAACTTTCCATAGAAATAAATGGAATATTAAGTGGTTATTTGCTAAATATTCTCATATACTCTGGATATTATTCTTTCGTGGGCTGGAATGAAGGGTACATTGCAAAGCAATGTTTTAGAAAATTGAATGTGCACTAAATTTTTGCTTATTAAAAAGGTTTAACATGATTGGCATTATTTGGGAATGTGCACTCACATTAGATGTGTCCAGAATTCTCAAGACATCTCAGAAAACAAATAAGAGGTGTTTAAATTTACACCTTGTCAACCAATCATGGGCGCTGCCATGTTGGCAACACCGTGTCATACAATTGAATGAGTTTCTATCACTAATAATAGCTTGTTTACTTTATATAGCATTTTCAAACAAAAGTACATGTAAACAAAACAAGCAAACCAAACCATAAACCAACAAGCACAATATACTTCAAACAACAATGGAACCCAAGTCAACAGTGTAGTCCAGAGTGATTTGTATGGTAATGATCAGCAGGAATGTGATCCACCAGAAAGTCCGAAGAGAAAATGAGTTAATGAGATTAAATGAGTTTCCTGCTGGAGTGAAGAAGCATACCAGTACTACCTATAGCTCTCACAGCATTGATCACGGTTAAAAAAAGTGCTACATCAAACGGCAAGTGCGAGCTCATGGTGGTTCCACCGACAGAGAGCTTGCGAGTTAGAAAACGGCAAACACTTGATGGCACCAGTTACTAAGATAGAATTGGTCAGTAACACTTTTAAGATGGGGCTAAGTGGAGAGTCGGTATCCAATAACAAATACAGAAAACCAAATGTTAGGTTTGCATGGCATAGAAACATGGATGACCAGTGATTGTAAGATGTAGTGACAACGTTGCACTGGCACGGGAGAGCAAAGGACAGTTCTATCAACTGGCCGAATCACACTTGAGCTATTGCTTTTTTTTTATTTTAAAAATGTAATTTGTTATTTGCCTTGTATTAACATGTCCATGTTGATTTTTGATTAGCTCCACTCAGACAAAAAGCAGATCAGTGTTGGCTTCATTGGTTACCCCAACGTTGGAAAGAGCTCCGTTATCAATACTCTGCGCTCCAAAAAAGTCTGCAATGTAGCACCCCTTGCTGGAGAGACTAAGGTAAGACCCATGAATCTTGAAGGAAGTAATATTAACTTCATTACAGTGCAGTTTCTTTTATATTTTGTGCTCAAGTTAAATGTTCTGTACACGTAATATCCATTTGCAGTCCATTATCTATTGATCATAAACATAAGATGCTTTAACGACTCTTCTACATGACATTAAACATTCCCGACATTGTTTATTTCAGAATCCACTTGCGAGTGGAAGATTACATGCAAGCAAGATGTTCATGCCAGCTCCTAGCATGTGTTAACAGTTTAGACATCTTAGATTTCCAGCATTTCGATTTTGGCCGCAACATGTGTGAATTCGGGTTTTTGTGTTAAATGGCTTTGTTTTACGTCATCCACTTGTCAAAGTTTTCCTCTCATTTTACAAACATGGAACTGCGTAATGGCTCTCAGAGAGTGGAAAAAAAAAAGTGCAACACAAAGGAAAAACTTGATAACGTCTGGAGGTTAGAATGAAAACAAATGTAGATTTTCCCTTTTGTGCCTTTATTTACAGACAAATGTCTTTTAATATAATAGTTATGAGAATAGTTCACCCAAAAATGAAAATTCTCATCATTTATTCACCCTCATGCCACTCCAGATGTGCATGACTTTTTTTTTTTTTCCTGCCCAACACAAAGATTTTCAGAAAAATATCTCTGCTCTGTTGGTTGATTCAATGAAACAGATTAATATTGGATTCTTTTTCTATAAATGTCCACATTTACTTCAACATTCTTTTGTTTTTGGTGATTCTTGTTCTTCGTGCATATCGCCACCTACTGGCCTGGAATGAGAATTTGACGCAAAAAATCAATGTGATTTTAATATTGATCGGTTTTCTAATCAACACTTATCATATCACTTCTGAATATTGATTTTTAACCACTGGAGTTTTATGGATTTTTTTTTATGCTGCTTTCATGTGCTTTTTGGTGCTTCAAAATTCTGGCATCACAATTCACTTGCATTGTATGGACCTACAGAGCTGAATATTCTCCTAAAAATCTTGGTTCGTGTTCAGCAGAAGAAAAAACAAAGTCATACACAGAGTAATATAAATTGATATGCTCGCTTGAAGTGGATACTTTTTTTTTTCTTTTTTTTTTTCTTTTTTTTTTTTATTCGATATGTAGAAAAGTGCATAAATTATGATGGATTAAATTTTATATATATATTCTGAATAAAATCCTATTGAATGACTAACTAGCACATCAATCAGCACATCTGAAATTATGCTCTGGTCATCCTGAAATAACAGTGTCTTAAATCCAAAGTGCACAAAACGTTTGTAGAGCAAATATGTCGAATACATACTTGAACTGTGCCGAAGAGCAGGTTTATTGACACTTCTGAAAAATATCTTGTAGATCCACATGGTAAAGTCATAAGGGTGGAGGAATACACACACGCAGTGCTCCCAGAACTGTGAGATATGTTTTGATTTATGTTTTTTAGCATAAAATAAATTCGCAACTTTGATGGAAACGCCACAAATGAGAGAATTTTAATTTGAGTGAACTATTAACCTATACGTTTATACACTAAAAATGTTTTAAAAACAAACTAGTATTAGAGGCCTAAATCAAGGTTTGTATTTATTAATGACCTTTATAATTCCAGTAAATAAAAGAATATTTGTACTTTTTAATTTATTTGTATTTATTTTTTCACTGGCAAACGGGGCTGAATGTTAAACCTTGAATGCAGTCAACACTGGAATTTGTTGACATTGTTGCATAAAATAAAAGTAATTCTATATAATTAAACAAAAAAAAAAAAAATACAATGCTTGCCTTTGAATATCAATTAGAAAAACTCTCACGATTATGACATACAGTAGTGAAGAGTAAGACTGATGAAATCAAAATGTTTTAAACAAGCTACTTTTCATTGATGTTTATATTAGATAACAGTTATTTCAACAAGTTCTCTCTCCAAAGAACATGCTTTTGTGCCTTTTATCTCAGAAAATTGCATTTTTATATTGAAATGTTTTTAGTCTTGCCGTTTCTCAAATGGAGGAATTGGTTTAGCCTCTGGCACTCTCTGTCCGATGACTCAATCCCAGCCTTTATGCCATTACCAACTCTTTTATTTCTTTCCAAGGTCTGGCAGTATATCACACTAATGAGACGCATTTTCCTGATTGACTGCCCTGGGGTCGTCTATCCCTCCGAGGACAGTGAGACTGACATTGTGCTGAAGGGAGTGGTAAGATTGCTAAACCTTAGTGTAGCATTCACATTGGGTAATCCCAATAGCTTTGTCTAGTCCCATTTGTATCTGTTGAATTTTTCTCTTAGGTCCAAGTGGAGAAGATCCGAACCCCAGAGGATCACATCGGAGCGGTGCTAGAGAGGGCAAAAGCAGAGTACATCCAGAAGACATACCGCATTCCGTCCTGGAGCTCTGCCGAGGACTTCCTGGAAAAGTTGGCCTTTCGCACCGGAAAACTGCTTAAGGTCTGGCCTGATTGTGGAACACATCTGATAAGATGTCCAGTCAGCTTGGAGTTCTCATGGCATATTTGTTTATTCTTTCCTCTAGAGTGTCAGATTAAGTTGAGTAGTGAGGGGTTGCTTACTTTGAGCCAGTGGAAAAAATTAGTGGTAACATCTCATTTCTAGTTAGAATAGCCAATTTGAGTTTCTCAAAATCAGATAAAAGGGATAGTTCATTCAAAAATAAAAATTCTGTTTATCATTTACTCACCTTCATGTTGTTCCAAACTTGTATTACTTTTTTGCTTCTGTGTAACACAGGAGGAGATGTTGGGTAGAATAATGGTTTCTTGGAATAGGAAATTAAGGGATTGATGGCATCAGTTACCATGCACTTTTCAATGATATCAAACAGTGAAAATGAATGGTGACTGAGACTGAACATTCTGCCTAATATGTACTTTTGTAAGAAAGTAATATAGGTTTGAAATAACATGGAGGTGAGTAAATGTTGGGTGAACTGACCGTAAACTGCCCCTTTAAGGGTCTTTTCATTCAAAGTTGGTTGTACTGGTTAACTTGAATGATTGATTGATTCATTCATACTGGTTAACATTTTTCATTGTAGACTCCATTTCAAAATTGTAATCTTTCTCTAAATACTATTAATGTCAGTGCTGTAATGTTTAGTGTTTTGTACCTGTAATACAGGGTGGAGAGCCAGACCTGTCTACTGTCTCTAAAATGGTTTTGAATGATTGGCAGAGGGGACGTATACCCTTTTTCGTGAAGCCCCCTGGAATCGAAATGGAAGAGGTAAATGGACATTCTTCCAACTACTTTAAAATGTATTGCATAAGTTCCCATAAAGTTTGGATTCCTATAAATAAATTAAATGCTCAGACTTAGGAATGACTCAGACAAAATGGAATATTTAGAAAAGCCTTTAATGGAAAGCCTTTTTTTTTAAGTTCATCGTTGTAATTGCATGCATTGGTGAATTTGGAGCTTTGTGTATTGTAAACAACTTCAGAAGGCATTGTTTGTGTGTGCTCCCTAAGTCTAAATACTCTAACTTGAATTCATATTTGATTACTTGGTGCAAATACTTTTTCTTGAAATAAATGAATGTGAATTACATAAAAATAAAACTTGCTTTTTCATCTTAGAATGTTTGGCATCCCTTTTGACCATAGTGACCCATTTGAAACCTAGTTAAGCTAGGATGACTTTTTTTTTTTTTTTCTTTCTTTCTTAGAGCAAAGCACAACCACAGCTGGAAGCACCTGAGATGGAAATGGCAAAGACTGAGTTAGATAGTCTTGATGCTCAGAACGTGGAAGGGGAATCATCCAACGATCAGGATGTGCAAAAGCTGCTGAAACAGAAACAGGAGGAGATGCAGAAAATCTTTGTCAATGTCAAGCAGAACTTCGGCAAAATAAACGTTGCCCCAGAGTTCAGTGAGGAGGACCTTGTGCCTGTCGAAATGCCAGACTTACTGGATCTCTCAGGGTCAGAAGATGAGAAAGATGAGGAAAGTGAGGAGGAAGAGGCCAAAGAACAAATGGATGAGCAGAATGGAGAACTAAAGGATGGAAAATCCTCTGTGACTGAACCCCCAACCAAGGAAGAGAGCAAGAGCACACATGAAGTGAATAAAGAGCTGGATGAGAAGATCTCCAAATTAAAGCAATTTCTTGATCGAGCCAAATCGAAGCGCTTCTCTGCCATACGGTTTGTTTACTTTCATTGTTTTATGAGAATGTTCTGTGATGTTGACAAGCCATCTTTCCAGTCAGAGCCTACAGATCAGCTAAGGGACTTGCCCATTTAGCTGATTTATGCTACATTTTCCCCTATTTGATCTTAACTTTGTAATGAGTCTTGATGTCTCTTTTATAGCATCCCCAAAGGTCTTTCTGACAAAGTATTCACTGAAACCAAAGCAAAACAGAATGCTGCAAAGAATATGCAACCGAAAGGTAAGTCAAAACCAATAATAGAATGTATACCCAATGAATCCATGTTGATGCCAAATGTTTTTGTATATTAAGAGATTTGGCCCATTCAGTGTGTATCAAAGCACAATTAACCTGTTACACGAATGTTCTTTAAAAACAAAGCTGAAAACATAAAATTTTCAAATATATATATATATATATATATATATATTAAATACATTATTTATATGCAGTGTATACTGTAGAAGTATGAATTGTCCCTCAGCCTTTACACAAACTGTATAGTTCAACAGATTTGAAAACCCTGTTGAACTTTGGGGCAGAAAAGTATGCAAGAATTTTTTCCATAGCCCTTTTTACCATTTTGTGATGGGTCAATGATAAGAGGTCAGCTGGTGCTTTAAAATATTGAGTAATGTCATCCTCTTTGTTTTCCACCAGCAACACAGTTGGGCAGAAAGAGGAAAGCTATGGAAGATGAGGAGCCTGCACAGCCTACCAAACTCACATCTAAAGAGGTATGCACCATTCCTCCAGCTCCCATGCTGCTGTCAATCATTTTATATAATCTGTCCAAACCAATTTTATATATGTGAGCTCCTCAGATTAATTTGTCTATTTCTCTGTAACCCCCCCCCCCCAACAGAAAAGAAGACTGGAGCGTGCCCAGAGAGTGAAGAAAGTGGGCGTTCGCTATTATGAAACACACAATGTCAAGAACAAGAATAAGAACCGAAAAATGCCCTCAAATGACAAGAGAGCCAAACGAGCCAAGTGATGAGACCTGGTCCAATACCCCATCACATTAATTACCATTTCCATAGTCATGTTGGTGGCTAAATTAGAACATTTGGATGTCAATTGCAGTGATTTTTATAAAGGTGAAGGTCTGTGATCCGTTCCAATGCACTTTATGGACACTGTGGCACCAGCAATCCTTGTGAACATGACAAAAGTCTGCGACCACTGCATTTAGCACTGCTTTTACAAGGTTTTTAACTGAAATGATTATTCCAGGTTCAATACAAGTTAAGATTAATTGACAGCATTTGTGGCATAATGTTGATTGTCACAATTTACTTCAACTTGTCCCACCTCTGGGTTACAGTGAGGCACTTACAATTGAAGTCAGTTGGGGCCAACTTAACGTAAATGTTAAAATACTCACTATTTCCAAAGTATAGCCACAAAACTTGTAATATGAACTTGTGTGTTAACATCACATTTGTGTGATAAAAGCACCTACTGACCTTTTCTGTGTAATATTAAATCTGTTTAAATATAAGAATTAATGTTAGAGCTTTAATAACATTATGATCTTCACATTTCTGCCTTTTTAAACCCTCCAAAAAATTGTCCCGATTCACTTCCATTGTAAGTGCCATTGTGTTTTTTTTGTTTGTTTTTTTTTTCACTCCCCAGTTTGGAATTCCCATTAACCTTGTTGTTTTTTTTTTTGTTTTTTTTTGGTTCTGAAAAGGTGGGATGAGTCTAAAAAAAATTGTGATAATCAACATTATGCTATAAATGCTGTCGATTGAGCTTGATTTTTATTGCACCTGGAATATTCCATTTAAGAGAATGTCCTGATTTAGCAGTATTAAAAAAATGGATAATGTATCTGTGACTGTTTTCATACTTCTCTTTGGAGAAAAGAATAAATACAGACAGCCAATTTTTTATGCTTTTTATTGATTAACCTTATGAGTGGAAAAAAAAATAGCTAAAGATTATATATGTTTTCTGAATAATATTCAGGCTTTATTTTTCAGGGTAATTATGCCCTCCAGCTGTGCCTAGTAAAAAGAAAGAAAATAACCATTTGAAAAATAATTCATCATAATGGCAAAATGATATCATCTATGTGACCTGTTGTACCTTGAGTTGCTGATTGGTTCGTTTAAGGAACTGGACCTCTTCAGCGTGCTTCTTTTCCTCAATTTCCCGCCGCTCAGCTTCCCGTCTCTCGATGGCCTCACATTTAGCCTTCTGCTCATTCACCTGCTTCTCCAAATCCCGCTTCTCACTCTCCAACTCCAAAATCTATCAATCACATGTAAAGTTGTTACACTCAGAAAACGCTAATGCTATGTGGGCTTGTCGGCCTTGCTTTACAGATAATGAAAGTAAAGCGATCATTCACCCACAATGTAGATTCTGTCATTTAGCCTACTCACCCTCTTGTTTTTCTAAACACACATGACTGACTTTGTTCAATTACAGGTGAAAAGTGAATGTTGACTGAAACTAATATTCTGCCTAACATCTCCATGGCCACGTACACACTACGAAGTTTTGGGAGTGACAGCCACATTTAAATGTGGGAGCAAATCCCCTACATTTTCATTCCTTACTTGTACAGAATACAGGACTGACTCCTACATTTGCGGTGATTGACAAGTGATAACCATAGCAACGCTGCAGCGTCTCGCACCTGTTAACAAGAAACATGAATACCACCAGTTTAACCTGTTTTGAATCCGCTGTGGATTCACACAGTGGAATTTGTTTAATGTGGTTGTCTGCCTGAATTTGTTGGGAGTTAATTGGGTTGTAGAATAGCTGACACTCCCATAAATTACCAAACTGTGTGTACACATCATGGCATTAAGCATTAAATGGTGAACTGACAACCCTATTTAGCTGCAGTGTGTTTGTGCCCAAAATGTGTTGTATGGAAGAAAGTGATATAGGGTTTGAACAACAAGAGGGTGAGGGAAAATGACAGAATTTTTTTTAAATGTATTTTAAATATCCCTTTAAAGGGGTGACATGGTTTTTTTAATGACCGTGTACCCTGTGCTCCATGTCAGACTTTCCTTGCTCCCCCTGCAGTGCTTTTCTCATGCCGAAAGCCACGCTGCTCTCATACAGTGTTTGATAGGCAGCGATGGTCATGCGAATCTCGTCCCTTACTTGCAGCAGCAGAAGGCCTCTCTCAGCACAGTTAATGGTAACCTGCCTGATTAACTCATCTATGAGGGAAAGGGAAGGCCATGTAAATCTCAAGAGCCATTTAAATGAATTATAATTTGATACATGGGTGGGTGATTCTCACAAAACTTGTCAAGAAAGTGTTCTGGGGCATTATGGTTTTTCATACCTGTTTTTGCACATTTTCCCCCTAACTCTTATTGCTGCAATGCAAAAAAAATATATGGTCAATTATGAAATTCTCATTCTGCTGTATTTATACACTGCCAGCCAAACGTTTTAAATATTGTACAGATTTTGCTCTTATGGAAAGAAATTGGTACTTTTATCCACCAAAGTGCATTCAAATGATCCCAGTGTACTGTCAGAACATTAATAACTTGACAATTATTATTCAAATGTGAGAACTTCTTAAACTACTTCAAAGAGTTCTCATCAAAAACATCCTCCATGTGCAGCAATGACAGCTTTGCAGATCCTTGGCATTCTAGCTGTTAGTTTGTCTAGGTACTCAAATGACATTTCACCTAAATTATTCGCGGGCCATACAATTGCTTGAAATTTCTGATTGTGGGTTGAAATTAATGTACGCATTCAGTTACGTGCTCACACACCAAAAACACTAAAATGTCTGTCTATTATACAACATTTTGTGGTGTTATTTAAAATATTTTGAAACATTATTTGAAAGGAACTTTTTTTTTTCATATTAATTGAATCAAGGCCATTTCTTTACTTTTCAAACGATATCTCAAATGCCCTCACGGGCCGGGTAAAATGGTCTCGTGGGCCTTATACGGCCGAGTGGGACGTTCCCCACTCCCACTTGCCATAGATGTGGCTGTCCTGTCGGGTTCTTCTCACGCCTTACATTCTAGCTGATCCCACAAAAGATCAATAGGGTTAAGATCCATAACACTCTTTTCCAAATATCTGTTGTCCAATATCTGTGTTTCTTTGCCCACACAAACTTTTTGTTTTTCCTGTTTCATAAGTGACTTTTTCTTTGCAATTCTTCCCATAAGTCCTGCACCCCTGAGTCTTCTCTTTACTGTTGTACATAAAACTGGTGTTGAGCGAGTAGAATTTAATGAAGCTGTCAGCTGAGGACATGTGATTCATCTATTTCTCAAACTAGAGACTCTGATGTGCTTATCCTCTTGTTTAGTTGTACATCTGGCCTTCCACATCTCTTTCTGTCCTTGTTAGAGCCAGTTGTCCTTTGTCTTTAAAGACTGTAGTATACACCTTTTGTATGATATCTTTTGGCAATTTCAAGCATTGTATAGCCTTCATTCTTCAAAACAAGGTTTTTCTGACGAGTTTCTAGATGAAGTGGTTTCTTTTTTTGCCATTTTTGACCTAATATTGACTTTAAGACATGCCAGTCTATTGCTTAATGTGGCAACTCCAAAACAAAACACAAAGACAACGTTAAGCTTCATTTAACGAATCAAATAGCTTCCAACTGTGTTTGATATAATGGCAAGTGATTTTCTAGTACCAAATTAGCAATTTAGCATGATTCCTCAAGGATAAGGTGTTTGAGTGATTGCTGCTGGAAATGGGGTCTTTCTAGATCAGATCAAAATGACTTTTATCATATAGTGATGGTGCTGTTTTTTACATCAGTAATGTCCCGACTATACTTTTTGATCAGTTGAATGCCACTTTGGTGAATTAAAGTACCAATTTCCTACCGAAACAGCAAAATCTGTACATTATTCCAAACTTTTGGTCGCCAGTTTACATTCAAGTAGTACTCCCTTTTGTACTTTTTAGTTTTACATCAATACTGAAAAAATTTTTTTACATTTACAGTAAAAGCAAAACATCCAAACGCATAACAGTAATGAGAATTGAGGGGTAAAATGTGCATAAGTGACCTGAAAATAATGTGGCAATACCAGTAAATAATGTCAGAATTAGTTTTGCACTGATTTGGGGTTAAATATGACCAGGATATTTTGTTGACATATTTTGCGAGAGTCATGTTTTCTTACCGAAGCACTGAGAGTAGAGATCCCTACGGACTGGACAAATGCCTGTCTCTCTGGCCTGCTTCTGCTGCAGTTTTTGATCCAGATCTTTTTGCAAGTTAATGACATCCATTCGTGTGCATGGTGCACTGGACACTGGTTGCACCCATAACTGATTGTCCTCAATCCATTCCCTGCAACAAAATAATTTTGCAAGATTTACAAGTAAACAAATACCCAACTAAACTACAGTGTGATGGTAGTCATATGGTTAAGGATGAGGTTTTTATACTTTGGTGGTAGGATGGCATTTAGGATATCTTCAGTTTGTTGCTTGTAGGCATCTTCTGGGGTACTCTTGGGTTTGGGTGGAGGTGGGACTGGACCACTGACTGCCATCTGTTGAGGATTCACTTTCAAAGGGTGACTCTAGGTGAAGTATGAGAGAGCATACCAAAATAGTTCCCTTTTTTTATTATTATATAAATTGTTGAGGTTCTGCATCATAGTGATTGCAAGTGGGCAACTTACAAATAACATGAACATTTTCCCAGATTTTCTTGTTGAAACTGAATACATGTATAAGGGAATGTGTTTATTTATTTTATTCGGTGATATAGTGACCATTAGTTTTCACCGTCTTTGTTGTTACACTTATATAGTCCTGCTGCATGGCATTTAATGTTTTAAAAGTGTACATATTCCATGTCACTCAATAATAATATTAATCATTAATAATCATTCGTTAGTATATAAATGTATAATATATATATATATATATATATATATATATATATATATATATATATATATAATGTAAACGAAATATAGCAGGCATGTCATAGGCTACTGCTGCCGTCACTGTTCGACTTGTTAACTAGTCAAGCATACTTTTTATTTACTAGTAGCATAAAAACAGCACTGTGCTCACCTTTGGTGATTTTCTCTCTGTATTCTTGCTCACTAACACTGGATTATCGTACTTCAACAGGGATTCTTGAGAAATCATGCTTGCAGTGTGAATATATAAACAAAATGTACATAAATTAAGCCTATTAATGCACTTGAAGTTCCGTCTGCACCGCTGAAGATGTTTCGGTTTATTGTTTTCAGTTGCCGTGGCAACAGACTTGATTCGTCACACGAAATTATCGGGGAAATATACTCTTTGTATATATTCTTCTGTCCATCTGTTTTGGCTATAACTATCTTTGTGACAGAAGTTCCCTGTTCCTCATGTTCAATTTTAGTGATATTTCAGTCATTCATGAATAGCAGATATGGATCATTAAAACCCGTTTTAAAGAAGTTGCACTCAAAACGACAATTTTTAGCTGGTGAATTATTTTAGAGCAGAGCATAACTCGAAATATTTATATTAATGTCCATGACTTTTCCAGACTTGAAAATAACTATTTTAAAATGATCTGATATGTCCTGGTATTCCCACTGCTGTAAACTATATGGTATTAAAAAGGAAAATCCAATAACAACAATTAATTAATTTCAGATCCATTCCATTAAGAGTTTTCACATTTTAATCGTTTTTGTGTTCTAGGCACTGATCTATATATATATATATATATATATATATATATATATATATATATATATATATATATATAGATCAGTGGTTCTAGGGTATAATTCAAACTGAAAATTACATTAAAAAAAATATTTGAATGTAGCATTTTGATAAAAGCATAAATAGGAGGCAGAACGAAGGGGCCTTAAAGGTGCACTCAGTCATTTTTTTCCTGATTAAAAAAAATGTTTTACTTCTCAATTAATTAATTGCAATTTTGAAACATATTTATAAAATCATGAGCACTCACATGAGATGAAGACTCCAGTCTTCGTATCAGTAACCTTAATAAAAGCTGTTTTACAACACATGGAGAGGGTCTCCTCATGAGGGCTGCCATATTGGGATCACATGACCACCCGAAATCTACTCACTAATCTAACCACCCGAAATCTACTCACTAATCTAACCACCATGTTATTGGACACTTTTAATCATAGATTAAACAATAAAACAGTATCAGTAATAAAGGGCTTAAATATTTTCTCACCCACATCATATCACTTCTGAAGATGTGGATTTAACTACTGGAGTCATACAGACCATTTCAAGCACCGTTTGTTGGTGATGTCCAGTGACGTAAGTGAAAATGTCCTGCTTGTCAAAACAGTCAGTCTGCGATTTAAATGAAGAGATAGAAGCAATTGAGATTAGAAAAACTGTGGCAAATTCTTCAAGAAGCTTGGAACATCCTATCTGCCAACAACCAAGAAAACTGTGTCCAGGAGTAAATAGGAGATTTGGTGCTGTTTTGAAGGCAAAGGTGGTCACATCAAATATTGATTTATCTTTTTTTTTATGTTTACTGGACTTTGCATGACATTAATTGATTGAAAATAATTTTGGGTGAACTATCCCTTTAATTTTTGTTTTTGCCGCCTGTCCGCTTATCTTCAACATGTTTTACACTAACAAATATGAAAAATTTTAAATACTATTTTATAAGAGACGGCACAGACAATTTTGCAACAGGTAGGTGTCCGTTTACGGCTCTCCCCATTCATTTGTAGAGTATCCGCAATCAGTGGCTTTTAAGGATGGGTTATACCGCATTTCTTTTCGATCCGTTACCAATAATTTCAAGTTCAATATCGTTGATACCAATACTTCTATTAAATTTTTTTATTATTATTTATTTATTTATATGAGTGGTGGTGGCGTAGTGGGCTAAAGCACATAACTGTTAATCAGAAGGTCGCTGGTTTGATCCCCACAGCCACCACCATTGTGTCCTTGAGCAAGGCACTTAACTCCAGGTTGATCCGGGGGGATTGTCCCTGTAATAAGTGCACTGTAAGTCGCTTTGGATAAAAGCATCTGCCAAATGCATAAATGTAAATGATTTAATAGGTAATTTAAATTACATTTGTGAGCCTAAACTAAAATAGACTTCTGTTTTGTTTGTCATTACAAAAATCAACCATGGTTTCACTACAGTAACTAGTTTAACAATGGTATTTTAGTTAAACCTTAGTTACCACACAGTTATCCATGATTCTTACAATATTACTTTAGTAAAACAATTATTAACATTATTTTCACAAAATTCACTCTGGTGATGTCTAATCTCCTCTGAGTCATATTCCAGAAAGCATTTTGGTCTGATGTGAACAGCTGCAGATATACAGCAGGGTTACCAAATCCGACACGGCAGTATTAGAGGTTACCAAAATCTGTTACCCCTCTCTATTTCACACAGAATTGATTTAATGTTACCCAAATGTAATCTGGTGATGCCTGGACTGCTCTATTTTGTTCAGAAACTGTATTGCTCTGATGTGAACTACCATGGCGATACAGCAGGGTCACCAGATTGGGCAATACAGTAACATATTTTTAACATACAGTATTCACTATTAGCAGTAGTGCTCTTTTTTTTAATGTGACCTTTCATTTCAATTACTTGAATAAGGAGCTCAATGGGAGACTTACATGTTTTCACAACAAAAAAAAAGACATTAAAGGTTCTTAAATTGAGATGAATCAGTGTTAGGTGTTTTAAAGGGTTTGTGAAGTTTATTCACAAATGAAAAGAAAACACATTTAGTAGACTTAATTTGTTATTTTCATTTGTTTTACTAATATATATATATATGGATGGATGGATGGATGGATGGATAGATAGATAAGAATGACTTAAGTTTAAATTAATTATTAAATTAGAATAAGTTATTTTACAATTATATATAGAATAACCAATGAAAATAACAAATTAAGTCTATATACTACTTCTATGCTGTGTGAAGGACATTATCAGTCCCACCACAAAGTCTTGAACAGAATAAATAGAATGTTGACACAGTACAAATAAATGTAAAGGCATGCTGGACAATGAAAATTACTGTCAATACCAACACAATCTTGGTGGATCCACCTGCTATACTTTTCACACTGAATCTGTGAAAAACAATTAAAACTCAGAAAGATAGAATGAAAAGCACAAGACACATAAACCTAGCAATTTTATACAGGTCCCTATACTGTCATGGTACTTCTATTATGTTGTGTCTGTATAGTTCACAAAACTGAATATATAACCTATTTGTTTTGGAGTTTTGAAACTGTATGTATTATTGAGGTTCCTTGATGAAACAAGCAAAAGCACAAATTTACGAATACAATTTTCTTAAAACCATTCTTCAGTTGTTGCATTTAAGTGAATGTGACAATTTATGTAAGAATGTTTTTACAAACAATTTACTCAAATTTACAAATTTGCCCTGCTCATTCACATCTATTGACTCACCAAGGATGCTCTTTACCCAGTGGAGTGACGGGTCTGTAGCGACGCTTTCTTCTGAGGCTTGTTGCCATCTTTCATGCCACAGTAGTGGCACAGGTCAGACAGATCATCTAAAATATAGGCGTAGAAAGGCTGGACCAAGATTACATCATATGTAAATTTGAGTGGTTTCATATAACAATGAAAAAGTTTAATTTAAAACACTAACAAATGTAAACACTGGTGCTTATTTATCATAGATACTAAATAGCAAAACCTTAATCTAAAAATCTAGGTGAGTGAGTGCTCTTTCTGTAGAGAAACTCCTTTCTGTATATTTCCAGGTCACTGGTACTTGATGGGAAGTGAATGCCCTCAGCTGTCTTTTCATTAAAGACATTTTCAGCAAACTAAATTAAAAAACAAAAACATTAAGTTAAAAATAGCGAGCTATATTAAATTTAACAGTTAATAAAATATATGTAATCATTTAAATTATTATGACAATGAACATAACATGTATATTAACTAAATTACATTCAACTTATTATATATTATTAACAGCAAATTAGTCTAAACATGAATTCTAGTTTTTAAACACACATCTTAAGTGCAGCACTTTTGTATTGCTTTCAAAACAGTTCAACATTAAATTTGTGTTTTGGTGATTAAATCTGTCTTGTGCCAAAGGCAGGCATTTGCAATTTCTCTTCGACTCTTCTCTTTCTCCACCCAGTTGTGATACAGTTCAGAGGAAACATGTTGTTTCACACAATTTTTTCCTCCATATCTTCGTTCCAATGAGAGTTTCTTGATACCGCACCCATGCTAGTTGATGTTCTGTTGCAGGTACATCAGGACTCCTCCCACTGAAACTTCCCGTGCCCGTTTCTTGCTCTTTCATTGGCTGTAGGTCAATGCTGCAGATGTATTCAGTTAAAACACATGTCACGTTGTGCAATTTTGAGTCGCAAGACAGGTCCAGATATTTAACATGTTCGATATCTCACTGACATCAGTGAGGAGTCAGCTCTTCTCTCAGATCACGTCTTTGATAATTCATAGATTGCGTTCATCGTTCACAGGAGCGAGCTCTGATTTGCCTATGATTTCGGGCTTTTGTCTTCAATCTCCACAAAACTGTCGGCGAGTAAAAATCGGGCCTAAAATCGTGTAGTGGAAACTCGGCATAAGGGAATATATATATATATATATCAGTGGACAGATCCGGCAGTAACACACCACCAGGTGGTGCTGTACAATGATGCCCTGAAGAAAGCGGAACCAAAAAATATCCTTCCATTTTTCATGGAGGGACAAATTCAAGCAACGTGCAAAAATCGATTGGATAAAATACAGTACAGAGCCCTCAGAATATGTCTAGGAGCAGTTAAGTTGACACCTATTAATGCTTTGTTAGTTGAGACAATTGAAAGCCCAATGAATTTATGCAGAATAAAAATTGTCGTTGGTATATTGGGCAACCTTGTAGAGTGATGCTGGAAGCCATATTACTTCTAGTGTTTTAAATAACTTTTGGGAGTATATAAATAATAAAGGAAGGGTTTTTGGGTGGATTATAAGTGATGTGGCAGAAAAGTAGACAGAATATTTAATGCATCACCTACAAGGAGTGAAGTTCTGTCATGGATATTCCCTGATGTAAATAGATTTGGAGATACTAGATAAGAGTAGAGAATGGGAAGAAATAGGACAAATTAAATATCATGTAAATAAGCATATCAAGGAAAGATTTTATACAAGAACTCAAATATATACAGATGGTTCAAGAGACCCAAATCTAGGGATTACAGGAGTGGGAGTATATATTCCAGGTCTTGATATAACTATATAAAAGAGACTAACATCAGAGTTGACAGTATATGCTGTAGAAATGGTTGTTATTATTATAGGAGTAATGTGGATGGAGGAGATAAGACCAGACAGAGTGTTGGTCTGTTCTGATTCTGCATCTGATTCATTAAATATTTACGTTGTTGTGGCAAATACATTGGAAAGGAGTGGAAGTAGGATTCTGTTGGGTACCAGTGCATGTAGGGATATCTGGTAACGAAGTGGCAGATGAGCTAACTAAAAAATGCTTTAAAAAGGAAAGAAGTGGATGTTCGTGTTCCTTTGTGTAAAGGTGATATTAAATACATTATAAGGGAAAATATTGTTAAAGAATGGCAAGAGGTCCGGATCAATGACTGTAAGGGTAGATATGTATATAAGATAATACAAATGGTAGAGAGTAAAATGAATAATTGTGGAAGAAATAGGAAAGAAGAGGTTATAATAACAGTTCAGACTTGGGCATTCAGGTTTGAATTCATCACTGTATATAATTGAAGTACATGAAAATGGTTTATGTGAGTATTGTGGATGAATTAAACATTTGAGCATGTACTATTTGAATGTAGTAGGTATGAAGATGAGAGAAGAAAGATAATATTATATTTAAATAAAAAAAGGTCGAAAATATAAGGATTTTGAATTTTTATCGGGTTGGGAGTATAATAGGGATCATGTAGGGTACAGTATTTTGATGCAGTACTTATATAGTACAGGTTTGAATATAATAATTTAATAAACATTAGATTAATGATGCTATTCCACACTTTTAGGATCATGAGGGGTTCTGTGAGGAGGATAGATGAGCTGAACATGCAGTGCCATCTGAATCATGGGGTCTTGATTGAACTAGAGTGGGGACAAAGCATCTTTTTTTTTTAAGGAAGTTGTCTAGGGAAGCAGGGAGAAAGAATGGAAAGTTGAAGGAAAATATGAACTAAATAAATGATGGTTGCATTACAGTTCAGTAGGTGGCGATGTGCACATAGTCTGCGAATCGCCAAAAAAAACTGAAGAAGAAGAAGCAACGTGCGAGCTTCAAACCGGAAGTGCACTTGGACGTTTCGAAAATTATGGTTTTAATATTTTTTCAGCATTTCCATTAGTATGAACGACTCTTACTTTTTACGAAGTTTATAGACAAGCTCAGTTCGCTATGGATAACAAGAGACGACACAGAGAATCTCCTTCCCGGAAGGCAAAGATACAAATCAAACAAGAAAATGTGAGCCCCGTGCGGCCTCAACGCTCACACCGAGCCAGTTCAGGCAGCAGCAGCCCTCCACCGAGAAGACGAGACAGCAGGTGAGCGCCTTTATAATTTACAACCCGGCTTAAATGCATGGTGACAGTTCCGCGGGTAAAACGAACGCTCACATTTGTTGTCTCGTCATTCCGTTAAAAACTATTGTAGTTTTGGGGTGTATGGTTCACCAAGTCATCTTGTTTTGTAAACAAAAATTTAATGTTGGATGTTTCCTGAATTGTAATTGTAGATCACCTGTTAGAAGAAGGGACCGATCGCCGGCGAGAAAAGACCGGTCATTAGCCAGACAAGAGGAGAGATCCCCTCGGACCCGGAGGAGCAGAAGTCCGCACCGTGGGACAGACATTAGGTTAAAGAAGGTGAATCTAATTGGAGAACATTGTAATAACAAATACAAATAGAGGCATGACTTTTTCCATAACCTTATGAATCAGTGCAAGTTAATGAGGAATGTTTCAACTTCATGTATTGGTGTGAAAGCTGTCATTTATTTATAGTTTTTAATTGCGTTTTTAATCTGAGGTCTTAAAGAGAGTTCACCCAAAAAGGAAAAATCTCATCATTTTCTTACACCCATGCCATCCCAGATGTGTATGACTTCCTTTCTTCTGCTGAACACAAACAAAGATTTTTAGAAGAATATTTCAGCTCTGTAGGTCCATACAATTCCAGTGAATGGCTACTAAAATTTTGAACAACAAAAATCACACACGGGCAGCATTAATCAATACGACTCCAGTCGTTAAATGTATATCTTCATAAGTGATATGATAGGTGTAAGTGAGAAACAGATAAATATTTAAGTCCTTTTTTTTACCATAAATTCTCCTCCCTGCCAGTAAGTGGCGATATGCATAAAGAATGTGAAATGAGAGTGGAGCTTGATAGTAAAAAAGGACATAAATATTGATCTGTTTCTCGCCCACACCAATCAAATTGCTTCTTAAGACATGGATTGTACCTCTGGAGTCTTCTGGATTAGTTCTATGCTGCCTTTGCGCTTTTGGAGTTTCAAATGTTTTATACCCGTTCACTTATATTGTGAAGACCTACAGAAATTAAATATTATTCAAAAAACGTTTGTGTTCAGCAGATGACAAAGTCACACACGTCTGGGATGGCATAAGGGTGAGTACATAATGAGAGTAATTTCATTTTTGGGTGAACTATTCATTTAAATCAAAGTTGTATGACTATTCTTTGCATAGTTGTGGGTGTTTTAGTTTTGAGTGCATGCTTTGCTGTTTTAATTAGCAACTTTGTTGTTCACAATTTTTACTGTCACCTTTATAATTCTCAGCAATATGTTCTCAGCAATATGTACTAATAAGAGTTCCCTATCGAGAGGTCTCTCCTATTGCGTAAGTAGCTTATATTGAAATATTGAAGTCTTTATGTAAAACGCATTGCAGCTGCACAGCAGACAGCGATGAGCGAGGCAGCTCGGTCATTGGCTGTGCCGCAGCAACTGCTCGAACCAATGATGGGGCGACTCTGAACGCGCTACCATTGGGCGCGCGCCTCGCGTTCGCGCGCTCAGAGCCTGCCGAAATTAGCATAGGCAGGCTATATAATGGGCACCCCGTCATGCGAGTTCCTTTAGATTTAATCTCCTTCAGCGAAGACCTTCTCTTCGCTGGATCCTCCGGATTGTTGGAGTCTTTCGCCGCCGTTGACAAGCTTACAGCGGGATTGCTAAGAGGACGCCGGCGCCTTCAGCCGCCTTGAAGCCTTCTGCTACGCCATCCGGCGCGCATCGCATATCGCTTACTGCAAGCGCTCGCCCGCGACGCTTTTAAAAGTAAAGAGTAATTTTCAAGGCATTGTTGCAAATGCCTTCAGCCTGCGCCTCGTGTAGAGGCCCTCTTCACGACGGAGATCGGCACATCATCTGCACTCGCTGCCTGGGTCTGGACCACGCAGAAGCTGCACTCATTCAGGCGGATGCCCGAATGCGACTCCTTGGGCCTCGCCGAGCTGGCGCTCGCTTTGCCATTTTCACCGCAAGCGAGCCGGCTTCCACCGTGTTGCCACCTCCGTTCGAGCAGCGCAAGAAAAGCGCCGCTCACAGAGGCTGCCAGAGCACGCCGACCGATGACGTCACGCCAGCCCAGTCCCGCGTGCATCACCGCTACCAGAAATCTCCCGCCGCCAGTCCATTTCACGAGGCGGACCTGCACCCCTCCAACAAAGCGGTGGGTCTCGTCTCGTTCGGCACATCAGGGGACAACGATGGAAAGGATGACAACCTCTCTCTTGGCGCTGCATCCGGCGACTGGCGGGCTCGTTCGACCCAGCGCCATCGACATCAGCGGACACTAGCGCGGGCACCAGCATGGACTCGAAATCGTCCGTATCCTGTCAAAAGCCGTGGAAGACCTCGGGCTCGACTGGTCTTCCCGGAAGAACTCCGCCCGCAGCCGGCTGGACGAGTGGTTCCTGCAGGGCGCCGGCAGGCCCCGACAGAGACCCTCTCCTTTCTTCCCTGAGGTCCACGACGAGCTCACAAAGTCGTGGAAAGCCCCGCACTCTGCTCGCCTAAAGCCTTCTTTTTCTTCCTCGCTCTCCTCAGTGGACGGCGCGAGAGAAAGAGGCTACGAGGCAACTCCGCCCCTCGAGGAGACCGTGGCCAACCATCTATGCCCACCCTCAACCGCTGGATGGAAGGCCAGAGCTTCTCACCCCTCGAAGCCCTGCAGAACCACCTCAGCTCTCGCCGGTCGCGCAAGCCAAGCTGCGTCAGCGCTGCATTCGATGGCGGTCCTACAAGTTTTTCAGGCCAAACTCCTCCGCACCATGGACGAGTCTGGACCTGAACCCGAGGCTTTCAAGGACCTGCACAGCGCTACGGACGTAGCCCTGCGAGCCACAAAGGCCACCGCCCAATCCATCGGCCGGGCCATGGCTAATTTGACCGTCCTTGAGCGCCATCTGTGGCTAACGCTTACGGAGATGAAGGACGCGGATAAGGCACCATTTCTTGACGCGCCTGTCACTCCAAGCGGCCTGTTCGGACCGGCGGTGAGAGAATTCACTGAGCGCTTCACTGAGGCTCGGAAGGATTCGCAAGCTATGCATCACTTCCTGCCCAAGCGCTCCAGCTCGTCTCAGAAACCGCCCCAGCAGCAGCAGCGAGCCAGGGCAGAGCCGCCCGTCTCCCAGCCGAAGAGCAGACCTGAAAAGGACGCTCGACGCCGCTTGCGTTCCGCTGGCCGAAGAAAGCCGCACGAGCAACGAGGTCCTCGGCCCAGAATCACTCTGAACACGGAGCCTCGTAAGTCTTCCTAGCAACAGGAAGAAAAAGAGAGAGTACGTGTCTCGCAAAAGCCGGACCGCTCTCTCTCAAACATCTAAAACATTACCCAGTCCCCTTACAGGCGGCTGGAAATGTCTATACAGCAGTCAATGGGCCAGTCATAAAACTCGCTCACCTGCAATCAAACGCCGTTTTTACGGCGACACACAGACATCACGAAAAGAGTCATTTTCTGCCTGTGTCACTAAGGGTTCACATGTCCACACTAAAGTGCGCATTCCCACCTCCCCAGTTCAGGCTGGATGTCCCAAAAATGTAGATCGTGTGCCTATTGTCATGTATACACCACTACACACAAGCACTGTTCCCACAGTTATAAACACTTCCCCAGTAAAAACGGGAAATACTATAAGTGTAGCGCGCATGCCTGCTGTACTGCACGCACCCACCCCTACACACAGCTACCCATACAGTTTCAAACAGCTCTCTATTTCATGCCGCAAGCATCACAGATGCAATGCGCGAGCAAAGAAACTCCCCGCTAAATGCGGAAAGCTTTATGAATGTGGCGCGCGTGCCTATTATGATGTATGCACCCCCACCCCAAAACACTGTTCATACAGTTTCAAGCATCTCTCCGACTCATGCTGTGAGCATCTCGGAGATAGCGCACGTGCTTGTACTCTCACACGCACCCCTGCACTCGGCACTCAATACGGCTGCTCAGCGCGCAGCTGCGCCTCTGAGAGCCGTAGACTCTGTGTTAGCACAAAGCGATTTGCCGGTGGGGCCCATACGTCACTGCGACACGCCCCCAGCCAGCATTTAGCCCATATCTGTGCGAGCAGAAGCCTGGGAAAAAATCCCCGACATGCCGAAATGGGTTTTGAACATAATAAAACACGGATACTCGCTTCAGTTCGCTCGCAGACCACCCCGCTTTTCAGCGGTGGTCGAGACGAAAGTGAGAAAAGATGTGTCACATGTTCTACGCACCGAGGTGCTCAAACTGATAGAGAAGGGCTATAGAAACTGTTCCTCCCTCTTTGAGCGAGGCGGGTTTTACAGCCGCTATTTTCTCGTCCGAAAAAGGACGGTGGCCTTCACCCCATCCTGGATCTCAGACATCTGAACAAAGCTTTAATGATTCGCTCATTCAGAATGTTAACAACCAAACATATCCTCGCGCAAGTTCGCCCGGGGATTGGTTTCTATCAGTGGATTTGAAAGACGCTTACTTTCACATTCGATAGCGCCTCATCACAGGCCCTTTCTGAGATTCAGCTTTGGAGGGACAGTCATACCAGTACACAGTACTACCATTCGACCTATCATTGGCCCCGTACATTCACGAAATGTATGGACGCGGCACTTTCCCCTGAGACAGCGGGAGTCGCGAATACTGAATTACCTCGGCGATTGGCTAATCATAGCACAATCAGAGGACCAGTTAATGGCGCACAGATCTTGGATTATCAGCCATCTAGAATGCCTGGGTCTGAGAATCAATTTTGCAAAAAGCGTGCTATCCCCCAGCCAGAATATCTCTTTTCTGGGAATAGTGCTAGACTCAGTGCAGATGACAGCGCGCCTCTCATCAGAGCGCGCGCTCTCTATTCGACGCCTTGCAACATCGTTCAGAACGGGCACGCACGCCCCCGTCAAACGATTTCAAAGAATGCTTCGGTCTCATGGCCTCGGCATCAGCTGTACTCCAGCTAGGATTGTTGCACATGCGTCCTCTCCAGCGCTGGCTCAAGAGCCGTGTCCCCACTCACGCGTGGCGCTCGGGCCACTTTTTGATCAGACGCCCTGGAAAGCCATCAACTGGTATCAAACCGGCGTGAGTCTGGGCGTGAGTACGCGGAGAAAAATTATCATGACAGATGCCTCCAAAATAGGATGGGGGGCCCTTTACGAGGGCAGGCCTGTCTCCGGGTTTTGGTCAAACCCGGAAAAGCGCCTACACATAAACTGTCTGGAAATGAAAGCGGTCGCCTTGGCTCTCAGAGCCCTGCTTCAGTACCTAAAAAACTAACACGTCCTGGTCCGAACGGACAACATGACGGTAGTTTCGTATATAAATCGCCAAGGTGGACTCAGGTCGAGCTCCCTGCATTCTATGGCCAGGGAGCTCATCCTATGGTCACAAAACCACCTGCGCTCGCTAAGGGCAGCGCACGTGCCAGGTGTCCTGAACCAAGGAGCGGACATGCTATCCAGAGACAAGGTTCTCCCAGGAGAATGGTCTCTCCACCCTCTGACGGTTCAGTGGTTATGGCAAACCTTTGGCGAGGCAGAGGTCGACCTCTTCGCCTCCAAGGAAAACGCGCACTGCCGTCTCTTCTTCTCAAAAAGCACGGACGCGCTCGCCCAAGTTTGGCCGAGCTGGCCCTTGTATGCTTTTCCCCCGATCGCGATGCTACCTCAGGTCATCAGTCGGATCAGGGAGGTGAAATGTGCAGTGCTCCTGGTAGCCCCACTCTGGAAAAACCAGACATGGTTTCCAGAACTGATACAGATGATGCAATCTGCCCCATGGCCGATTCCGCTGAGGCAAGACCTCCTCGGACAGGCCAGCGGGATGATTCTTCATCCCGCCCGATCTGTGGGCCCTCCATGCATGGCCCCTCAGCGGGTTCCCGAGAACCTCCCCAGTGGAGTTTTGAGAACCATTACTGGCGTGGCGCCCTCTACGAGGCGCTTGTATGCCCGAAAGTGGAAAGTGTTCAGTGACTGGTGTGATACCAAGAGTTTGAACCCCAAAGCGTCGCGAGATACCAAGTGTACTCGCCTTTTTGCAGGAGCTGCTGGAGGCGGGCCGCACACCCTCCACACTCAAAGTCTATGTGGCTGCCATAGCGGCGTCACACAATCCTGATAAAGGACATTCATTAGGGAAAAACGATCTGATCGTTCGTTTCCTAAGAGGCTAGGAGGATGAACCCTCCTCGCCCACCTTCGGTGCCGATCTGGGACCTGGCCATGGTCCTGGACGCACTCAAGGGTGCCCCGTTCGAACCTCTCCAAACCGTGCACCTTAAGCAGCTCTCGCTCAAAACCGCGCTCTTGCTGGTGCTCGCTTCAGTTAAAAGAGTGGGCGACCTGCACGCGCTGTCATCAAGCGCTGCTTGCCTGGAATTTGGACCTAACGACTGCAGAGTTGTCCTTAGGCCAAAGCACGGGTATATTCCTAAAGTGCTCTCTACACCCTTCAGAGCACAGGTGATATCTCTGGCAGCGCTATCGTCCCCAGCAGACGAAGGCGACGCAAATTTACTCTGCCCGGTCAGGGCGCTCAGAGTATATTTGGAACGTTCTGCCCTGTTCAGACAGACGGAACAATTATTTGTATGCTTTGGCGGCCGAACTAAGGGTCTCGCTGTCTCAAAGCAAAGAATATCGCGCTGGATAGTGGATGCTATAGCGCTGGCTTGTGAAGCCAAGGGCCTTCAATGCCCCTTAGGCATCAGAGCTCACTCTACGAGGAGCATGGCCTCCTCGTGGGCGTGATCGAGTGGGATACCCATTGAAGATATTTGTGCAGCGGCAGGCTGGGCCTCGCCTTCGACATTTATCAGGTTTTATAACCTACAGGTCCCCTCATTGCATTCCAACATTCTATCAGCCTGACTATAGAATGGAATAGAGTGTGTTTATGCTGGGCATCACCTCCTCCCTTATAAGGTCCGTCTCTGACCGACTTGGAGGATTTATTATGCGTACCAGTACATAAAAAGCTCAGTACATAAGATGTGTGCTTGTGTTTGTACAAAGAGCGCCCCGCCTTGGGCAAGGACGCTCTGCAATATCCCAGTATATAGCTCGCCGTTGGCCAGCTCGGGGAATAATCACTTTGCTTTAAAGCTCAGGCACCTGCCTCTGGTTTTATAGAGCGAAGTCAGCACGCACAGCGTTTTACATGGTGTTCCCATAGCGTAAGCTACTTACGCAATAGGAGAGACCTCTCGATAGGGAACGACTCGGTTACTAGCGTAACCTCGGTTCCCTGAGAGGAGGGAACGAGTATTGCGTAAGCTGCCGTGCTTGTGCTTGGTCAGTTCGCTTCAGTCGATTGAACCTAAAGGAACTCGCATGACGGGGTGCCCATTATATAGCCTGCCTATGCTAATTTCGGCAGGCTCTGAGCACGCGAACGCGAGGCGCGCGCCCATTGGTCGTGCGTTCAGAGTCGCCCCGTCGTTGGTTCGAGCAGCTGCAATGCGTTTTACATAAAGACTTCAATATTTCTCGAGAAACTGAGTTTTCCCATAGCGTAAGCTACTTACGCAATACTCGTTCCCTCCTCTCAGGGAACCGAGGTTACGCTAGTAACCGAGGCGTTTTCATTATAGGATCAAGAGGATCACAGAGGAGCAGAAACTCATAGGCATCGTGAGAGAAGGGATGACTCAAATGACCACAGGGTAAAACGGGAGGGAGAACGGCCACAGCAAAAAGAGCGAGACCGGAAAAAGGAGAGGCAAAGGGGAAAAGTAAATGATGCCCATATACAACAGCAACAGCAAGCTGAGAGGGAACAGCATAATGAACGGCGACGAGAGAATCGCCTCCGACAGGAGGCTCGGAGTGGTAATGGTGATGAGGCACATGAGTTTGGTGGTGGGCAGGATGGCGATTCCCCCCCAGCTGCTGAGAAGGAAAAGCCAAACTTTGAACTTTCTGGGGCCTTGGTGGAAGATACCAACACATACAGGGGGGTGGTCATCAAATATAATGAACCTCCTGAGGCCCGCATCCCTAAAAGAAGGTGGCGTTTGTACCCTTTTAAGAATGATGGGCCGCTCCCAGTCATGTACATTCACAGACAGAGTGCGTATCTACTTGGACGACAGAGGAAAATAGCAGACATTCCTATTGACCACCCTTCTTGTTCCAAACAGCATGCTGTTTTTCAGTACAGGTCAGAACAATAGAGAGCACTTTGATGCATATTTCAGTAGTAGATTTATAGACTGCTTTAATTGAAAGTAGTATGTTATATTTGAAAATGTGTATAACAATCATAAATAAAGCTAATAATGGAAGGGAGGGACATTGTCCCTGTTTATAATCAGTGTCAGGGACCTGACAGTTTGATTGATTTATTTTATTTTTATTATAATAAAACATATAAATATATAAAACAAATTGGGAAAAAAAATTAAAGCTTAGTTTAGTGAAAACATCATTTTCCTTTTTTCATATTCCTTTTTTTGATTTTTTAGAAACGTATTAGTTATTTTATGGATCACAGAAATTATATTGGTACTATATTATAAAAAGTGTCTTCAATGGTGGTATAACAAACCTAATGGTAAAACGTTATTAGAAGTATCTACTCTTGAGCTATTACTTGTTATATTTGTAACATTTGTTTTAATAATACTCTTTTCTTTCCAGATTGGTGGAGTTCACACGGTCAGATGGCACCACAGGAAGGAGAGTGAAACCATACATCATTGATCTGGGCTCTGGTAATGGCACCTACCTAAACAATCAGCGTATAGAACCACAGCGTTACTACGAGCTCAAAGAGAAGGATGTGCTCAAATTTGGCTTCAGCAGTAGAGAATATGTGCTCCTTCATGAGTCCTCTGACACAGCTGAGGTTGACGCTAAGATGGAGGACGATGAGGACGAAGGCCTTGACGAGTAGTTCATGCTCAACCTTTACCAAAAAAAAATATATGTTTTGTGCTGGGCTCTTCAAATGAGTTTGGCCCATTGGAGCAGCAATGACGGTTTCACTATTTCATTTTGAACAATGAATCAGTCATGCTTCATCCTGCCCAAGTTGTCTGTATGACTCTATTCTCAGGTGGATAGCTTGTATCAGACAGTTTTCTGTCAGACTGTCTACAGTGCTGTCCCTCAAACCAAGTGCTCAATGCCAGAACAAATTACTTGATGTGTTATATGATATATTTTGGATCCTTATGAGGCAGTGGATATGTGTAGATTTGGTTTCTGTAAATATACTGGATATATTCAAGTGCTTGTTTCATGTGCTTTAGTTTGCAGTCTTGTTGATTAGATGAGGACTGTGTATTGGTTAGTCA
Source organism: Xyrauchen texanus (assembly GCF_025860055.1). Taxonomy (NCBI): domain Eukaryota; kingdom Metazoa; phylum Chordata; class Actinopteri; order Cypriniformes; family Catostomidae; genus Xyrauchen; species Xyrauchen texanus. The sequence continues at coordinate 31,755,888 of NC_068292.1, forward strand.
AACCAGGCTGTGAGCACTTACAGAGCAAAGAATAACCAGACTAATTTGCAGTCTAAATTTTACTTTACAGAAAATGACATCTTTGACGTTAGACATTTTTCTATTCTCTCACAGTACCTTCATATTTGATTTTTAGATGTTTTGTATTGTCAAATAAAAACAAGTTTTTTGTGTTTTTTTTTTATTTTTTATTGACTGCATATAATTTGAGAGCAGCTAAATTAGTTTCAATTTGTCAAATTAAAGTACAAAAATTCTGAGAATTTTATTTGTAGATACATTAATTGTCATATGTTACCAAAAAGAAGTCTATTATTTAAATATTTTACAAGAATTGATTTGAACTAAATTAGTAAATTATGCTCAAGTATTCTTACAAATTGAATGTTTAAAAAGGTCAACTGACAGACCATTTACCTAAAACATTTTGTCCTTCAAATAACTCAATTTGCATACCATATAGAGACATAGGTTTCATGAATATATAACGCTTTGTGTCTTCAGCTTTATACTACATTTTTAATCCTTTGATAACTCTTTACTATAAGGTTCCATTTGTTAACATTATTTAATAAAATGGGTTGACATGAACTAACCAAATCCATAATTTTAGAGCATTTATTAATCTTGATTAATGTTAATTTAAAAGTATACTTATATATATTTTTAAATAAAAAGTTGCATTTGTAAACATCAGTTAATGCTTTATGAATTAAAAAATGTACAAAAATTAATACATTATATATTACGTATTTACTGATGTTAACGAACGGAGCCTTATTGTAAAATGTTGCTAATGCTTTTATTTTGAATGTTAATACAGTACAGGGAATATGAATACAGAAAAGAGACAGCCTAATACAACATAAAATGAAGTGAAAAAATAAATATATTTACAATTATAAAACAAAAATATATAAACAAACAAACAATTAACTAAACACATATCCCAGAACACACTCTTTAAACTTTCTTTTTCCAAAGAGTCAATATATTTTTTATCTATTTCGTGCTTAAAGTAGAACACAGAGAATTATATAATAATTTCGAATTAAAAAAAAAAGTCAAATTCTTGATATTTGACGTATTTTCTGAAGCACAGTAAAGTCAGTTTTACGATACTTTTATTTTGAAATACTCAACATCCGGCTTAGAGGTTTGCCTTTATGTTTTTTGTGTGTGATATATTATTTTTTTGTTTTATGGTATCAGGCGCTGTTTCATCTTTGTGCCATATACATTTATTCTGGCCTTTGTATTGTATTACTGGTCTGAATTAGTTGATGTTTATTCCTGCCTGTACTCGTATCTCAGCATTTGATCGCGCATCTGCTATGTAATAATTACAGTCAGATAAGGATACAAATATTGCCTGTAATCTAGAATCGTTGCAAGAACTAATTACATTAGCCTTGTGTATTTTGTACCTCTTAATTTGCAAGTTAGTGCTCACATCTTGTTTGTGTTATGTGTCAGATTTGCGGCATGACCTTAGATCATTGTTATTTCTCTACAGGATAAGGAAAGCATGATAAAGCCAATGGCTACTGCTTTGGGGACCTGGAGGAGAGGAACCTGCAGGCCATGATTTCTGCTGCTGTAGGGGCGGACTTCCAGTTCAGCATGTATTGTTGTACTTACTGTACTACTGTATTTTACGTGTCTGTTTAATATGTGTCTTTTTCCCCATTGCGCTAACTCCCCAATTATTTCTGTAATCATTTCCTTTTCAAGAAACACCAAAATTGTTGTCCACATACTGAATAGAGATTCAGACTAGGAAAAAAAAGCTCTTTACTAAAATAAAAATACATTATTTTTGAATTTGCATAGTGAAAAGGTATTTTATCGGGCCATACGTTTCTCATTGCTGTTCTGTTCGTTGGCATGGTTGTTTACATTTTCTATTTCCACCATGGTTATTTATTAGGGCTTGAATGACCGCTAGCAAATTTCTGTGCTACATTTGGTTACCATACACAAACAATGTGTTAACTCTTTTCATGGATTGCTATTATGTAATGCATAACATTTTCTGTTTTAGAGAGGGCATTTTGTAAACAATTGTTTTATTTACATATGTTTATTACATGCAAATATATTGTCCTTAACAATTCATCTCAGAACTCTTGGCGTGTAGGAGAGATATATAGAGCCCACTGAAAAAACTGTGGAGGAAGAAGTTATGAACTTGTGACCCTTTTTGTATGGATTGCAGTGTATAATAATAATAAGAATAATAAAACTATGGTTTGTAGAGCTGTCTGACCTCATAATCAGATACTGATGGCATCTAAAGATGCTGATTTTGTTCCCTCAAAGTGAAATCCAAAATAATTTGTTTTAATTTGTTTTACTTGTACTAGTTATTTGCAGTTGTAACACTCAGAGTAAAATTGGGTCATTGTCTTCAAAAAATTTGCAGAAGATTAATAATTAAATGTAGTGTTATTATACATCTGCGTATCTAAAGCCACTTGCTCTGATATATGTTGATCTTCACTTGGTTAAGATCATTCAGATGACTCTAATCTCGGTGTTCACAAAAATAGACAACCTTTTTAACTTCTGCCCAGCTAAAGGGCTTTAAGATTTTAACCACCCCGAATCAATAAAATTAAGAGAAGTAATAATTGTAAGGAATAATGAAGTAATATAAGAGGTTATTTTAAATACAAGGATGAGAATTTAATCAGTAATTAAAAACAAATGTTGTAGGCTATGTTGGTGTAGAAAGCGGAGGCGTGTGAATACAACGGAGGAATGTGGACACAGTGGCACCCGGGCGGAGAGGTGTGCACAAGTGTTGCTGTTGTATAGAGACTAAAAAAACGAAATTGTGCCCAAGTAAAAAAAAAAAAAAGAGGAGTGGCCACCCCTATCTCCGCCACTGCCCAATGATTCACAGATAACCTAAACTTCTTTACTTGGATTTCAGTGCAATTGAAGGAAGATAAAAATGGATCTTTCTCAGATTTATTAAAGGATCATGAAACACTAAACTACATTGTATGAGATGTGAACAGATATGTATGTGTTGCACAAGAAATAAGATAATGTTCGCATCCGTTAATTCCAATTTTGAGAGAAACTATTTATTTAGGTATCACCAGTAGAGGTCATTGTCGTGTCGGCTACTTGTTCACGCAGCATTTTAGTCAGCTTATCCTCGTTGTTCAATTTGCCGAATGGCAAACGCAATTGTAGGATGATGACACAAATCATCCAACTGGTGTGATAAAAGTGCCGAGTTTTGTTCTTGAATCAGTCAATACGGTCTTTAATTATTCACACCCCACCTTTAAAACAAATATTTAAACAATGTTTAGATATTTCATTGGTTTGGGCAGGTTCTCTGTCCCTTTTTAATGGCACTAAACCAGAACACCTTTCTCATCATGTGCAGTCTGGACCTTGAAAAGGACTTCTCACTCGTGGATGAACACAGGGATGCATTTGTACATGAGAGGGCGACATGGAAACTATGTTAGGTAGTGCTCAATGTTTGTATACGTAATTATTAAAGTGAAGTTTTTCTCGCAGTTGCCAGTTCAATATGAACTAAAGAGTTAAGCGTGCACACGAAATTGTTACAGCATCCCTCAGGGAGGATTTACCCACAACAGTCATCTCAGAGTTGTGCGATCCGCGGAAGTATTCCAGAGCCAAAAAGGCGTGCTTCGGGGGGCCTGGGTAGCTCAGCGAGTAACTACCACCCCTGGAAACGCAAGTTTGAATCAAGGGCGTGCTGAGTGATTCCAGCCACGTCCCCTATGCATCCAAATTGGCTTGGTTGCTAGGGTGGGTAGAGTCACATGGGATAACCACCTCGTGGTCACTATAATGTGGTTCTTGCTCTTGGTGGGGCACGTGGTGAGTTGTGCTTAGTGATGGGTCTTTTTCATGAACGATTTGTTAATTTTGAACTAATCTTTTATGTGACTCAGAAGAACCAGTAGTCTCAGAGAGTGATTAGTTCATTTTGAGTTGGCCACGCGTGCACCTCTGTTCATTTATTACGTCAAAATCGCAAAGGCGTTGTACGGGAAACAGAAATTATTAGTTCACCTTTCAACCCAAAAGTTGGGGTGGGGGGTGTTCGTTGTTCATAGTCAAAAGTTCTTGAGGGTGGGGGGTTTGTTGTTCATGCCCAAAAAGGTTTTCAAGCGGGGGTGGGAGGGGGATCACCAAACTAGATCGTGCAGCCTTAAAGCTCAGGGAACCCCCGGGCAGTCAAGGGCCCCCTGGTAGTCAAGGGCCCCTGGGCACGCTATAGCGTATACGGCTGTCATGTGACAAAAGAACAGATGAATTGGACAAGAACATTTCAGAGGTGAACTAATCTTTCTGTTACTCATAATTTGTCCTTGGATGCATTATAATTTTTTCCTCATTGGGACTATAATCAAAGTGTGCGTAAGTAGACGTGTTGGGGATTTGTCTATTGAAAATTTTAATTTTATTCAGCTCAAATGAATGAAATTACTTGAATAAAGATTTGCTAGTTTTACTGAAAAAAAACGTAAAGATCCAAGTCAGTAAAATTATCCGATCTTCCATCACTTGTTGTGTGTGGATGCCATAGAGAATAGCGTGAAACCTCTACACACGCTATGTCTCTGCGGTAACACGCTCAACAAGCCACGTGATAAAATGCACGGATTGAAAGTCTTAGGAGGCAACTGAGTTTCGTTCTCCGCCACCCGGATTGAGGCGAGTCACTATGCCACCACGCGGACTTGGAGCACATTGGGAATTGGGTATTCCAAATTGGGGAGAAAAGGGGTAGAAGAAAAAAAGGCGTGCTTCGCCTCTTCGCTTTTGGGGGTCATAGAAAACATGGAAAGGAATAGGAACTGGATCATGTGGTCTTTGCTAATATAGTATTCTTTGCATACTTAATGTCAGTCACATATTTAGATTAATTAGATTTTTTTTTTTTTATATATAAATCTTCAAATATTAATATTAAAGGTTAAATTGAGATAACCAGATATTTGTTGTTACTGCTATGTTGGAAAACTCTAAAACTGTTTTCTTAAACCAGTAACAAACACATCACATGATTTGCTTTTGCAAGAAGGACATTTTGTGTTAATGGAACAAATGAACAAATGTTATGGATGCTGTTCTTGTTATGATGTTACAAGAAATACTCCATCAGTAAGGTTTGTGGATAGCAGGATCCTACACATTTCTGCATAACTTATATTCATAAATAATGTTTTCCTATTGTTTTCTCACCTACATGTGAAACAATTATTTGATGCTATCACATGCAACTATAATCTCTGAGATATTATTTTATAATTGGATATCTGAAAAAGAATGTGCAGATCAAAATAATCTTTATCACACTCAATGCACATCCAAAAAAGGACTATCCTGTTGCAAACTGTATATTTTCTTAGAACTACATGTTCAGCCTCAGCCAAAGAGTTAAAATTTTGTCAATAGATATATTCATGATCCAGTCCATATTTTAGTACAATCTGCTGGGCAAAAACAGGAGGTAGACAGGGAATGGATTTAGCAATGTGAAATCTGTTTCTGCTTTACAAGGCCTTAGAGTGAACAAGCTTGACATATAAACCGTTTTTTCTCTTTAACATTTAGGGTGATAAAATAAATTTTATTTTCAGTGTGATGGGAACAGTCGCAATTGCACTAAAAGAAATAATACATATATTCTATTGTTTCTTTTTTTTCTTCAATTATACACACACACACACACCACACACACACACACACACACATATATATATGAATAGGAAATCAAGTCACCATGTTCACATATATTTTTATTTCTATGCACATTAAAGTGTGAGCATGTGAGTATGTACCAGTTATGGTTTCCTATGGCTCTCTGGAGTGGTACTTCCTTCCCTAGCACACTTCAGAGAGTAATTTTGTGTGTGTGGCAGCTGCCCAGCAACCTCCTGGCTAAGGACCAACTTCCTTGTGTCTGCTCTTGCTACTTTATGGATTCCCATGTGGGGGTGTGTCTGAGAACAAGGGATTGAATCAAATGCTGATTGAATGAAGGGCTCTACTGAGCAGTTTCCTCCCTTTACCAGCAGTGTATGCATGAGGCTTATTGGCATACTGAGGGTCATGAAAGGGTATGAATCCACATGGGTTTGTTTACACAGAAAATGGTGCCATACTTTGTACTCTGCTTCATTAAAAACTGTTGACAAACAAGTATTTAGATGAAAGCCATGTTTGCTCTCAACAATTTTATATAAAGAACTATGTATTTGAAATGACAGCCTTTCATGCCACTTATTGGAAGAAGGCAGCAAATCTACATATAATCCAATAAATTTAATGGATTAGTTGTAGATTTCATTAATAATTTTATTTACCCAAGTTCATATTAGGGTTATAGAAGTAAGATCAAACATTGTGTTAACTACATGGATAATACATGTTTACTTATATTACAGTTCAGGATTGATTTACCAGTGTAATGAAAATGAGAGGCATATAGTGATAGAATCACATACAATTTTATGCAATTGTAGAAATTCACTATTCAAAGTGAGCCATGATTCATGTAATCCATAAGTGGAAGTGCAATAAAAGGTTGGTTGCTAAGTAGTATTCAGCTGGTCATGTGATTCTAATATGGCAGCTCCGATGAGGGGACCCACTCCGTGTCGAATCAAAAACCTTTTATAAGATTACTGTTATGACTGGATTCCTCATCTCACGTGAGTGCTCATAATTTTATACATATCTTTAAACATTACTATTCATTTCTTAAGGAGTAAAACATTTTTAATGAGGAATAATTACTGAGCTCACCTTTAAGTAGTTACCTGTTTTGTTTGGGCTAGTTTACCAAATATATTCAGTTGACAATTTTGATAAGAAATACTGTATACTATATTTTTCATGATTTTGGCCTATATGAAGAGCATAGTTTAACTAGTTCATTAAAAATCTCTTTCCAATAAATGCCTTTTCTTTCTTTTCAGTATGTCTCTCTGCTTGTCTATATTGTGCAGTATATAAACAGTATATATATATATATATATATATATATATATATACACACACACACACACTACCGGTCAAATCTTTTAAAACACTTGACTGAAATGTTTCTCATGATTTTAAAAATCTTTTGATCTGAAGGCGTATGCTTAAATGTTTGAAATTTGTTTTGTAGACAAAAATAAAACTGTGCCACGATATTAGTTTATTTCACTATAAAACTAAAATGTAATCTTTTTGAAATTGATGACTTGGACCAAATAACAAAAGAAGCAGCCAATAAGTGCCGGACATAGATGGGAACTCCTTCAATACTGTTTAAAAAGCATCTCAGGGTGATACCTCAAGAAGTTGGTTGAGAAAATGTCAAGAGTACATTTCTACAAACTATATTTATAATATATATATAAATACCAATATAATTTTAAAGTAAATACCAATTATAATTATATATATATATATATATATATAATTGGTATTTACTATAGTTTTATACTCTAAAAATATTTGAAACAATAGTTATAATTTAACAAAGATATGTTTTGAGGGCTCTATCAAACACTATATCACAGTCCCCATTATTTGTTTCTACAATGGAGTATGTATATATTTCAGAAAGAAGATACAGACAAGTATGCAGTTAAAAAGTGACAAGAGGGGATCTCCCTAATTCACAAGACTTGTATGACAAGCCGGCAATGCTAGAGGCTCTGCATTGCATTAGGCTTATGTGCTGTCCTGCCCATCCCCCATACTGAGATACCAAAGCAGAGTTGTGTTGCTTTTGCAACCAGCAAAGCTTTAGCTAGAGAGAGAGAGAGAGAGGAGAGGGGGTGGGGAAGGAGAGCAGAGAAGAGTGACGGTGTGTTATTCTCCAAAAGAATATATATACATTCCCCCAGAGATCCTTTCTCCGTCTCTTTTTAGATTCCAAACTGAACCACTGTATAAATAGATGGGCTTATTTTGTGATGATAATGTATTCTGCCTTTCAACCACTTTGTGTGGTTTATCTGATTTTCTTCCTCCTCGTGCTCTCCCTCTCTCTCTTTTTCATTTTCACTTCCTGCTTGCAGACTAGCTCAACTCACCACCAACCCTCCCTTCTCTTACTTTTCTAACGCATTTTAATCAGCACACAACCCACTAAAATACCAGTTTCCCTTGCACGTCCACCAACAGTAAAAATACTTTGAGCCCGGTGGGCTATTCTGTTAGATTTATGTTTAATATAAGTATATTCATTTTTTTCTTTCTTTTAGTCTGTTTTTTTGTGTAGGGTTGAAAGTAAATTAGGTGTCCGTGTGTTATTTCATAGGCAGTACTAAAACCAGTACAGCCAGCTTCAAGACAAACCTAGCTCAGCTAGCTTCATAGCAAGAAACCTCATTAGTGTGGTTAAACCACATGCAACTGGCTTTACCATTAAATTAATTTATCTATAATTACAGTGTTCTAAACTAAATTTCTTCAAGGAGCTATTTCAACCTTGCCGTAATGCAACGCCAATGTAACACCCAAGCACCCCCCAACTAGCCCCCTTCCCTGAATCCATTCCGCACTATGGAGGAAGTCCTAGCCATGTTTTACTGCTCTCAGTGCACCTCGGTAAAATGGCTGTATCTAACTGAGCCTCGTGCTGGTGTGATCCGTTCCTCGGCTGTAGTGTAATTCTGCAACATACCCCCCTTCACAAATTCCGTGTCGGTTAAAATTCATTCCCGGGAACTCAATTTACGGCGCTTGATAGTTTAAAACAAGGAGCCGACGGAGCAGTCCGGATTCGGTCCGGCTTAAGGGGTGGGGATGAGTCGGGCACGGGCAAATTGTTGTAAAACTGTTGTATTTACATTCAATGTTTAGCGTTTGATTGTGACCGACTCGGCGAGAGGGGGGTATCATGGCCGCTCAGGTTGCCAGCGCTACCTCTCTCAACACCAGCCCGCCTTCCGAGCTGAAAAAACCGGATCGAGACCCAAAGGAGGAGTCGGTACCGGGGGAGAAGCAGCATGAAATTAAGGAGCCGGGATTAGAGAGCGGATCTCCGGGTCGCGGGAAACTGCAGGACCGGGCCGATGTTGGAAATGCTGGGGGAGGAGGGGAGTCTGAGATGAAGAACGGGAATCCATCGAGGGTAAACAATAATCAAAATGATACCGCCGGACCGGAAGGGAATAATCACCCCGGTATGGTACATCACCACGCGCCTGGGTTTCCGCCACCTTCCCACGGCTTCAGTCCTCACTACGGCCGGGCCCCTTTTCATCAACATGGCGGACAACAAAGCCCTGGCATGGCAGCTGCAGCGGGGCCAGGCGCTCTGTCGAGCAGTGTGTTGGACCCCTATCAGTCCAACTCTCACGAGCACGGCTTCCCGAACCACCAGTTCAACAACTACAGTCCGTACGGAAACCGAAGCCCGTACCCGGGCCAGGGATACGGCTTGAACTCTCCGCGCAGCGCTCCTCAAGCTCAGGCGGTAGGGGGGCAGCCAGCCAAGCAGCAGCAGCCGCCGCCAGCAGCGGGAGGATCTATGGCAACATCTTACAATAATCAGAGGTATAACATGGGAAATCCGCAGCCAACATCTACCCCAACTCTCAACCAGCTCCTGACCTCCCCGAGCGGTGCCAGGGGCTACCCAAATTACCCAGCGAGCGACTACAACAGCCAGGATGGTGCTAAAGGACCAGCAGATCTGGGTAGCGGTGGGCAGTATGGTGGGGGCCATCCGGGTTGGCAACAAAGGACCCACCACCCGCAGCCCATGAGTCCGGGAAGTACCGGGCAGCCCCTGGGTAGAAACCAGGTAAAAAAAATACAATTCTAGTGCATTTGAAAGCCTCATCTCTTTCCCTTTGCTCACACGAGTTGTTAAAACGCACCGTGCCTGCTATTGTCTGAGCTAGGGAGGCTATAAAATGGCTGCCTCGGTGGGTTTTCCAATCTCCACATTTAATAATCTTATATTTAGATAGACTAATGGAACTTTAGAAAAGTTAAGTGACGTTAAGTACTGTCTTTGTGTTGAAAAACTGTCTTCCATTATGTGCTGAGGGTTTAAACTTCAAGTGTTTCAAAAACGCCGAAAATGTGTATTAAGCCTAGCCTGCTTCTCCAAAGAGGATGCTTTAACGCATTTAGCTGTTCGTACCGAGTCAGATTTTTGTGTTACTGTTATTATTTATCTTTGTATGTATCCGATATGCAATATTTAGTTGGTAAAGTGCTCTCTCTCGGTCAGTTCTGATATAAATTTGTTGAAAATTAGCATAATTATATAGGATATTTTATGTGGAAAAGCCGTGTTGTCTTGAGAACCATGTTCACGTCACTTGTATAATCGACCAACCCCTTTTATTTATCCTTATTTTGTCAAAAATTGATTTGAACTGTGTTATAGGTAACGTTAATTATACATCTGTTGAGAAAGGGCTTACTTTTAAACCCTGGACTGGATTTAATGTCTTTTTCGCTGCGCACAGCTTGTAAACACAAGCCCAGTGATTTGAGTAAGTGCAGATTGGTTTGCAGTGGGATTTGAATTGTGGAGGTAAAATCCTCCTGTCAAAGGCAGGAGACAGTTGGTCTTGGGTTGCCATGCTCGCTGAGCTCTGATTGGCTCTGCATCCTGTGCTCTTGGCCATTTATAATTGCATATGATAACACTGAACACTTGCTGATTAGTTCATGTTGCTCACCTCTATCACTCATTTAATCGTATGGCGTTTCTATGAAATTGATGTGTTTTCAAGCAATTAGGTTCAGTTACATTGTGTGAAACACATCTGTTTGTCTTGTGAAGTAGTTGCTTTGTAGAGAATTGTTGTTTATTAATGCACTAAGTGATGAAGTGTGTGTGGAGGGTTGTACACATATACTGATGATTTTTACTGATTAAAATGATTACAGATGTCACTGATTGGTTTGAAAAAAATATTTTTTTAAATTTATTAAATGTATGATGATCCATAGATTATATGGTTTTCAGTACTCTTAAAGTAAATGTTGAAACTCTGCCCCTTTTCAAAAGTTGCATTTAAAAAGTTTATAACTAATGGTGATTTTGAATGATTATTTCAGTGGCATGTCACTAATTTGCTGGGAACTTTGTGAAGTTTATATTATTTGAGCTATTGATGTCAAAAGTGCTAGTACCTTGGTACCAAGTGGATAAAAAAAAAAAAAGAAAAGATGAAGGCCTAAAGATACCTGTGTTTCTGCAGTACCGGTTGAACTGAGCACCAACTTGATTTGGTCCGGCATGCTGTCTGACTGACTGGCTCATTTGAGCACGTGCCGTTGCTCCTTTTACACTGAAATGGACAATCGATCAAATTAAAATAGTGATATGTCCAAGAATGGTTATTAAATCGTTTTATTATTAAACCGCCAATTTCATTAAATAAATAAGCCTGCATGTGCTGCGCGCTTCAGCACACATGTGAATGTTTGAAGCCGCTTCAATGCTGTAAACAGACTAATCAAAACATCACATTTAATGAGAATGTTGTAGTGGATTACAGTAGAAAGTGCACATTTACTAATAAGCATGCAGTGCCTGCAGGCTATATTGTTGTATAATTAAATCACAGCATTTCACACTTTAATAATCACATTGGGCCATAAAACAAACGTCTTAACCGGAGGTAAAACTACTGTCAAAAACACAGAACAGAAAAGATTTCATGTCAAAAAACTTTGATACAAAATAAAAGCTTGACTGGAAAATTTAATCACGACAGAAATATATTACTACTGTATAGCACAATGTAATATTTTCTGTAATAATAAGAATAATAAAGCAGTGTCTTACAAGCAGTAGTGCTGTTGTTGAATTTAAGTTTGTATATATGTTTTTTCATTTAAAATGTGATGCTTTTGTGCAGCACTTTTATTTGAAAGAATAAGAATAGTTTTCTTTTGTGGATTATGCTGTGATGATTTTCATTTGATTAAAGTTCTTCTAATAATTAACTTTTATTAGACACTATTTTGATTATGTAATTGATTAAACTTTAAACATGGAAGACAAAAGAAAACAGAATTAAGGGGGGGAAACAGATTTGAGAAAACATTTGTTAAATATGCCAAAGGAGTGTATTCAAAAGCATATTACCCAATTTATTTTGTGGTATCGAAATTGTTATAGAGAATTGTTAGTCTGGAATTTTAACTGGTATTGGTAGGTACGACTACTGAAATGTTGGTATCTTGTAGGTCTGGGCGATAAGACGATGTTATCGGATATTGACAATATCTAACAAAGATTCCGATTGCGACACTCAATTGACAGACGATGATTGACAAAATCGGGAAATGGCAAAACCTTAGATCTGGGAAGTCACCAAATATATTAAACAGTGGCCAGTGTGTGAAATCTGCCAAATACAACAAGGTTAAATCCAGTTCGCAAGCTACTTGTCCAAGTGTATTACATGAGCGAGTAATTTTGCTCATCTACCCGCAACAGGCAGGCAACCTGTAAGACGTCTTGGAGTGACACATGACAAGGAATGACACATAGACACGCTTTTGAAGAAACTTTATTGAAAACACTTTATTGTATTTTTAAGAAAAGACAAAAGGCCTGTCTTGTGGAACACATGCATGTAGGCATGCAGCACAAGCCTGTCTCTTGAAACAGGCAAGAGTTATCACTCTTTTTCTCTTTCATTCGTCTGAAAACTGTTTGCAAAAATAATGTCATCTATGAGAATGCTGCAGATGATCTCCGATCATCTCAGGAGGTGCTGTGAGTTTAGTTTGCTTTATTACCACGGACCAATTTGCGGTTAAAATGCATTGTGAACACAGCTCTGCAGGTTCTGTAATATATACCTTTGTATTAAAGAAACAAAGATGAAAGTGATTTAAATCGTAATAAATGATACAAGACACATTAACCTTGAACCTAGAATCGAATTCCATTTTATTTTGGCAGCATTAACTGTATTACCAAAACCCAATACAAACACTAATTTGATAGGAACACACATTTGGCTGCATTATTTTGGGAACACAAATGAATTTATAAGGCTTTATTATTATTTTAAAATGTATTAATGTCTTTTGTTCTTAATCTGTAGGCTATTAGTTATTTTTCACCTGTTGTCTTTGATGTTTACTTGTGTGATGGCAAATGGGGCTGTTGGAGACTGTAAATGATTGGATTTGGGGAGGTGGTTAAATACAACTTTTTGATCACTTAATTATTATAATTGCTTTTTTTCGTTTAGTTTAAAGTGCAATTTGAATTATGTTTACGTTTTCTATGTTTCAATAAATACATTTTTAAAGCAAAAATATTCACCTACGGTTGGCATGGGGTTTGACAATATAATCATATATTGCATTATATTTTATGGTGATTATCGATAAAATATTTTTACATATTACCCAGCCGTAGTATCTTGTCGACCCTAATTAGAGCTACACTTGAATGGCCCGTTAGATACGGAGTGCAAAAACCCTTGTTACTTCTCAGTTGATTGGTATAATGTTTTTGATGTTCTGTCTTGTCATCCTCTGCATTCATAAATCATCATTCATATTGTGTCTATCAAAACAATATTGTTTATTATATCTGGCATACTGTATATGCAAACTGTATTGTATCTTCAAGTTTCTCTAAATAGATCTCACACTTGGTTTGGTGTGGGTCTTTCAGTTTTGTTGCCTTGCCTCACTGCATCTGGTATTTCAAATGAAAGGGAACTTGGAGTTGCTTTACAAACTTTTTCCAAAAATGGACCAGAATTCCATCACATTCTGATTGGAAGTAATGATGTGACTGTGATATGCCATTCATTAGTCACACAGTATCTTTTTTCTAGGTCTATGATGTTCTGTGTTAGTCATTAATAATGGTATTTAATCAATTGTAATTTAGCCTAGGCCTAGATCTGCTAAATATTATTATTATTATTATTTTGTATTTTTTTTACCAAGAGTTTGGTTAGATTTAGCGTGGATTCTGCATGCTGTCCTGCCTGCCTTCAGTCTATCTGTGTTCTGGTATACACCCCATCCCCCATGGCCAATCAGAAGGCCAGTCCAGCAGAGTCTCCTGCCAAGGGAGCCCTCACTTTATCTTATGCAGATTAGCCATGTGCTGCTTTTATTCATTTTATTTTTTCCATTTGTTCACTGGAAAATGTCAAGAGCAGCTTGCCCTCAGTCAATTCACACTTCTAAAAATGTATCATTGGAGGCCTTCTTTCAAGGTTTGAATTCAAGCCAACTTCAGTACAGACATCCTAGATTAGATATCATGGGTGCAAATCAAATGCAGTGATGCAGTGTACTTTAAAAAAAAAATTGTATTGTTGTTTCCATAGATACGGTACTGTTTAGAGTTTAGTGCCCTTCTGCAAAGAAGAATGAAGGCCAGCTGCAAGTGCCATCCATTTTTACCCTGTCTTGTCTGACAAAATTGGCAAGTTTATGTGTATGTTGAATAACAAATAGTACAAAGCAGGGCTTAACATTAAGCATTGTCATTTGGACAAGTAAATTGGTCATTCACTTGTCCGGTAGGGCTGCACAATTAATCTCATTTTTTACAATTACGGCTGCCATGATTATGTAATGGTGAAATTGACGATTATAGCGTTCAATTCAAGTCTGCTCCTGTTGCATCAATGGTTTCTATTTACAACGTGTTTTTGCAGCAGTTGAGTATTCTAACCAATAACTAACATGTCCGTTGAGCAATGAAATGGCAATGGCCAATCAGAGCCACTTATATTAGTCCTCTGTCCTATCTGTAATGACTACTGATCCTAATGTGCAAGTTTTAAACTGTCTGAATGCCCAGATGCTTGCTTTATGTTCTAGCTCTGTTTGTGTGGCACACGAAAATTAATACTGAAGAAACCTCACCTGATACTCGAAAATAATCTGTAGAACAAGAGCGAAAAGCATATTTTGGATTCATTGCATATTGTACCGCTCGCTTTGAACGTAGATGTTAAATACACTGCAAATGAGCAACACGACAAAACTAAAACGATCCTGTTCTAATTGAGGCACAGATGCGGAGTAAATAATTTATTTATTATGCTGATTAAACAGCTTTGTTTTTAATGAGAGCATTCGCAAGAGTGCAGGACTCGTCGAAATACAGGTCTCAAATGGCACTTTTCCACTGCACGTTATGGTTCAACTTGCCTCAACTCTACTCGCTTTAAGTTTCTGAGCTTGCATTTCCACTGCAGTTTAGTGCCATCTCAATGTGGGTGGGATTATAGGCTGATCGTCTGATAGGCTGAAGCTGTAAAATCTGTACTCTTGTAATGCTCTCTGATTTTAGGAAAATGTAATTTTATTATTTTTAATTTTTTTTTGCCTTCAGAAATTCCAAGATATATCTGTAGTTTAATTAGTAGTAGCCTGATGAAAGGAATCCGTAAAGAAGACCCAACTTATTCACACTGATAGAATATTTCAATTTATCCATATAAAAAGTAGGTGTAAATTTTTTCCACATGTTGCTGTTGTTAATATAATAATTTTCATCTGCATCCCAACCTCAAAATCAATAATGTACTGTCAAATGTTCATTTCAATGCACATAACGTGTGATATTATTTGCATGGGTGCTACCAAAGCAGGGGCTGGTGCCACATTTTCAAAGGGCCCTTTGAGAGCACAAATTAACCCTGTCCCTGATGTGTCCCAGGGTGAAATTGAGTTTCACCCGTTTTAATCTATTCTTTGACCAACGCGCGTTAATACGGGTCAGGCGTTGCGTGCGGGTCTATGGATGTGTGCACAACAGCACCGCTGCTGAAAAAAATCCTAGGGAAAATGCTGCATAATGTCAAGTCCTGAAAAGGGAACGATTATCTAAAAGTGTTGCTGACTCATGCTGAATGTTGTCAATCTAGTTACTACAAAAAATATAAAGGGTCATTGTAACACTTCAGTGTCCAGTAGGGCTGCCCTCGGCCAAAGATTTTCTTAGTCGACTAGTAGTCGCACATTTATGATATTAATTTAATTACTTAAATATATATATTTTGGGGGGCATCAGAAAATGGTTTGAGTTCAGGGCTGAGAAAGAATGTTATAAGTAACATTGCTAAAACTGTTCTACATTACAGAGAATTACTAAACCGTAATAATGAGCTTTTAAAATATACATTTTACAAGCGCGCACAGGAAGCGAGCCGTAGCGACACCGGCAAAAGCAGTAATGATTCTGAATGTGTCAGAAAAACCAGCTGTCTGAACATTTTGTTGATTTATAGAGAGAAATGCACATTAGGATTTTGCCGACAGATGATCTGGGATCGACGATGGTCAGAGTGATATTTGGCTTGTTTTCCCTTTTAATGTATTATTATTTTAGGCTACTATCATTATCAAATTAATATTACAAATAATTTGCCTGTAGAGACACAGACACACTCACTTCAAGAGACATTTTCTTATATTACTAAGAATAGATGACAGACAAGCCCTCTATGCGCATGTATGACATGAAGTTTGTACGGAGGCATGCAGTCTCTTGGTACACACGCATGTAAACGTTTCTCACTCATTCTTTCTGTAAAGGTGGTTATTTAAATATAAATATAATTGATTTTTATCACTTCATTATTTTAATTGCTTTTCTATTTCATTTGGAGTGCAATTTGAATTAGAAATGTATTAGATTTAAGTTTTTCATTTCTAAATAAATTACATTTTCAATGCAAAATCACTAAAGCAAGAATATTCACCGATCCCTCAGCCCGGGGTTGCCGATGTAATTGGATGTTATATATATCATGAGGGATGGAACATAACGAATGTATTCACACACACATTGTATTTTCACTGGACAACAAAATACCTGACCGGCAGAGAATGCACGGATGAAGTAGGTTAGTTTCCAAAAAGATGTTGCCCATCACAACTGTTGTACAGCCATCTTTAAAAAAATTAATTGCACTTAATTGTTTTCCAGTTTCATTTGAATTTTTTGTTAAAATAAATAACAAATAATGTTCAAAGTTTGAAATCAAGGTGTCTTGCTTTATTGTGCTGGCTTAACCCTAACCCTGCTTAACAGAAAGTACCCCATAGTACCACTTAGCGTCCAACCAGCGGTGATGCTAGGGTTTGTCGGTTTCCTGTTTTTTTTTTTCTTTTTCTCTGTGATCAACTGACCAATCAAAACATGGTCGACCAAGACTCTTCTCATCCACTAATGTTTGGCCGACTAGTGTCCAGCATGTTAGTCAGGTGTGCATCATCTATCATGTTGTGTATGTGATGACTGAGGAGCTTTTAATTGGCTGCTTTGTCAACTTTTATTGGCCTGATTGTTGGGGTTTAGCTAATTGTATTTTAATGTTGCTTCATTTTCTTTACATTTAAATCTATAACACAAAAAGAACATAAATGTTTTTCATGGTTCAGAATTTGTATTTGAATGTAGGGAGGCAAATTGATTTGATGGAAAAAACTTTGCTCTTGTCCCATGTTTCTGTTTGATGTGGATGATTTTTGCTCTCTCTAAGACATTAGTGTATGGCCTGATTGAGTGTTTAATTGCTTAAATACTGCATTTGTCTTGGTCAACCCTGATTTAAGCATAGAGATGAACTTGGAAGAGAACTGTGTATGGATTACCCCAACTCAAAATGTATAGTGTTTTAGTGATGTGCAGCCACTACTGTTGACCGTTATGGATTTTTTAAATTGCTGTTTCCGATATCCAGAGACCAGGGTGGCCGATAGGCCTATATAATGGCGAAATATCACACAATTTAATATAGTGTATAACATATGCAAACATTTTTTAATTAATAATCTCTTATTTAGCACTATATTTACAAAACAAATTCACAAACTGCAACTATGTAAATACAGAAAAAAATTATTGTTTTAAATGGTAGATAGCAGTTTCTTCTGTTTTCTGTTTAGTCATCCAATTTTAGTAATTTATTTGCACAAAGAAATTGTTAATACAGTATATTAGGAAGAAGGAAATAAGAGTGCACACAGTAGTCTAGCAACTTTAAATGGCACGTGTGCATTAGCAAACATGTTTTCAAATTTTTTTGCATGGTGACTGAAACTAACATCTCCTTTTGAGTTCCACGGAAGAAAGTCATACAAGTTTGCAATGACAGAATAAAAATTTGAGTAAATTATCAGCTTTTGAGTGAATTTACCTTTTAGTGCAGAAGTCAGTACTCACCAGTTACATTTAAGATTGCCATTTAATGTTGACAAAATAAATTAAAAAAGTATATATAAATTCCTGAGATAACCTTGTTCATGTATACAGTTGAAGTCAGAAATGTACATACACTTTGGTTAAAATGTTTTTTTAATGACTTCAACCTCTCCACATTTATTATCAAAATAGTTTTGGCAAGTCATTTGGGACATCATCTTTATGCATGACATGAGTAATTTTCCAACAATTTTTACAGACAGATTGTTTCACTTTAATTGACTATATCACAATTCCAGTGGGTCAGAAGTTTACATGCACTAAATTAACTGTGCCTTTTAAGCAGCTTGGAAAATTCTAGAGTCAAGCCTTTAGATAATTAGCTTCTGATAGGAGGTGTACCTGTGGATGTATTTTAAGGCCTACCTTCAAACTCTGTGCCTCTTTGCTTGACATCATGGGAAAATTAAAAGAAATCAGCAAAGAGTTCAGGAAAAAAAAATCGTGGCCCCCCCCACAAGTCTGATTCATCCTTGGGAGCAATTTCCCAATGCCTGAAGGTACCACGTTCATCTGTACAAACAATAGTTTCCAAGTAAAAACACCATGGGACCACACCGCCATCACACCGCTCAGGAAGGAGACTCATTCTGTCTCCTAAAGTCCTATATCGAGAGGCTACTCGGCGAGGAAGAAGCCAATGCTCCAAAACCGCCTTAAAACATCCAGACTACAGTTTGCAAGTTCACATGGGTACAAAGATCTTACTTTTGGAGAAATTTCCTCTGGTCTGTTGAAACAAAAATTTAACTTTTTGGCCTTAATGACCATCGTTATGTTTGGAGGAAAAAGGGAGAGGCTTGCAAGCCGAAGAACACCATCCCAACCGTGATGCATGGGGGTGGCAGCATCATGTTGTGGGGGTGTTTTGCTGCAGGAGGGACTGGTGCACTTCACAAAATAGATGGTATCATGAGAAAGGAAAATTATGTGACTATATTGAAGCAACATCTCAAGTCATCAGCCAGGAAGTTAAATCTCGGTCACAAATGGGTCTTTCAAATGGACAATGAACCTAAATATACCTCAAGTTGTGACCAAAATGGCTTAAGGACAAATTTAAGGTATTGGAGTGGCCATAATAAAGCTCTTCAATCTGATTCGTGTGCAGAACTAAAAAGCGTATGCGAGCAAGGAGGCGTACAAAACTGTCTCCAGTTCTGTCTGGAGGAATGGGCCAAAATTCCAGCAACTTATTGTGAGAAGCTTGTGGAAGGCTACCCAAAAAGTTTGACCCAAGTTAATGATTTTAAAGACAATGCTACCAAGTACTAACAAATTGTATGTCATCTTCTGACCCACTGAGAATGTGATGAAAGAAATAAAAGCTGAAATAATTAATTCTCTCTACTATTATTCTGACATTTCACATTCTAAAAATAAAGTAGTGATCCTAACTGACCTAAGACAGGGAATGTTTTCTATGATTAAATGTCAGGAATTTGGCTTAAGTGTATGAAAACTTCTGACTTAAAATAATATTTTGTATATTTTTTATATTATAGTTTTTATATTATTATTATTAGTGGTGCACCAATCAGGAAATTTGAGGCGATACCAATTTTTTAACACTAAGATTGGCCTATACCGTTACAGATACATAAATAAAAAACCCTGTCACACTTTTGCAAGTTATATGCTGCAGTTATGTGTTTATGCCCCACACAGTAAAATTATGGTAACGCTTTGCAAAAAGGTTCCATTTGTTAACATTTGCATACATTTCAAAACAAGAGTCCATGTGTATTTCGGGCTTCTTTTCTTTATAATGAATCCTATATATATATATATATATATATATATATATATATATATAACATATAACTGCAGCATATAACTTGCAAAAGTGTGACAGGGCTTTTTATTTATGTATATGTGAGATGAAGCTTTTGGACACTTAGGACAATTGTGGGACTTGTTCACAACTATTACACAATGTGCAAACATTCATTGATGATGTTGTCTTCTCAAGAAGACAACAAACTACTATATGCATACTATATATTATGTAATTATCTGTAATGTAGATTGTGAAGAGCAGTATTAAATATCTTTAATCTCTTTTAAAAAATCTTTTATCTCTTATATTTTCATAAATGAACATTTATGAGAAAAGGAAATACAAATGTATCTTCTCAACTATAAACTGTATATTATTAAACCTCCCGATTTATGGGTTATCAGCTGTCTTTTCTTTGGCTTTTGATCTTGTTTCTGAACAGCAATCTAAATCGAGCATTTCTGTGATTTGGCGACTAATAACAACCATTTGGCTCTTTAATGTTTCAGTTTAGGGGCCAATGGCTCCTAAGTTATTAAAAAAAAAATAATCTGGAGCCCTGATTAGTTAACATTAATGCACTATGAACTAACATGAACTTACAATGAACAATTTTATTTTTATTAACTAACATAATGATTAAGAAATGCTGTAAATAAATTGTTCATTGTTTGTGCATTATACCTAATGCATTAACTGTTAAAGAAATGAAAACTTTTTATTATTTGTTACCAAAATTACATAAAAATTACATTAATTGCCAACATTTATTTGTATTGAAATGGTACTTTTGGCAATATCAAAAGGTCATTGGCACATAATGGCAACGAAAAACTATGAGAGCACCACTCACAGCAGAGATACTTTAAAAAAATAAGAAAAATATATCCATAACAAGCTCTAAAACTGCCCCATTGAGAAATGATTAATATCTATGATTTGTTTACTGTATTTTGGCATCTTGTTGTGACCATATTTATTGTGACCAACATTAATCTGATTTAAATTGGGATCTTCGTAGAATAGCGCTGGAATGAGTGACTGATGATGAGATATTGAGATCACCTGCAGAGTGCACATGTTTGATTGACAGCGAGAGCTCTCATATTAAAGAGGGAGAAACTAAAAGCACTCTTGATCGCTCAAACAGTCTATATTGCAACTCACAATGTCTGATGGTCACGACTCATGTTACATCATGTGTACTTGGATTTCTATTTGCATGTTTATTTGTGGTTTAATTTGTTTTTATACCCAATGTCAGTCCATTTATCCACTTGCTGCTCACTGTGCAACAGCGTCAGAATAACTACCTTAAAGACTCTACTTAATATTAACACACTTAAATTTAATATAAAACTCTAAACTTAATATTCATACACGTGTAATTCTTACACATTTAAAAAAACGAAATGGCATATTCATGTGAATTACATCATGTCTGAAAGTTTAAATTCATGAATGCTTAGAATTGCCAACAACTCGCCCTCCAAAGGCCACTCTATCATGCTTCAAGGGCTGAGAGGAAGAGGAGCAGTGCATGTTTGATTCCCTGTGTGCTGCAAAATAAATCTGATCTAAATCTAGGCATGATTGGCCGATTTTGTTCGGTGCACCCTTAATTACTATATTATTATTTTTATTTATATTATTACATATTTATTACAATTTACTGATTCACATGGCATAGAAAATACCTATATTTGTCAGATGGAGCTCTAGAGAGATGAGTGTTGTAACCGATTTTTAAGTTCTAGTTGCACAAAGCATTTTTTCTATTTCTGCATTTCTTGGTGCTTTTTTGAAGGATCACTATGATATGAAAGGCAGCAAAACTAGTTGGCTCCAACAACGTGCACTTTGCAACATTAAAAGCTTTGATTATGTTTAGACTGTCAGTTCAAATCCATTTTTTGTGCATATCTGATTGAAATCTTATATTTAGCAAGTCTGAAATGCAAAAAAAAAATCACATGCAATATGATTTTTACAAATCTGTTTCAAGCTACATATGTGGTTTGAAATCCTATTCAAATTACATTTCTGGAAATCCATTTTTGTCTGATCAGATCTCAAGAGGCTTTTTGCCATATGTCACTATTTCACACTATGTAAAGAAATGTTATACATCACACATTGTTGCAGGAAACATTCTGGCAGTGGTGGGAGAAAAAAAAGCTGTGTGGTGGCAGAGTGTAGGTGTAGCTGAGAATATTATTAATGGAATCTTCCCATGTGCGTTCTGAAGTTCGACAGTTACATTGTTTCATCAAAGGTGGCTACCACTCGAGTCCACCAGTCACTACTAGTCTGTCTGGACCACACACCGCTTTGAACTATGATACAGGCGTAGACAGGCGCATGCCAGCCGCCTCCTGCTGCCTCAAAAGGCGTAGTACAGCAACACAGCTACATATTGCCATTTTTATAAGCTAAAATCTCTATTCCATTCCCCTCCATGTTGTTTTTTTGCATACTGACATAATGTCATTGCTATAGCAGCCAAGAAATTATGAAAAGATAGCCAGGGGACACACGCATCAGATCTGATCAGTTGTGATGCACAGTGCGTACTGTAATTCATGAAGATTGAATTCCGATCGGATACATACAAAATCAGATTTTGACTGTCTGAACATAGCATTGTTGATTATAAACAAGCGATTGTTTTATCATCTCGCTCGCTTGCGTACAATACCATTTTCATGTCAAATTAACAGGTTTATAGATCTGTAACATCTTAAGTTCAGTATATGTGCTTACTCGCTGTGTGCACTCACGCTAAACTCAACAGGCATTCAAAGAGCTGCCGAAAGCCGCACGAGAGAGAGAGAAGGACACTGAAGAGCTCATTTATTTGCGCAGATTGTTTAATTACAGTTTCATACTAAGACCAGATTTGATTTATTCATCTGTATTGATTGGTTTACCAAATTTCACCTATTTGTTAAAGTAAATAAAATACCGCAGGAATTCTCAGCAACGTGGAAAATGCAGGAATGTTTAAAATTGTGCGCAAAAAACAAATTGATCGTCACACGTGACCCTGCGCCGAATTTCAGGCCCTGATGACTGATATTTTCAATTGTCATCCTGGTACTTACTTACTGCAGCTCTCATCTCATTACAAGTCAAGTTGGACTTGTAATGTTGGACTCTCCCCTTATGTCATTAAAAACCCTGTGTCATTCATTCAGTGCCAAGATTGCCTTCTTTTTACAAAACAAGGGAAAGCTGGCTTGGCTGAGGCTCAAGCAGAGCTACAGCTGGGATGTGTTAAATATTCGGCAGACTGCCCTCAATTTGAAATGAGTTATATATAGCACTGTTGACTTCCGTAACTAAGGCTGTGCAAGGTAACGGTCAGGGTAATAACCGTGGGAATCAGAGGCAGAGTGTTTCTGCTGTTTCTCTTTTCATTCTCATTTTCCACTATCGTTTCCCCTCTGGCTGTTCTCTCTCTCTTCTTCTCTTGTGGCCTCTTTCATTTTCATTTTGTCCTTGCAGATTTTTTTTTTTATTTCCACCTTGCATTTTTTAAATAAAATAGGTGCATCCAACTCTCAAGTATACTAGTGCAGTGCAGTGTTGTAGTTTTTCATGGGTTTGAAAACTAAATGCTTATTTTCCTTGAGTTTTCATACTGCAAGTTGGTCAGAGCTCTTTCCTCTTTGTCTCTCTTGTTCTACAGACTCCAGGCTCCATGGATCAGATGGGGAAAATGCGGGGTCAGCCATATGGGTCAGGTGGCCCTTACCCTCAACAACCGCATCAAGGACCTCCGCCAGTGGCCCAGCAGGGGCCTGCTTACCCAGGCCAGGCCTATGGGCCACCTGGCCCGCAGAGATACCCTGTGGGCATGCAAGGACGCATGCAGTACAGTCAGCAGGTTGGTGCTATCTTTTAAAGTGTTGACCTACAGACAGTTTTCAGGTGTACACTGAAGATGGTGAGGCTGTTTTTCATTAGGATTGTTTAAATGAAGATTGTGATTAATCAGAAAATGTATATTTTTACCCAACCCTATTTCCTAGAATTTGAAAAGATGCTTTATTTGAAAGTTTTAGCAGCGCAGACTCTACGTTTTCTGTCTCTATTTAACAGAGTTAAAGGAAAAAATTGCTTCATATGAAAGTCTAAATTGCAGTCAAACTAAAATAATGTTAAATCACAAAGTATCCCAGTTTTTGGTGTTAAACATTACAAAAATAATAAAATGTGTCACATTGTGCCCCAGGCATTTTGTGATCTCAAGCCGTTCCCACCCTTAATAAATATTCACAAATATAATGCTGCTCAAGACCATCGGTTCCAGTAAAATGGTTACATTGTATTTTTTTTCCTCACTATTTATGGAGCATAGTCTCATATTGTGAAGCATGCAGATGAAAGGATGCTTTTGTTTCCTTTTTGTCCATTTTCCCACACTCTTTAGACCCAATAAGTCAGTGTAGTAAATAGCATGAGTGTATTGATCTTTAGTGCTATGATCCTACTTGTATGTGCAGATGCCATCATATGGACAGCAGGGAACAGGGGGCTTTGTGCAGCAGGGGCAGCAGTCGTATTATGGCCAGCATGGTCAGGGGCCTCACACGGGCCAACAGCAGTCGCCATACCCCCAGTCTCCCCCTGGACAACCAGGGGGACAGGGACCTTATTCACAGCAACCTCATGCCCCCCAGCCTTCTGGCCCACATGGACAGGCTTGTGCTCCTTACCAACAGTCCCACATGCCCCAGCAGACTCAGGGGCAGGTACCCGGCCCCTCGTCTGGTTCATCCCAGTCCCCGTACTCGCAGTCCTCAGCAGCAACCCTCCAGTCTAGTCAGTCTCCCTATTCCCAGCAACAGGTGCCCCAGTCCCAGACCACACAGCAGGGCAGCTCCCAGGCTCCTCCTGCATCTCAGACCCAGCCCAGCTACCCACCTGGTCAAGGCCCCCAGCAGCCACCATCACAGCAGCCGCAACAGACGCCCACTTCTGCTACTCAGCAGCCCGCGGGACATGGACAGATGCCGCAGAGCCAGCCCGCATCATATTCGCAGAATCCACCACAACAACAGCAGCAGCAACAGTCGCCATTTCAGCGGTTTGCCCCACCTCCTCAGGTAACTTAGACCTTTCTATTTCAGTATGAAATTGTTCTTGCATGGGTGTAGGTAAGGTTTATGCTACCTTTACATGTTTGTGACGAGGAGGAGGGCCACTGTGTGTGTGTTTATGTTTAAGTTGATTGTTCTGCCAGTTCCCACCGCCTCCTTGCCCATCTTGCTAACCCCATTACAATGTTATCGTAATTATCCTACTTTCCACATCTAAAGTTATAATATCGAGGAAGTCATGTTCATGTGCTTTATTGTCAAAAGAATAGGAAACTTGGAGGACACCAGGTTCTTGCACATTTCTTGGAACTCTTCTTTTGACACTGTAATACATGTTTGTCAGGTTGCTGACGATAATGGAATTTTGGTTTAATATAAATGAGATTTTCTCTGTGCAAAAATGTACAATATGCATGTAATGTTTACTGATATGCTTAAATGTTTATGACCTAAACGGCAAGCGATAACAAGGTAGCTACATATAGAAAAAGGGATAAAAACCATTCACTATAGAATACGTACTCTCCTATGCCATGTTGAAAGTTTGTCTCCCAATTATGAGTTTCCCATTTGTAATTATGACTTGAGGGGGGTTCATGTGCAACATCCAAATAGGAAACATTATTTATATTAATTCCGATAGCACAGGAAGGCATAAATTCAATATGAAACAATGTGTGCAAATTATAACCCATTTTAATTTTATAATATCAAGTATTCAACAAGAAATCTGGTTCACCGGTTTGTTCTGAATCACACACAGACCATTTATTGGTCTTTAAAACACAGCCTTTGTGGATTAATAATCGCATATTACCAACTTGCCATTTTTATGTTGTTTTATTTAATTGGTTCTACACTGCACACTGCTCTCTCCCACCTGGAAAAAAGAACATATACATGAGAATGCTGTTTGTAGGCAACAGCTCAGCATTCAACACCATAATGCCCTCCAAGCTTGATGTGAAACTCCGGGCTCTGGGCTTAAACGGCTCACTGTGCAGCTGGATCTTGGACTTCCTGTCAAGCAGACGCCAGGTGGTTAGAATGGGCAGCAATATCTCTTCATCACTCACCCTCAACACTGGAGCCCTGCAGGGCTGTGTTCTCTGCCCTCTACTCTATTCGCTGTACACACATGACTTTGTGGTAACACATGGCTCCAATGCCATCATTAAGTTTGCTGATGATACGACGGTGGTAGGTCTGATCACTGACAATTATGAATCAGCCTACAGAGAGGTGCAGCACACTCTCTCCCTCAATGTCAGTAAGACCAAGGAGCTTGTGGTGGACTTCAGGAGAAAAGACAGAGAACACAGCCCCATCACTATCAATGGAGCACCGGTGGAGAGTCAGCAGCTTCAAGTCCCTCGGTATCCACATCACAGAGGCACTCGCATGGTCCGTCCTCACTAAGGCCATTGTGAAGAAGGCTCACCAGCGCCTCTTCTTCCTGAGATGGCTGAGGAAGTTTGGAATGAACCACCACATCCTCACATGGTTCTACACCAGCACTGTAGAGAGCATACTGACTGGTACGGCAACAGAACAGCCCTCAACCGCAAAGCCCTGCAAAGGGTGGTGCGAACTGCCAGACACATCATCGGAGGTGAGCTTCCCTCCCTCCAGGACATATATACCAGGCGGTGTGTGAAAACTGCTCTGAGGATCATCAGAGACTCCAGCCACCCGAGCCATGGGCTGCTCTCACATCTACCATCAGGCAGGTGGTATCGCAGCATCAGGAGCCGCACCAGCCAACTCCATGACAGCTTCTTCCCCCAAGCAATCAGAGTTTTGAACTCTTGATCTCTCACAATCAAAATACATCAGCACTGCACTTTATTAATCTTACACCGGACTGTCATAAATTATATTCTCTCTTAACAATACTGGCAACTGACTATCAACTGACAGCCTGAATGTCAATACAGCACAATACAACCTACTGTATAATTTAAATATACTGTTTTTATTGTATACTATATTGTGTGTATGTGTGTTCTATATTGTGTGTATTGTATACTGCATATTGTATATTATTATTTGTATATTGTGTTGTGTGTAATTATGTGTTTATTAGATATGTAAATTGTTGTGACTGCTATGTTGCTCGGAACTGCACCCAAGTCTTTCACCCACTGTTGCACTTGTGTATGTGGTTGTGTGACAATAAAGTGATTTGATTTGAATTGTGCAGCCCTGAAGGATCATGAAATTAGTCTACTAATGTGCTCTTTCTGAAACTTAATGGCCAAATGAAGGCACATTAAAATCATCGTGTTATTGACGATATTGGTCAATTTTACATTGTCAACAAAATGATCTCTATTATATTGTTAATATTCTATATGTTGCCCAGCCCTAGGCTAAAATGGTCACAAATGCGACAAAAAAAATTGTTGTGACAATACAAATTCTGTTGCCGACAGTGAGGAACACTTTGTGTGAATTCGTATGTGGATTCATCATATATCATCATGTGAGTTATTGAATTACATTTTTGGACCTTTAGGCTTTATAAGTCTTTAGTGAGTTCACAACTGACACTGAACCGCAAGTCATATATCGGGTCTATCCTATTCAAACCGAGAACCATTACTGCGATGTGCACTTTAAGTTTGTTACACTAAACATCAGTAAAATTACTGATTAATTGTTTCTGACAACATGTAATTTAAGATGCATATTCACAACAGAGTTTACTTTAAATTAATTTGTTACAATATGTTAAAGTGTTATAGATTATTGTTGAGCATTATGAGTATAACTATTTGAAGAGAGAACTTTTTATATAATTATATGATTATTTATATAACCTTTTTTATTGATGATTTTGACTGACTTGTTTCTACAGACGAAGAAAAAGTCTGTTTTAATATTAACAGGAATACCAGACATTTATGAAATGCGATCGCTGATGATTTACTGTTAATATTGTTTTATGAACATTTTCTCTTTGTAGTGTTTATATTGTAATACATTGTAAATTATTGTAAAAGTAAACATTTTGTATCCATTATCTGTTTGTGAGGGCAGCTGGGACTGCAGACGGTTTTGAAAAAGAGTCCCATGTGTATTTTGGGCATGTTTGTAATTAAACGTTCCGTGTTATGCACCAAATGTAAAAATTTTTATTATAATAATTTTTTATGATTATTGGCATTTTGCACAAAGAAACTGCATATGGGATTTCTTTCAGTTTGGACTGTTGTCGCTTCAGTGTCTGAGCCGCCCCGTCTCGGTAAGAAAAGATTAAGAACATTTTCAACACTGTTTTAAAAATCTCTACACTACATGAAATATCGACCATTTCATTTGATATAAGCTGTCTTCTGCTTTCTATCTTGTTCCTGACCAACAATCTAAATTGAGCATTTTTGTAATTTGGCAAATAAAAACAGCCATTTGGCTCCTATATGTTTCAGTTCAGGAGCCAGTAGCTCTGTAGTCATATTTTTTTATTCTTGAGCCATGATAATGGGAACATGTATTAAGAAAGTTGACTTGAATATACCCTGGCGGCCAAAAGTTTGGAATAATATACAGATATTGCTCTTATGGAAAGAAATTGGTACTTTTATTCACCAAAGTGGCATTCAGCTGATCACAATGTATAGTCAGGACATTAATAACTTGAAAAATGTCTACTACAATTTGAAAAACATGTTCAGAACTTCTTAAACTATTTCAAAGAGTTCCCATAAAAAAGTCCTCCACGTGCAGCAATGACAGCTTTGCAGATCCTTGGCATTCTAGCTGTCAGTTTGTTCAGATTCTCAGGTGACATTTCACCCAACGCTTCCTGTAGCACTTGCCATAGATGTGGCTGTCTTGTCGGGCACACCTCAGGCACCTTATAGTCTAGCTGATCCAACAAAAGCTCAATGGGGTTACTGTTGTACATTAAATTGGTGTTGAGCTGGTAGAATTCAATGAAGCTGTCAGCTGAGGACATGTGATTTGTCTATTTCTCAAACTAGAGACTCTGATGTGCTTATCCTCTTGTTTAGTTGTACATCTGGCCTTCCACATCTCTTTCTGTCCTTGTTAGAGCCAGTTGTCCTTTGTCTTTGAAGACTGAAGTGTACACCTTAGTATGATATCTTCAGTTTTGTTTGGCAATTTCAAGCATTGTATAGCCTTCATTCCTCAAAACAATGATTGACAATGTTTCTTTTTTTTTTGCCATTTTTGATCTAATATTGACTTTAAGATATGCCAGTCTATTGCATTCAGTGGCAACTCAACAAAACACAAAGACAACGTTAAGCTTCATTTAACGAATCAAATAGCTTTCAACTGTGTTTGATATAATGGCAAGTGATTTTCTAGTACCAAATTAGCAATTTAGCTTGATTCCTCAAGGATAAGGTGTTCGAGTGATGGCTGCTGGAGATGGGGCCTGTCTAGATTTGATCCAGAAAAAAAATTAAATAGTGATGGTGCTGTTTTGTTTTTACATAAGTAATGTCCTGACTATACTTTGATCATTTGAATGCCACTTTGGTGAATTAAAGTAACAGCAAAATCTGTACATTTATTAAAAAAAAATTGCCGCCTGTGTAGGTTCAATGAAACTGAAAAAATGATTACTGGGATCTGCTGTCTCAGTGCCCTTCAGTGAAGGGGCGGTCACACTACATTTCATACTCCATTATCTCCCATTGAAATGCTTCTGAATGCAGGAGACTGGAAACGCAAACCCTGTCTACACTGGACGTGAGTGATGTCATGTTGCGACGCCCTGAAGCTCTCTACACTGAATGCGTCAAAGTGACCTTTCTAAACCATTTATTTGTCTTATTAGCAGGAGTAGCGCCAGCATGTGCAGCGCAAAATCGAACAGGGGCATCCACGTGACAAGGCGCGCAATGCGATGGAAAACCGCTTGCTTCTGGTGTCGACAATATGCAAAGAAATTTCGCACTACCCTGCTGAAGAAGTACAAATTTCATGAACTCTGATTTGTGAAAATGGAAGAGTCACACTGACCTTATGGCTCAATTCAAAGGATACATATTTTTATAGTTGCTGGAAAGTAGGTTTATTCTAAGATTTTAAATATAATTGAATTTGTGACTTATAATTTATTACAAAAAATCCACAGTTTTCCTCAGCAACCACTGGGTGGTGCCAAGATTATTCTAATTGCCTGTTTTCTGTTTCTGGTCTAAAGACGCAAAAACGGCCAGAAAGAGTGATCCAGGCAGAGAACAACAACTATTTAAGTGTTATTTGGAGTAAAAATGAATTTCAGGCTCAGCTTGTGCTGTTGTTGGCGGCTGTCATAACAACTCATAATTATTGATATCAACATAACTAAACTCTTCATGACATTCTACACACTCATTTGAGGCAGTCAATAAAACATGGTAATCTCGACTATGAAGTATCTGCACTATACAGCCACGTGATTTTTTGACAATTTTTTCAAATTTAATACCATTAACATTACATTACCCACTAAGAATAAATGCAGATGCATGTGAAAACACTGGAAACCGAAAATTAAAATCAGTCGAATCGTGGAAAACTTCTGCTTTCAGGAAAAATGTGGATGGAAGCCCTTACATGTGACATCATAGTGTGTTCCATTTTGATGTCTGAAATTATTTAGTGTGCACAAAGCCTAGTATGACCGTGGCTTTTGGCACTTCAGGTTGTTCCAATGGATTGTCTTAAAAGGATACATTTAAATGCATAAGATGTTCTACTCTGTTTGTATGTGTTTTCTTTTTTGTACAGTTTCAGGTGGATGAAAGCATCTACAAGACTTTTTAAGTTGACCGATTAATTCTCAAACTTTTTGGTGTGTGAACATAATGATTTAGAACATAACTTATACCCACCCATAATATCTGTTAGCAAAACAGGCATGCATGTGCCCATTGGTTGAAATGACTATGTAGACTTACCTGGGCTAACTTGTTCCCCACAGGAGATTTCCCAGGAGTCTTTTAGTTCCCAGTCAAGCGCTCCCCCTTCCATTCAGCCTTTGGCATCTAAGAGCAGCACTGAGGACATGCAGGGCAGACCCTCCAGTCTACCAGTAAGTTTGATTTCTCCTTTCACACTCTCTTTATCTCTTTCTGGTCAAGCTGCTGCTTAAGTGAAAGCATATTGAGTGGATCACAAGTTGTTGGCTGCGTTCAGCTACGCTTAAAGATGCATTGTGCATTTGACGGTTTCACAAATTTGCAATCAGGTTGTTTCAAGTCTGGTTTTAGTTTTGACATTTGAGACCTTGAGCTAATTTGCTGCTTCTATAGAGTTGATTCTTGGAAGATGTGAGCAGCTGTAGCTTTTATCTTGGAAATGATTATGGAGAATGTTTTGTGTTGTTGTTAAAGGAGTTCATGTGGTCCATCACAGAAAAATAGCCGTTTTGGTATTTTCAGTACCATTTTTGCCTTCTCCAGATTAATTCAGCTTCTGTCTATGAAATATAAATGCATTTGTGTTATGAGCTGAAACGCTTTGTTTGAAAAGGACACATGGAGAGAAACTCAACTGTGCTGACTCAGCACACGTGCAGCTGACCATGGTAGCCATGGCAACCTCAGGGACGCAGTGATCTCACTTTTCTCCCTCCCAGATGAGATAAGGCCTGCCGCCTCTGGCTGAGTGATTGTATGTGTATGAGAGCACTTGAGTGTGTGTCTGTGTCCCAGAAAAATGTGTGCCAGAGTTCATTGTTGCTGAGAAGAGTCACTGGGGAGTTCTTCTAAAGAAGAAAAGTTTTTGCTGTATTATTAGGGGCCAGGCACCGAAGATCCATAGGCACCTATTGTTTCTGTTAGTGTTCTTTTTAGGGGGCCAAGCAGCTTCGCTGCTGGAAGTGAACCCTATTGTTATTGTACTAATTTTCTTATTATTAGGGTTCAAGCCTGAGGGGCTAGAAACCTTATTGTTTCTGTTAGGATTTTTAGGGGGTCAAGCAGCAAAGCTGCTGGAACCCTATTGTAATTATACTGATTTTCTTCTTTTTCTTTTTTCTGCCCTAAATGTTTCTGGGCGTCGTGGAGACGACAAACTTGGCTGGATGATCCCAAATCGCCCTCAATACTCAGTCACACAAACACACACCCATCTGAACCTAGGTGGTGCTATAATAAACACTTTTACATTTTGGCTCATATCTCAGCAACCGTAAGAGCTAGAATTCTTTTTCCCTCTAATTCAGCAAAGTTTTGTACAATTTGACCTCTTAAGTGGCACTACAACTAAAAAACTTAAGTCATAACTTTACAGCCATTTGAGTGACACAGTTAAAATTATTCAAAAACATCTTGGGTTAAAATGCTAACATATTCTTAAAAAATCGATTAAAAAATGGCTGTCAATGGCCAATCAAATTTCAGCACCTTATAACTCGTATTGGAATGGCCGAGGGTTATGGAAATTACTATACACAAGCAGGATGTCCACTCGAAGCCACATTTCAAATTTTGTGACAATCGGCTACTTGGTTGTGGTATAATTAGATAATTTGCATTTTTGCTCATAACTCTGGAACTGTATAGGCTACAATACAAATGTGTTGCTTCTCTGAATCCACCAGTGCCCCCAATGATATGATCACATGGATTTTCATATTCGTGACAAGTATTTTTTGAAAAACCTTGATCTAACTCGTAGATTTACCAGGCCGTTTTTATTTTTCAATTTGCACAAAAATGGGTATACATCACCATCCATACAAAATTTTGACATTTCAAATCATTCTGAAGATGTAATCAAATATGATTTGGGCTGTGGCTGTGAGCACAATTGTCAAACTTGGCAAAACTTAAATTATAGCAATTTGGCTAGAGCTATAACAGAAGAAATAGCTATTTTTATAACTACATTTTTAATTAGAAATGTGGAGAAAGCCCTGCTGGTTTACTGTTCTTGTGGGAGCCAAACAAGAAATGTCTTGCACTATTTTAAGAAGCACATTAATCCTGCTGTATACAGTAATGTTATGATTGATGTATTGCGGCTTGTGACATATATAGGTGTCCAGGGGTTGCTTTAACCGAAAAATCTCCGTCATTTTGTCACTGTCTTTTTCTGTGTGTATATGTTCAGGTGTCACTTGTTGAGCGTGATCAGAGTTTCTGTGGAGACACTGAACGCACGGCTCGTTGATGATCAGTGTACCCGTCTTTCATTTTCTCTCCCAATCCACAATGTTCTCAGCAAGTCCACTATTTTTCGCAAGGAACTGAAAACATTAGAGCACCACTGTCATGATTCAGCTTGAATTATTATTTTGAAAAGGGATTTAAATTTCAGTGTCAAATAGTGTGTTTAAACTACAATATTCTGATTTTTGTAAAGGTTTACAGTTTGTAAAATATGATTTTTTTATTAGTTTTGTGTTACTGAATACAGCATTCAATGAAGAAGGTATTAAGCTAAGTTAGAATACAACAGAATACATACTAAAAACTTATTTCCCCTCATGAACATGACATAAATGCTATTGTCTGTTATTTGACCACAGGTAGCACTGTGAAGTTAAATAATGTTTTTGCTATCCAACCTATTTAAATGATTTATTTAAGCATGTCTTCATTAATATGTTGTGTGATAGCATCCAACATTTATTGATCCGTGTTGACGTGTTATCTTACTCTTTTCTGACTAATGTTTAACATACTCTTTCTATCCTCACTTTAGAGTCATT
This sequence comes from Xyrauchen texanus, assembly GCF_025860055.1. Taxonomy (NCBI): domain Eukaryota; kingdom Metazoa; phylum Chordata; class Actinopteri; order Cypriniformes; family Catostomidae; genus Xyrauchen; species Xyrauchen texanus. The sequence continues at coordinate 31,789,688 of NC_068292.1, forward strand.
TTTCTCAGTTAGACAGATGGGTAAATTCCTTCCAAAATAGGCTCCTGGGTAAATGTTCCTATTATTGAACACTAAAATGAATATTTGCAGTGAAACTGCAATAAAAGAATGAAATATGCAACTACTTGAATCTCCAATAGTACAGCTTTATTATGAGTTTGTTTAATTCTTTAAAGGGTTTAAATATTTAATTACATATAGCTAAATAATCAGAAGAACTTGCAATGCTTAGTGATATCAATTTTATTCTGATATAATAAGCAATGTGTTTAACTGAATATAACTGTATCTGAATGTTCCCTGTGACAATCATTAAAAAAAAAAAAAGCACTGAATTGATAGCCACTAGCATTAAATATATGATCCAGAACAATCAAGTCACATTCACAGGTGTCATTCCCATCTCTTATATTCAAGTACTGGGTGCTGTATGTACAATGACAAATCATCCACTGCACACATCAAAATCATGTTGCACCAATTCCTATTTTCTCCATTATATAAATATTAGTTACATTAAATTACATTACCATAGTCTAATAATTGAGGAAGCAGTCACAAATTAGTGTGATTCTTATTGGAAAGATAAGGAAAGCTTCAAAAACATATGAAACATAACACAAGATTAGCAAGTATCCCAGAAAACATTTTAAGTCCTTGGCACAACTGAACAAAATTAAACAGTCCCCATATTTGCCTGAAAACAGTTTGTTTTTCCTGAACTCTATGTGTACTGTGACTATGTTTATACTGTTTTCATGCTGTGATGCTAAATGAATAAATTCTACAGGTGAAGTCCATAATTATTTGATGAGACCTGTACAGTAGTGATGTTTTATCACATTTGAAATTAATTGTATTAGGATTTTCCTCTTTCCTGCTTTTTTTTCCTGCCTGTAATTCACTTTCTTTTGAGTGTCTTTGCATTAATTCAGTATCAATTAAATGTATTAAAAACAAATTGTAATTTTTTTACAATTTAGATTTATTCGAAAAACCTACTTTTTCGAACTCTTCCTAGGCCATTTGCCCGATTCTCGCGAAACTTGGTATATATCATCTACAGAGCCTCCTGACAAAAAGTTATCAAAAGAATTTTGATGCATCAAATTGTTCCAAAGGTATAAGCAAATATGTTTTGGGTGTGGCCTATAATGACTAATTATAGTAATATATATTACGCACACACACACAGTTGAAGTAAGAATTTGACATACACTTAGGTTGAAGTCATTAACTCATTTTGTAACCACTCCACAGATTTAATATTAGCAAACTAGAGTTCTGTATTATTGGACAGATGAATATTTGTACCACGTTCATCTGTACAAACAATAGTATGCAAGTATAAACACCATGGGACCATGCAGCCATCATACCGCTCAGGAAGGAGACTCATTCTGTCTCCTAGAGATGAATGTAGTTTGTGCAAAAAGTGCAAATCAATCCCAGAACAACAGCAAAGGACCTTGTGAAGATGCTGCAGGAAACAGGTAGATAAGTATCTATATCCACAGTAAAACAAGTCCTATATCGACATAACCTGAAAGGCTGCTCAGCAAGGAAGAACCACTGCTCCAAAACCGCCATAAAAAAATCCAGACTACAGTTTAAAAGTGCACAAGGGTACAAAGATCTTACTTTTTGAAAGAAATTTCTTCTGGTCTAATGAAACCAAAATGTAACTGTTTGGCCATAATGGGTGAGGCTTGCAAGCCTAAGAACACCATCCCAACTGTGAAGCATGGGGGTGGCAGCATCATCTTTTGGGGGTGCTTTGATGCAGGAGGGACTGGTGCACTTTACAAAATAGATGGCATCATGAGGAAGGAAAGTGGTGTGGATATATTGAAGAAACATCTCAAGATCATCAGCAATGAAGTTAAAGCTTGGTCACAAATGGGTCTTCCAAATGGACAATGACCCCAAGCATACCTCCAAAATTGTGGCAAATGGCTTAAGGACAACAAAGTCAAGGTATTGGAGATGCCATCACAAAACCCTGACCTCAGTCTGATAGAAAATGTGTGGACAGAACTGAAAAGGCATGTGCAAGCAAGGAGGCCTACAAACCTGACTCTGTTACACCAGTTCTGTCTGGAGGAATGAGCCAAAGTTCCAGCAACTTATTGTGAGAAGCTTGTGGAAGGCTACCCAAACAAACTGACCCAAGTTAAACAATTTAAAGGCAATGCTACCAAATACTTACAAAGTGTATGGAAACTGGTCCACTGGGAATGTGATGAAAGAAATACTGAAATAAATAATTCTCTCTACTATTATTCTGACATTACACATTGAATGTTTTCTATGATTAAATGTCAGGAATTGTGAAAAACTGAGTTTAAATGTAATTGTTTAAGGTGTAATATTATATATATATATTAGTATATGTAGTATAAACATTCACACACTTTTTTAATTTATTTATGAAATTGAATCTCAAGGCTAATTTCACTTCAGAATATGCATCTTGTCCTTGAATATTTTAGATGTTAAATGATAGGGATTCATTTCGTCTTTATTTTCGAATTATGACTTCAGTATTGTTTAAAAACTGTGAAAGCAGCGAAATGTAGCTGATTGACAAGAAAATGGTAGTTGAATAGATGTTATGTATGTATGTTGTTGTTTCTTGCTTCTAAAAACATTTGAGAGCTGACAGCATTATTTTTTAATTATTTGCAGAAAGGCTGCAGAAAAACTAACTAAAACATCAAGGATTTTATGCTTTTTTTGTTTTTCCTTGAATCTTGAAAATTGTTGGCAGCTTTGTCGATATTTGTAGTGCTTTGAATCTTCAATTTCTGATCTTTTGTCTGCCTTTTACTCATTCTTTGCTTAGGACCTATCCGGTTCCATTGATGACCTGCCCACTGGTACGGAGGGCGCTCTGAGCCCTGGAGTCAGCACATCTGGTGTATCCAGCAGTCAAGGAGAACAGAGCAATCCAGCACAGTCACCCTTCTCCCCCCACACCTCCCCTCCCGTAGGTTCACCTGCCAGCGCCACGGCATCTCGCTCTGGCCCACTGTCCCCTGCCACAATGCCAGGTGAGACTCATAATCCTTGTTAGTTAATGCAAATTTATAAAAGAGATTCATCATGTTCATTTGTATGAAATGGTTAACAAATCCATTTTTAAAATTGTGTAGTGCCTATGAATTATATTACAATCTCTTATAAGAAATTCTCTTCATGATGTGTATTTCTGTTTTGAAGGGAACCAGATGCCACCCCGCCCTTCAAGTGGACAGTCTGATGGGATCTTGCACACTTCAATGAACCAGCCTGGCATGGGCCAAGACAGAGGTGACTACATCTTTTAAACGTTTGGTGGAAGATGATGAAAGGACTTGTTTTCCTCCTTCAGAGTCTCTCTTTATACTTTCATAAAAATAATGTTGTTGTTTTTTGTTTTTTTTTATCAGGGTATATACAGAGAAACCCTCAGATGGGACCCTATGGGTCTCCTCAGTCTGGGTCTGCTTTGTCACCTCGTCAATCATCTGGAGGCCAGGTGCATTCTGGGTTGGTTCCATATCAGCAGAACAACTCCATTGCTAGCTATGGGCCTCAAGGTGGTCAGTATGGCCCACAAGGTGAGTGGCACAGTGGTAACAATGATTATAGAGTCTGCTAATTGATAAATTGGTCCATGAAAAAATTGCATATTTTAAGGGGTTACTATGGTGAGAAATGGGACTAAGATAGGTAATTTGTAAAGGAAGTGCAAAACAAATAGTCCTAACGACAATATTTTGAAATGGTTGTATTGAAAAGACTTGACCTAAAATAAATTTTAGTAAATTGTTTTTATTTGCTCTTTTTTTCTTTTCTTCTTGCTGTCCCTGCAAATCCTTCTCACTATTCCTCTTTCTCTGTGTGCGACCAGTGGATCGCAGTGTGGCTATATTTAGCCTTAGTGAAAAAATGCAGTTGATGTCGTATGGCTCACGTCAGTTGAGCTGCCACAGTGACTGTTGGTTACAGCAGTAATACAGGCTGCTGCTAATACACTCAAGGGCCTGGAAGTCTCATCGCTAAGTCCTGCAATGAGGCATCCATAACATTTGGCCAATGCTAATTACTCATTGCCCAAACTACTATTCCTATCATGGTGCTCAGGCTTAAAGGGTTAGTTAACCCCAAAATTAAAATTCTGTCATCATTTACTCACCCTCATGCCATCCCTGATGTGTATGGGAGTGGTGGTGGTGGTATAGTGGTCCAAGCACATAACTGGTAATCTGGTAATCAGAAGGACGCTGGTAGGAGCCCCACAGCCACCACCATTGTGTCCTTGAGCAAGGCACTTAACTCCAGGTTGCTCCGGGGGGATTGTCCCTGTAATAAGTGCACTGTAAGACGCTTTGGATAAAAGCGTCTGCCAAATGCATAAATGTCTGCCAAATGCATAAATGTGTATGACTGACTTTCTTCTGCAGGACACAAAGATATTCTGAAGGATATCTTTGCTCTTAAGGACCATAAAATACAAGTGAATGGTGGCCAGAACTTTGAAGTTCCTAAAAGGACATACAGGCATCATAAAGTAATCCATATGATTTCAGTGGTAAATATTTTGTTATGATGTGATTGGTTTGAGTGAGAAGCATATCAATATTTAAGTCCTTTTTTATTGTAAATCTATACTTTCACATTCGGTCACCGACAGGTTGGAGATTTATAGTAAAGAAGGACTTAAATATTGATCTGTTTCTCACCCTCAACTCTCATATCGCTTGTAAATACATTAGTTTGACCACTGGAGTTGTATGGATTCATTTTTGCTGCTGCTTTTGTCCTTTTTGTACCTTTCGAGTTCTGGTCACCATTTACTTGCATTGTATGGACCTTAAGAGCTGAGATATTCTTCTAAACATCTTAATTTGTTTCTTACAGAGAAAGTAAGCCATAAACATCTGGCATGGCATGAGGGTGAGTAAATGATGAGTGAATTTTCATTTTTGGATAAACAATCCCTTTAATGTCATTCCAGTATATTACCGGTTCAGAGTTCTTCTTTAATCTATATATTTTTCTCTACAAAACGGTTACATAAGCAAGATGATGAAATTAACTTAACAGCCAGTAATAATACAGTAGTTTTGTGAGGCAGTATAATGCCAGTTTAGTAAGACTGCATTTGTTGGTTTGCTTTGTATTTCTTCTCTTAAGAGATGTATTATTGAAATTGGTATTGATCCAATAAATTGTTGGTACTGCTGGGGGCTTTGTCAATATACACAAACTTGGGAGCTCTGCATCTCATTGCAACTTACTCTCTTCCTCTTCAGGTTATCCAAGGCAACCTGGTTACAGTGGCATGCCTAATGCCAATTACCCAGGCCCTGGCATGGGTGGTTCCATGAATCCTGTGCCTGGACAAGGAGGAGGGCCACCATTTGTTGGCATGACATCTGGAAGGATGCCTCATGGCCAAATGGGTGCACGTCCCTATGGCCCCAACATCGGTCCCAACATGAGTCCCAATATGGGCCCTAATATTGGCAGCATGCCCCCACAAGTGGGCACAAGGATGTGCCCACCTCCAGGCCTCAACAGAAAGCTGCAGGATGGTGCTGCAATGCAGCATGGAACTGCCAATTCCATACACAACAGGTACTGAAATTGAACTTGCCTTTCACCAATATCACTATGCATTAAGACTTGAGAAATTCTGGAACTCTGATTTGAGTTATATTTGGTTTCAGTGAGGCAACTTGCCCTTAAATGTTGTGTTTTGACTCCCAGACTGTCAGGTTACCCCAATATGTCTCCTGGTATGATGGGCTCAGGTCCTCCGTATGGCCCCTCCATGAACAACATGCCAGGGATGATGAACACCCAGGGCCCTTCCTACCCAATGGGTGGAAACATGGCCAACAACTCTAGTGGTAGGCTATCAAACATACTGTTTTTGTATTTTACCACTGATTCTTGAGATAAGGGACAAAACGCGTTTTAAATCGTAGTTGTTTTTTTTTAAATACTGAATTAATTTGAAATGGATATATATGTAGACAAAGGTTTCAGCTAACAAACCATGTGGGGAACAGGTTTTTATAAAAAATAAAAACAAATCTGAAAATTGACATTGATTTACCTCATAACTTGCGTATTACTGACATTTGTGTCAACTCTGTCAGACACATTAAAAAGCAACCTATTTTAATTTCATTCATCCAACAAGAGTGTTAAGTCTTTAATTATCTGAAAATCAATTAAGGAGGTAAGTGATAAAATACACTGTAGCCATTTTGTTTTTTCCTCAGATTAAGCTGCTTCTATAACCTAAACTAAAATGCCAAAATTATTCCATAATTCTTAACTGAAATGATCACAATGGGAAGACGGAGTTGACATGTTGAAGCTGTGACCGCAGAGACTAGAAATTAAAATTTTCTCATCATTTACCCTCATGCCATCCCAGATGTACAGCTCTGGGGAAAAAATAAGACCACTGCAGAATTATCAGATTCTCTGGATTTTCTATTCATAGGTATGTGTTTTGAGTAAAATTTACATTTTTGTTTTATTCTGTAAAGTACTGACAACATTTCTCCCAAATTCCAAATAAATATATTTTCATAAAGCATTTATTTAGCAGAAAATGACTAGTCAAAATAAAAAAAGAGGCAGTATTTTCAGACCTAGAATAATACAAAGAAAACAAGTTCATATTATTTTTTAAATGACACAACACTAGTTTTAACTTTGGAGGAGAAATCAATATTTGGTGGAATAACCCTGATTTTCAATCACAAGCTTTAATGCGTCTTGGCATGCTCTCTACCAGTCTTTCACATTGCTGTTAGGTGACTTTATGCCACTCCTGGCACAAAAAATACAAGCAGATTGGCTTTGTGTGATGGCTTGTCATCCATCTTCCTTTATCACATTCCAGAGGTTTTCAATGGGGTTCAGGTCTGCAGATTGGGCTGACCACGACTGGGTTTGATCCAGTGGTCCTCCATCCACAACTTGAATGACATGACTGTGTGGCATGGAGCATTGTCCTGCTGGAAAACCAATCCTCAGATTTGGGGAACATTGTCAGAGCAGAAGGAAGCAAGTTTTCTTCCAGGATAACCTTGTATGTTGCTTGATTCATGTGTCCTTCACAAAGACGAATCTGCCCGATTCTAGCCTTGCTGAAGCACCCCCAGATCATCACCGATCCTCCACCAAATTTCACAGTGGATGTGAGACACTGTGGCTTAAGGGCCTCTCCAGGTCTCCCTCTAACCATTAGACAACCAGGTGGAGGATCGTTGATGATCTTACCAGCTCTTGATCTTCGTCGATATCTGTTTAGTGCTTACCCTGCTGTTTTACCGGTTACCTCTTCTTCAGTTCTGTGGACATCAATATTGTGAATCCCTCTTCAGTTTGTTAAAGGGTTAGTTCACCCAAAAATGAAAATGATCCCATCATTTACTCACCCTCAAGCCATCCTAGGTGTATATGACTTTCTTCTTTCAGCCAAACACAGAGTTATATAAAAAAATATCCTGGCTCTTCCAAGCTTTATAATCGGAATTAATGGTACCTTAGATTTTGAAGCCCAATTTGAAGCCTAAAAACTGCATCCATCCATCAAAAAAGTAATCCATACGGCTCCAGGGGGTTAATATAGGCCTTCTGAAGGGAAACGATGTATTTTTGTAAGAAAAAAAACTATAATCACTAGCTTTCGGTAACAGCCGTCTGCACGTTCACTGACTTCCTCTATCCTCTGCGCTTCCGCGTTCGTCACTTCTCACCAGAGCTTACACTACGCCTACGTCATACGCATGAACTCAACTCTCTCGTGAACGCGTGGACGGCCGTTACTGGATTACTTTTTTGATGGATGGCTGCGTTTCTTTGGGCTTCAAAATCTAAGGTACCATTCATTCCGATTATAAAGCATGGAAGAGCCAGGATATTTTTTAATATAATAGAGAAAGAAGTCATATACAGCTAGGATGGCTTGAGGGTGAGTAAATTATGAGATGGTTTTCATTTTTGGGTGAACTTACCCTTTAAGCTTCTCTTTTGTGTGATCACCTATACCAATGATCTCACTGTGTAAACCATGTAAATCTCAGTAAACGCTCTTGCACTTTGTTTCACTAACTACAACTGTGGCTTGAATTCCTGACAGTCATATATCCTATATATTCTTCTAAAGAAAAAACACAAGTAGATATCTCAACGGCATTGCTCCGAAATAAATTGATGTTTTTTTTTACTGCAGTAATTTTTTTGATTATTAGGAAATTATTTTTTATTTTATATTGTCTTGAAATTGTTTTGGACTGCTTTAGTTTGTGAAAGGCACTTGGTCTGTAGAAGTTTCTCTTGTAAACGATGGGCTTCCTGCCACCACCTCCACGTGTGACCTTATCAACGAGCTTGCGTCATACTTCTCATGAGCGTGTGTCACAGATGTACGGAAGCGAACATTTGTAGTTAAAAAGTATATAAGTATTGTTTTGTTTCTAAAAATAATCAATCATTGGGGTTCAGAAGAACTTTATTTGTTGACTGGAATCGTGTTGATTATTTTGATGCACCATAAATATGCATTTTGGACAGTCAAAAAAAGTACATTCACTTGAATTGTTTAAAGGAGGAGGCCTGAAATGAAATCCTAAAATTCTTAAATTCTGTTTTGATGAAGAAAGAAACTCTGTAGTAAATTATCAGCAAATGTAAATTTTTGGGTGAACTTTTCCGTTTAATGTTATCATAAAGGGGGAGACCAAGATGGCAGGGGGCTTTTTTTCCTGTCTTACCCTTATTATTAGGGACTTTAAGCAACAGCTGCCAACAGGACGGCTGCAGAATTCTGTTATTTTGCGCATGTGCAACTTGGAACTCGCTTCTTCTGGACGTTGTACTATAACCATCTGCCAGGGGCGGACTGGCCATCGTGAGAACCGGGACTTTTCCCAATGGGCTGGCCACGAAATGGGGCCAAATGAGCTGAAAATGGGCTGCCGCATTATGCAGAACGGGCCACAAAATGGTGCTGTGATATGCCGAAGTGGTCAGCAATGTGCAGAAAAGGACAGCGACACACACACACCCCCCAACAACTTTTGGGCTAGACTCCTCTTCTGACAGCATGTTATCTTGTAACACTAAAAGCAACCATTCATTTGTTTAAAATAAAAATGTTGTACTTGAATGATTGAATGCTCTATTCCACCATCCTGTAGAATAGTAGCTTAATTATTTTTTCATTTCTCGGATACCACGATTGATCAGTTTACTTCCGGTCGCTAAAGTCATCCCGTCTACAGCGGTTGCTTAAAGTCCCTATTATATTTCAAAACAGCATAAAAGAATTCTGAATTATTTTATCCATTTTCCCTGGCATTGTTTTTTTTCATTCACAAGATGTGCCTAATGGGAAATACCTAGAAAAAGAATTTCATATTATAATACAGTATAGGCCTATGTATTATAATTTATAATTTTGCCTGTATTTAAAAAATAAGTTAGGGACAGCATCAACGAACTATAAAGATTTCAAATGTATTTATTCTTCCTGAAAAATGCCTCAACACCAGATCCTGGGCCATCATCCAGTCAGTCGACTCAATGCTTTATTTTTCAAATATTTCTAGCAACGCACATTAAAACCTTGATACTGCAGCACCGCAGTATTTTTTGTGAAGGTTCTCGTACTGGGAACATTTCATACCATTACACCCCTATTACAGAACCCTATCTTTCATTTTTTGTATATTTATGATTTTTTTTTGCATTTTTAAACACTGGCAGTTTGACATTGACAGTTGACTCTTGATGAGGACAGGTTAAGTTACATTTGCTTCCAATTATAGAACATGCATTTAAAAAAATTCGAATGAAATTATTAAAAAATATAAGTAATAAATGCCCCGAGTATACACGTTTTCTTTAGGTTTAACTTTTTCAGTATTTTTATTATAAATTAGATTTTTTTTACTTGAAGACTTTTGTATGTAGGACATGTTTTGTCCCCGATCTCAAAAATCAGTTACATTTTGTTTTTTTGTTTTTGATTTTCTTATCACATTTGCATAAATTAAAATATATTTAATTGTACTCAATGTGCATAAGGTAAACTAAGTATAAAGTTTTTCTCTTAGGCATGTCCCCTGGTCCAGATTTTGGTATGGATGGAAAACTTAACCAGGCACAGAAAATGAATAACAAAGTTGAGGGGACGACGCCTAAGACAGAATCAAAATCAAAGGTTTGCTTAACATACAAGAAAGTATATTTACTGTTTAGCTGTCTATAATTGGATTCACTCTTTGTTAAATATCCTGTGTAATTCCTTCCAAAACATTTTATTTTGCCTAGAAGTCCAGTTCCTCCACAACAACCAATGAGAAGATCACACGATTGTATGAGCTAGGCCCAGAGCCAGAAAGAAAGATGTGGGTAGATCGTTACCTTGCTTTCATAGAGGAAAAAGCCATGGGCATGAGTAACCTACCGGCTGTGGGGCGTAAGCCCCTCGATCTCTTCCGCCTCTACATGTCCGTTAAGGAGATTGGTGGTCTTACACAGGTAGGAACATGCTTTGCATGCACATACATATTTAATGTTAAAAGATAATTTATGTTAAATGTCACTGATTCACCCGCAAATATGTTTGCTTCTATCCTTTGGCTTCCTTGTAATTGCAGGTTAATAAAAACAAAAAATGGAGGGAGTTGGCCACAAATCTGAATGTGGGTACCTCTAGCAGTGCGGCCAGCTCTCTGAAAAAACAGTATATCCAGTGTTTATATGCGTTTGAATGTAAGATTGAGCGTGGAGAAGACCCACCACCAGAAATTATATCTGGAGACACCAAAAAGAACCAGGCCAAGATTCAACCACCATCCCCAGGTGAGTGCTGGTGTCTTTGACTTTGAGTTTCTACTACTATAGAAATATAGACTGCATAGCAATTTTCCTCATCTTGTCCTTTCTTTGTATGGCACAGCTGGTTCTGGCTCTCTTCAGGGGCCCCAGACTCCACAGTCCACCACCAGCTCCATGACGGAAAGTGGAGACTTGAAGCCACCTACTCCTGCCTCCACCCCACACAGTCAGATGCCCCCAATGCCAAGTGGCAGGTGAGTATAGTTCATTCACCTTGTGCTGCTGCCAGTTTCACTTGACTGTGAACCATTCCTTACCTGCCCTGTTTCATAGGAGTAGTGTAAACCTGCAGGATCCATTTGCTGATAGTGACCCAGCCATCTCTCGGAGAAACACTATGACCCCCAACTCTGGCTACCAGTCAGGCATGAGCACACCGGAGATGCCTGGGCGCATGGGCCCCTACGAACCCAACAAGGACCACTTCAGTGGTATGCGTAAAGGTTTGTATCTTGTTTAGATTCCCTCAACCAGGAATATTCTGACTTAGATACACCTGGTGCTAAATTTGACTGTTTAAATATCATGGTAAACAACATGAATGAGGTGCCGAGGTGTGTGCTTGTGGTCCTAGTTGGAGAACAGTTCATGCCTGGTGGGCAGGGTCCCAACAGCAGTCTTGGTGATCAGTACAACAGGGGACAACCAGGTCCTATGGGGAACATGCCTATTGGGCAAAGGCATCAGTATCCATATGGCCCCGGCTATGACAGAAGGTATTGCTATACTGAACTTTTACCTTACTTTTGATTGAAACTGATGCCTTTTTGTTTTTTATGAAGATTTACCCTTAGTGTCAAATGTCATGAGAACTGTGCTTTCTTCTTGGTTGCTTAGACCAGAGTCAGGGATAGGCCCAGAAGGCAGCATGGGGCCTGGAGTGCCACAATCAAATATGATGCCTTCCAATGCTGAATCTGGAATGTACTCACCAAATCGTTACCCTCCACAGCAACAGAGGTCAGTCCTCTTAGCAAATTAATTTCAGGGTGATCATATTGTCTTTGTGTGTATTTGGTGTCTAGCAAACATATATTTTCCTATTCTTTTTTGTAATACTGATTTTTTTTTTCTAACAAATGATTTCTGTGCAGGCATGATTCCTATAGTAATCAGTATCCTGGGCAGGGTGCGCCTCCTGGTGGTTCCTATCCAAATCAGCAGCCTGGAATGTACCCGCAACAACAGTCGGTAGGTGACTTTTTCGAATCCTACTTAATCTAATTTCAATATATTTTGATTTGACATAAGCCTGCTGAATAATTGTGATGGCTTAGACACATATTTTAAGTGTAATTTGTTTGCATTCAGAGTTATAAAAGGCCAAGTGATGGAGGCTATCCGCCAGCTAAACGGCACCATGATGGTGAAATGTTCAGTGGGCCTTACAATGCGCAGCAGCCACCACCACCGGCTCCCCCTAGTGGTCCCTCAACTGGTCAGCAGGAGATGTATAACCAGTATACCAGTTCTTACCCTGGTTCTGAGCGCCGTCCACCTGGTCCTCAGAATCAGTTCCCCTTCCCCTTTGGTAGAGACCGAATGCAAGGTGGGACAGGCCCTAACTCCCAGGGTTCTATGCCACCTCAAATAATGGGCAGTCCAATGCAGTCTGGTCCTGATGGTCCTCAAGGTGGCATGTGGCAAGGCCGAGGTGATATGGGCTACCCAAATTTTCCCAACCGTCAGGGTCCTCCTGTTGGTCCTGGCCAGGGCCCTGGCTACCATCCAATGAACCGACCTGAGGAGATGATCTCATCTGAACCACGCATGAATCATGATGGGCAGTGGCCTGGGCCAAGACAACCCCCGTATGGGCCTGCTGGTGCCGGCCCACCAATGAGCAGACCCTTGCAGTCCAACTATCAATCTCCCCAAACCGCGCAAAACCACATTCCACAAGTGTCAAGCCCTACGCCCATGACCCGCTCCATGGAAAGCAGGACTTCCCCCAGCAAATCTCCCTACATGCCCATCAATATTAAAATGCAGAAGGCAGGACCTCCAGTCCCTGTGTCTCACATTGTACCTACCCCAGTGCAGCCTCCAATGATGAGAAGAGACCTGCCCTTCCCTTCAGGCTCAATAGAGGCCACACAGCCAGTACTCAAATCACGCAGGCGTCTTACCATGAAAGAGATTGGTAAGGGAATTCAATTAGCATTTTAGTGATATAGTGCATGCCCACATAATAATTTACAATGGGCATAAAAAAAATTATATTTTGTAATTTGTTGCTTTGACCTGTTAGGTACTAGGCGATTTAATTTTAAACTCCTTTTCTAGGCACTCCAGAAGCATGGAAAGTCATGATGTCCCTAAAATCAGGGCTCTTGGCTGAGAGCACATGGGCTTTAGACACCATTAACATTCTGTTATATGATGACAGCAGTATTTCAAATTTCAACCTTATTCAGGTGAGTCATCTTTCAGAAATGAAAATAGCCTGTTGTCATTACTGATTGAAAGTTTTCATCATATAAATAATATTCTGATCTCTTAATCATTTATTTTGAAGCTCCCTGGTTTCTTGGAACTAATCGTAGAGTATTTTCGCCATTGCCTCATTGAGATATTTGGCATTCTGAAAGAATATGAAGTTGGTGATCCAGGACAAAGAGCTCTGTTGGATCCTAGTGTCCTCAAAGATGAAAATATTGTGGATGATGAGGCACTGGTTGAGTGCATGGAGGAAGACGGAGAAACAGAGGATGAAGATGAAGCAGAAGAAATGCAGAGTTCACAACATCAAGAACATCACACAGTACAAAGACCATTCCATATAAAACAGGAGGAAAAGCAAAGGACAGGTGAAGACTCTGGGAAGAAAGAAGATTGCCAAGCAATGGAGGAAGAGTCAGCTGCAGAATCTAAGATTTTAGAGCCACCATGCCTCGAGTTGGCTGTGACTGAGGAGAAGCCCAAACAGGCTAGCAAGTTCGATAAACTTCCCGTGAAGGTTGTGCGAAAGAAGGATCCATTTGTGGTGGACTGCTCGAATAAGCTTGGAAGGTTGCAGGAATTTGACAGTGGCCTTCTGCACTGGAGTATCGGTGGAGGTGATACAACAGAACACATCCAGACCCACTTTGAAAGCAAGATGGACCTGTTGCAACTATGGAAAGGGCTTTTTCCTGCCCAGGCCTCAGACAGGAAGAAAGGATCTCTAAAAGAAAGCCAGGCACCTTCGCCACCCTCATCAAGTGAAGAGCACAGAAAAGAGGTGGAAAGGGAACCTTCTCAGCAGTCATCCACTGAGGAAGTGACCAATGAGATTCCTAATATAAAAGAGGAAAATCCTGCTGACTGCTCAGAAACTGCTTCTGAAAGGAAATCACACAAGGAAAAAGATCAAGAGAATCAAGGATCCGATACAGCAACCCTAGAAAACATCAGGCCTGCACATCCAAGCCCATCATCACAGAGTCAGTGCATCATTGCCATTCTAGAAGATGAGCCACATAGCAAGGATGAAGTTCCTCTTCTCACGCTGTCTGACTGGCAAGATTCCCTTGCTCGTCGCTGCATATGTGTCTCAAACATTGTACGCAGCCTCTCTTTCATTCCGGGCAATGACTTGGAGATGTCCAAGCACCCGGGGCTGTTGCTACTGCTAGGTCGCCTTTTGCTTCTCCACCATCAGCATCCAGAGCGCAAGCAGGCACCTTTAACATATGAAAAAGAAGAGGAGAGGTATGAGAGTGTTGGTAACAAGAAAGACGAGTGGTGGTGGGACTGTCTAGAGCTGCTGCGGGAAAATTGCTTGGTCACTCTTGCCAACATCTCAGGCCAGCTTGATTTCTCGGTCTACACTGAGAGCATCTGCCTGCCACTGCTGTATGGCTTGCTCCACTGGGCTGTTTGTCCTTCAGCTGAAGCCCAAGATCCCTTCCCTAGTCTTGGGCTAAACGGTGCATTGTCCCCCCAGAGACTAGTGCTGGAGACCCTCTGTAAACTCAGCATTCAGGACAATAATGTGGACCTTATTTTGGCAACACCACCTTTTAATAGATTAGAGAAGTTGTTTGGGAACCTTGTACATCTAGTTGGAGAGCGAAAGGTTCCTGTCTGCCGGGAGATGGCAGTCGTGCTGCTGGCCAATCTTGCACAGGGTGATAGCCTGGCAGCCCGTGCCATTGCGGTACAGAAGGGCAGCGTAGGGAATCTGTTGGGCTTCTTGGAGGACAGCTTGGCAGCAACGCAGTTCCAGCAAAGTCAAGGTTCCCTACTGCACATGCAGGGGACACACTTTGAGCCAACAAGTGTGGACATGATGCGGCGGGCTGCTCTGGCTCTACTGGCCCTTGCTAAGTTGGAGGAAAACCACTCGGAGTTTACGCTCTATGAATCACGGCTACTGGACCTTTCTGTCTCTCCCCTCATGAACTCATTGGTTTCCCATGTCATCTGTGATGTACTCTTTTTGATCGGTCAGTCATGACAGCTGTGCGGAGCTGTGGCTCCACCATCTCTGGTTTTTGTACTTCCCCCTTGCCTGTCGTCCCCCTTGGTGAGGGGAGAATGAAAGCAGAGAAAATTGACTGTTCCTTTTTTTTATTTATTTATGCAAGCCCTTTCATATTACACCTACTGGTACCCCTATTCTTTGCATCTCACTTTGGGAAGGGTGTCAAAAATTTGCTGTGGATCATGAAGCAGAACCACAACACACATGACACAAATGATAACACTGATGCCATCAAGATGACATGGACAGGGACCCCAACTTTTGTGTCCTGAGGGGGAAGTACTTTTTATAATAAAATAAATAAATGAATAAAATAAATAGCTTGAAAAAAAAAAAACTATTAACCAAAGTTACTGTCTTGTTTACAGTGAGTTTTGGAGTTAAATGTTCCTTTGTCATCCCCAAAAGGGTCCAAATAATACAACTCTTGTGCACATTTGGATTCTAAATGGACAGGTGAACTCTTGATAGTTTGGTGATTGTATTTTGATGCTACACAGTCAACCTTATTGGATGTGTTTACAGCAGAAATTAGTTTCTGTACAGTCAGCCTCGTAACTGTAAACATACTGCAAAGATATGGCACTGTTTCACATGGGAAAATGTTGGCTCAGTTTTTAAACTGTTTTTAAACATTTGTTTGCTGGTGAAGGGAATTCTCCCCAAAGTATCAAGAACGTACAACACCCTGACCTCTTCTCTTAAACCCTTGATTGTATGAATTGACCCTAATAAAGAAATCAACTCCTAGGACTGGTATTCAACATTAGATGCAGCCCATGCTGTATTGTATATAAGATGTTGTACATTACACCTCCCTTTCTCTCCCTCTGTCTTTCACACACACTTATTGCTTATCTTTTTATCTACGAAGAATGAATGCGGACACTCAAGTTGGGTTAATTGCATCAAAATTCCTAGGTATATAAACTGAACCACCTTTTGGCCTCCACGATTCCTCCATAGTGCAGCAAACAACTGAAATATTTAAATTTCATTTGCTGGTACAACAAGATAACTCTAGATGAAGAAACACAGTTGAGATATTTTCTTCAGTGATATGAATTCTGCATATTTGTAATTCAGACTATGTAGCTTAATGTAAATTCCTTGTTTTCCCCCCTTTTGGCTCAATGAATATCATTTATTCACTATGAAATCTTTATACTATATGTTCCACGTGGTAAGAATAAATGTACATTAAATCTTGGTAAGATATTTGTGATTACTTTCATGTGGACATGGTCCTTATAAAGAACAGTATAGATTCTTCCTAATGTACTAGTGTTTATTTACCAAGGGTTAAATCAAAGCAAGCTGTTTTGTGATTTGCAAAGAGAGATGCCTTAACTTTGAAAGTAAAAAGCCAGATTAACAATGGCCTAGAAAATGGCATTCATCATCTAAAAATATTTTCATGTGTTAGAAAGTACATGCAAATGGATTATGGTTTGTATTTGCCTCCTGATTAACTGAAAGTTTTACAATACCAAACGACATGTATATTAATATAATACATATTTATATAAATATTAGAGGACAGTACAGAATTATGCAAAGAGTTAAGAAGGGTATTCAGAAAAAATTAAACTAGTTTGATGCGTTTAGGTCGTTGTTTTTTTTATTCTGACATTTTAAAAAAGCAGCAAGCTGGAATTGCATATAGCATTCAGTAGCTTCAATAGATTTAATTAGAGAGAAGTTAATATAATATATAACTCTTTTACTGTTCTCGTGCAGACATGTTGCGATTTTATATTAAATTGCAAGAACAATAGCATATTTCGACCTAAATTGTGCAGCAGATTATTTATTTAATGA
The DNA here is from genome assembly GCF_025860055.1 of Xyrauchen texanus. Classification (NCBI taxonomy): domain Eukaryota; kingdom Metazoa; phylum Chordata; class Actinopteri; order Cypriniformes; family Catostomidae; genus Xyrauchen; species Xyrauchen texanus. The sequence goes on from NC_068292.1 coordinate 31,806,894, forward strand.
TTCCCGACCAAGCATGCCTGCTTATTTACATCAGATCCGGTAATTCATTTGATTACTCTCTCATAAAGGAAAATGACCCCACCATTGAAATATTATTTGGTGGTCTTCATTGCAGAATGAGGCTACTTATATGTGCACAACTTTGCATTCTTTCCTTTGTTTCCTTTCATCCTGCTATTACTTGACACTTTGCTATTTCCCCTCAACTGATTTCTTGCATTGTATGGTTGTGTGATTTTTTGCAGTGGCCGTAATAGTGCTCTTTTTGTCCTAAGTGCTGCGACACTATTCAGACTGTCGTTTGGTGCTACAGGACAGAAAATGTGTCCCTCGTCACTGTCCTTATGTTCTGTCTCACGCCAGCCAATGTTTTTATGTTAAAAGGCTATTTAGAGACTCTCTTTTGCAGGCAGCTAGAGAAAGAATTCACTCTGCGAGCATGTCTTCTGATGGCATTGTCTACTAATGCTTGTGCCAATGGGTTTGTGAATGCTGGATTTTTGCTGTACTTCACTCTGCAGGGGAGTTTTGCCCATACCTGGGCTCTTGGCAATGGAGGTGCGGGGGCCGGTAGATTTTGTCACTATGTCTGGGTACTAACTTATTTTTTGCTCACAGGAGCAATTTTATGCTGCACTTGTGGCTCCACCATTTTGTATGTTTCAGTTCTATGGCTTCCAAACATTATGCCACCCAAATGTTACACAGGACCAGGTTCCTCTTGTGCTGCAAAACAAAGGATACCGTGTGCATGACACGTCATCTCCAACACCTAGCTGGTGCCAGTGGTGAATTCCAATTCTGTATTCCTACATCCAAGATGTTTATTTGGATGTGGGCTTCCTTCGATACTTTCGGTTGAAGCAGGTACCCAACTTCATCTTGGCACTAACTGTTGCTACTCTGGGGTTCATAGCATCTTACACATACAGTCAGGACCATAAATATTGGGACATCGACACAATTCTAATCTTTTTGGCTCTATACACCACCACAATGGATTTGAAATGAAACGAACAAGATGTGCTTTAACTGCAGACTTTCAGCTTTAATTTGAGGGTATTTACATCCAAATCAGGTGAATGGTGTAGGAATTACAACAGTTTGTATATGTGCCTCCCACTCAAATTAAAGCTGAAAATCTGCAGTTAAAGCACATCTTGTTCGTTTCATTTCAAATCCATTGTGGTGGTGTATAGAGCCAAAAAGATTAGAATTGTGTCGATGTCCCAATATTTATGGACCTGACTGTGCATATTGAAAACATCTTGGTTACGTACGTAACCTCGGTGCCCTGAGACAAAGGGAACGAGACATTGCTTTTACATTTACATTTATGCATTTGGCATAAATGTAAATGTATCCAAAGCGACTTACAGAGCATTTATTACAGGGACAATCCCCCCCCCGGAGCAACCTGGACTCAAGGACACAATTGGCTGTGGGGCTCGAACCAGCATCCTTCTGATTACCAGCTTACCAGTTATGTGCTTAGACCACTACACCACCACCCTTTTACTAACGCACATGGGGAGGGCCTTCATACACTACCTATTTGAGGAGAGGTTTCATATGCGTTAGTAAAGGCAAGGTCAAGTGGACTGAAGTCGTAAGGGAACCCCAGATTAGTGTATTTATCTGCTGTTTGGAATATTCAGCATGCATGTCCAGGTAAGACCATTAAAATTGATTTCTTGAGACAAAAATGTTTTCAAATAAGACAAATGTCCTGTACTTACAGATAATTTCATCATGCCATTTTTATTATGTCTTCTCAGGCGTTGACATGGTTTCTTGCTTCCTCCTCACCTGTGCTCTACTGGATAAGTGGCCACATGCTTTTTCAGTATGAACCTCTGCTGTGAGATGAAAAGCATTTCACCCATGACCAAAAACAGCAAAAGGATCACTTAAAAGCTATCTTAAGATGTTTTGCTGGAATTTGTAGAAATAATAGTTATTTTTCTTTTGATGCACTGGCAGACTTGCTCCTTTTACGCACGCTGTATCCTGAGGTACTTCATATCTTATTGGTTTTTAGGTCTGGCTCTGCACTGTAACTTTCTGCCCTGGACTTGATCACCAGACTGAACAAAATTGAAGGACTTGATTCATTATTCGTAACATTCCAACATCCATTTGAATAATGTTTACTCTGCTTGTCAGATATTGTGCTAACTAAATTATTTCATGATCAAAACGTGGTTTCTGGTTTTTCTATGTAAGCAGTGGCGTAGCCAAGGGTAGGCATGTTAAGACCGAGGCCCACCCTGAATATTAGAGATTTTTCTTTGACTTCAATTATATATTCAGGAAATAGTACAAAAAAAAATAATACATCTAAATTCTGATTTCTGAAAGTGTGAAAGAACTGTTTGAATGTGCCACTTTCTGTTGTTAAGGAAAATTAATAATAATAAAATACATTTGGGTGAAAACTTACCCCATACATTTTTATTCAGGCTAACACAAAAGTAATTTCCTGGCTACGCCCTTGTATGTAAGAGGGAAAAAAAGTATAAAAATATATGTATTTGAATATTCTTGTTGGACCTTTCTTGTTTACTGAAGACAGAACTATTATTAAACTATTAATAAATATTGCTGGTGTGTTAAAAACGTATATGGATAAATTAGATTATGCTTCATGCTTAGTGTATGAATTTGGGTAATGTACTGACATATAATGCTGTGAGATCTCCATCTAGTGGATGTAAAATGTAATGAGTAATCTGTTGGTATAAGAGAGGGATAAAAAGCTTGTATGGCAATATATATTTTCTGTCAGTGGCAGTGAAACAATGATAGAGTCAAATTTATCTGAACTTGTTTTATTTAAATAAACGTGTATTTAGAGATGTCAATGTTTTTGTTTTTTCACTGGTACAAGCTCTGCATCAAAAATGTACCATGTTACCACGGTTTCCACCAAAATACCATAGTTATATTAGCAATTTTTACTAGTGTAAAATTTGTATAAATCAATATAGGATCTTTAGCTTTCTAAATCTTTTAATAACAATAGATTCAAAAGTTTCCACAACTTTATTTTGCAACACTAACATTGTATTTTCTTGTAGTTTAATCACTTTACTGTTGCAAGTCAAATTTTACTTTGAAAAATGACAGAGAAGAAAAATCTCTAGAAATTCATCAGTCTGTTGTTATTTTTAAAGAGTTGAAGGCTATTCTGTGCATAATGTCTTAAAAGAAATCAAACTGCATCTAACCTGAATAGAGGGAGAAATAGACGGCCATGATGCACAACAATTAGCAAGCACATCAGAGTTTCAGAAACAAACCCCTCACAGTCCTAAACTGGCAGCTTCAATGACCAGTACATGCCAAACATCAGATTCATCTGCAACAGGGAAGAGAAAACTCTGGGATGTTGGCATTTTAGGCAGGCTTGCAGAGAAAAAGCCATATTTGAAGCTGGAGGCAAATAAGAAGACAAGGAAAAATGTGCAAATGAACTTAAAAGTTTGAGCAGTAAATGATTATATGAGCATAATGGATGAATCAACCTACATTTAAGGTGTTGAGCTGATTTTAGAAAATTCATGATAAGTGCCCTGTAAGCCAATTATATCGTTGGGAAGTGTTGCAAAAAGCATGGGATTATATTTTACCTGAAGATCTAGAATAAACTGACTGCAAGAATGCCTATGGTGTCAGTTGCTGCAGGTGGACGATTCTTTGAAGAATACAGCATTCATCCAGGGACTAAAAAACATTTTTTTCCCCAGTTGGTTCTCAGCAAAAACAGTATTTTTTCATTCCGGTTCCAGTTTTCTGCAGCCTTCTTAGAAAGAAATAAAAGAATGGTTTATAACATTATTTTTAAAATGAGAGTAGGCCTACTCTGGTGGGTGATACACTAGTTTCAGTGTTGCCAGATCTCTCAAGAGAAACGAGCAACATGGTCTGACAAAAAAAGCCAAAATAAGGGACTTGTCTTACCCAAAATATGCTAAATAAGCTATTTGATTTTTGCCCATGTGTGGGAATTATCTGCATAGAAACAAATCATAACAAGCATATATACTACAGGGGGCTAACTACCTTAAGTTAGGATGCTAGTTCACTCAATTACATGGGTTCAATTCCTGGTTCATTAAGTACGTATCTTTGCTGCAGGTTATGGTGTACTTTTAATAGATCTATTGAAAACTATTTTGTAAAACTCAGACACAATTTATTATATTATTTTAAACAAATCTTTTTCAACTGAATCTAACAGCCAGTAATCACAGTATAACCTACAGAATTTTCTGAGAATGGTTGAATTAATGAGAAGAAAATGTCTATAATTTACAGTCTTATTTAAATTGTCAAACAATTTATTTAAAATAAAATATTCAGATTTTGCCAAACAAACAAAATCATAGTTTCTGAAGAACTTTCTCATGCTTTCTCAGAGTATCATTAATCACTGGTCAGTTTGGCCTTTGTACATGCTCTCAGTCTCCATATAAAAACAAAATTGCACTTCTGAAAGATCATCTTATGGCAGTGTCATGGGTAATCATAAATTTACAACACTGTCATACACAGAACCTTTAAAAAGTAAAGGGTATTATTATATCATCAATTTTATAAAATTGACAGATGTTTACTGAGGAATTGAACCCAGGTCTGTTAGTTTGGTCACAAACAATAATTTCCTTAAACTTAATAAATGGAAGTAGAATATACATATTATTGATTAGATAATTTTTTTTATGTGCAAAACATTATTTCTTTACTCATTGACAATTCACACTGAATGAATCTGCTGAAAAGGCAAGTAAAATGAATGACATGCATCCGCACATCCCCAGTTAACATGATCCCCATTTGATACATAACACCTGTTTGGCAGCATTAAATCTGTATTAATGCATCAAATCCAGGGTTGGGGATTAATGGAATACATGTAACGGGATTACATATTTAAAATACAAAATACAAGTAACTTTATTCTAGAACAGTTACAATTTAAATAGTTGGTAATTAGAATACAGTTACATTCAAAAAGTATTTTGATTACTGAAGGGATTACTTTGCATTTTATTGTCATTTGTTTTAATATTTAGTCCTTTCAGATGGAATGATGCGATCCAAAGTGCTTTTGAACAGCGGTGAAACACTTTCTTATGATTTCTCACAGTCATACGAGCAGACAGAGAAGTAAGTTTGAAGTAAGTTTGGAGCACAAGAAATATAAATAACCCTTGTGTAAATTGTCAGCTTTATGCTAAGCTAAAATGCTATTTCTAGCCATTTTACATGCATGTTACCAGGCACGATCATAATTGTTTATCAAGAAAATTCACATTGGAATTCACATAATTTATTTTTTCTAGTAAGACCTTTGATAAAAGAGTAAAAATTGTATTCTTGATAATAATTTTTGTATTGTGTACCTGTAGAAATATCTAAAAATCTTTAAAACAAGATGAATTTGATTGATCTTGTTTTAGAAACAACACTGCATAAGATATTTGTGTTTTTCACATAATGTATTTTTAACTTACTGTACAGTACTGGCAGAGTTTTTATAGTCAAAACTAGTGAATCTACCAGTGCTGAAGAAGTAATCCAACGTAGAATATGTTACTGACCTTGAGTAATCTAACAGAATATGTTACAAATTACATTTTACAGCATGTATTCTGTAATCTGTAGTGGAATCCATTTCAAAAGTAACCCTCCCAACCCTGATCATATCTAACAACAATTTAGCGAAGACTTGGAAACAACTGAGAAATGAACCTCTGACTTCTGACATATATAAGCATGTCTTTAGCATGTTACGGAAGGTTATATACATCCGTGCAATTAGGCCAAGACATTTGTGATGCTGTCGTTTCCTTCAGGATCAAAGCACGTGCTTATGTTCTACTAAAAAGAGGGAAGCCTGTTTTTTTTTTTTTTCAAGCAACACTTGGATGGAAAAATTACTAAAACCTTTTGGTCTTTAGTTTCATGAACAAACAAAAAACAGGAATCAATGGTGTAGTAGCGTCTGAAGAGGTGGGTGGGCATACTGTGAATGTATATACCCCGCCCCTTACAGAAACGGAAAATATTATTGGTTAGCAAATATCCAATCGCGTCTAAAATGAACGTTCTGATTGGTGAATAATTTTAGTCGGACTGCCTGTCTTGCCTGTGTCATCAGTTGCGCTCCTGCAGCTCTGTTAATCTATTATTGGTCAAATGTGATGACGCACCTCTTTCAACTCATTGGTCGTTTCTCTTAAGGTAATCCTGTGATAGGGAAGTTAAGTGATTGCCCAGAGGTAAATATTGATGTGCCTTAACGGTCGTTGAACTGGGCACTTTTCAGCTCAAAACAACATGACCTAAACACATTTTCGATACTCGACGGATCAAATACGGCGGGACAAATAAAAACCTACAGCAGACCGACCGTTGGGAAGCGCGTGACGTGGAGTATCGTTTGAATGCCGGTCAAGCAACGCGAGAGGAGACACGTCGCCTGAGTTTATTGTTCAACTATGTGATGATGGTTAAGCACGAGATGAAGAATGTCGTTTAAATGATGGATGGACAGCGCGAGGACCTAAATGTCGTCTGAAGCAGTGCGAGATGAGTTGACTGTCTATTCAACAAGTGAACGTTATTAGCTTAGCTTTCTGAGTTGACGGTGTCATTTTGGACGTCTCCTGTTGTTATAAAGCTCGAAAACAACAGCAGGCCATGACAATATAATAACATCGTCAGTATAATAATTATTTGGGATATTTTTTGGGGGGAAACTGATGTATTGAGAAACATGCATCGTTGTATTTTAACTTTTGTGAACTGATGTGTTGCCATTTACCATCCGTGGTACAAGTAATTTTGGGACATTACGTTTGACAACGTCTTGTAGGAATGTCGGAACATTTTTTTTAGGAAAAGTATTTAGTCTCATCTGTGATAAAACCAAATTAAGGCTTGGTTTGTAACACTTGAACCAAACCTGTTTGTGAGGTTACATTTCTGCTCAGATCAGGAGCTGCAGTCTGTGGATAAACAGGATAGTGTGTCTGTTCTCTCCTTCCTCTGTTCTCTACATTTCCTTAAAATGAAAAACTGTGAGTATCAACAAATAGACCCCCGAGCACTCGGAACATCCAACACTCCGATCTCCACCCTGCCCTTTGGGAGGAAAAGCTCCCAACGCCTCAGGAGGAAATGGGAAGTTTTCCCTGGTAAAAATCGCTTCTACTGTGATGGACGTGTTATGTTGGCCAGGCAGTGGGGTGTGCTCCCGCTGACCATCAGCCTTATTTTCATCACCAGTGGCTTATTTTTTAAATTTGAGTAAGTTGAATGCATGTTCTGCATCGTTATTATCATTATGCAAGCTTGTTCTGACAATTAGAAATGCTAACTGTAATTTTCTGAAGTATTGGCTTTTTATGCCTGTCCTTAACTTTTGTGTGGTTGACAACAGTTGCCCCTTTCTGGTGGACCACCTCACCGTCTTCATTCCAGTGATTGCTGGGGTGTTATTTGTATTTGTGGTCATCAGCCTCCTCCAGACCAGTTTTACAGACCCAGGGATTTTACCAAGGGCTTTGGCAGATGAGGCTGCAGACATTGAGCGGCAAATTGGTCAGTCTCAGATTGTTTTTCTTTTATTAAATTTTTGCACATCTTTTTTTTTTTACATTTTTTCTTTTTATTGATTTGTAGATTTTATGACATTTTTCTCCATAGATAAGTCAAGATCCTCAACATACCGTCCACCTCCTCGCACTAAAGAGATCCTTATAAATGACCAGGTGGTCAAACTCAAGTACTGTTTCACCTGCAAGATGTTCCGTCCACCTCGGACATCCCACTGCAGCCTGTGTGACAACTGTGTGGGTAAGATGGCATCTCCGTATTTCCTATTTTAAAAGCTCCAAAAATATCTTGTTGCTATGATTATGAATATGTATTACTTTAAGGCTAAAAGCAAATCACTTTCTTGTAATGTCCTTACATGATGATGCACAAGCACTTCCTGTGTGGGATGCAGTTTCTGAGAATTTGTTGTCTGTTCGCCTTACAGAAAGGTTTGATCACCACTGTCCTTGGGTTGGGAACTGTGTTGGGAAACGCAACTATCGCTTTTTTTACACATTCATTGTGTCACTGTCCTTTCTGACCTCCTTCATCTTTGGCTGTGTGATCAGTCACCTCACTTTACGTAAGTTTGTTCTTTCACAGCACCTTCAGAACCACAGTTCTACAGTTATTTTTCCTTTAACTGTTAGAAGAGGCCCTTCAAACTTAGTCTAACCTTCACACCGCTTTATCATAAAAACACACACAACCCACCACAGTTTTTGAATATACTAATATGAATATAACTAACGGTTGAGGAAGCTTTAAGGAATAGTTTACCTAAAATTTACAATTCTGTTATTATTGTCATTCCAAATCTGTTTGACATTTTCTTAGAACCAATTTCTTTTTTTTTTGAAGAATATGCAGACCATTTCTTTTTTCATATATTAAAAATGAATGAGGGCTGTAAAATTACAAAATACCAAAAAAGCACCATACAAATATCATAAAGTGGTTAATATTACTTTAGCACTATATTTCAAGTCAAGTTGTTGTAGGTGCATCCCAAACTGCACACTTCTGCACTATTCTACATCATTTTGTATCATGTAGTATGATAACTGAGAATGCAACAAAAATAAGTGTTTTATGAGTACTCAAATTATGCACTTCTTAAACCATCAAACCGTAGTGTGGAATGTTGGATACTTCACGCACTCAGAGTTCATGGCTTGCCGTACATAGCGGAGTTACGTGGCTGCGTTGCTGGTCTGACAAAACAAATGTAAATAAAGCGGAATGTAGCAACTAGTGAAACCACTGAAGACGGCACCTTATAAATCTAAGTTATGCTTTACCATCACCTTACGCTGTGTGACTATGTATATTGTTTGAGATACAAGTGTAGTACAGAGGTTGGCAAATGCCCTAAAGCTAGCGGCAACTCATTGCATGTGTTTGAAACGTCACTACTGTCAGCTGTAAAACAGCAAATGCTTCCATGTAGTAAAAAAACATTGTGTTCCATTTGGGAGGATACTACACTTTTAACATTCATACATTACGTGGCTGACTGCAAAGTTTATCTTGTAAGTGCATAGTGCGTCATTTGGGACACAGTTTGTGTTTCATGAAAGATAAAGATGCGGTTTAAAACAACAAAAAATTTAGTAAATGATGTCAGAATTTCATTTTTGGGTGAACTAATCCTTGAAACTGAAACCCTTCAATAAAAATGTGCTTTTGTTCAGAACTTAGAAACCTTTAAATATACTGACTTAATCTTTTTAATTATCATAATTTAATAGTTTGAAATTACAAATTATATTATAATGATCTAAATGTTGTTGTCTTTTTGTAAAGAAATAAATGTTGACAAGATTGTCCACTGATTTGGTTGTTATTTTAACAGGATCGCAAGGCATGAATAGTATCATCAAGGCAATACAGGAGACCCCAGCCAGATATCCTTTTTACTGTGTTTATGCCCTTTTCTCCCTCCCTGACATGCTTGTTTTTGAACCACCCATGGAAACACACAATAGACAAGCTGACAGAATTCACTATCTGTTTACAAGCTCGTTGTTGTAGGTTCCACCTTTTCCTAATCCCATTCATCCCTAATCGGCTCAAGCACTCCACCACGCCCTGATTTCCTATCAACAAGGCAACAGTTGCCTCGAGTTACAGATTTCAGAACAGCAGTATGCTGGTTTGTAGCCTTCTGAAGTTTGTGATTTGAGGTCATTGGTTACAGCCACAACCTGTCAAGGTGTGTGTGTGGGTGTGTGTGGGTGGGTGTGGGTGGGTGTGGGTGTGGGTGTGTGTGGGTGTGGGTGTGTGTGGGTGTGGGTGTGTGTGGGTGTGGGTGTGGGTGTGGGTGGGTGTGGGTGGGTGTGGGGGTGGTTAATGAATCTGGCTGGCTAAACACCAAAGGATACTATTGTGGTGGGCAGAATGGCTATACAAGTAAATGGGACAAATATTTACATGGTACTTATCTAATTGCTATTTTACTACTGTTTTTATTTAAATTCAACACACATTTTCATTTGCACCCTTAACCCATCCTGCACTATTGTTGAGCTGGTCATATGCTGCCTCTCCATCTGGTCGATTCTGGGTCTGTCAGGTTTCCATACTTACCTGGTGGCCACCAACCTCACAACCAATGAAGATGTAAATATCACTATGAATGTTGATTTGATCAATTGTGTAAAATTATATGTTAGCTAAAATATTTAAATGAAAATGTTCACTTTATCATACAATATTGTATGCAAAGTTGCAAACACACTTTAAAAAAAAAATTTTTTCATCCAATTATTATTGCAGATCAAAGGCTCTTGGTCCAGTAAGAGAGGGGAAGAATCAGGGAATCCTTACAGCTATAACAACATTTTTACAAACTGCTGTGTGGTGCTTTGTGGGCCGATACCACCCAGGTCATTACTGAATGCACAGGCAAACATGATGGCATATAGTCCTGCTATATCCTAGCCATCTGAAATTCAGTTCAGTGTGTGACTGTTGTGTATTAGGAATGTCAAGGTATCTCACTTATCTTGTTACTTTTTTGTTTTGCAGCTTGATTGATAGAAGAGGCTTTTTGCTTCCTGATGACACACCTCAAACAGTCACCTCTGAGACTGAGCTCCCTTTTTTCATGGCCAAGAATGACACACATATGGTAAGAGCACCTCCTAATGGACTGTTGGCTTTTGAAAAATATTGGTTGCATTACATTATAGTGATAAAACAAAATACAAAGTTTAGTTATTATTATATACAAAGTAAATGATTAAAAATCATGCTAATATTAAAGGAGTATTCTGGGTTCAAGACGAGTTAAGCTCAATCAACAGCATTTGTGTCATCATCTTGAATACCACAAAAATTATTTGGACTTGCTCCTCCTTTGCTTTAAAAAAAATGTCTCTTGAACGTTAAAATACTCACTGTTTCAAAGGTATAGCTACAAGATGTACTGTATAAACAGTATGCGTGTAAACATGATATTAGTGTGATAAAATCACTTACTAACCTTTTCTGGGTTATAGCCAATTTTATAACTTTGATGCCATGATGATGTAATGTCAACAAATCCTAAAACCCTTTACAGCTCAAATAATACATACGTTTTAACAGAAAAGTTAATGTAAGTGCTTTAAAAAAATTATAAGCTTCACATTTCTGCCTTAAACCCTCCACAAATGGTCCCCATTCACTTCCATTGTAAGTGCCTCACTGAAACCAAAGTCATGATTGTGCAGCTCCTATCTACTTGAGTGGAGGATCACCCGAAATCTTAAAAACTGCTTACCAAACTTGCATTTAAACAAAATAATAAAAAATTAGTTGTAAAATCTAATGCACCGGTATCATAAATTGTGATTCTTTACCTCAGATCAAGCTGAAAAATGAAATTTTACCAGCTTATTTTGCTAATGCACGTTCTCGAGTTGATTGACGGGCTATGTCTGTATCTAAAAGGTGATTGGCTCTTTTACCTTTTAAGGCAGGACTTCCTTTCTACATCTGTTGACCGTTGGGAGCTTAGAGCTCCTTGATTGGGCGTTCCAATTTCTCCCATTCATTTTAATAGAAGTGGCCTAGTCTCTGCTGAAACCCACATTTTTGCTATTTTTTTTTTAAAGAAAAGGAGGTACAAGTCGAAATGAATTTTTGTGGTAATCAACATAATGCCGCAAATGCTGTTGATTGAGCTTAACTTGTATTGAACCCGGAATATTCCTTTCAGAGATAAACCAAACTGAACCAAAAAAAGCTTCCAGAGCCTTTTTTCACCAAATGTGTTGTTGCACTTTTCTATACTTTTCAATGTCCTATTAGTAGAGCACCAGTGCTGAAAGACCAAATATCCCCTGCTCAAGTCAATATGTTGACCTGATCTAAACTACTGGTACATACTGTCATTTTTTTGTAGTTAAATGACTTATTGTTTTAAATAATAATTTATTAATCAGATTTTTTTAGAGGGGCCCGAATCTCTCTCTTTTTTTCCTTTTATACATTTTACACAGTTTTAGCCTGCCATATTGTGTGTTATGGGGTTAAATAATTGTCATTATTTTTCCTTAGTCTGATATTTGGGGTTATTTATTTTCTTATTTGCTCATAATAATTTTAAAGATGTTTTCGCTATTCATGTTACAATATTCTTAAATGACTCAAATGAAACTAAGGTTACACAAAAGATATTTAGGAACATCTTTACCTCTTCTTTTGAAGATTATGAAGTCAAGATGAGTAGCATTTTAATTGAAAGTATAATTTTTGTTGGAATTGTGAGAATGTTTGTGAAGTCCACCAATCTTAATTCAAATCTCATTAGTTTAATTTGTTTTATTGCTACTTTTATTTTAACCTGTATCAAGCCCTAAACTTTTGAGATATAAACCTCATACAGGAGAACTGTCAAGAATTTGCTCTCTCCTGCACTTCCTGAAGGCTTCAGCAGCTCTGTGAAGTTTGATGGTAAGGGTGTGTCATAAAGTTGCTTGCATGCCATTTTTTATGTCCCTCTCATGGCTCCTTGGTCTTCATTCTGCTTTTTATTGAAACTGTCTGCTTGGCTTCCATATCTTTGCTTTGAAATCATTACCATGAGAATCATATCTGTCATGAGAGAAGAAAATTCTTTATATTCTCTGTTCCTTTGCTCCTTGTGAGTTGAATGTCTAAGCTGACATCTGTTTTAACTCCATCTTGTAATGGTCATATGTTAATATATTGGCGTTCTGCAGTTGTTCTGTTTTTCCTACATTATGTCATGGTTTCCTAATTGCTGTCTCAATATGACTCATCCATGCTTCTCTCATTTTCATCCACTCTCCGGGGATTGTGTTGACCGAGGTCATGTGCTTTGTAGATGAAGCTCACCCCTGTGTTGACTTCAAGCACATGTGTTCATTTCCTCCTGTCATGCTGGATCCCTCATCCTGATGTGAAAGGTGTTTTTTCATCCTTGCAGCCCCTGGAGAGCCATACACCACGTGCTGCATCAGCATATCATTAAACCATTAAATAATATGCTTAACATACCATGTGGCACTACATTTTCATCTCTTTTTTTTTGTTCCCCTCTGTTCTTAGTATTGAACTAACCTGCCTCTATGGTGAAGCGCATCTTTAATGTTTCATGTTTATTCTAAACTGACCAGCTTCTCATGCTGTGTATATGTATTGTTTTGGTGTATAAAATCAACTGGCACTTTAATGGTGGCTGTAGTCTTATGATTAGTGGCTTTGCTGCTTTCTCTTAAAAATTGTTTGTTGCCATTCTTTTCACAGTGTGCTCAGGCCACAAAGGAGTTTTTAGAAACTGTGGTGCACTCCTCTAAGATCCAGAGCACCTGTGCTCCAGTCACACCCAAAACCACCCTGGCGATCCAAGAGAGTCTGCTCCGCACCGTCTCCATCACTGTCTCTCCCCCCAGCAGGTCTACCTCTACCGGCTGCTCAGGCCGCCAGGCCCGACGCCCCATAGATATGCCCTGCCCCCAGAGAGGGAGCAAACAGGCTGTTCTCCATACCCATAAACCCTTGTTGCATCTACGCAGCCCCCCGTGCTCCTTCAGTCACAGTCCGCTCATTCTTAGTGATGCTCCCGACATAGGCTTTATCCCACTGCATTGAGTGCAGTGTCACTGCCACCAGCAGCATTGTGCAAATATTCTCTTCTGTGTCACTCACCACTCTGAAAACTATTATGAATAAAACTCAGGATCTTCTCAGGAATATGCCATAATTCAACAAACGAGAATACATCTGCTTTGAACGTAAGTCAAAATGGTATATTTTTGCATTGCAGAGAAGTGTCAAGATTTGTTTCCTTAAATATCAGCCTACACTTGGAGGGAAACAAAATACATCTTTCCAAAAGATGGCTTTTTTTTTTTGGTCCTTTTGCACAAGAATGAAACCTTGAGCTATTTTTCAGGCTTTTTGAATTTTAGACCTAAAGCAATAGTTATATGATTTGAAAGGTCATTTTGGTCTGAGAAAGCCTTCAGAGTTACCTGACTCTTTTGTTTATTTTTGTGATTTTGAAGACCTCTTGCGATTTTTAAACAGTTTGTCAAAAGTATTCACATCTACAGGGAAGTAGATAGAATGTCGCTGTGGACTGCTCTGATCTGAGTGTTAAAGGAATAGTTCACCCGAAATTGATAATTCACTCATTTACTCACCTTTATGCTGTCTCAAACTCATCATTTTCTTTCTTCTGTGGAACACAATCCATAACCAATACGAATCGAGTGGTTTAATCCATGTCTTCTGAAGCGATACAATTGTTTTTGGTGAGAAACAGACCAACAATTTTTCACTATAAATCTTGACATCTGCAGTCTTCTAGGTGCGATCATGATTTGAAGCTTGATTGCATTGAAAGCTTTGGACCTCATTGACTTGCATTGGCTGATTTTGAATTGTGAATTTCTACAATGGTATTTGTAACTAAAAACTTGATTTTGAATGATGCTGCATCCACTCCATTATGTGTCACTGTAAATCCAAGATTAAACGATCAAAAAGTTACTGAGTTTACCTTTAAAAACAATTGTTTTCCGCAGAAGAAAAAGTCATGCAAGTTTGAGATTGCATAAGGGGCAGTAAATAATGAGAGAAATATAATTTCTGGGTGAAGTATTATTGTATGTCTGTTACACAATGTTACTGTTGGTCAGGATTAATTATCTGTACTCACTAGCACTTGCAGTGAATTAACATATTTCTGTTTGTTTTGTGTCGTTTTAGTATTCCTTACTTTTCATTGGTGAGTTAGGATTTATTATTATTAATAAAGTGTTGTTTTTAAGCTTGAGAGAAAAGCTGTTGTAACTAAAACCTTTTTGCCTTGAGATTTATGTTGAATCAGTTATTTCATAATTGTGAGAGTCATTTAATTGTTATTAAATGAGAGTCTGGCACTGTAATTAAGTTGACTGTATAAGTTCCAGAGATGTCTTGCACATTTATATGAGAACTAGACCCTATTGAAGTTTATCACTGCCAGTGTTGGAAGGAAAGTAAAATAATGTATTACTTCTCTTGTGTTTTTGTCCTTTTTTCACCATAAGACTGTTTAATTAGGAGCAAGTGAAAGTCTATAAAATAATAAATGTCCTTTTCACTTACGGGCATGTGATTTACATGTGTAGATTTTTGTATTTGTTTAGATTCTTTGTGTGATTGAGCATGGTGCCATGAGCTGCTACATGCCAGATTGTGCAAATGCATTTAAACCGTAGATGGCACAATTTTCAACCTTTTGTTGTTCCATTCAGTAAGAGGATGTTGTTTGTCTTGGAACCATTATTCATTGCTTGATTGATTCATGCATTTTGCTTTCATTGTGCATAAGCCATTTAGGACATTTCAGACTTGGTTCCCTTTTATGCATATTGCAAAATCTGATGTAGTTATTACTTATTCCATATTTCAGTTTTTGTATTTTGTTTTTATTTTTAATTAACCACAGTTTCCTCAAACTAACTTTTATTAGAAAAAGATTTTGCCTCTGCCAGAGCTCTAAAACTAATATCTTGGCAGTCAGGTTCAGATACGAGACATGTGCATCTTGCTACATATTTAATCAGCACAGATCTAAGCATAAACATGATTCACCACTAACATTAATGGCCAAACATTGCTCAGTGATATTATACTTGCCAGAACCTGAAAAACTGTTGCAACCAATTCATTTAGCAAGAAATTGCTTTTAGCCAGGCATTTATTTGCTGAATATTTTGCATTATTTTCCTGTAAGAGTGCCAAGAGGGAAATTCTGTTAATTGAAAGTATCAAAGTATCACACCTTATTAAAACACATGGAGAATATTAAATGGGAATGTGTAAGTTGATGGTATTTCCTCAAAGTCACAGCAACCGCATTGAATCAATCGCAGATCTAAGAATGTGCTACCTTCTCCTGTGCAAAATCAGAGTGGGAGAAAATACCCATGTGGTTACCCATTACTACTTGTGCAGAGAGCAGCATAATAGGTTGAGCTTCTGTTACTCTTTGTATTTTTTCTTTGCAATTTCATTCAGTTCATTTTGTGCTGTAACTAAAGAGGGTGCAAAAGACAGAATTTTTTCAATCAACTGGCTACACTAATGATTGTGGGACAAAGGTAAGGCAGGGTGCAGAGGTTAATGCAGATTTGATAATGGCTTCAGCACAGTGCCTCACAAATAGCCCTTCACTTGTAATTGTATCAGTAGTCCGGCAGGTAAAGGAATAGACAAAGCTGGCTAATAGACAGCAGGTTGCATTCACCTACAACTGTTGTTTGCATTCTCATGTTGTAGTGGTTATTGAAAATGGGTATCGTGTGCCAAACTCAGGGACACTTTGTTTTAACAAACCAACAAATTCATTATTTTAAGGATTGCAGAGTTACTGTAGCTTCTCTTTAAGTTCTATAGGGCCACCCACACACCATGCACTATACATGCCCCTGTGATGCACTGTCCAAGGGTGAAGGTTTTAGCCTTGTTTTAAGTCAAATAAGACACTGAGGTTTTGACTCCAATGTTAGCTTTTGAGTCTCTCCTGATACGAACAAACATCTGTTATAATACATTAGAAATCTGTCCATATACAGCATTATTCCTGTTGAAAACCTAATTAAATACAGGAAAAACTAGATGATGTTTGTCAGGAAATGAGATCAAAAATGTAATTAATGAAATGTTTAGAACATTAAAGATTTCAAACTATTTTCTGTGATCAAGTCAGTGTGTGTATGGTCTCTCTCTGTTCCGTGGACCTTGAGTCACTGAATCTTTTCGAATGGACTTTAAGTCATTAACCATGGTGTTACTGTGAATGTGGTAAATGATAAGAACTGTGGGATTTTATTGAAATGAGTACAATAAAGGTTATGGCAATAATGCAAAACAGATAACACCTTTTAGACACATCAAAGTGTTTCAAGATTTATTTTACAGCACTTGAAAGTGTTCTCAGTACAGACCTGAACACATGCCGTAGTCTTCAGACCGTATCAGAGTCCTGTAATCACATGGATCTTACTGATGTTTTTCTCCATATCTAATAGGCTCAGTGGTTAATTTAGCTGATACCAAACTCGTCTGTGCTTTGTTTTACTGCATGAAAAGTGTAAATAAACCTTATTCTTCAGCTGTGGTCTCTTGATTTTTTTTCTTCAGTATAGTCATAGACAAAATGAAATGCTGCATTAGGCCATGTTAGAATCCAAGTATAGTGACACGTTTAACAAGTACCTTTTGATGTCCAAAACAATCTGCATAACATCATAAAACAAAATCCCCATAAAATAACAGATGAAAGGTCAGCTCCAACAAACACTAATGCACTGTATATGGAAATTAGTACACCAAGGTGCAAAATGGCATCTTTGTTTGGATTCATTTGGTAATCTCTCTCTTAATTTTAAGACCTATTTGAAACAATCTTTTGACAGCAAATCTGTATAAAATGACTAATAAAAACATTTGAATGAAGTCAGAGAGACTACACAATAGTAGGTTATATAACAGACATGTGACCGCTACTCATTAAATCAGTAATAATGGGTGCAATAACAATAAAGAAAGGCCTGATATGTATATAGTCATAAACTCATTTTTGTTCAGCTGCTAGCTAATAGCAGAGTCATGCTAACTTCCAGTAACAGGTCTGTTGATTCCATATGTGTACTATGTGAACAAAAGTCTATTTTACAAAATGAACAAACAACCACCCACCCATCCTGCATACATGCACTCTCACACACATATGCTCTTGCACTCCACCAAGCAAACAGTGTGTAGCTCTTTGTTGTTGTTTTATTTATTTATTCCAAACTGATGTTGATATGGCTGGAGAGATGCTTATAAATTAACTTAAATAGTGTGCCTAACAGGATTCATAAACTGACATCATGGCATAGTAAACAGATCTTATAATGAAGCCTTTCTGATTTTATATATTTTACAATTATTTGTATTATTATTATTTGGCTGTGTGTAATTGGTTGAATAGGTAAGTATTGGCAATAAATTAATATGCTATGACTTCTGCCATTTTCAGTTCACCAACCCTAAACCGTGGCACAAAAGGTGAAGGCTCATGATTTTAGGAATAAAACTATGAAGACTTTTATTTATTCAAGCCATGGTGGATGAACATTTCAGGAATAGTTAGCCAAGGCTAATCTAACTGATCTCTTACAGATTCACAAACCATACAAATAGCCAGGCAACTTTTGTAGATCAGCATGTTTTTTCTTGGATCTGTCATCACTTTACTTGGGAGAATATGTGGGTACTAAAGATGGAACTGAGTTCTTCAAATCATAGTGTCTCACTGTTTTCATTGGAAGGCAATGGGTTGTCATTATGGAGCATATTTTTTCTTTACAGGTGCACTAAGATGGATGTGCTCTCTGATGTATTATTAAAGAAGAAAACTGTGTCTGAACATCTTGAGTAGTTTAAGAAATACAAATTGGAAGTAGAACATTTTTGGAAGTATTTAAAGGGATAGTAGATATCTTTGCTGAGTAGGTCCTTAAAATGCAAGTAAATGGAGATTTTCTTTTTAAGCTCCTTAAATCACAGACAGTCAGCATAAACATCATCGATATGACTCCAGTGTGAAATGAATGTCTTCTAAAGCGATATGATCACATTTGGTGTGAAAAAGTTCAATATATAAATACTTTTTAACAATAAACCATTGCTTCTGTTAGGTTTCATTAGAGGGTGGAGACAAGAGCATTCTCTCGTGTTATATATTCACGTTGCCATGATACAGAGGTAATCTTACATTCTCCACTCAGTTGAGACATCCAGGATGAGCACACAAATTTGAAACAAGTTTGAATCAAAGAGGTACTTGACACTAGCATTGAGCGGTGTGTTGAAATGCTGACTCAAGTCATGAGAAAGCATCTTGATGCCCAGAATTCAGTAGTAAGGGTGCACAGGTTTTTAGCAGTATACCTGTAAACAAAACTTTATTTATAGGTATACTGTTAAAACCTGTGCACAGTTTTGTTTACAAGGCACCAGGTTGCTGCAATGAATGCCTCTGAAGAATACCTATCAAAGTCTCTCTAGCATGTCAGTCCACTGGTGTCCATCTTTGGAACAATCCTCGGAGACTATTTCCAATCTTGCCAGTGCAGCTCCTATCTACTTGAATGAGATTTACTCACACTCATGCCATCCCAGATGTGTATGACTTTCTTTCTTCTGCAGAACACAATGATGATTTTAGAAGAATATTTCAGCTCTGAAGGTCCATACAATGCAAGTGAGTGGGTGCCAAAATGTTGACGCTCCATTAAGCACATTAAGGCATGTATTAATCATAAAATTAATACATACGACTCCGTTGTTTTAATCCATTTCTTCAGAAGTGATATGATAGGTGTGGGTGAGAAACAGATCAATATTTAAGTCCTTTTTTGCTAGAAATTGCTCGAAATTCTTCTATAAAAACGTAAATATTGATCTATTTCTCACCCACATCTATCATATCACTTTCTGATTTAACCACTGGCATCTTCTGGATTACTTTTATGCTGATTTATGTGATTTTTGGAGCTTCAATATTTTGGCATCCATTCACTTGCATTCTATGGACCAAAAGAAATTATTCTAAAAATCTTCATTTGAGTTCAGCAGATGAAAGAATGTTATACACATTTAGGATGGCATAAGGGTGAGTAAATGATGAGAGCATTTTCATTTTTGGGTGAACTATTCCTTCAACTGTTGCCTGCATGATGATGATGTTTTGAAATACTGCACATCTGTGATGCAGAATTCCAGTGTGGCAGATGATTCTGGAAGCTTGTCAAAACTGCAGGGGTTGTTGGGTTTATGATAAAGAACTGTGTTTCTGCATGCAAATTTAGGCACCTGGGATTTGCATGCATTTGATGAAAGCTGAAATAGGCATGGTGATATCTTTATGACCATAGTCTCAGCTTCTCTGCTGATGACCATGATTTTAGTACTTCAGAATTTTTAGACCTGTGGTGTGCCTTGACATGAATAGTCTAGAAGGAGTTGCTTTCAATTTGGGGCACATCCTGATCTCTTCACAGTGGAGTATATCACATTTTGGGTCTTTGGCCATGTACCACTCAGCTTCCATTTTTAGATGCAATTTTTGGTTTAACAAAACATTTTAATTTCAGAGGTAAAAATCACCCAATTTTGATAAATGTAGTTTTTGAACAGGGTGAACTTGCTGACATTAAAGTCTATGTGTGCAATGGAGGTGACAGCTGGCAGAGATTTGCATGCTAGAGAATTCCTCTGGTGGTGAGGGGGGGAAATTCTGGCCCTTAGTATTTATTATTGCTTCTCCTGTTTCACTTCTGCTGGTGATAGGCGGGCCGATGTGGACTTAGCAGGAATATATGAGAACAGATGAGGGGTTGTTGCATAACTTCCTTCTGATATGGTTCCTTTTTAAGGCTGGGGTTCTCTGGTATGTTCCATTTGAAGGAGGAATAACCTAAATGTACTACGGGGTTCTCATCTCTCTGTTTTATGTGACAGATTAATAATGCATTGATTAGACAATACAAAAAGTGGCTTAAGAACTCAATATATTGTGGTTTGTTTTTATTCGTACATCATTGAACAACCTACAGTTTACAGCAATCTGTTTTGCATTGTGTCCAGTTCTTAAAAGCGTTTTTGCATTCCGTCTGTGCTATTTTTAATTGTCACTCTATGTACATGTGCTGTCTTTTGGACGCATTTGGAGCATTTCACTGGTATTTAGCCTCATAAACGCAGCATTTTTAGGTTGTTTTGTCAAAGTAGAAACTTCTGTATTCTGTTGTGCTTCCTCCTAAGTGAGCAGTTCTCAGTGCTTGTGAGATTTGTGGAGGCGTGCTGCCACCATTTGACGTAGTTCATATAAACAGATGTACTTCATGCTTGAAATTATTGTATGTAGGAAAATCCTTACTTTTATTGCGGAATTTATGCACGACACATCATGATTAATTGCGTTATTTTGTTTAACGTGTTATTTTTTTTTTATATAATTGATTATATTTAATTAATGCATTTTAATCGACAGCACAATTATGCCCCAATGGAACATCCCAGAGAACCCCAGCTTTAAAAAGTAACCATATCAGAATTATGCAACAATGAACAATACTTTTACAGCATTTATTAATCTTGATTAATGTTAATTTCAACAAAAACGAATATATTTTTTTAAATCAAAAGCTGTTGACAGTCAATTAAATATGAACTAACAAAAACGATTGTATTTTTATTAACTAACATTAATCATAGATTAATAAATGCTGTAAAAAATACACTGATTTGTAATTTTCTGTAGGTTCATCCTCGCGTTCTCTGCATTCAGTGTACTTTATGTATATTATATAAAGGCCTTTGTAAATATGACTTGTTTTGAAAAAGAAAAGGTGATTTTAAATCCTTAAGAATGACTATTGTCTGTTACAGTAACTTTTTTTGTCTGTGCATATCCACCCACACATTTATTTTCTCCTACGACATAGAAATGTAGATGTGCTTGCGTAACAAGAGGCCTGGCAGTACATTTTACCCAAGAGTAACTGTTGCAAGGTAGGGAGCAGCCTTAATAATCCTTAATGAAGCCAGAACTAGCTACATCTTAGTTAACTAAATAAATGCAGGTGGCACACCTTGTTGTCCATGAAGTAAGTCGAGAACAAACACTATGAAATAAGATATTATTCACACAGAGAGGCCACTTTAAGAGCTGAGTGTTCCATGATCCACAGTTTTGTGGATCATGACCAGATAGACATGAAACTTGTCTCTTCATACTAAAAGATACTTATGCAGTGAAGGGCTGTGAACATAGAATATGGTAAACCGGACAATGTGCTAGTTGTCTCACATTTTAATCCAGTAAACATTTCTCAGGGTTGGCCATTGAGTGTTTTCGCCAAAATGCTGTCACACTACAAAGGGGTAAGTTGGTGCAGTGGAACCTGCCATTAAAACTGTTACAGGTTTTTCACCATTATTTACACAATAAAACTATTTAATAAATAGCAAAAAATGTAAAGGTAACATACAAAAATACCAAATCTTTGTTTTGGCCAGCGAAAATTGTAATGAATAATTTGCCATTTTAATTTAAAGCATTTAAAACACAGGTGACATCTTGCCCCAGACTGACATTTGTACAAAATATCCTTATCTTGAGAGCCTAGTGCAACCTTTTGGTTAAAATCTACCTTTGTTTTATATTTTACACTTGCCTTAATACTTGCAAGTGTGGTTTTAAAAGGATACAATTTAAGGGGGTTTTGAATGTGATGTTTCAATCTAACATACAATACATATGCTTGAGAAAACGCAAATTTGTATAATTGGACTTTTGGCTCAAAAACGTATTGTTACTGCGATATAGCCCTTGTGAAAACATCCTGTCTACTGCCTGGTCTGATCAGAATAAGTGTAAAAATATGCAACGAAAGCAAGAATTTGCAGCTGTCATGTTGCCACTGTGACCACATGACAAGATACAACTGTAAAAATCAGGTTGTGTTTTCTTCTTAGAGCATTTGGTAATGGCGAAGTCCCTCAGTTAGTGAGAATCTGTTTGTACATCACAGATACTTCTGAGCTTGCATAACACAATTCCAGAAGTTGAGCAGCCTCCTAGGACCTCCAGATAAGAACTTGAGGATCTTATCAAACTTTGACTGGACTTAAATTCTATTCTATATTAGTGGTAATATTCTAATATTATACCACTGTAGTTCATTTTCAGTGTAGTATCGAAATGTAATTTCAAGAATCTTATGCGTCATCCTTTTTGTCAAAGGCGAAGTATTAAAATCACATGATGAACACTTGCATAGATCATAGACTATGTAAAGACACTATTTAAAGATTTAAAAAAGCTTTATTATCATTCTGTTCTCCAGTCAGTGCACTCTGACACAACAGAGGAATGGGGAAGTCTAGTTCTTTATCAAAAGTGAATTGATGGGCAGTCAAAATTCAGCAAAGCTCTCAGACAGTGGACTTGTTATATAATGTTTTGTTATATTTCTTGCCAATCTGCTTGTTCTAGTCCATTCACAAAGCCTGACACCTCACCCCAAACCCATAATGAATTATGGAATATAAGTAGCCATGATCATTATGTCAAACCCAGCTTAGTCACTTAGAGGCAGCTTCTATTTTGCATCGAGATTTCAGTCTTGTGACATACTCCAGGGTTTGTGTCATCCTACTGAGGAAGCTGTACATTCTTGTTGACTTACATGGGCATTCTGCCTGATCCTGAATGGTTAAGGTTACAAAGAGGCAGAAGTGCTATGGCCTTCTTTATCAAGCGGGGAGTTATGTCATTTAATCCACAGAAATGTCTGTTTGGATCCGATGCATTCCACACTGAAAACCAGTTCTGGTAACAAGACATTTTATGGTGGTGCATTGACCTTTTGTGTCTAGTCTTTTCAGGAGTTTGAGCAAGCCATTGTCAGAAATTATCTACCAGGTAAAGCCCAAAAAAAAACAGCAGGATGCGGTTTGTAAACCTAAACTTGTTATGTTAGCCTGTTAAAAACAACCTTGTCTCATAGTTTGAATGTTACTATTACAAAATTTTTGCAAACTATAAATTATTTCCTGTTTTTGTTGGGGGGGTTCACACACCAATCACGAGTACAGCGGCTGGTTTTTACTTTATAACACGTATTTTTCATGCTATTACTACTCACACACTGCTGTGCTATGATATCAACACGTTTACTCTAATGCATCATTTGAAAAAGACAAATTATGGCTTTTGCAGACACCTACATTTACTACATATTATTTATTTGTGATTAGCTTGCATGGTAGCTCTTTGGGCTTTGGACTCATAGACTAAAGTTCGACCCAAGCACACTTAAAACTAGAGTACCATAGGAACAATAAGAAAGAATGTGGTCGCTTCAGAAAATGTGTGGTTAGGTTTAGGTGTTGGTTAATGGTAAGGATGTCTGCTTTGTTCACTTCTCATTTATCTTTTAGGACCCTATTGATTAGGTTTTGGCTAAAGTTTTAGCTTGGGGTTCTACGTTTTACTCATTAAAACATCTAAAATTACCCTTAAAAACCTTGTCTGATTACAACATAATGTTACTTGCTTTTGGCACCCCCCCACTGGACATTTAACTAGGAAACTGCAGCCAAACGTGTAATACAGCATGTATTTTTATTTGCGTAAATGTTGCCATGGTCACATATTTCATGACATCAGGCTGGTTAAAAATGCTCTAAACTAATTTTAAAGGGATATTTGATCCAAAAATTGTATTACTGCCATGAATTGCTTACCCTCTTGTCATTCCAAACCCACACCAATGTCTATCTTTCTACAATTAAGAATGTTGATGCTGCAGTTTTTTTCAAAGTAAATGGGGTCTGAGGCTGTCATTCCCAAACATTCTCTCCAAGAGCTCCCTTTGTCTTCAAAGGAAAAAGAATGGCATATGGTTTTGGTGTTAGAATTTTGTTTTTGGGTAACCTATCCTTTTTGAGTGTATTGCTGAAAGTCTAAAAACAACAGGCATGGTCCATATAGAAAGGTCACATCCAGGAAATATTATTTAGATTAGATTTCTAAACTTTACTTAAATTTAAGTAACCCTGAAAATTCTCCCTTTGTTTGCCTATTGCAGTGTTGTTTTAACAGACTTCCTAGCAAGCATTTAAACAAGGTGTAATCAAATAAAGAAAATCTGTCC
This sequence comes from Xyrauchen texanus, assembly GCF_025860055.1. Lineage (NCBI taxonomy): Eukaryota > Metazoa > Chordata > Actinopteri > Cypriniformes > Catostomidae > Xyrauchen > Xyrauchen texanus. The sequence goes on from NC_068292.1 coordinate 31,831,718, forward strand.
CCACCCACAAAACTCAGGTGTTGTATTAAGATCCAAGGGAGGCAGAACTGTGCAACAAAAATAATAGTTGTATATCCTTTTATCAGCAATTTCAGGACTTAACTGTAACCTCTCTGGGTTATGAGACTAGGAACCACCTTTCTGACTATTGACAACTAGATGCTTTTGTTTTAAAGCTGCAGAATGTGATTTTTGTTGTGTTTACATCCATTAGGTTGGGTGGGTACACCCTGAAGTGTGTTGCAACGGTTGTCATTACACCTACAGTTAGTGACATATCTGCTTGCACCCATCACTGTAAAAAAAAAAAAGAAGTGGTAACATAAATGAACTGGTTTTATTGAAGTCAAATCAAACTGACGGTAACACCAAAGAAAGCATTTTTCAAGAGTCCGATCAGGTAGAAATAGCATTACCTTAAGGGGCTGTTCACACTAATAGCATTTGCCATCCATCTGAATTAGTCTTTTGTTAAAATTGTATTTCTATGTAAACATGTGCTAGACCTTTGCACCGCATCACGCTGATTTTTCAGCATCTCACACAGGAGGATATTTTTAAGATGCAGTGTTAAAAGAATAATCCAGGTACAATACAAGTGAAGTTCAATAGACAGAATTTGTGGCATAATATGTTAATTACCTCAAAAGTATTTCAACTTATTTAAATGTGAATCTGTAAACGGTAAAATACTCAGTTTTTCAAAAGTATACCAACAACACATAAACAAGATTTTAGTGTAATAAATTTGCTTACTAACCTTTCCTGTGTAAAGTTATATCCAATTTTACAACTTCGTTGCCATGACAACGAATCGTTGTGAAACCTGGAATCCTGCAAACATTTTTATTGAACCTGGAATAACTTAAACACATTTCGAGACACCTGTGTTCTGTTCTATATGTTGCACTACTTTTGTTTTTTAAGCACAAGAACTAATTTGGTCTGAACAGCAGATTTTTCCATTTTACAGAGCATCAGAGCTTTCAGTGATGTGCAGGGCAAATATCAAGTATTTCCTTTGTTTTACTCCCATTTGAATGTTCTAAATCACTTCAGGCCAGGGTCATCACCAACAATGCCCTCCTACCTCAAGACAAGCTATTTTTAGCCCAATGACGCAGGTGCCTCATATCATCACCTCCTCAGAACACTGATGAGGGCTCCCTCTTCCATGCTGCCTGGCGACAGGGGGATGCTATTACCAGGGCAACTGAAATTGGTTGACATCACACACTGTCAGGACCTCCCCTATTAAAATGGTATTGCAGTTCAAGCCTCTGAGCACATACACATGACTGTATTATGACTAACCCCCCACTGCTGATGCCCCAAAGACCGATCAACAGCTTGAAAGCTGTGAGTCATCCTGTGGACTGCATAAATGCCACGTTGCAGAGAATTATCTTTTAGCAGCCTCTATTTAGCCAAATAAACCCCTTTGAAACAGATGTTTTTCATCCAGTCTAAACAAACATGCTGTTAACATTATATATTTAAGAACTGAGACATATTTGGCATTGTGTTCTTTTATTTTCCAATTCGTATGAGACATAAAAATTCAGATTTAGGACATAATAAGATATTACCCTGTGGTTGTAGTTTTTAATATCAGTAGGAGTAGACAGTTCCAGCTATATTCAGTTAGAACTGTAAGTCTAAATTAGTTTCTCGTTCATTTCTAAAGAACTTCCCTATATCCAGATGTTTTTTCCTGATGTATTAACACATGGTTTACTGTCTAGTTTTTGTCCTTCATTTTGGGAATAGCATACTGTATATTATACAAATTTGGACAGGAAAACAGTTATAGTTTTATATTATTTGTATATGCCATATACAGTATGTGTACAGTATATATGTGTGTATATGTGATTGAGTCAAATCAAGACCTCAAATGTATTTTAAAGTATGAAAACAACTCATTCAGTTCTGGGCTCATAACCAGTTTAGACCAAATAAATAAAAGCTCTTTAATAAAGCAATAAGCTACAAAAGCCAAAATGTCTGTTACAGCAGGGCCATAACCACCAAAGACATTTATAGAGGCATTGTACGCAGATTGACCTGACAGTAAAATCTGAAACCATAGGTTGACGTTTTTTTTTCAACATGGGATCCGAACCTGGGTCTTCCATGCTATTGATGCAACATGCTTCTGGCCACACCACAGTGAAAGAAAAATACATGACAGCCAATGCAAACATTTCTGATAGGAGATGGTGCTTGTTGATAAGTGGGCATAATGTGGCCAAACCTTGGATACTATTGACACTCTGAAACAACATGTCAGATTCCTTTGGCAGGACATGGCTCATTCAATCAGAATTTAGAGTCGGAACAACACATTTTATAATAATGAACTAAGGACATGCCTACCGGAAATACACATGGTCTTCAGGTGACAAATATTCCTGGACCTTAATATTTCAATATGCCTTTGTTTTAGTTTCTTGGATGGAAACTGCATGATATATCCTTATGAAATCATATCCGTTTGTAGATTTGAATATAAAGAATGGAAACACACTTGTGGTAGTTTATCCTAGCAAGCTAAAACCTTGGGTCAAGGTAAAATATTTGCAGAGGTAAGAACATATGTGCTTTTCATATTTAGGAATTTGAATATCCAGAAAATATGATTGCTATAGCTTGAATCTAGAAGCGGGAAAAGAGTGTTTGAAAGAATGTAAGAGTAAATAGACACTTTATGGTGTTTTAGTATTTAGAAGAACACCTGTAATGTTTATTATAATTCATTTGGAAATTTGCACAAAAAATAGTTTTGTATTACTATAAGATTTTTCACTCTAATTAGGAATATAAACATTGCAGAAAGCTCGGTTTTTCCATGATGAAAAAGTTCTGCCAGCTTCTGTTTAACCTGCGTTCGTAACTGGATATCTACAACATTTGTGTTATCAAAAAAAAAAAAAAAGCAATACACAAATGTTTTCTGAGTTCAGTTTTGGTTCAGTTCTTAGCGGTGGGCGTGCCACAGCTGCAATGCCTCGGCAAATCCTTTCGGCGCCTCTTCCGAAGAGTGCTCCGTAATAATTCACGACCAACATTCATCCAATGAGCTTCACGTATGCAAATCTTGTCCGTATAAGTACCATTCGCATGGTTCATTTCATCATACTGTCTTGACTTGTACTACAGCTGTAGTGTTTGCAACCGGATTGGGAATCGTAAATCGCGAGCGCAGCTGGATGACTTCAGGAGCAGTGTCGATATTTATATAACAGATAACGAGAGCTTATGCTAACATAACGCAAACCTCTTTTTCTTGGAACTTCATCTAAAGATATATCCAATACGTTGCTGGAAGTATTGCGAAATCTGTCAAGAAGTAGACCAGAAGTAGCGCATTTTTCTAATCTGGTTGTTCTTCCCATCGCCATGTCCTCCGGTGATGCGTCAGAGCAGTCTCGGCGGTTTTGCGTGTTATCTTGGGAACAGGTGCAACGTTTGGACTCTATTCTTGGCGAGACTATCCCGGTTCACGGACGTGGAAACTTCCCGACGCTTTCAGTGCAGCCCAGACAGATTGTCCAGGTAATTATGAAAGCACGTCTTATGAAAGCACCTCTCTGTAGACTTTAATATGTAACAATTATTGACTTGCTTTTTTATGGACCTGTTTGATTAAACTTTTTATATCTTATTATCATAAATATTATAATTTTAATTATGATAATGTTGCAATTTGATTCGTATATCACTGTCTTGTTTACCGTTTACTTATCTCTGCTTGTTTTATTACATTTTAAACGTATTTTATGTTTATTTTTCTTTCGTATAATTTATTATTTTATGTATAGACTCTTAGACTTGCCACTTCCTGACCAACTATTGATCAAACGTCCCAACATGCAGCAATTTCGATAAATATTATTAAATTGAAACGTTATTAAATTGGCATCTGATTGCCAAAATCCATCAAATATATAATATTTATTATTTATTCATATTATCTCTTATTTAACACTGATTCTTTACCAATGTAAAAAAAAAAAAAATCACTCCTACGTATAAGCAAAACATTCTCAAGGGCCGTTCACACCGAAGGCGTAATTGCATTCATCTGCGCTGCTTTCCTATGTAAACCGTTGCGTCACGCGCAGAAGCTCCGCGTTTTTAGACGGCTTGTGAACGGCCCCTTAGCCAACCTCCGGTGATAGAAGAAAATATACTCTTAAGTAACATATTACTGTCATTCCCACTAATGTTGTACTAAGTTTGGCTCATTACCTAACTTAATCCTCTGCAATATAACTGCTTGATTCCCCATAGCTCAATGATTACCGCCATCTACGTACCCACTTTTTCAATGAAAAGAATACTTGTTCACATACACAAGCAGTATGGGCTTCAATATTCACATGCAAGTAGATATTGATCTTTTCTACAGATGACTTCCCTTAGTATTACCAGCTTCTCTTCTCACCCAACAACAGATGTTGTGTTTTAAGGTTTTCAATTTTAATAGTCTTGTTTCTTAAAACACTTATTTGATGAGCAAGGCTGTCATATACTGTAGGTGTAACTTGGATCGTGTGGGCCCCAGTGGAAAGAAAACGTCGGGCTCCCTCCTTGGGGGACCTTGATCGTTTTTCATCACCCCCTTTGGCCAGCAGTCATTTTTATTGTTTATTTTGGTTGACTGTTGCGGGCCTTCTCTCACCCCGGCCCCTAGGGCAGCTGCCCTCCCTCTAGTTACACCCCTGGTATGATGCCAAGTGGCATTAGAGGCTTCATGTGGCCAAGCGATTTCTAACTGCTCAGCCTGTCACAGGATAGAATTCTCATCTGATATCTTATCTTCCAATGGTCTCGGATACTGTGAATGCTTTACACAATGACATAATGAACAGAATGCATTAGATTGTAAAAGGATAAAAATGAAAAAGTCTGTCTTCATTTCAGGCCCGGTTCCAGATCAAAATCTCTGAGAGTGCTTCTGAATTTAGCGGGGGTGGGGTCTCTTGTAAACTGAAACGCAATAATACGCCAACTTTGTTCAATAGAGGGTACTTTTATGTCTGTTTGAAACAGACCTGCTTCATTTACTCACAGTCATGATTTCAAACCCCTCAATTTCTTTCTTCAGTGGATCTCAAAAGTATATGTTAAGCAGAATGTTAGCCTCAGTCAACTTTCACTTTCATTGCATCTTTTTTTTTTCATATAATGAAAGTGAATGGTTACTGAGACTGAATATTCTAACATCTCCTTTTGTGTTTGTGAAGAAAAAGTCAAATAAGTTTGGAACAAACATTTTCTTTGACTTTGAGTTTCATTGAGTGAACAGATATCCTGTCAATAAAACCAACTGGGAAGCCCATTATCTTTAATGGAATACCTGTAAAAACAGACTTTGATGTTTTATTAGTCAGCCTCCACATGCTATCCCAAAATTGACAAAAGATGGCTCATTGACCGTCAGGGTATCGTTTTCCGAATCCTAATGATTTGCCACAGCACCATCATATTATGTGGACTTTGTGGCTTCTTTCATTATCAGCAAAATGGTGTCATGACTGCCCCTTGAGCTTTTGGCTGTTAGGTACAATTGACCCATAAAATGAATAGCTTTTGAATGCAATCAAGAATGAGACTGGTCCTCTTCTGTTTCTGTGAATGCTTGGCCTGTTGACACGGTGTGTGAGGAGGAAAAACAGGGGCCTTTAACTTGCTGTCCTGGATGAGTTTATTTAACCACCATTGGCTGGATTTGTAACATACAAGCACTCCTTATTTTCAGAAAGTCATGTCTTGTTTTTAGGTTAAAAAGGTGTGGTATTTTATTATTAAAACATTTCAAGGAGACATTTCAAAATGAGTCATCTTGGCACTTTAGGAGTGCAAAGAATTTGCTTCTCCTAAAAGGCATGTTTTATTTTGCCTTGAAGCAATATTCTTTACACACTGTATTGTATATGCACTTCCCATGTTCTGTGGATGTCATAGATGTGCACAGACATTCATTGGACTTGGTTTCACTGCTTACACTTGGTCAGTTGCTACAGTCTGACCTAATATGTAAAAATAGAACACTAATGATTTGATTGACAGGAGCAAGGGTAGGTGTACATCTGATTGACACTAATCCAACAGAGCTGTGGAAAACTAAGGTTACATGCATTCAGGGCAGAGATAACAAGTTTAATTTAAGCTTGTCAACAGCCTAGCCAACAAAAATGACGCTATCAACAAATACAAGAAACTTGTGACAGTTTTAGAAGTTCCTGACATTATGGCCAGGGTTAGGGGAGGCAGCATACATTGCATTGCAATGTGCCACACAGAATTACAGCCCAGCTTTGTTAGAATGGACAACTCTGTCTCATAGAATCACATTACTATACCTACATTTTTACTTGCTTACTACACTTTAGCGCCTCTAGTGAAATAAACACTAGAGGCGCTAAACAACAATGCCTTTTTATCCCTTTCACACAATTATAAGTGAAACTGGAGATTACTCCTTTATAATCACTTTCTGCCCTGTTCCTCAAACAATTTTTTTTATAGCAAATATAATATATGTAAACGTTTGCATTACAATACCAACTACATTTACAAGCTTGTTCAAATGTGATGAAATTTCATGGTAATTATAAAGCACTTCACTTGCAATGCAAAGGATTGGGATGAGAGTCCAGGGAAGCACGCAAGTTGACGTGAGCCAAAAGTGTCACGGTTACTTCAGAAATTGCGTTTTTAATCTCACATTTGCTTTTATGACCCTATGAAGGGCTCCAGACTGCAATTTTTTTCCCAAACAGTGCGATTACATTTTGCAAGAGGTCGCACTGGTGCCACTATGCGCTGTTGTATTTTTTGTTGCGTATGAGAAATGGCAAAAATTCCAAAAGCGAAACGAAATGGCTATACCCGGATCAGTCACTGTGGCTCAATGGACAGATAAGCACAGAGCACGTGTTTACACGTGGACCGGTCTCGAGCTATCAGCTGCACAGTCATCATAAACAGTGCAGTGATAAGCGTGGACTGGGTCACTGATTCGGCATTGATTAATTAAGTTTCAAAAACAATGCTTTACTGTCAGTTAGGAATTTCAATGGGACAAAATTAATTCATTTTTGTCCATAGAATTTTCCATTTAAATAACCTTCATAACCAAGAAAAAATTGTCAATTTCAGGGTTGCAGCTATACTCAAGTCTGAATCCGATCTAGAGTACCCCAGTTCATTCAAATTTCTTAATTTTGTGGTTAAAAGTTTTTTTTTTTTAGATGAGGAAAGTCAGAAGCACATGCTATATGTCTGTAAAGACCACAGTAGTACTCTTTTTGTGCATGTTCTTGTTTGATAACTAACCTTGACCTCTTCTCCTTTTTGTAGGTTGTTCGAGCACGTTTGGAAGAGCGAGGTATCACTGTTCGGGATGTAAGGTTGAACGGCTCGGCTGCCAGTCATGTTCTGCATCAGGACACAGGCCTTGGGTACAAGGATTTGGACCTGATCTTTGGAGTTTCACTGTCAGATGACCAGGCCTTCCGTGTGGTTAAGGACGTAGTACTTGACAGCCTGCTGGACTTCCTACCTGAGGGGGTATGCAAGGAGAGAATATCAGCACTTACTCTGAAGGAGGCATACGTACAGAAACTGGTGAAGGTTTGTAATGACACCAACCGATGGAGCCTCATCTCCCTCTCCAACAACACGGGCAAGAATGTGGAGCTTAAGTTTGTGGACTCTCTGAGGCGCCAATTTGAGTTCAGCGTGGACTCTTTCCAGATAGTTTTGGACTCCCTGCTTCTGTTTGACCGTTGTTCAGAGACACCCATGTCTCAATGCTTCCATCCAACAGTGGTGGGCGAAAGCATGTATGGGAACTTTGAGGAGGCTCTCAGCCATTTGTCCAACAAGATCATTGCAACACGAAACCCAGAGGAGATCCGGGGAGGTGGGCTCTTAAAATATTGCCACCTCCTGGTACGGGGGTTCCGGCCAACCTCTGAAGCAGAGATGAAATTGCTTCAGCGATACATGTGCTCTCGGTTCTTCATTGACTTTCCGGACATAGGTGAGCAGCAGCGAAAGCTGGAGGCTTACCTGCAGAATCACTTTGCTGGAATGGAGCACAAACGTTATGACTGTCTGGTCACATTATACCATGTAGTCAATGAAAGTACGGTGTGCTTGATGGGACATGAACGACGGCAGACATTAAATCTTATTTCTATGCTTGCGCTTAGGGTGCTGGCTGAACAGAATGCTATTCCCACAGTTACAAATGTCACATGCTATTACCAGCCTGCACCCTATGTGCGAGACATCAACTTCAGTAACTACTACATTGCTCATGTGCAGCCACTGGGGCAAACCTACAGTAATTCCTACCAAACATGGCTGCCATGCAACTGACCCACAAAACCTCTGTAAAAGAGAAATAAAAATAGTTCAACCATTGTATCTTCCCATGTGGTGAAGGCGACATGCAAGCAATTGAATACTATATTCAATGTTTTCTTTAAAAAAACAACAACAATGGACTTTTAGGAGAAGGAGCTTTGTAAACAGTGTCAAAATTATTATTATTATTTTTGCTTAATGTGACACAATAACTGTTCACTGCTGTATGTCTGATTTGAGCCGATCCTTTCTCTTGGTGAATGAGTGGATGAGGGTCCTTTGCTCTTTTCAAATGTAGCAAGAATGCTGTCTTGAGATTCAATGTTTTTTTTTTCTCTCTTCTCTCAAATTCATTATAGATTCAGTTAAACACTCAGAGGTTATGTAAGTCGAGAGAGAAGACTGCATTCTGGTAGAAAGATGTTTTGAAACTATATATGCATTTTCTTTTTTGCCTGACTGTGGTTTCTATCAACCTCTGTTTTACTTGGTTGTTTCAAGGACCAAAGATATTTTATTTTCGTTGTCAAGAGAGGAATGTTTGCTATTGTAATTCCAAGTGCCTAAAACACATTATACAAAAAAGTGAGACCTGTGCTCTCTAAAAAATATTTTTTTTCTGTCTCCTAGTTGATTGTAAATCTCTATTTTCAGGGATGGAGGCATGTATTTTCATGTGATTAAAAAAAACCTCAAAACCCATCTTGTGTTGTAGACCTCATTTGCCTTTTGAAGCAGTTGGGATCTCATTTGGAAATCTTAAAGGCATATTTAAGAAATACTATTATTGTATATTTCTTACTTTGTAACTATTGATGTTCCTACATATTTATGCATAGCCTACTGTATATATTTATAGGCTAGTTATAGGGGTTTTCCCCTTTGTGTGCTTCTTGATAATATATTTTTTCAAATTGGAAAGATTTTCCACATCAACTGAGCACTTGCAGATCATCGGTGGTGAAAGTGGACATTGTTACAAATGTAGTAAGTGTAGTATTGTTTTGATCTAAATGTGTTCTCACTCTTAAGCCGAGGAAATGGATCCACTACAGTTCCAGGACATAAACCATAAGGATCCTTTCTGAAGCACAATGGCCTTTCTTTTTAGTGTGACACTAAGGGACAAGACAAAAGCTTTTTTGTTAACCTGCCCATGCTGCTACTGGAGATAGAATCATATATCATATCGACATCATTGTTTTATACAATAATATGACATTAAAAATCATTACCTCTGATAAGCAGGCGATTAGCACAAATTTGAAGGGAATGCATTTATACCTTTAAGAGCATCTGCGAATTTAAAGAGCACTTCTGCAATTACTACTATTATACTCTTGCTCCCAATACATTTTTAAAACTCTGTTTTCTTGTTGTGGTAGCAAAGTAGTTAAAGATTTAGGTGCAAATGATTCGGGTGATCCATGAGAGAGGCTGAATTCTTCTTTTACCATTGAGCTCTTGTCCATGTTTTTGCCATTGTCTTTTGGGAATCAATAAAGTATCTGTCTAGAAATACAACAATTAATGCATTTATTCTTCAAATAACTTGGATTTCTGATCCAAGAGCTTAATGTTAGAGATACTGTAGATGTCTCGTGGATTCTTAATTATTGGTAACAATATAAAACCTTGGTAATCATTTGTACAGAAAATAGTCTTGCATACACAGGGCTGTTAAATAGGCTAAAAAGGTTTATTTGCACTCAAGCAATGAACAGCAAATAAGAACAGGTGCGTCCGTTCATAAACACCATGTCCTAGTTTGTGTTTACTGAAATTACTCAATAACATTAGGTGATCTGTTCTGTAAGAGCAATTTAGTTGTGTATTGTGTGAAAACAATCCTTTACCCAAACACGTTCTCTAGCATGGTTTCAGAGGAAGCCTAAGGGTTGTTGTACAACAATGCATTTTCTCTTTTGTACATAGTTTGCAAGCATACAGTACACAATCATGGTGACTTCCTTTTATTTCAAACCCAAATGACTGGTGTATAAAGCCTGCAGTTTTGGGGAAAAACAGAGAAGATAAATGGCACAGTGATTTGTGACACCTCACAAAAGTTATTTAGTATCTCAATTTTGACATCTGTTATGAGTAGATGCAGTGGCCAGTTTATAACTAAGAACATCTGGATGATCCTTGCAGTGGACCTCCAACAGGATCTCCCCAGCTGTGTATTCTTTAGAATATTTAGTCTCTTCAAGGCGTGAATGGAACCTGATGTCCATAACAACATAGATAAATAGTGACCCTACAGTAACAGAATAAGTATTTTGTTTTGATTTTATTGGGGACTTTGAGTTTTGATCTTTGTAAATCTCTGAGATAAGTGTCTTTCTGAGATTGTGAATACCGTGCTGGCTGTGAAGTGCCTCCATTTAGGTCATGAACACATTTTAAGTGAAGGTGATATTTCATTGCAGTGTCAAAGTGTCAGGAGAGAGACATAGGACAGCATTGTTTTCAGCCATAGTATTAAAAACAGTTATTCCCTCATGTTAGACCTCACATTATTAGAGAGGATATAAATAAACTCACCTAGTTACAAGACTCAGGAACCCAAAAACATTTTTTGGGTTCATGTGTAATGTCCCTGCTCAATGTAAACAGTGTCATGGGTAAAATGTACCTGTCAGACAGTGGTTTTAAAAATTAGGATGAGGTAGTGCTATTTATTCAGTGGGACTTTTATATGGTGAAACAGGGTCATGCAGGGATATATTTGAACATGCTGGAACACATTGAGACATATTTTGGGCAAGAAGTGACAAGCTATGACATTTATTAGGCTTGTACCTATGATGTAATGTATGCCCTGCTATTGTCCATTATCTACATTTCATAATACAATTGCAATGCAACCCTATTTACTATGAATAATTGTATCAAACAAAGGGACATTTTTATAAATGCTCTTTAATTTAAATTGAGAATCAAAGAGTATACATGGAATATAAAATATAAACATGTTCACGATAGAACATGAAACCAGTAACTTAACACAACAGTCAGCAAAAGAAGGTCTATGCAGGGGTGGACTGGGATGCGAAATCGTCCTGGGATTTTGTATATCGCTGCCCCTTCATCATATCGTGGTGTCATTTTGTGGTCCATTATGCATAACACGGTGGCTCATTTCAGCTTAGTCCCGGTTCTCCCTATGGTCAGTCCGCCCCTGATTGGCCCCAAAGTGCATCGGTCCACCGGGTAAATGCCCAGTATGCCAGATTACAAATCCAGCCCTGGGTCTATGGTAGTCTCTTGATAATTTCACAGCACAAAATCGTGATCATTGTTGAGAAAACGTAAGTAATTCTACTTAAAACTGTAGCTTTACAAGCTACTCTTAACTTAAAGTAGTTAAACTACAGCCAAGCTACTCTTTTAAAAATGTAGTTACAGTAGCTACACTACAAGCTACTAACAAAAAGTATCTAACCACATACAGGTGTATCTCAAAAAGTTTTAATATCGTGGAAAAGTTCATTTTCCCCATAATTTAATTCAAAAATTCATTCATTACACATAAAGTGAAATATTTCAATCCTTTTTTGTTGTATCTTGATGATTAGTATCTCAAAATATTAGAATGAAGAATTTATAATACAGAAAATGTCGACCCTCTGAAAAGTATGTTAATTTATGCACTGAATACTTGGTCAGGGCTCCTTTTGCACAAATTACTCCTTTTGCACTGAATCACTGTGGCGTGGCATGGAGGCAATCAGCCTGTGGCACTGCTGAGGTGTTATGGAAGCCTAAGTTGCTTTGATAGCGGCCTTCAGTTCGTCTGTATTGTTGGGTCTGGTGTCTCTCATTTTACTCTTGACAATACCCCAAAGATTCTCTTCGGGGTTCAGGTCAGGAGAGTTGGCTGGCCAATCAAGCACAGTAATACCATAGTCAGCAAACCAGTTACTAGTAGTTTTGGCACTGTGGGCAGGTGTGCTGGAAAAGGAAATCAGAATCTCCATAAAGCTTGTCAGCAGATGGAAGCATGAAGTGCTCAGAAATCTCCTGGTAGACAGCTGCATTGACTCTCGACTTGAGAAAACACAGTGGACCAACACCAGCAGATGACATATCACACCAAATCATCACTGAGTGTGGAAACTTCACACTGGACTTCAAGCAACATGGATTCTGTGCCTCTCCAGTCTGGGACCTTGATGTCCAAATTAAATGCAAAATGTTCTTTCTTCTGAAAAGAGGACATTGGACCACTTGAGCAATAATTATTTGCAATAATTCGTGCAAAAGGAGCCCATATCAAGTATTGGGTGCATAAATTAACATACTTTTCAGAAGGTCGACATTTCTGTATTATAAATTCTTTATTCTAATATTTTGAGAGACTGGATTTTTGATTTCCATGAGCTGTAAGCGGTAATCATCAAGATTACAACAAAAAAAAGGCTCGAAATATTTCACTTTATGCGTAATGAATCTAGAATATATGAAAGTTCCACTTTTTGAATTAAATTACGGAAAAAACGTTTCCACGATATTTTAATTTTGTTAGATGCACCTGTAGTAACCATATAAAAAAGAAAATATTTTTGGATACATAACAATCAGATACCATATACCAAATATGGAACACCATGTTTTATAAAAGTAAATGGTAAATTACTTCCAAAAAGAAAGCAAATTCCCTTTAAGGCTGTGCGGGGCTCAAGTGAATCAGTGAATCATTTATGTGAACTAGTTCATTGACATGAACTATCTGAAAGAACCGATTCACTTAAATTATTTGGTTTTTCCAGAGCTACATGAGCAAGAGAAAGAGAGGACTGTTAATGGGAGTGTATTTGATTACTACCTCTGTACCTATGCTGCATTCGCAATGTAATGACAAATGTAACGTTTTGTGACGCTACAGCCCTGTGCATTGGAAAATGTAGCTTGTTACAGGAAAGGCTAGACAATTGTGGAAATAGCTTAGCAACTGTGACACTGCTGAAAAATTTAGATAAGGTTGTAGTGCCACCAGAGTTCTTATATACTGAGATAACAATCTCCACGTTTTTACCATAGGAGAGAGCGTAATGGTCAACTAGCGTATTACGACAGTAAGTCAGCGTTTGCAATACCCTACAAATGAATGTGGAGAGCTGTAAACTGTCACCTACCTCTAACAAAATTTAACGTCTTCTCTTATACAACAATTTATTGTAGTAAAAAAGCAGTTTTATTGTAGTAAACTCCACACATAGTTTATCCCAAAAGGATTCTTGGTACCTTCATACACAAACGCTGTCTATTGAGTCATTGACTGATAGGGCAGTGAGGCAACAAGACAGCTACCTTTGCTTTCGGATGCAGCCCTTGTAGGCTCCCTTGATAGAAGGTCTCTGTCCCGCTACTACAGCATACTCAGTAATTTTTTTCACGTTTGTCATCTTGGATTTACACTGACACCTTTTGTATGAATGCAGAATTATTTAAACACAATAGTTTTCAGTTATTAATGCCATTGTAGAAATTCACCATTCACAGTGAGCCATGATTATTTAAGTCAATGAGTGGACGAGTCCAACAACAGGGCGATTACTGAGATTAAGCAAGTAGATTTCAGCTGGTCATGTGATCATAACATGGCAGCCCCCTTGAGGGGACACTCTCCATGCAGAATAAAACAGCTTTCAAAAGGTTACTGATATGACTGCATTCCTCATCTAATGTGAGTGCTCATGAGTTTATCCATATGTTTCAAAATGACCATTCAGTTCTTTAGGAGTAAAACTTTTTACTGAGGAAAAAATTACTGAGTGCACCTTTAACTGCTCCCAGACACAAATGGCAATGTAATGTCATGTTATTCTCTTCCACTTTGGCTAAGGCGAGATATATTCCACACAGTAAAATGTATTTGCCTAAATGTGTTTCATACAAAAATAAGGAAAAATGTTAATGTAAATATGAATATGATGTTTAATATTTTAGTAGTGCAAGGAAATATTTCTGCTCTCTCCATGCCAGTAACATCCATGTGTGTGAGTCATACTTGTCTGTCTTGTTTCCCCTGGAACAATGGCACTCCTTGTCTTAATGCAATGAGGGCAGGGCCACAGTGCAGAAGTGGGCAAGTTAAATATTCAATGTTTAGATAACTATGTTCATGAAGTTGACTTGTATGGTCATGAATATATCTGACAGGCTATGACATTTAGAAAGAACTCAAATTATGTTAGAATTTAATGAATGCATGTTTATTTCATAGAGTAAGGCCAAGCTTGTTCTTATTCATCTAAGAAAGCACATCTACCACCCCTCATCCTAACTACATTCTATAGAGGGACTATTGAGAGCATCCTGAGCAGCTGCATCACTGCCTGGTTTGGGACTTGCACCGTTTCGGACCGCAAAGCCCTGCAGCCCTAGTCTGTGTAGTCTCATGTGGTTCTGTGTTTGTCCTATATTGTTTTATGTAGCACCATGGTCCTGGAGGAACGGTGTCTCGTTTCATTGTGTCCTGTACTAACTGAATATGGTTGAACGTCAATAAAAACCACTTGACTTTGACTTGAATTGATAATATTCATCATCTTTTAATTTAGAGTTTAGAAGAATTTTTTTTTTTTAATAGTGTGACACAAAAAGGTGAATCAGTCTCCATTAATGAGGCATTTAACTTGTCTGAGACAGTTAAAACAGTTTGTGAAATCAATAAAATGGATGATTTTGATGGTGTGTGTTATACACAAAAAAGATGAATCAATCTCCACTAATGAGGAATTCTAAGAAAACTTGTCTGAACTTTTTCAAGTGTCTGCTGCAGACTATGTGGTTCTCAATTAATTTAAGACGATTCAGCATCGATTCATCACAAGGTAGATTGCGACTAAACACTGACATCACTCTAAAAACCAAGAAAGGTCTCTGAGAAATAGCACATTGAATTAGTTTAGCCGTAAAATCAACGCTGGAATGTACAATATGTGCACTGTTGCCTCAGGGGCAAAAGACAAAGTTATCACATGTTCCATCATTTCAAACAGGGCAGAGAGAAGAATGGAAAAATGAATTGAGCCTCTTTCAATAGACTGAAACTAAATAAGTCCTTTGCTTAAAAGGAAAGCTACAAAGCTGTAACTTGAAGATGTGTAGAGCACAGAAGGTAGGTCACTCAATATAATACATTCTGGGTACAGCCTGTCCAGTTAAGGAAAGCCCACAATGCCTTTTTCTAATGTTTACTCACCATAATGTTGTACCAAACATCACTTGTATGACTTTCTTTTGTCCCTGGAACACAATGAGGGTGGGTATACAGTGAGGACAGAATTGATATTTTTCGGTGAACTATCCCTTTAAAGGGTACAAAATATGACATATTTTTTCCATAATTTATTTAGGGATTACTGAGTACTGTCTCAGATTTTTTGAACGTCATAGAAAAAAATTGTTAACTTTAAATAATGATGCAATTTGTATGGAACAATAAGAACGTGTTGGCATATTAAATTATTTCAATATAAAATGGGTTGGCACACTTTGTGCAGATTAGGTATGCACATTGTCATATGTGTTTAGATTTGACATTCACAGGAAGTCCGGTGATCTGCGTGTGTGTTTGTGTGTTCTGTGTCTTGAGAGTGTATGAGCAGACTGATGAGCCAGAAAACCTCTTGATAGGCTATTTACTTGTTTAAACTGCTTTGGTCTGGCAGGGGCTGGCTTGGGTCATAAAGCACAGGCAGTGAACCCTCTGACAGAGATAACAACTCTCAAAACTCCCACAGTCAGCGCAGCAGCACCAGAGGTCTATCTGCTGAGCCACTGCTATTAGATCACAGTGAGCTCACTTAGCAAACCACTAGTATATATATATATATATATAGAAATATACTGTATGTATGTCAGCAGTTCATGGGATTGGAATCCGAAGATTTTAATGTTCTGTATAAAACCACGTTATGTGTCCTAAGTGAAGCCGGTGGGTTGAAAAGGTTTTTAAAAAGGGGGAAAAAAATAAAACAGCTGTCGATGGGGCTGTATTATATAAAAAGGGAAAAAAGAAATACGGTAGAGGCTAATGTCAAAAGAAAATACAAACAGGGCATTAGACTACCCATAAGCTTCAGCATACGTCAGCTTAATACATGCTTATATCATTCACAGCATATTATACATTTAACACATGCTTATATCACTCAAAGCATTTTATGCCTTTAAAATGTTTAAATCACTCAAAGCAATTAATACATTTTTAACCAGGCTTTATGGACACGAATAACAGTTTTAAGAATAAAATTTTCATTGCACGTTTTCACAAACGACATATATTACACTTATTCACTAAACTGGAAAACACTCTGGGCTATAAATCATTAAATAAATATGATTAATTCTAAACTTACATACCCAGTCCTTCCATGTGCAGAAAACGGGGTCACACTCCACACATGCAATCCAAACGCATTGTTCAAAAATTATCCATTCATTACAAACACTCAATTTTAACATACAACTCGTCTGAACACATAGTTAATGCAATGTATAAGCATTATTTGTAAAATGTGATATTTACCCAAAGAATTCTCAACAGAAGAACAAAACCGGGAGCTCAATTGCACCAAGTATGTTCTTACATCTCTAACACAAGAGAGTGCCTGAAAGCGGGTGTCACAAAACTCTGGTGTCGTAAAACTCCGGTCCTTAAAAGGGCCACATCCAATTTAAGACTAGAGTCAAATTACATGAAATTTCTCCACTAGGTTTAGAACAACTTGAGGGTAAACAATGATTACAAAAATTTCATTTTTGGGTTAACTGTCCCTTAAAGAAGCGACTACTTGGGCCTCATGTATAAAACTTGGTGTAGGTTTCATCCTAAAAGTTTGCGTTTGCACAAAAGACAAATTTAACATATGCACAAAAGTTTTCAGATTTATAAAACTGTACTTATGCCAGAACAAGGGCAAAGTTCACTTTACATATTCCAGTTAGTGGAAGATTGTGTGTGCATGCACATGATTTATTACCCACCAAGTCTCCTCCTCAAAATAATCATATATGGAGCATACAACACATGTTTTTACTATGCATAACCTAATCTGCATGTAATTTACATATTCATGTTGCCATCCAGACATGTGATACTGACACGTTTAACTGTAGAAACTAGGAGATTATACAATAATACCGCCTGTAAATGTCACAAGTACCTTGAAGATAGATGCTGCAGCTTAAAATAATGGATTACTCTTTGTCTTGTTTTAGAGTAAAAATCAGTTAACCCGATAGAGATTATTTTACAGTACAGTATAAGATATAAAGACATGTTCATAGAATACATCCTGAATAGGCTATAGGCGAAGTGTAATTTTCTCACCCCACTGGCAAATAATTTATTATTTTTGTAAGCATATCTAACCTGAGTTAAATCTAACCTTAAGCAATTTTGATTCTCAGGTCATTTTTTAAATGTTTTTTTAGATCCTTAAAGTAAGATACTTTTTACTTGACACACACACACACACACACACACACACACACACACACACACACACACACACACACACACACACACACACACACACAATATATAGTATTATCTGCAGTGAAAACACGGATCACAGATCTGCATCGGATCTCTCAAAAATAAAACAATATATTCGACTTATTAAACCAAATAACTGCTGAATTGG
The DNA here is from genome assembly GCF_025860055.1 of Xyrauchen texanus. NCBI lineage: Eukaryota > Metazoa > Chordata > Actinopteri > Cypriniformes > Catostomidae > Xyrauchen > Xyrauchen texanus. The sequence continues at coordinate 31,849,765 of NC_068292.1, forward strand.
TATTGTGTTTAGGGGTGTAGCACCAAATATTGGGTCACGGGCCCAGAAGTATTTTTGGGCCCAGGCCCCCTAAATAATTTTAGTTGGGGGGAAAGGGGGAGGGGTGATATATGTCTTTTAGATGGAAATATAACATTGCTATATTATGTATAAATAATTCACAAATTAAATTTTTTTTCAATCACAAATATACTTTGAATCAAGCAATAATAATAATAATAATAATAATAATAATAATAATAATAATAAAATAAAAGCACTGCCTCCTAACAAAATTTGCAAATAAAAAACAAATGAGCAATCATATAGCAATGGTATACTGTTTCCGGAGACACCGGCAATGCCACTGGAAGTAGGCAAAACTTGCCTAGAAGTAGGCAAGTTTGCACTAGCTCACAAATAACTGCACATCAGTGTGTTCATGTTGACAGCTTCAGGTCAGACCTACTGATCACATTGACCAATTGTAGATGGTAGTAAGAGGGTGTTTAGCAGCCAGTATGAACTTTTCCTGAAAGATCGCACTGGCAAGCATTTACGAACCACCGATATAAACTAAAAAACACCTTAGTTTTTGCTCAATTTTGTTTTAAACAATGTCACACCCATTCGCTTTTCGATTTCGTATGGAGTGTGCAGTGGCCTTTAGTCTTGGCGCAGTGAATGTGCCAAAGGAGGTTTTCCAATCCAGAGCCATGTGAGCGCACAGCTGGCCAAAATATAGTTAGACTGCAGTAGGTGTTTTTAATTAAACTGTTTTGGAAGTCACATGATTGTCATAAAGTGACATCATTCTGTGGAAATTTAAAGGGTAACACATGCTACTGCTGCTCTCAATCACAGGACTGACCTGGTGGGCCAGCAAAAGCAAACAGGCACCATCTCTCATTATGGGCTGTGAGGTCCACTAACAAGTTAGAAAGAAAGTTCTAGGATCAGCCTCTAATTTCAGATCTGTGGAATCATTTGCGGTGTGAAACTTCAAAGGAAGCTTTCAAATCTCAGCAGAAGCATTTCACTGTGTTTGTTTAGGAAGATATTCATTAAGGATGTCACCCCTTGGTTGATGGCTCCTTGGTTCATGGTGAAATGCTGCTGGAGCTGAGTGTTATGAGAAGGGTTATTCAAGAAGGAAATTGCGTTACTGTGTTTGACAGAATTGTGATGTCACAGGGAATAATGGATTGCACAAGGAAATGCCAGTGGGGTGGACTATGGATATGGAATCCTCATGTGAAGGGGGTTGCAGGCCTCTAAGCTCAGGTTTGCTAGGAACTCAGATCTGTTATTCTGCTTCAGTCACAACCGCTCTTATTGAGGCTACTGCCTGACATGGTAAATGGATTGTTCCTGAAGAAAAAATGGTGATTGAGAGGAGAGAGAGTGAAAGAGAGAGAGAGAGAGAGAGAGAGAGAGAGAGAGAGAGAGAGAGAAGGGCAAAATGTCCACCCTTCGATGTTCCTTTCCAAGAGGGGAATCGGAGCTCTACATTCCTCGCATTGCAACCCGCTGACAAACAATCCCAACTTTATCCCCACCACACGGGGCAGCTGAATGGCAGCAGTGTGTAGGCCACAGGCCTCTGGAGTTTTTGCAGAGGGGGAGGGCAATGCCATTAGACTGCCCCACCGCACTTCCTCACTCCAAAACCAAACATAGGCCTAGCTTAGGTGCTACTGTAGGCCTGACCGGTCACCATGCAGTCAGAAACGTGCTGGCAGAGGATGGGCCGCTAGGAGCCAAGGGCAAATGCTCACTTGATATTGCTTGCCTATAGTCAGTTATTGTTGAATGGGACAACAAAATGCCATGATTTTACACTGTTATATATAGCAGTAGCCTAGAAATATGGCTGTATTGTATTCATTTAACAGGATGCTCCTAAATGTTTTTCAGTATTTACTGAATGAGCCACTGTTGTATCTTTACTGGTTTTATGGAGCTACATAACCAGTCATGGTTTTTAAAAGTTAGAAACAACAAAGTTATTTGCTATCCAAACCACAATCCTGAGAGACAAAGCTTAAAATAAATAGAATGCATCCATAGCCATCTGAGATAGACACCCTCTGAATGAGCTCACTGTCATAACAGATGCTGCATATATAATCTGAGATTTGACATTTCTCACCTTTTGCTTGAAAGAATAGTTCATCCAAAGATTTGTATTCTAATTTAACTCATATTTACTCTCCTTAATGTGATGAACGTTTTTTATTAAGGGGTAATATTTGCCCCTAGAATTGAGTTTCAGGGGCATTTTTTTCCCTTAACCATGTGTCATACATACAGAAATTGTGAAGCTTATAATTTTAAGCTTCAAATGAATTCTTCTGTTAAAAGTTTTGTATTTGAGCGGGAAATACAAGCCTGCTTCGATTGCACTGATTGGATTGTTTTTGAAGCTGCAGCTACAGACCTGGACGAACTCACAGATACTGTTACATCATACATCAGTTTCTGTGAGGACATGTGCATCCCTACTAGGACATTTTTATCATTCAATAATGATAATATAATGACAAACCATGGTTCACAGGAAACTCAGACAGCTTTGTCATGCCAAAGAGGATGCTTACAGGGGTGGGTATAAAGTCTTGTACAATCAGACCAGGAACACACTGAATAAGGAAATCAGAGTGGCTAAAATAAGTTACTCTGAGATGCTGGAAAAAAGGTTTTCAGCTAATGACCCTGCATCAGTGTGGAGTGGCCTAAAACAAATGACTAATTACAGGACTCCTACCCCCAACCCTGTGGTGGACCAACGACTGGCTGATGACCTGAATGTGTTCTATTGCAGATTCGAAAGGCCCAATCTCACACCCCACACCCACTCTGACCTTCACTTCACACAAACACCAACACCTCCTGCAACCCCCCCTCCTCCTACTCAACCTGCACTGAAGATCTTTGAAGATGATGTGTGCTGTGTCTTTTGGAAGCAAAAGACGAGGAAGGCTTCAGGCCCAGATGGCATCTCACCAGAGTGTCTTCGATCTTGTGCTAACCAACTGGCCCCCATCTTCACACAGATCTTCAATAGATGACTGGTGCAGTGTGGAGTCCCATGCTGCTTCAAACGCTCAATTATTATCCCTGTCCCTAAGAAATCAAAAATCAAAGGAGTTAATGACTACAGACCTGTCACCCTGAAGTCTGTGGTCATGAAATTATTTAAGAGACTGGTGTTGGGCCAACTGCAGGACATCACTGGTCCCTTTCTGGATACCCTTCAATTTGCTTATCATGCAAACAGGTGGCTCACTGGTGCAATCATAACAACCTGGAGATGAACATGCTCAAAATGGTGGAGATGATTGTGGACTTTAGGAGGAACACCCCAACACTGACCCCCTTCACCATTCTAAACAGCACTGTGGCAGCAGTGGAGTCATTCAGGTTCCTGGGCACTACCATTTCACATGACCTGAAGTGGGAGACGCACATTGACTCCATGTGAAAAAGGCCCAGCAGAGGTTGTACTTCCTTTGCCATCTGAGGAAGTTCAACCTGCCACAGGCGCTGTTGATACAGTTCTTCTCAGCAGTCACTGAGTCTGTCCTCTGCACTTTAATAACTGTCTGGTTTGGTGCAGCTATGAAATCAGTCATCAGAAGGACAGATCAGACTGCTGAGAGGATTATTGGTTGCCCCCTGCCCCCCCTTCAAGAACTATGCACTTCCAGAGTGAGGAAAAAGGCTGTAAAAATCACTCTGGACCCCACTCACCCAGCCCAATACCTTTTTGCACTGTTACCTTCTGGCCGGCACTTCAGAGCTCTGAGCACCAGAACCGTCAGACACAGGAACAGTTTTTTCTCTCACGCTATCCATCTCATAAACAGTTAAAGCCACCCCATTGAGCAATAATTATGTGCGATACACAGTCTAGTCTTTTTATATTATCTAACATATCCTCTTCTGCCATTACATACATTGGACTGTACATAACATACTGTATTTTTGTACTTTATATAACTGATTTTATTAGATTTGTACTACGTATGTACTGTATGAAGGTGTGTGTGTCTGTACGTATATGTATAATTATTTTTTATTATTATCCATGTCTTGCTGCTGTTTTTGTATTTTTGAGCACTGGAAGCTCCTGTCACCAAGACAAATTCCTTGTATGTGTAAGCATACTTGGCAATAAAGCTGATTCTGATTTGAGCTGTGAAGTCGATGTAGCCGCCATATTTGATTTACAGAGTTTATTAATGATTTGATCTGAGAGTGAATAACAACTTAAATTTTATTATGTTCATCGCACAGTGATCGTATGTCTTCAGAAGATTTGGAACATAGTGCATGAGTTGTATTAATAACTATATCTTTTTTTTTTTTTTTTAGCTTGACAGCCAGCAGCAGGGCTGTTGCTAGTGGGGTGAAAACAATTCTAGGGGCCCACAACAAACCTATTTTAATAGGCAAGGGGCCCAGAACAACTTGCTACAGCCCTGGCCTGGTGTCACTGTTAACTAGCATTATATGGCAAATAAAACCTGTGAAGATGGGTTTTGACTTTGAAGTAGTATTAAGCAAATAATAATAGAATTTTCTTTTCCTACAAGATAATTATGTGAAAGAGTATAATACAAATTGCATGGATATACCAAATAAAGTTAACTGGAGTATAATATTACTTATAATGATAGTTTTTTCAGCTCAAGTGTAGCTTGACAGAGTCCGTAAAGCTGCATGGAAGAAAGTCCTCCTCAATCTCTACAGACATAGTATACAGCAATACTGATGATGCTTTGAGGAAACAGTGAGCTCTCTGAGCTGTCTGTATTTACAATATAAAAAAAACTCACTCTTTCCACCCCCTTGCTTCTCAAGGCCAGATGAAAGCTGTGGGTTGTTCTGCCCAGGGCCAGATGTTCTCAGGTGGGGCGATTGGCTTGAGGGATGCTCCGTTGTTTGTCATCTCACCCCACATGTGGAATTAGCCTCGGATGTTATCCCAAGCAGGAGGTCCAAGCGTGGTGGCCTGTGGTGTGTTCAGGGGGATGCACGGCTGTGGGGCTATGATCTCAGACATCAGCACGGGGAGCGGAGATCATAGCCAAGGTCACAGAGCATCCCACTGTCTGTGCAACAGTGTCCCATTGTCTTAAGTTTCATTTTGCAGTCTTAGAGCTACAGACGTTAAAAAAATGTTTTACCCTCCCTGAGAAACAAAATAAACACGACCTTCGGGAACACACTCAAAAAGCTTGCCTTCTATAAATAACAGCACTGTAAGCCCACATTAAATTGTTTCAAAGCAAACATAATTCAACAACATCCGCCCTTTTCACAATAAAACCATTTTATGAGAACACTGGAACTTCAAGGCTTACGTGCAAAGCTTTGAATAAAAATTAATGTAATTTAGAATAAATCAGAAATAGAAAATCATTCATTGTTTTACTTGTGGGCACATTGGTTTTTCATTAGCTTATGAGTTTTTGGTTGTATAATTTTTTTCAAATAAATAGTTATAATAATTGGTGTGTCAATTATTTCCTCATTTATCTTTGTTACTCTCCCCCTTTTTCTTTCCATTTTTGTTTTTAGTTAGTTACATACAACAAATAAAGTGACTTACGGGGCACACTGCCTACACTCTCTGAACCTTTACAAGAGACAAAACTCATTAAAACGTATGTTCTTTTTTAGCAAGCATAACGTTTATTTTGCCAATTCTGTCGATTTACCCAAAGTTTGAAGAGAATACAAAATCTCAGGGTTCTACAGCATTAAAAAGCATAATTCTGCAGTTTCAGAGAAGCAATGGTTATTATGCAATGCATTTGATCTAAAACATTCAGACCATTATTTAAATCTTCATCCACATATGAAAATTATTTGACCAAAATGTCAACTAGCCCCACAAATTCAGATTTTATGCAGATTCTTGTTAATCTCTCCCTCTAAATTTTGAGAGTTGTTTGGTTACAGCAGTAGGCCTACAGTGAACCGTCCATACAGTCAGATCTGTTATATATTGGCAGCTTATGCAAGAGACATTTTTTATTTTTATGATTATTTGCTTGGCTGGGTGATTGTGAGGACATTCATAGAGAAGACATTTTAGTTAGACAAGACATTACTCATTACAGGTAAAAGCCCCAAAAAGTGGGTCATGGTTTAGATTTGGCTTCAGAGGAACTCTGTGGAGATCCCATTTCCTTGATTCTAAGAAGTTGTTAAAGAGGGCTGCTGGGAAGTAGTGTTCTTAGTGCTTGATCAGGGTTGAGAAAATATACAGGCACCCTAATGGCATAAGACTCCTTCCTTAAGTTCCACTGGTTTTGATGGTAGTTTCCATTGATATATATATATATATCAACTGTCTGCGACTTTGTGAAAGTTTTGCTATCAAGCACATTTTGGACATTTTCAACATCATGTGCATAGGCTCTTTCTAAACAAACTGGTGTGTTTATTCCTGATAGATCTCCAGTCTAAGTACCCATAGACCAATGGATTCCAGAATTCCTTTTTTTTTCTTTTTCTTTTACTGATAAAAACAGATTATTATGTACAGGTGGATTGAAAACCATAATGTATTTCCATTATGGTTTTGATAAAAATGAAAATAAATAAATTAAATATATTTCCCTAAGAAAGATTAATTCTGGGGTGTGTTTGCTGATGGTTCTTCACTAGGTGTTTTTGGATCGTCTTGTTGCATGGTTGTATTCCAGGGTTGTTTTTACTGTCTTTTTTTTGGGCTAAATAATCAGCCAAATTCTCAAGCTCACTATTGAGGAATACTTCCATTCTAAGGTATGTGTCAAGAATTTAACAGTTTCTCAAATAGTAGAGTTGATTTAAAATTTTGAGCATGTGAACCTTGTTTTTATGGATTTCCAGGATGGAAGGTATGAAAAAAAAATACAGTAGATTTTTGCAACATTGATCTAAATCGTACTGTTTTTTCAGTCATATCATATTTTTTATTTTTTTTTTTAAGTTTTAGAATAATAGGATATACTATATATGGAATATATAGAATCAACAGCATTTGTGGCATAATGTTGCTTACCACAAAAAATAATTTCGACTCGTCCCTCTTTTAAAAAAAAATAAAACATCAAGGTTACAGTGAGCCATTTACAATGGACATGAATGGGCTAATTTTCTGAGCGTTTTAAGGGTAGAAATGTGAAGCTCATAATTTTACAACACACTTAATTACAAATACATAACTTGTCTTTAAACCCTCCAAATATCGGCTCCATTCACTTCCATTGTAAGTGCCTCACTGTAAACTTGATTTTTTTCTTTCAATTTTTTTTTTTTTTTTTTTGGTTATCAACATTATTCCACAAATGCTGTAGATTAAGCTTAACTTGTATTGATCCCATAATATTCCTTTAACACTCAATGATATCTCATCTGCTGAAATGAAAAGTGCATGATTGCAGTGTACAGGCAATGTAATGTCCATAGTGAACATGATGTTTTGGCTGAAATAATATCTTCTATGACCAGTTGGAGGTTTTCTTATTTAGTTACTGCTCTGTCAGTCTGGATCATCCACACTAGCTCCACTGTGACATCATGTCCACCCACAAATGATTCCCTGGTTGGTTTAAACTTCCTGTGTCTATGCTCAGATCCTGTTTGAGACACAAAAAAGCTCTATGTGTGAAGGAAACTAGAGACAAACAAGGAGAATTGACAGACTGACATGTGTAGGTGGGTGGTGTAGATATACTAGGATAAATTTGAGGTGAAAACTCTAGTTCCTCCCTTTGAAATCGTATCTTGTGCACTGATGCATTCTGTCACATACAAGCTTGAAGTGTCTACTTGAAATGTATGCTTCAAGTTTAAATGAGACATAAAATAATCTTTATTTTATACTTGTTCCAAAGTTTATATAGTAATTGTCAATAAATGTGCTACTTTTTGCAGCCAGGCTCTTCAAGGTTCAACAATAATTTCCGGTATACCAAAAGATGAGTGGCTGCTTCTCTTGCACAAGTCCAATTACAAGGATTGTCACCTTAGACCTTCCCTGCCTGTAATGAGAAAAACAGGTTTTCTTTATTGAAAGAGAAAAGTCTCAGCTTACAATGGGGGGCTACTGCTGGAACAAAATGTCTGTTGTTTACAGATCTAGTCTCTAGTGTGAAAAATACCAATATAACTGTAAAATAGCAACAATGTAAATAAATAATAAATAATGAAATTAAGTGAAACATGAATTGTTGTGTGATAGCATCCCATCAACAGTGTTTCACCATACCTTTGAGACTTTTAAGCACAATGTTGTCACTCTGGAGATGGTATTGTGTTATCTTCATCTTAAGTCTAACTTTAATATCATAACAAAAATCACTCGCCATGACAGATTGCAGAGAATGTGACCAAATTAGTCCTATTGATACTAAGTGAACCGTCAATATTGATTTCCATAAAAAAAATGTCAAGTATTCTGAATAAATATATATTTATTTAGTATTTTATATAATAATGCATGACATAATTTGAAAGATACTGAGTGAATGTTTAAAGAGAGCTAAACATTTTGTTTGGTTTCAGGCACATTTCTGGCTCCTGACCTTTTCAAAGTGTCTCATATTTTAGTTTGAGCAAAGGGGAAAAGTTTTTTGTGGTGTGCCATCCACTGTTTGGATATCCTTTATCTCTAGTGCAGTTTGATTTTTAAATCAGGATATCTATTTACCTCCTTGTGGCAACAAAACCACATATACACAAAGTGTAATGTGATAAGAATATCCATATTTGAATCTTTTTTATTTTATCAAGCTGATTTTCCTGTGAAAAATTTGATAACAGACCTGGTGAAAAGTTTTTTACATACCAGGACATAGGCCTACTTGACCTGGTTATGTCTTAATTACAACATATTGAAATTCTCTGCTTACTCTCGGGGTGCTGTCTAAAATGTATGCTTTGATGAAGAGTTGGGTTTGTCTGTTGGAATATTTTCTCTGGCCGATGATGGGATTTTCCATGCCTCGGGCGGGATGTAGCAGAACGAATGGGAGAAGCAGAAAAGAGCTACTGCAGATTCTCTGTCATGGCCAATTCCCAACAAATTCTCACGCCAAGGCATCAAAGACAGACGCTTGTACAAGAGCCCAGCGTGTCAATCTATAGACACCAAAAGCACACTCTTGTGTCAGTTTTAGTCAAGTCATATTTATTTGTATAACGCTTTTCACAACACACATTGTTTCAAAGCAGCTTAAAAGGATATATGTATATATATATATATACACTCACCTAAAGGATTATTGGGAACACCTGTTCAATTTCTCATTAATGCAATTATCTAATCAACCAATCACATGGCAGTTGCTTCAATGCATTTAGGGGTGTGGTCCTGGTCAAGACAATCTCCTGAACTCCAAACTGAATGTCAGAATGGGAAAGAAAGGTGATTTAAGCAATTTTGAGCGTGGCATGGTTGTTGGTGCCAGACGGGCCGGTCTGAGTATTTCACAATCTGCTCAGTTACTGGGATTTTCACGCACAACCATTTCTAGGGTTTACAAAGAATGGTGTGAAAAGGAAAAACATCCAGTATGCGGCAGTCCTGTGGGCAAAAATGCCTTGTTGATGCTAGAGGTCAGAGGAGAATGGGCCGACTGATTCAAGCTGATAGAAGAGCAACTTTGCCTGAAATAACCACTCGTTACAACCGAGGTATGCAACAAAGCATTTGTGAAGCCACAACATGCACAACCTTGAGGCGGATGGGCTACAACAGCAGAAGACCCCACCGGGTACCACTCATCTCCACTACAAATAGGAAAAAGAGGCTACAATTTGCAAGAGCTCACCAAAATTGGACAGTTGAAGACTGGAAAAATGTTGCCTGGTCTGATGAGTCTCGATTTCTGTTGAGACATTCAGATGGTAGAGTCAGAATTTGGCGTAAACAGAATGAGAACATGGATCCATCATGTCTTGTTACCACTGTGCAGGCTGGTGGTGGTGGTGTAATGGTGTGGGGGATGTTTTCTTGGCACACTTTAGGCCCCTTAGTGCCAATTGGGCATCGTTTAAATGCCACGGCCTACCTGAGCATTGTTTCTGACCATGTCCATCCCTTTATGGCCACCATGTACCCATCCTCTGATGGCTACTTCCAGCAGGATAATACACCATGTCACAAAGCTCGAATCATTTCAAATTGGTTTCTTGAACATGACAATGAGTTCACTGTACTAAAATGGCCCCCACAGTTACCAGATCTCAACCCAATACAGCATATTTAGGATGTGGTGGAACGGGAGCTTCGTGCCCTGGATGTGCATCCCACAAATCTCCATCAACTGCAAAATGCTATCCTATCAATATGGGCCAACATTTCTAAAGAAGGCTTTCAGCACCTTGTTGAATCAATGCCACGTAGAATTAAGGCAGTTCTGAAGGCGAAAGGGGGTCAAACACAGTATTAGTATGGTGTTCCTAATAATCCTTTAGGTGAGTGTATATATACACTGTAAGGGGGTTAAGATGGGCAAGGAGGAGGCAAGAACCGGCTTGTCAATATAAATAATAATTTAATTAAACTCAAAACAAAAGCACAAACATAAACACACACACATGACGGACATGCCCGTAATTCTCTCTCTCTCTCAAACCGTCGCCACCGGCCGTCTTTATCCCTAATCTCGAACCGTCCCCAATCGGCCTGATGGGGCGGGCGACATTCCAGCAAATTCTCACACCAAGGCATCAAAGACAGACGCTTGTACAAGAGCCCAGCGTGTCAATCTATAGACACCAAAAGCACACTCTGGTGTCAGTTTTAGTCAAGTCATATTTATTTGTATAACGCTTTTCACAACACACATTGTTTCAAAGCAGCTTAAAAGGAAATCTTGCATTTACACATGCCCGTAATTCTCTCTCGAACCATCGCCACCGGCCGTCTTTATCCCTAATCTCGAACCGTCCCCAATCGGCCTGATGGGGCGAGTGACATTCCAGCCTGGCCCCGCCCCCCTCCGTTCCACACTCCTCCCGGTGCCACCGGCATGACATACACCCCATCCCCCTTTCCCTGGGGAGGGGCGTGCTTTGTGCCCCGTCAGGTCATCCCCGCCTTCCTCGACCTGGGAGGACACAGGAGGGGAAAACAACAACAAATAAAACCAAAATAGGTGAGGGAAAAGGCCAACATGGTGCGAGAGAGAGAGAGAAAAAGCTCACTCACCGGTTCTCTGATGTACCGTCGCGTGGTCCTCGAACACTCCTCCACACTCTCCTGCGGACGTCAGCTGCACCTCGCTGGGTGAACCAGAGTCAAACCTCCGACCCCCAGCGGACAGAACGCCCCTCCGCTTTTCGGGTCGGCATGTGGGGACACTCCTCCGCCCCTGGCAGCGGCCCTACCACTCCAGGCGGTCGGGGAGTTGCTTCCCTCCTCCCGTCGTGGTCGGCGGTCTTCCCTCGACCCCTCCACATCTCTGGGGACAGCAGGGCACTCCTCCGCCCCCGGCAGCGGCTCCCTCGCTCCAGGCGGTCGGGGAATCCAGTCCCCACTCGCCCCGCGGACGGCGGCCGTTCCCCACGTCCGGGCGGTCGGCCTACTCCGTCACCCGGCAGATGGCAGCGGCGCTCCCCTGGGTGGACGGTAGTGTCGAGGACTCTGCGACGGGCATCCCTCCTCTTTCCCGGGTTTTGGCACCAATGTAAGGGGGTTAAGATGGGCAAGGAGGAGGCGAGAACCGGCTTGTCAATATAAATAATAATTTAATTAAACTCAAAACAAAAGCACAAAAATAAACACACACATGACGGACATGCCCGTAATTCTATCTCTCTCGAACCATCGTTACCGGCCGCCTTTATCCCTTGCGCGCCCCATCAGGCCGATTGGGGACCGGGCGTGCGACATTAAAGCCCGGCCCCGCCCCCCGCCGTTCCACATATACATACATACACACTGTAATATCAATAATGTCTTACAGTGATCATTGTGTAGTCTGAATGTGATTAAATATGATTGTAAAATGTGTATAGAATTTAAATAATTAAATAATAATTGTATTTAGAACCCCTGTGAGCAAGCTGAAGGTGACTTGCAAGGAACACAAAACTGCATAAGATGTTGGTTAATGGAGAAAAATAACCTTGGGAGAAACCAGGCTCACTGTGGGGACCAGTTCCCCTCTGGCTAAACATGAACATAATGCCAATATTGGTTATTTGTGTGCAGTGCAAGTCATGGTTTTAAATTTGTAAATTAAGTAAGCGTTAAGGGAGAGTCACATGGTGCCATGTGGGGGTTGTATGTGTGAATGGCGAGCTCTGTGCACTTTACTAGTTTTTAATTATTTTTGTTTCTTAAACCGGTGAGATTCGATACACACTGCTACATACCTGTTCTATGAAGTCAACATGTCAAAGAATTCAAAATACTCAGGCTCTGGAGATATTAAAAGACACTTATGTGCTTAAGCTGATACCCCAGTCAGGGCCGCAGACCAGTGACTCAGTTTGGAAGGTGCGGCGGTCAATTGTCGAGCATGTCAGTAATGCTGGCAAAGGTCGTGGTGGACTTGGAGGATCTTGCTGTAATACATTTATCGATCACTGCGATGGAGACAAAATTCTCTGAGTTGGTTACAAGAATTGGGGACATTGAGAAACTGATCGATAATCTGGAGTCATCGGAGAGGGAATTAGCTGCTAATACGCTAGTGACCAAAGTAGATTTGGAACACATTTGGAAAAAGTTGGAAGACCTTGAGAATCGTAATCAGCGAAACAACATCCGAACTGTTGGAATTCCTGAGCATGAGGAAGGCATAGATATGGTAAAATTCCTAGACGAGCTCTTTCCGAGTTTGCTCGATATAACAGGCCATAAGCTGAAAGCAAGCAAGCTCACAGGCTCCAGGTTCGGAGATCCGTGGAGGGAGAAAGGCCCCGATCAATTCTGGCCAAATTTCTGAGATCATCTGATAAAAATATTGTGTTATGCGAGGCAAGGAGTAAAGAAAGGCTTTCTTGGAAGAACCACAACATTTTTTTGTTTCCAGACTTTGTGAATTCGACAAGAGAGAAACACAATTGATTCAAGGAATGCAAGAAACTCTTAAATCAATGAAAGATCGCATTTGCACTGATGTTTCTGGCCAAACTGAGAATTGATACTAAGGATGGCCGCAAAGTATTAACATGTCCCCAGCCAGCATTGGCCTTCATAAAGTAATTTGAATGAGTAAGCCATGGTGTGATTATCACATTGCTCCCAAGTGAACTTGACTCACTGAACATTCTTTTGACTGTACAAGGAAGCTGGGCATCTTTTTTGTTTCTTTTTGTGAGGGTTCCACATAGCGGCTGGAGTTTGTTTTGTGGAGTATTATTTGCAGGACATTGGAAGGATTAGGTCATCTACTGAACTCATGAACAGCCGGCACTGAACATTTGTTTTACTGTCCGAGGTATCTGAACGGCATTCTTTTTTTTGCTGGTTCTGCTACAGGCTGAAATTTGTTGTGTGAAGGATCGCACCTTCGGGGCAGTTATGTGAAGGAATCTACAAGTTCATTGTGTTAGGTATAGTGAAACACTGTAGGTGGGATGCTATCACAAAACAATTCATGTTTCACTTAATTTCATTATTTATTATTTATTTAAATTGCTGCTATTTTACAGTTATATTGGTATTTTTCACACTAGAGACTAGATCTGTAAACAACAGACATTTTGTTCCAGCAGTAGCCCCCCCATTGTAAGCTGAGACTTTTCTCTTTTAATAAATAAAACCTGTTTTTCTCATTACAGGCAGGGAAGGTCTAAGGTGACAATCCTTGTAATTGGCCTTGTGCAAGAGAAGCAGCCACTCATCTTTTGGTATACCGTAAATTATTTTTGAACCTTGAAGAGTCTGGCTGTAAAAAGTAGCACATTTATTGACAATTACTATATAAACTTTGGAACAAGTATAAAATAAAGATTATTTTATGTCTCATTTAAACTTGAAGCATACATTTCAAGTAGACACTTCAAGCTTGTTTCTGCCTATTGGCTGGAGTTTGTATTATAGATTTCCTTGTGTTATGTAATTCTATCTCACAAAATCTGTATAGAATCTCTAGACTTGAGCAATCTGATGGCAAAGTTGTCATGGGGGCTCTCGTTGGCGCACATGGACTGTTTGAGTTTAGAGGGATGGACGCTGGTTGGTGCTGCCATGCGCTGGGTTAATGTGCACGTTTTTCTTTTTCTGTTTGTTTGTTTCGGCAGGAAGTTTGGGGTTTGACTGTTGCAATAATGTTGGAATGTGGTCTTTTTAATTTTATTTTTGACACACAATCTGATAAAAAGAAGGAAGGTTATTTCTTTTCTTAAACGTAAGAAATATAATATAGTGTTTCTTCAAGAAATTCAACTATCCCCACAGGAAGCTGAAAACGTTCGGAAGATATGTTTTCTTTAGTGCTGGCTCAAGTAAGAGCAGGGGAGCCATTACATTGATAAGTAAGCATCTACAATTCAAATGTCTCAAAAATATTAAAGATACATTTGGGAGGAGACTTTAATCTTTTGATGGACTCAGTCCTTGATCATAGTGAAGCAAAGGTGTGTAAGCCCCTTAGAGCAACATTGTCGCTTCACAGTATGTGTAAAAATATTGGTTTTTACAGATATTCGGAGACTTTTAAACCCATCTGGTAGGGACTATACATTATTTTCATCTGTCCATAAGATTTATTCTTGATTTTTTTATATCTATGTCCATCATTTCATCTGTTGTTGTTTGCTCAATTGGAAACATCTTAGTCTCAGATCACGCCCTGGTGAGTTTAGAGTTGTTGCCTCATATGGGAAAAATAAATCATAGTTGGCGCTATAATGTATCCCTTTTGCAAAATCCTGATTTCCAACAAATGTTAAAGGCTTAAAAAATTGTTTATATGGAGACCAGCTGGTCAATCCTCTGTGGGTGTGGTTTGGGAGGACTTAAGTTCTTAGGGGTCGGATCATACAGTATGCCTCATTCATCAAAAAATCCAAAACACAAGAACTGCGTGGCGTTGGAAGGGAATATTAAAAGTGCAGAGGCAGGGCTAAAGCACAGAATGTCGTCTGATGGCCTAAGAGAATTGACCCAATTGAAATACAGATATAATACTATTTTGGCATGGAAGGTGGAGTTTTGGCTATTCAGGGCAAGACAGTCTTACTTTGAGTCAGGGGACAAAGCAGGGAAGCTTTTGGCTAGATATATAAATCAGAGAGTCTTTTTCTACCATTTCCTCAGTGAAATCTGCTGGTGGTGAAATATTTAACTCAGCCATTGATATTAAAATTGCTTTTAAAGAATTATCTCTTGATCTTTATAGTTCCACATCTTCGTCTGCCAATGAAGATATTAGGAACTTTGTGGAATGGTTCCACAAAGTTCCTAATATCTTTATCGGTAGAAGAAGTCACTCCCTATAGATGTCCCCCTCTCTTATTTCAAGCAATTTGATAGCCTAGCAAAGTCCTTAATTTGGAATGGGAAACATCCCAGATTATATTTCAGTAAGTATTGCATAGGCCGATTGATAAAGGTGGGCTAGTCCTTCCCAAGATTTTGTTTTATTATTATGCGTTCAGTCTCAGACATTTGGCTCATTGGTCATTTCCACCTGAGAGAGCCCCTCCCTGGTTTTGTATTGAACAATAAGTTCTTGCCCCTATTTTGCCAAAGCCTTTCTATCAAACTAACCGGAGAATTTAAATGACACCCCGTTATCTCGCATTTACACTCGGTATGGACAAAAGTGTTGAGAGTGTTTAATTCAGACATTTATTTAAATTTATTTAATACACTCAGTGACCTATATCAGAGTGGAGTGTTGAGATCCTTTGAAAATTTGGTTCAACATTTTGGGATTCCCAGATCTCAGTTATTTAGATATCTACAGCTATGGCACCTGATCTGTACTAGTTTTGTGAGTAGCATACACCCACCTAAATCAGCAGATACTCTGGGAGTGCTGATTATTGCTATTGGAAAAGGTCATGAGGCATCAATGTATTACTCCCTGCTAATTCAGAGTCTGGGGGATGGAGCTTCAACTTCCCTCAAGAGATTATGTGAGAAAGATTTAAACCTGATATTGGAGGATGGAGTTTGGGCTAGGATTCTAAAAAACATCAAGTCTGCATCTAGAGGCGAGGGTGCACCTTATGCAATTCAAGATTTTACATAATTGTATTGGACCCCCTCTAGATTGTATAAGATTGCTCTTAAAGACACACCCACCTGCTGGAGATGCCAATTAGAGGATGGAGACATAATCCATGTCTTTGGGGGTGTTAAGATCCAGTATATATATATATATATATATATATATATATATATATATATATATATATATATATATATATATATATATATATATATATATATTGGTCTTGTATATATTTTGTAGGAATCAATAAAAAAAAAAAGTAAGCATTAAGGTCAAGTGTTTTAAATATACAAAAAAATATTTTTTATGAACTGTAAGATTAATGAGTACTGTCTTTGAAGTCCATCCTGGATTAACTGCAGAAGTTTACATAAACTACGTATCCATCCAATAATTTTTTGCGAAAAACTTTTTAGCGCATCAAAATAAAGCTGATGGAAATGCACATTATCGCTAAAATGTCACAAATGTCGACATAATATTTTTCCGTTTGACTCAAGTGCATAAACTCAAATGTCACAAAAAATGGTTAGGAAACACTTTTTGTTGATAAAACTGGCATTAACGCAAAATGTTATGTCACATGACAGAGATAGCCCCAATTATTAGCCTGTGCTAATCATGACAACAGTATTGAAAGACAATTTATTGTACCTAATTATGGATTGACCTTTACAGTATATAGAGCCGATCTGCAAACATGACACTTCCAGGAGTGCCAAAACAAATATTTTGTGCACGTTGAACAAATAAATGGCCACTGTTTGTGATTAATTTAATCGCAGTATCCATACGTTTATTTAAGTTTCTTTTCCACACCATTCAAAATAATAGACGGCAGTCATGGAATTTGCCCACAGAACAAAAAATATATAATTTCTGTGCATAAAGATGTTTGGAACACTTACAGCCCAATGCTATTAAATTATTGTTTATAAATATAAATTATTATATACTTTTGAATAAATGCCGGCAAAATCCCCTGTATTAAAATAATATTAAATAAATTATCAAACGAAAAAAGCATTACATTAAAATTATTAATTAGCAAATGAAAAAAGCATGCTAAAGAGCATTTTAGACCTATATATGCCTTTTCTTTTCTCAAACTTAAATTAGCTTTACCCTGTTCTGTAGAAAAAACAGTCAGCTGAATGACGTCCTCAGAATGTTCTGTATATTTTCAAGACTATAAACTGTTTTAATCTACAGAACTATTTTTCCAATGTTGAGTTCACTTTCAGAAAACGAGCTTTTGAACCTTTTAAAACGTTTAAATATTTTAAATCTAACCCTCTTTACCTTGGATCCAGGGCTGGACTGGGAAGAGAAATCGGCCTGGGATTTTACATAGCAACTGGCCCAAAAGTTGTTGAAAGTGCATCGGCGGACCGGGAAAATGCCCGGTATGCCAGATTACCAGTCCAGCCCAGCTCAGATCGCATTTACTGCTTCAGAAAATATTAATTTGCATTTTGAAGCTAAAATACATTTTAGATGATAATCAAGTTCAGTTGGTCGTTAAAAGTTGCTGGAGACATATGTGGGACATAATGCAGTTGTGATGGCGATTCTTTTGATTAGATGATTGTTCAGAATATTGAATATCAGGAATGTATCAAATGTAAACCCTGATATTACACAGCATAATTTTTTTCTTTAATAGCTGTGCACACCGAATATACACATCGATTGCGTGTCCTTATACTGAGACAGAAAGTTTCCGCCACTACTTTGTGCAGGTTGCCAGCTTGAACAGGGCCATGACGATCCGCAACATCAGGACCAATATTACAGTCCTATCAGAAGATCAGCTGTTCTCTTTTGATTGCAATTCCTCCTCTTCTGATTGCTTTTATATGTGAAATTAAAATTATAGTAAACTGGCAAATTTTTATGAATTGTCTCAATACTCTCCCCAATTTACCAAAACCCATAATAACCAAATATTAGGGACATCTGGGAGGCGATAAACACACATTTCTGAATGGAAACGGCTTCAGGGCAGATTTCTTTTGCGCTAAACCAAAACTTGTGCGACAAAGTGGTTTTTTTTAGGCATGACGCCATCACGCACGCCCTTTTTATCGATAAAAGGCCATTTGAATGGATACGGGCAGAAGGCAGCAAATGTCGCAATTTTATTTTTTGCATTTTCACTTTGTCGATAAAAAAATAGCGCGAAAGGTGGATGGAAACTAGGCTATTGATGCATTGTCCTTTGTTAGTTGGCTGATGAAGGCTTTTGTTGGCAGTTAAATGATTGTCTATGTATTCCATTTAAAGAGTGTAGTCCATCAATACACAAAGGTGATGCAGGCAGTGATAAATGATGTGGTGCATCGCAGTTCAACCTGCAGGTCATTTTGGTGAGGTTCGTTGAGGTCCATCCTTAATCCATGGTTCAGGCAGTGGCATATGAAGTATCCAATGTCTTACAGTTGGAGTTGTCATAAGTTCATCCTCTGAAGTAAAAAATTATGTCTGGCTACCACCGGCTGTAGTTTGTAATTATCTCTCAGCGACACATAGCAGTGGAGTCCAACACAAAGCAAGAATGGAGCTGCCATAAATTTTTATGCAGAGTTATAGATCATGATGGATGTCTCTGGTCCCAGCAGACCTATAACTAAATCAGCCTAATTGTGAGTTAAAGGATAAATCAGGTGTATGCCTGGCTAAATAGAGGAGTCTTTAGTCTAGACTTAAACTGATTGAATGTGTCTGCATTCAAAACATTGTAAGAGAGTCTATTCTATAGTTTAGGAGCCCAGTATGAAGAGGATCTACCTCCTTATGTGATTTTGATATTCTTGGAACTATTAACAAACCAGAATTTTGTGATCGTAATGAACGGGATAGAATATAGAATGACAGAATGTCACTTAATTACTGTGGAGCTAGACCATTCAAAGCTTTGTATGTATTTAACAGATTTTTAAATTAATACAAAATTTAACAGGTAGGCAATGTAACGATGATAGAATACTAATACTATAGAATACTATAATCTATACTACTAATACTATAGAATACTATAATCATATTCCTTATTTATTGAACTATCAGTACATCCTCCCAGTAATGCATTACAATAATCTAGTCTTGTGGTCATGAACGCATCAATTAATTTTTCAGCATCAGCAACAGAGGGCATGTGTCGTAATTTAGCAATTTTTCCTCAGGTGGAAGAATGCTGTTCTACAAACAGAAGAATAGATTGGTGTAACAAAAAGAAGGATAGATTGGTATAAATTATAACACCTAAGTTCTTTGCAGAATAAGACAATGTAACAGTACATCCATCGAGAGTAAAATGATATATTAGCGGCTTATTTTTAGAGGTTTTTGGTCTAATCATTAGTACCTCTATTTTGTCGGAATTGAGTAGAAGGAAATTTCTGGCCATCCAGTCTTTGATTTCATTGATACACTCTGCTAATTTGGGGAATTGTGAATTTTCATTGGGTTTAGAAGAAATATAAAGTTGGCTATCTTCAGCATAATAGTGTAAACTTTTCCATGATTCCTGATAATATCTACCAGGGGAAGCATTTATAAAGGAGAAAAGTAGAGGTCCTAAAACTGATCCCTGCGGCACTCCATACTTAACTTTTGTTTGATTTGACAATTCCTCGTTTACACATACAAAGTGATAGCGGTCTAATAAAGAGGACCAAAACCATGCTAATGCAAGTCCACTACGAGGCATCCGGCAAGTGCGTTCTTTTCAATGAGAGACCTTTGCCGTCAACGGACTGATGCGATTTTTAGCATAGTTTAATTATATTTTAGGGTTCCATTTTGTCATTGTGACATATGTTGGAGGTATGATTTTCATTTCTTATGAAATCAGCAAAAAAAAACAAAAAAAAATCACAGTGGTTAATATTTAATCTGTTGTTTAACTGTCTATACACATCCTGCACTGCTGAAGTGACCCGTTTCATTCTGGGTGTATTCTGAGTCTATGTTAAGAACAAACCTAAACATTTTTGACTGATCACAGTCACTCGGTGTCCACCATAACACATCTTGCACAAGTTTTATTATAACACATAAAAAATTTGCTGCCTCAAGTACAATGACACAGGTTTGATGCCAGAGACTCAGAGATGACATTGGCTCTTGCATATCTTGTGACCGATAACAACGACATCAAGTTTGGATGTACATGTATTTTTTGAATAAGACATGCCGGTAGAATCAGGATGACACAGGATCAGGATGCCTTTATGGAAGGGGAATATTTTTACAGATTAAAACGTTTCACTCTGCTAGTTGCACAATGCCATCGTATGGAATGGAATATAATTATAGTGCATTTTTATAAATAAATGATCGTGACTGTAATTTTTTGCTTGTTACGTCTTTTCTATTGTTGAGAACTGTTACCGGTTTAGGCATAAATGTGTGGTTGGGTGCTTAAAAATATATATAAAGTGTAATGTATATCAAATTATGAATATCTAAGTGTCTCTTTCATGTTTTATATGGTTGATTATCAGTTAGGTTTAGAAATGGGGTTAGGTTAGGGGATCTAAAATATTATATACGATTGTATATGTAATATCACACTAATATATTTATATGTATTATAAAACATTGAAGTCAAGCACACAAATTAATATTCAAAGATTGATAAATGCTGACAATGTTTCTTATTGAAACCAATGGGGTTTCACAGTGTCAATAAGAGGACGCCAGGGTGCACCTTTGACGTCATCATGCAGACACGGATGGCTTCTGCAAAGTGTCAAAGTTGGACGCTTAAGGAATGAGAACGGGTTGCAATTCCAGAAGTGCTTAGACAGCCCTTCCCTTCTTCTATATGAAAAATGGCTTCATGCCACACAAGTGTGAACCATACAAACACACAGTAGCAATTTAGTTTCAATATTCACAGGCTCTGTGCCAAAAAGGGTCAAATGGAAGCACAGAGTAGATGCCGTACTTATACAGGCAAAACATTTAAGTGGTGCATTTAATGTTATCTGCTAGTGCTAGATCTGATATTAACAAACGGCTAGTATGTTTACATCCAGATAGCTGTTTGGATTAACACACTACAATGATACTAATTTCTGCAGTATGCATAAGGAGCATAGCATGCAAATATTTGTATACATACTAGAATGACCAACTAGATTTTCCCAAATGTGCAATATACTTGTAATAATCCTCATTTGAAAAGTTGATTTGGATTCTACTTGACCATTTCCTCTGTTACTGATAAACCAGAAGGAATGTCACACAAATAATATCACATATGTCACACTAGGGCTGGGATATGCAAGAAATATGTACACAATATATATATAAATAAATATAGCGATATCCTTCTCGGAGCGAATCGGGTATTACACAATGTTAAACAGACCCAGAACCCGCATCAATAGAATGGGACCCGTCCCAGCTGACCATATAAAACATGGTTCCAAAACCATATGAGTCCCGTGTCGGGGTGGACCTGTGAAGAATTTAGGTCAAACACTTCCTTTTTCTTTTCCTTACTGTAGAATAAAAAGAACAACACAGGACTTCCAATTTGTCCTTATCTTTCAGCAAGAGACTTGTCTCTAAAAGCCTCAAACTTTTCTCTTAACTTTAGACAACAATATAACTTATAGTCCGGATTCAATAATACATTTACAGTGTAACGGTACATGTAATTAATAAGAGACTTTTTTAATGTTTCTGCTGTAAAATGCTAAAGTTTTTAATAAAATTAATTTCAAGTCTACATTTTATAATCAGACTTGAAGTTAGACACAGCATTGGTTCTAACTTCAGTTCTAAAAGGTTTAGAGAGAAGATCTTCATCTTCCAACCCTGAATTAATTTATCAGATACAAGCTTATGAGTCTTCATTTGAATCAGGAGTGTTACTTGGACAGCAGATGTAAACTAGCTATTAGCTAATTCTGGCGCAATTACTTTTAATTGTGCATTGTCCCTGTAAAAAATAAACAACTTTAAAAGTTTCTTATGAAGGAGTACCATAATCTGAAATTGAAACTATAACTAAATGTTTACTCTTTGATTGTTCATCATTTTGAGTATGCAAATGTTTGCACCCAGTGTGAAAGTTTCCATAGGAATCCATTATTTCTATAGACTTTTTCATTGATGAAAGCAATTACAAAGGACTTACAATTCTACTGTCTGGTTCTGAAGCATTTCTGGTAGCCGCATTTTTATTACCCAGACCTGTCAAAGCAAAATGACTTGTGTGTACTTTTAGAGACAGCTAAAACAGAACAAACAATATATGTGCAAAAACTGAAAATAAACAATGAGGTTTCATTACCAGATCTTTTAAATAAGACTTCGAGGCAACACATTTTCTCAAAGGACATCAAACGTTTGCCTGATTTGACTTATCTAGACGTCTACCATTATCTTGATGAAAGCATAGTTTAGATGCTTACAATTATTCTCTTAGCAGAAAGTTCAATAATATTTTAATGCTCCCATTATAATTAATAAAGTTGTTAACACTGCAAGTGCGTGACTTAACTAGCCAGCTAGACTCTAAAAGTTTATATCATTTGTGCTACAACAATTGTTAGTACAGCACATACAGAATCCAGCTGTCTCGCTTCAATGCGATTTACAATTTTATGTTTTTTCCCCTGAAATTTCAACACTTTAATTAAAATCAAGTTTGGTGTGAAAGGGCCTGAACCTGTAAATAGTCCATGCCATTTGCATCACAGAAACTTTTCCTACTGCTCTGTCATAACATCAGACTGAAAAATGGAGTAAGCTGTTAACACAGTATTATGTTCCTTCTCTTGCCGCGTAGGATGCACTCACTTGGCAAAAGAGAGCTCTGGTTCTGTGCTTAAGAGGCCTCTTCCTCCACATGGTCTGATTTGCAAAACACCCTCTGCAAATTGACCATGGAGGTGAATCATAGGACCTTGACTTTCTCAAACCATTGACCCTCCGGGACGCTAAAGGGGGAAGCATGGTGTACAAAAATTTATTTTCAGAGCCCAGTTCCCTGTGGACTATAATCTCCCCTGTGGTGGGCTAAGCATGACAATGCTTCAGAGTTACCCTGCTAACAGTCTGTCCAGCTCTTGACATCACCTACCTTGGGCCTCTCTCTGGCGATATCACCCATACCCCCATTTAACTGGCTCTTTCCTTTTGACCTGGGATCGACCTCAAGCCATTATGGGGATTTTCCATTAGACTTTTGGAGAGGAGACCCCTGCTTCCTCTAGAATGCTAGACTCATGTGGTAACTATAAATCCTGTGTAAACTTGAAGGAACAGCAGAAAGAAGCTTGGATATCATTCTTATGGGTCCCAGTCATAATTTAGATTGTTTTTCTTTTCAGTTTTTTAACATCCAATGTTTTACATTCAAACAGCCAGAGTTAATTTCTGTGAAGAATGACTAAGCTTAATTTGTGATGAGCAGTAACATGCTGTTTTAATTTATTTCATTTAAATGAATATGAATATGAATAAGTTTATGGGTTGCACTCCTGTAAGCCTCGAAAATCTGTTTACAACAAGTCTTTGCCAGATCACCATGGAACCCCAAATCTCCCTTAACCATGATATAGGAAGCTATTTAAAAGTAGTAGATGAACATGGTAATAAACATAGGAGCGAGGACTGTTGAAGTGAGATAATCTAATAAACTAATATATATATATATTAGTATACACATACTAGTGATGTCAAAAGCACCGGTAATTTGGTACCAAGTCGCTCCTAAAATAAAAAAGATGTAACGATACCAGTGTTTCTGCAGTACCGTAGTACAGAGCTGTCCGGTTTCAGAACGCAATAAGACAGCTTTAAAATGCTCACAGGCTGAACGTGTGCTCTGTTACTTCTTTTACACTGAAATGGACAATTATATTATATTAGAAGTGACATGTCCTAATGTATTGTGTTAAACCGCTAAAGGCTGCAATCTTAGTGAAGCTGAGCTGCGTACTTTAAATTAATGTATAAATCCGACCGCACATAGTCTGGAAACTCCAAAGACATTGAGAATCCTTCACATTATTTGAGATGATGGCATAGAGCATTAATCCACTGTGAACATGCAGCATGCACATGTAAACTATATATTTATATAATTCAATTACAGCAGTTGCGCTTTATTTATATAGAATTTAAAACAACAGAGTTGAAGTGCTTCATAGTAATACAAAACATAACATTTCAAACTTACCACATACACAAGTCCAACACTCCAAAACTGTGTCCTACATTTTGTCAGACTCAAAGGCCAGTGTAAACAGATGAGATTTGAGACATGAATTGAAAGTCTTCGATGAACACACTAGGCCCTGTTGCAAACTGTTTATCCGGTAAAGAGAAGCTTCCAGTGAAAAACACACACCATGGTCAGAATCAGAATCAGCTTTATTGACAGGTATGCTTACACAAACAAGAAATTTGTGTTGGTGACAGGAGCTTCCAGTGCACAAAAGTACAATACAGCAACAAAGCTGAGATAATAATAAAATATAATTAAAATAAAAAAATGTAATCAAATAAAAGGTAGTGGGCAGGGTGAGTGTGGTACAGAGTGATTTTTCCAGCCTTTTTTCTCACTCTGAAAATGTACAGTTCATGAAGGGAGGGCAGGGGGCAACCAATAATCCTCTCAGCAGTCCGAACTGTCCTTTGTAGTCTTCCGATATCCAATTTCGAGGCTGAACCAAAACCAGACAGTTATTAAAGTGCAGAGGACAGACTCAATGACTGCTGAGTAAAACTGTATCAGCAGCTCATGTGGCAGGTTGAACTTCCTCAGCTGGTGAAGGAAGTACAACCTCTGCTGGGCCTTTTTAACAATTGAGTCAATGTGGGTCTCCCACTTCAGGTCCTGTGAGATGGTAGGGCCCAGGAAACTGAATGACTCACTGCTGCCACAGTGCTGTTTAGAATGGTGAGGGGGGTCAGTGTTGGGGTGTTCCTCTTAAAATCCACAATTATCTCCACCGTTTTGAGCATGTTCAGCTCCAAGTTGTTTTGACTGCACCAGACAGACAGCTGTTCAACCTCCCTTCTGTATGCGGACTCATCGTCATCTTGGATGAGGCCGATGACAATGGTGTCATCTGCAAACTTCAGGAGCTTGACAGAGGGGTCCTTGGCAGTGCAGTCATTTGTGTACAGGGAGAAGATTAGTGGGGAGAGCACACATTCCTGGGGGGCACCTGTGCTAATTCTACAGGTCCTGGAAGTGAATTTACCCAGTCACCCTAGCTGCTGCCTGTCCGTCAGAAAGCTGGTGATCCACTGACAGATAGACATGGGAACAGAGAGTTGGTGTAATTTAGTCTGGAGAATAGCTGGGATGACGATGTTGAAAGCCGAACTGCAGTCCACAAAAAGGATCCTTGCATATGTCCCTGGTCTGTCCAGATGTTGCAGGATATGATGCTATCCCACGTTGACTGCATCATCCACAGACCTGTTTGCTCTATAAGCAAATTGAAGGGGATCTAGAAAGGGTCCAGGGATGTCCTTCAGGTGGGCCACCACAGACGTCAGGGCGATGGGTCTGTAGTTATTAAGTCCTGTGATTTTTGGCTTCTTTGGGACAGGAATAATGATTGAGAATAAAAGCATGATTCAAAATAAAAGCTAGATGCTTGAAATATAAGAAATTAAATAAAATATTTAACAAAAATATATCAATAATAATAATACTGTAACACAGTTAAAGGATGGGCAAGGAGGAGGCGAGAACCGGCTTGTCAACATAAATGATAATTTAATTAAACTCAGAACACACAAACATCAATACACACACACACACATGACGGACATGCCCGTAATTCTCTCTCTCTCGAACCATCGTCACTGGCCGCCTTTATTGGGGACCGGGCGCGCGATATTCCGACCCAGCCCCGCTCCACAAATACCGTATAGTAAAATGTAATATTCTCTGTAATAAAAATAATAATAAAACAAATTAATTAATTTAGCACAATCATGCCAACTATTGAATTAAAGTTTGGCAAAAACAAAAAAAAAAAAAGTTCTATTTCAATTATTAAATGATTTAAGAATGAATTGATTATACCATGTTGATGATTAAATTAAACTTTAAAACAGATTCTGGAAAAAATATTATTATTAAAATATCATTGTTAAAAATAATTAAACTTATGAGTTCAATAGTTTTGGATTTGCGTAAGGCTTTTGACACAGTGAATCATGATGTTCTTATTTTTAAGCTCTCTAAATTTAATCTTTCTGCCAAAACACTAGCATGGCTCTCAACCTACTTGTCAAATAGGATGCAGTGTGTTAGAATTAAAGATGTACGCTCTAGTTATATGAAAAACACAATGGGGGTGCCTCAAGGATCTGTATTAGTTCCTTTACTTTTTAGTCTTTATATTAATGATCTTCCACAACACTGTAATGGTGTTGATATACAATTATATGCTGATGACACTGTTCTGTACACACATGCAAAAAATGCACAGCTAGCAGCTGAAAAATTAACATATGCCATGCAAGGTGTTGTTGAATGTCTTGAACAATCTTGTCTTACCTTGAATATTAATAAGACAAAGGGTATGTTCTTTAGTAAAACTAAGGGGCAGACTCAAATTGCAGACATTTTAATTAAAAATAAATCAATTGACATAGTAACTGAATTTAAATATCTTGGTGTCATTTTAGATTCAAATTTCAATTTTAAGAAACACATTAAGAAAATGACAAAAACTATAAAATACAATTTGGCAAACTTTAGACAGATTAGATTGTTCCTCCCTATGGATGTAGCCAAAATATTTATGCATGCCTTAATTTTTTCACATATTTCATATTGTATCACCTGTTGGGGACAGGCCAGTGAGTCTGCCATTAGACCTTTAGAATCATTATACAAACAAGCTATACAAATCCTTGATAAAAAGCCATTCCGATATCACCATTGCAAGATCTTAGAGAAACATAATTTATTGAGTTTTGAAAATTTTAGACTCTTTTCAAACTTGACTGTAGTGTATAAGATTCTACACGGCCTGGCCCGTGCTTGTTTATTGTTTTTTGTTTGCAATTGCCCTGTAACTTCAGTAAAATCTACCAGAATAGCTTCCATTTTTGACTGTAACGTACCCTTCTGTCGTTCAACCTTTAGACAATCTGCTTTTTCTTACAAAGCCACTACACAGTGGAATGCAATAGCGAATGACGTAAAAAGCTGCAATTCCATCAAGAGTTTTAAGTCAGAACTGAAAACCTTTCTGAAGACCACTCAAATCTGTACTCACTGAAGCTGATGTGGTGTTGATAAAATGTGTTTTTTGTATGTATGTAGGGGATGGGGGTGGGTGAGTTTGTTTTTATTGTACCCTGCCAGGGGACTGCAGATGTAAAATAGCCTACGGCTAACTCTGGTACAATGCATCAAATGGCAACATTTATGTTTGAAATTGTACATGGTCCCTAATAAATAAAATAAAATTAAAAAATTAAAAAAATAGCACATTATCATATTTTTGCTGAAATTGGAATCGAGAATCGTGAAATTTCACTGGTATCGGTACAGACTACTTAAATTTTGGCACTGTGACAACTCTAGTAAATACATATATATATATATATATATATATATATATATATATACACACACATGAATGTATTATATAATATATACACACACACATATATATATATATATATATATATATATATATATATATATATATATATATATATATATATATATAAATAATCAAATTATATTTAAGATATTAATAACATTATACAATATCTGCAGACTCTGCTTTAGGCAAGATTCTAAGCAGCTTTATACTGTATGTGCATATGTGGACTGAAGAAGCTGTTTTCAATGTCAGTTTAAAAACTTTTAAATCAGTGCAACACATATCTATAAGCTATGGAAGGAAATAAGAAAACCTGGGTTTGTAGGTGTTAAAAAAATAATTTGACAACAGTCAAAAATGTGTAGAATATGTATGGGGATTTGGATGTTCTCACAAACGTATTAATGGCAGAGAGGTAGGGAAATGAGAGTAAGAGGGGATTTACATACTAACACACTTCTGCCTTGTTAGGCACATTAGTGTTTTGGTATCACAAAGGCAAGTCATAGTCAATTGCAGGTGCTAGATCATAATAATAATAATAATAATAATAATAATAATAATAATAAGTTCCCTATTTGCTGCAATTGATGTCTGTAGTTACTCAGCATGACAACAAGCTGGAATTGTATTCGGAGTGTAACAACAAACACACTTGTGGGTTTGACCAGGCATACTGTATACAAAGCGCTGCCTCTGCTCATAGCGTGTGATTGCCACCATACCTATCCTCAGCTAATATTGCTTTCTTTGAAAATGTTGCACATAAACATGCTTAAAACTATCCCACATAACCAGAAATAACTTTTGCTGAGATTTTATAAATACACCCTTAACCAGAGGCTGGTGTGCATGCCATGGCAATCCAGCCTAGCATCTTTGCGTTTTATTACAGGGGCTCTCTGCGCCTAAAAACAAACGACTGCACAGTGAAATCATTCATTTTCTGGTCTGATGTCATCTCAGACTCTCCATAATTGCCGGAGTCCGGCGTCTTGTGTCTATAATTGGTTGAGCCACCACAAACTCCCTGAGAAGACACGGTAGGTGGGTACTTGGATAACTGGCGGAATCATTATTTTGTCGTAAAATTGAAGTGGGAGGTCATCAAAAGGAAAACCATTTTTCAAGTCTCTTCTTTTTTCACTCTTCCTTTTTTCTTTGTGGTTTGAAAACCAGACCTTCCAGGCAAGTTTTACTTGTTGTCTGTCTGCTGCTGTACAGAACTGGTTGCAGTTGCTGACTGATGTGGGGTGCTTGCAGAGGGTAATGATAGATCTGTTTCCCAGAAACCTGCTGTAATTCAGCACATTTTAAATGTATGTTGAGCATTCTGTGTAATTTATGTAACCATAGAAATTTTGAACAGAGGTTATTTGGGGTGAAAACATCAGAAGAAGTAAGGATGGACTTTATGCTTATAAAGGTAATTGAGAGGAAGTGATGTAGAATACTATTTCAAACATCTCTGTACGTGATAGTTGCTGGTGGTCATGAAATTTTGCGGTGCAATTTGTTCAGTTTTATGGTGAAGTAAAATTATTTTATTTTTAACTAGTACTTAAAATTTCAGTTTAGAACAGATGTCATCTGAGGTCATGCCATGTGGAATTACAGTGAGCTTTATTTTGTAGATTCTAGAACATGGATTCCACACCAGACTCATTCAATGACACTGCTCCTTCACAAGAAATTCACATTGCGATGAAAAGTAGGGTTTATGAAAACCAATAACACCATCTTTGTAAGGAGTTACTCACACTATAAAATAGAGCCTAATAGTACCAAATACACATTCATTCTACGAGACTACGTTGTAAACGGTGCCTTCATCTTAAGGGAATATTTCTGGTTATTTGCAACTTAATGTCTTTGGAAAGCATTTGTGGCATTCTGTCGATTACCACAGAAAATAATTTCAACTCGTGCCTCGGATTGTAAAATAAGAACTGAAAACTGCTTCCAATGTAAGCGTATTACTACTGTAAATATATTTTCCTCTGTTTTTTATTTTACATTTAGGCTGTAATAGCCCAGAATATTATTATAAACATAGTGTACCTTGCTCCAAAGTCTCTCTATTTTCAAAGAATATTTTTTAATCATCATCTACCTCCTCCACCCTTGGTTGCACATTTTTTATATTTTTTTTTATAAGTTAGCTCAATTTAGGCTTCATCATGCATTTTTTTTCAGACAGTATAAAATTCTGTCATCCTTTTATGCAAAATACTTTTAATCAATTAAAATGCATTACCTATAGGATGAAATCTGCATCAACTCACATTTTTATGATGATATACTTAAAGGAATGTTCTGAGTTCGATACAATTTAAGCTTAATCGACAGCATTTGTGGGATAA
Source organism: Xyrauchen texanus (assembly GCF_025860055.1). NCBI lineage: Eukaryota > Metazoa > Chordata > Actinopteri > Cypriniformes > Catostomidae > Xyrauchen > Xyrauchen texanus. The sequence goes on from NC_068292.1 coordinate 31,879,915, forward strand.
TGTTGATTACCACAAAAAATGATTTGGACAAAAAACAGATTACAGTTAGACCCTTACTGTATAATGGCAGTCAATGAGGCCAGTTTTTATACATTTTTAAAGCAGAAATGTGAAGCTTACAATTTCATAAAAGCACTGTAATTCTTCTGTTAAAACTTAAGTTGGTTAACTCGTTGGTGAATTTATGGTGAATTAAATCGGTTAATAAGCATTTTTTTCCACTCTTAAATCATGTTAACACACATATTGTTTATGTCTTGTGGGTATACCTTTGAAACAGCAAGAATTTTAATGTTTACATATTGGCCCCATTCACTTTCATTGTAACTGCCTCACTATAACTTTTTTATTTTTTAAGGAGGAACAAGTCAAAATAAATTTTTGTGGTTATCAACTTTATGCCACAAATGCTGTCGATTGAGCTGGACTTTTATTGAACCTGTAATATTCCGGAATATATCAGGTGACAGAAACAAAACAGAAGAATTCAGAAGTAGCATTTATTTGCCCCCACATTTTGAGTTTTCGTGGCATTTTTGCACTAAGCTCCTATTAATTTATGACCCTGAGCAAGATACTATTAATAAAAAATGTATTAAATAAAAATACAAGCATCTTTATTCCTTCGCATAAATTTGGAGTCATGTGCACTGTTTTGCCTCAGACCGCAACAGTGATATTTGTAACAGTGCTGCCATCTGCTGCTTAACTGATGTAACACTTAAGTATTTAGTGAAAAGTCCACTGAGAGAAATCTGTTTTGATTTCATTTTTGAATAAGTGCTCAAAATGGCAGATTAAGACATTTTTGTCACTGGCATAATGTTTTAAAGCAAAAATGTGTTTGCTCACACTCACAGTGCTGTACACACCTCACAAGGGTGTTCAATACAGACGCACAACAGTATGAACGCGGAGTTACAGGTCGGCCAAAGTTCGCAGCGAATGACCTCCATAAAAGTGCTATTCGACACTCGAAAGAAATAACTGAACTTTTCTCGCCCCCTAGTAACGACTATATTTAAGAGTTGTCATAAATCCAGATGGATTGACAGCTTCGACTGTCCCCCAAGGTCCCGCCCCCTTAGCTGAACGGACCGAGTGGGAGCAACTTTTGCTTGTGAACAAAACGTCGTACATTTCGCTTACATATTAACTTTTATGTGACATAACATATTATAAACGCATATTTATTATTATTATCGTAGTTGATGCGTACACAATGACACGAGAGGAGGAACTGTTGCGGATTGCTAAAAAGCTAGACAAGATGGTGTCTAGAAATAACATGGTGAGAACCTTATTTTGACGCCAAGTTTGTTTGTGCAAGCTTTCCATATGGTGCTTGTCAAAAACTCTTTTGACTTAATTTGTGCACGCTTCTACTTCAGTTTAATTCAAACACAGGTGTGCACAAGCGTTGTTTTGTTGCAAAATGGAGAGTAATGGCTGTGTAATAGGACTACAGATACGCATGTGTGACAGAAGAGGTGTTAGGCTGAAGATTGCGCAGATTTACTCATAGATTTATTCTGGGAAGTGGGTACCAAGAACGAAGACAGACGTGCGTCTTTAATGCACGTTGAATGTTGAATGCACTTGTTTTTTAAAAAATTTTTTAAAGAGCACGCATGTATTTCCTCGTATGACACAAGGTCGCGGAGGCTTGCGCGATTTGTGATTTTTACGCGCATGGGCACAGAAGAACTTCTTGGCTGAACACCCATTTCACAGACTAAAATGACGCGTTTCAGCCTTATTTAGCTGCTTAAATCTAACAAACTTTTTTATATGTTAGTTTTTATATATTGATAGCAATTTTAGAACATTATGCTTTGTTATATTACCCTGGAATTAGTAAAAAATAAATAAATAAAAAGACCACAGCTGCTGAGAGAATGTCAGTAAATTTGGCATCTTCTCCCATCTGACTGTCTTTATCCACCGCTGTCTATTTTTTCTTCTGGACGTAATTAAAATGTAATGGTGGATTTTTTTTCTTTTGAAAAAATGGGTAAGTGAAAATAATAGCTGTTGTGGTCTCTCACCACTATCAGAATTTACCCTGCAATCGTTTACTTCCGCGTTCCCAAACCCGGAGTGTGAAAAAGATCTTTGTGCTTTACCAGTGTTGAGAACGTTATTTATACAATATGCATTTAAATGTGACATGACTAACTTTTACCTTTTACCGTATAGAAATCGAAACAATAGGCTCCTAAGATTTACATCACTCTTGTAAATGCATTCAAAAGTCGAAACTAGTTTAATGCAGATTTTTCTAAATAGTTGCTTACCACCAACAAAATTCCGTCGTTCAGTTCAACTGCAAAAGCGCGCCAGACTGCGCCAGACAGTTAAAGCTAGGCTGAATAGACAATCAGTAGTCTGATTACGTTTCTTTGAACCAATTAATTTGACAAATTAAATTGAGGCTGCACTGGTTGCTCCTGAAGTGGAAGAGATCAAAAACTCTTATGATATTTTAATTATTGTATTTTTCTTTTTACGATTATTATTATGGTTGTAATAAAAAAGTTAAATAATCGAAAAACAAGAATAAGACTCAATATTAGGCCCTCTTAAGTTATTAAATTATTAACTAATAAAAACTTATCATAGTTATTATATATCTCTCCTGTCTGTGTAGGATGGATCTCTTGACCTTCTGAGAGAATTGAAAAATTTCAACATGACGCTGAAGCTTCTCCAGGTATGTCTGCCAGAGCAATTTTATTGACATACATTGTTCATGCAATGTGGAGAAATTTAGATGAACCTTATACACAGTGTCAAATCACACTCTGCATTGCCAGACATAACAGAACTTTTTGGAGCAAAACATCTTGGAGATCTGTGTAAGCGTTTGCCTAACACTGCTCTAAGAAAGAGTACAACATAATATGCTGAGAGTTAAAGGGATAGTTCACCAAAGGGATAGTTTTATTTTTTTCATCATTTACTCACCCTCAGGCCATCCCAGATGTGTATGACTGACTTTCTTCTGCAGAACACAAACTAAGATTTTTAGAGGAAGATCTCAGCTCTGTAGGTCCATACAATGCAAGTGAATCTTGACCAGAAATTTGAAGTTCCAAAATGCACAAATGCATCATAAAAGTAACCCATACTACTCCAAAGGTTAAATCTATATCTTCATGTGGGTGGAAGATCAATATGTAAGTACTTTTTTACTATAATCTCCACTTTCACATTCTTCTCCTTTTGTTTTTTTGCTATTCAGATTCTTTGTGCATACTGCTCGGGCTGTTCAAATGTGGAGATTTATTGTAAAAAGGACTTAAATCTTGATCTGTTTCTCACCACACCTATAATATCGTGTATGAACACACTTAACCACTGCACTGAAATGGATTACTTTTATGCTGATTTTATGATTTACATTTCTGGCCACAATTCACTTGGATTGTATAGACCTACAGAGCTGAGATATTCTTCTATCTTTGTTTGTGTTGTGCAGAAGAAAGGAAGTTATACACATCTGGGATGGAATGAGAGTGAGTAAATGATGAAGTAATGTTCATTTTTTGATTAAAGATAATTTATAATGTTATAGAGGGTTATATAATATAAATATTAAATAATGCAACAGAGTTTTTCTAATATAACATTGTAAGTACATAAGTGTGTTTTGTTAACATAAAACCCATCTACTCTTGTTAACTTTGGTTTATCTCTGGCCTTTATTTTTATTTTTTTGCCTAACTTTTATGATTTTCTGTTTACTTTGTTACAGGACACAAGAATTGGCATGTCTGTCAATGGAATAAGGAAACATTGCACAGATGAGGATGTTGTCAACTTGGCAAAGATTCTTATAAAAAACTGGAAAAAACTTTTAGGTAATTTGAAATTTAAAGCACCCCATATTGTTAGACCTCTTAAAATCGGACACAGATCAAATTTGAACAGTCTTATTTGAAGTGCTTAAAGATTCATGATGCTTTGTGTACACTCATAGATATAATATATATAACCTGTCTTTGAATTTAAAGTTCTCCTGCAGTTGAATCAAATTAGATGAAGAATTACCAACTGACAAGTTAAACTTAACAAACATAAAATGGCCTACATAGGACTATGAAATACAAAGAACTGCCTTTTTAAACACAGGAAATTATTTGTCTATTTTGGTAGCATTGGGTTTACTGAAAGCAAAGTAGGCGAATTGTGGCACTGAATGAAGCATACATGGATTAAGGAAAACTTGATGACAAAACACAAATATTCTAATGGTTTTATTCCCTCTTCTCTTTTTCAGAATCAGCTCAAAACCAAAAATCTGAAAGGCCAAATGAGGTAAAGATTGGTAATTATCCAATGAAGCCATCAGGATCACCTGACAGGACTTCTCCTGAGAGGCAGTCCAGGTATGTTTGCTGATGACAGAGTCATGCATGGCGGTATTCCTGACAGGGCTTTTTAAAGTGAAAGTGAAAGCTTCAGGAATATCTTCTCAGAAACACATAAGAGGATGGTCTATTTTTTATTCCAACATTGATGCAGAAGGTGAAGCAAACAAAGGCGTGTTGTTTGCATTTTGAGGTATAACCTGTTCAACTTGTCAGTCCACGAAGGTTGACAACGGATATTAAAGCAGACTTAGACTCTAACAAGAATGAGAAACACAGAAGAATAAAACAAGATGCAGAGCTCAGGAAAGAAAGACATGAAAGTGACCACAAAAAAGAGAAACTGTTTATTAACAATAAAAAGGACGGAGACAGGTGAGATGCTCCTCCGACGTACACGTTGTTGTTTTGTAACTCTACAAAACCGTGCCATAGATTGAGCGCTTTTGGCCTTCTGTGTAGGAAGGATTCATTGAACTGTGATGTTTTCCCCTCCCCATTTTCTCCACCGCCCAAGTGTCCTCCAGCTAGAGCCCGAAGCCATTTGTTTTGAGGCTGGCTGATGAAGTTATTGGCTGGCTAGCCGGCTCAGCCAAAACCTAAATGGCTGCTGCAGCCGCCAAACTTTTCATAGCTGCAAATGGCTGAAGCTGCCACTTCATGTCTACAGATGTCTATGTTATACTGATTTACTAGATCTCAATATTTCCAAGCAATGCATGGCTTACACTATTTCTACAAAATGCAATACTGTGATGAGAGGGTGACGGCAGAGATCACGGAGAAGAATGTTGATTAAGAACGCAAACTTTTGTTGAATTTATGAGAAATCTACAGACGCAAACAGACGAAGTATAGTAAAATAAAGACCTAAATGTGTATTTCGGACTTTTTTTCACCACAAGTCTGAAAGAAGACATGTTATTGAAGACAAATATCCAAAAATCTCAAAATTGACCAGTAAAAAAAAAACCGATGTTTTTGCCTGCCGTGTCTCGCCTTAATATAAACACACACTGTTATCAGTAGCCTATTATTTTGGACAAAGATTTGCACATTTCACTTCAATGTACACTGAAGCATGCGTCGTGAATTAGCAATGTGGAAACGGTGGTTTGTTACTGCAGTAATATCACGTTCAGTGCTATAAATCTCTCTGTTCCAGAATATTTGGTTCATAACATCAATCTTTGATTCAGGTGTTTGTGCAACCGTGCCCTGAAGATTTAACAAAAGTCTGGGTAGGCCTAAGTTAAAAAAAAAAGTAAGTAGGAATTAGGAAAGTATGTGAGAAGTGAGATCAAAATTACCTTGCTTGCTTCTTTCCGCCATTTCACCTCAGTGCGAGAAAAAAATGCATCGCTTCTTCTGTACCTCCAGAAGGGGAAGTGAAATGCCAGAGGTTAGGGCTTGTGCATGTGGTGGAAGCATGTGCTGATTTGAAATGATTGTAGTCTGTGGAAGAAAGAAATCATGCAGCCATATTGTTATTGTGATTGTTTAAGTGTTTGAAAAACATTTCTGATTATCTGAAAACATCATTGTTTTGTCTTGTGTCTAAAATGCCTTGCTTGAACTTGCTTGAATGTTTTACACTTAAAGCAATAGTTCACCAATCAAATTATCATTCTCTCGTCATTTACTCACACTTATGCCATCTCAAACTCATATTCTCAGACTTTCTTTAATCTGTGGAAGACAAATGAAGATATTTTGATGGAGATATCATGTGAATATATCCATACAATGCAAGTCAAAGGGGTCCAACACTTCCAAGCTCCAAAAAGGACATAAAGCGCGACAAACTGTAATAAGGCTTAAAATCATAATTGTGCTTAGGAGACTGCAGATGGCAAGATTTAAATTGAAAAAGGAGTTATTTTTTGGTCTGTTCTGACCCAAAAACAATCGTATCACTTCAGAACACATGGATTAAGCACTCAAGTCATATGGATTACATTTGTTACACCCCATTGACTTATGACATATTCACATCATATCTCCTTCAAAATATCTTTGTGTTCCACATAAGAAAGGAAGTAATTTAAGTTTGAGATGGCATAAGGGTGAGTAAATGATGAGATAATTCTAATTTTGGGGTTAACTATTCTATTTAATTATTGAGACATAGACCTTATTCACGCTAGCGCCATCTTTCATTTTGAATGGGAATGACAACGAGACTGTGAGGATAGACTTATAGTCTCTTCATTGGCACTTAGATCACATATGATTTTCCACAACTCATGTTGTCTGGAGTTCTTTGTATACTGAATGTTCTTAGACAGATATTTTATCAATGTTTTGTCTGTAGAACAATTTAAAAATACTTTAAACTGCAGTACAGCTCATCGAAGAGAAAGAATGCCAAAGATGGCGCTAGTGTGTTTGTGGTTTGCCTGTATGATGGCATCATTCCCTCACTGCTAGTGGCTTGATTAATTTTCACTTTTGTTTAGGAGAGACACTCCTGTTGATTTTTTCCCCCCTGCTTCGATCAATTCCCACACTCTAAGACACTCATCCACAGATGTAAAGAAAGAGAGGTTAGAGCTTGTTTGAGATTTTGCATGCTTGGACATAGTCAATATGTTTTTCTCTGTGTTAGTAAAGAACATGTGCCATTTTGATGCTAAATATTCATTTAAATTTTCTCTCCCTTTCTGACTTTCTTAAATCATTATTGCATGGGCCTGATTTAATCTATTGATTATATCACATGCTTCCTATATTGGTCATTATATATGACAAAAGAAATGCATAGTTGTGAGGAGATGGTTAGTTTAAAACACTGGTTGTGGATGTTTGAATTTCTTGAACAGAAAAAACACTCTTGGTTCTTTACATCCTTCTCTTTAATCTCATACTACTAAACGTCCCTCCATGGAAGAACAAAAAGAAAGGTTAGATGTTGTAGCAGTGAATGCAGTATGCAACATGAGTTCTTCAGTAGCTTGCTAATGAATTCGCATTATAAAAATGTGTGATATTTGAAATTATTTTATGCAGGAGGGACGTGCCTGATCTTCGACTTTATCATCTTCTATTTCCTTTATCATCTCCTGTTCCTAAGCATTCATCAGAGGTTAAGAAAGAAAGGTCAGAGAGTACACTAAGGAGAATATGTGGAAAAATGTTGCAATCAGTAATGTTTTACATTGTGCTGGCAGTAGGGGTGGGAATCACAAGGTAACTGGCGATACAATATAATATTGATGTTTATGTCATGATTCGATATTATTGCGATTTCTTTAATTTTGGTGTATTGCGATGTTTCACACAATGTATCTCATTCGTCCTCATCGGCCTAAAGATAACTTTTCCAAATCAACAAATACTTTGTTAAATTAATATAAAAGTGCCAGTTTACAAAACAAGGCCAGTTTATTTCCTAATATCTATGTACAATGCAAAGTCATAAGCATATAAGACAGGCCATAATATTTCTGTGGTTAGGTAAATGTAACTAGTCTTTTTAAAATTAAATTATAGCGTTTATTAAAACAATAGTAGCCTAAACACTTTTAAAACATTAAAAGTATAATAGATTTATAATAAAAGGTTAGGCTATTTAATATGATACTAACAAATTTTGTTCCTCAGTTAATGTTACTACTGTAAAATCATAATACATTTTAGTAAGGGAGGGGGATAATGTGTAAAGCATGAAACTGCACCTTCTAAGGTACTGTTGTTGAATTCCTAGATCGATTTTGCAAAGATCATTTTTTTCCCATCACCTTATTAATGTGGAAAAAATATAAATAACAATAGCTATAATTGGTGTGCAAATATCTATACAATATCACAAGGAAAAATGTCACGATACTTTAAAATATTTATATTTTTTCCCACCTATATTTTTAAACCTACACCTAGCGGTGTAACGGCAGAATCAATTAAAACAGTCGTTTTTGGTTACTGATGCCATTGAAAAAATATCAGGCTACTATTGTAAAATTAGGCTACTATTACGATGTGAGTGGACATCATTTTGAACACATTTTTCAACAAGTACTATTTATTTCTTGGAGAGAAATATTATTGAAATGAGGAAAAATGACTGTATGCATATTTAGCATTTGTAGTAAACCACTTTTTTTAAACACAAGGCTAATATGGGGGTCGCCACCAAATATTTACTTCCACAGAAAAGAGGCGCCGGACATTTTACCTCCCTCTGCTCTTCACCATTCTCAGTCTCATCATTCTCCTCCTCTTTCCAAACGTCCATCGTTAGATGCGCCCAAGGAAAGGTCAGAGTGCCTTTCAGTTGGCAGTTGATAAATGATATTATTTCTGTAGTTTTTTTGTAAAGAAGAGTAGTGGTGATAAATTAAGTATTCATTGTAAATCATAAGTTATAATTGATTAGTTGAACAAGCATCACATTGTTATTTCTTGTGTTCTTTGTAATGCACATTGGAATTGTATATTCGTTGCCTATATTACGAAAAAAGCTCCTGATCCCAATGCCCCTCTTCCTCCTTTACCTTTTCATCTACATCCTCCTCAGAAACAAGAGATGAAGAAAGAGAGGTCAGGGCTTGGTGTGTCTCTTTGAGGAAACAAAATGAATAAAAGAATGAATAAATGAAACAAAGTAAACACTTACAAATATCTTCTGAGAATCAGTGTCTCCTGTACTTTCAGTTACTGAAACATACTTTAATTTTTGCATAATTTGTAAGACTTAAGCCAATTACTGGTTACTGGTTATTTTAATTAAATGAACAGTGGATATTTTATCATGGTAATCTATTTTTTAACAGCAGCTGCTACTTTTCACTTTTATGATGAGATGCCCAGAAATCCTTCAAAAATACGAGAAATACATGTTTTGCCTTACACACTTTGAATGTAAATCACGTTTAAAGGAATTTTCACATAAATAATTGCAGATTTTCTTTGCTTAGAAACGAAACGGCGGGTCCCAGTGGTCCTCTTAATCCTGTTCCTCTCCATCTTAAACCCCTTACACCTACAAAACATCCTTCTTTAAACATGAAGAAAGAAAGGTTAGGGTTGTGTGAACTGAAAAGCATGTTGATATTAAAAGCTGAATGCCGGTGAATTATTTTTTTGTCCCCGCTAATAATCAGAAAAATAACTGAATTGTTTTACTGTAGAAAAGACACGTTAGACTCAAAGCAACAGACATCTGAACACAATGAGAAAGACAGGTCTGAAGCATGTTAAGTACCCTTGGATGATAATTTTATTGACTGAAATTGAACTTGAATTTGCATAGAATTTACATTACATTCAATTTGCTGTCTAAAACTAAAATGCCCTCTCATCTGGACTGTACCTGTTATTTTGTGAATTAACATAAGTATGGTAGAATGCGTTGTCAGGGTGATTGGGATTTACTAAACTAATAAGTAAATAATTGACTTTAAACATGCTTGAAATTATTGAATGAAATTATTATTTTATGTGAGAAGAAATATTAGAAGTATTACCTCAGTCGCAGGGACAATGGTCAAATATACAGTTCAACGTTCATTAATATTAGCAAAATATTTGTCCTCCGAATGCTGTGATTGGCCTGTCAGAATCAAGTATTCCAGAGAAACTTCTAGTCACTATGATTGAAAATGCAACTTAAGTCTTAATTTGATTTGGTGAAAGACTTTGCATGGCTTGTGGTGATGATGATTTGTAGAAGTTTATTGGTTGTTATCCTATAGCGCTCAGACAATGCTTCTTTTGCAGAAAAGACACAAGAGACACAGTAAACCACTCAAAAGGCCTTCAGTGAAGATCACGATTGAGAGGTTGGGATAGCTGTGTTCTGCAACAGAATGAAGGCAAAGGGCAGAAACAGTGAATGAATTAGTCTGGTTTTGTTTAAAGAGTTTAAGGAAGATGAATTGCAAAACTTTTAATTTCCTTCTGTTCAATAAAATAATAATAAATTTCAAACCATCTGCTTTTATTTCTAGAAAGGATTCCACAGATTCCAATAAGCAGTCTCCTAGAAAGCCCAGCCTGGATGGATGGAGAGACAGGTCTGCTTAAATTATATTAATCATTATCAGAAATGCTCACCTAAACAACAACAAGAACATTTGATTTGTTTTTTAGACCAAAGAATAATAATCTAAGCAATCAGGATTCTCTTAAGAAAAACTAATTAAAGCTGGCATATTTTGCTCTTTTACTGCAGTAAGGACTCTACTGACTCCAAGTCAGGCCATCACAATTTAAAACGGCAATCAAGTGAAACTAAATTGGAGAGGTGACCTGTAATAGTAATGTGACTGACCTCATAATTTACCTTGTCAATGCAATTTAATGTACATGGTCTCACAGAATGAACGTTACTCGATGTACATTTTTGCAAACTGACATTTACATGCTGCTTTCTACATTTCGCTGCAGTTTCCTGGTAAAATTGACATTAGAAGCACTAAACAACTGTGCATTTTATTAACTTTTACACAAATAAGAAGTACAATTGCTGATTATGACTTTACAAAAAAACGTATTTTTCACTAATTTCAGTAGTTTAACATTTTTATGCTTTTACTTGAGTACATTTGAAGTGCTGTAACTGTACTTTTACTGTGCTATTTTCCCACCGTCTGTGTTCGCTACTTCCCTGTCCTGATTTTATTTTTATCTATCAACATGATTGGCTAGGGAGATTAGTCAAATCAAATCACACTTAAAAAACTTGAACGGCAGCTGCAGATCTGGCGCCAACTCAAGCAAAGTTTACAGCTGAACATCACGGCCGCACCTGAAAAGGATTTTCGCAGTGAAAAAGGCCAATTGCTTGATCGTGTCATGTGAGTTTAACTTGCTCAAGCCATATATCAGCATTAATCCTGTCTCTAATTTGAAGAAACATATCAAGGTAAATTTCATATTTCTGCATACTAGATTATGTGTGTCTATAACATAACCTGTAAATTAACTATCTATCACTGAGATTATTGGGCTGTTGTGAGAGATTATGAAATGTTATCAATAGGGCTGGGCAATAAAATTATCTAGATGTTTATCGGAAAAAAGAGAAATGTCCTCGATCAAACATTTGAGTAGTTTTCTATATTTGGCCTATATTGTACATCTAGAACAGAGGTTTTCATTACATAAATCACACCACTGATTGGTAGATCTAGATGAAATATAAAATATTGACTTTTTATTTCCTGACTATGTAGCTGCATGCTGTTTGATTGACAGGCGGATAATATTTCTAAAGAAAATGAGAAAACCACTCACTATTTTTTGCTGAATAACTTGAATAGCTTTAAAAGTATTAACGTAATAGAATACAAATATATATTTTTTATAATAATATTTTTTTTTAATATTGTTCGTCACTGATGTAAAGAGTGAAAGTAACAAAGTAGGAAAGTAGAGATTATAAACTAATTTATAATTATGCTTAGCCTTTATAAAGATAGAAGAGTATCAACATTTGCCGAGCAATACTTCAGCAGAACATTCCACCATTCACAAACTTCAGAAAATGGTGCATCATGCATTAGAATGAGAACACAACTATTTCTGGGCTTAAAAGATACAAGAACTAAGTCAATGTTGAACGTTGTATCTCAAAAGGAGGAAAATAATTAAATAATTCACAAAAAAATGAAAATTCTCTTATTTTCTCACCCTCATGCCATCTGTCTATGACTTTCTTTCTTCAGAACACAAATTAAGGTTCAATGTGAAGGGGTGCCAACATTTTGATGCTCCTTTTGCACATAAAAGATGCATAAAAGTAATGCATACAAATACAGTGGTTTAATCCATGGCTTCAGAATTGATATGACAGGTGTGGATGAGAAACTGATCAATATTTAAGTCCACTTTGCTAGTAATTCTTCTCTCTGCCCAGTAGGTGGCAATATGCATGAAGATTGTGAATCACCAAAACACAAGAAGTGAAAGTTAAAGTGGAGATTGACAGAGCAGGGAGGAGAATTAATAGTAAAAAAGGAATTAAATATTTATATTTTTCTCACTACATCTATCATATTGCTTCTGAAAACATGGATTAAACCACTGGAGGCACATGGATTAGACTACTATTATGCTGATTTATGTGATTTGTGGAGCTTCAATATTTTAGCAACGATTCACTTTCATGTATGGACCAAAAGAGCTAAGATATATTCTTCTAAAATCTTAATGTGTGTTCTGCAGAAGAAAGAAAGTCATACACATCCAGGATGGCATGAGGGTGAGTAAATGATTTTAATTTCCCATGCCTGCTCTACCTCCTCTATTGTGCAGGACATGACGTGCCAAGTGATCCTGCTTATTTAGCTTTTTCTTTTTTGCATTCCTTGCATTGTTTGAACATGTTTTATGCACAACAATAACGCTCTGTTGGCATTAAGGGAAATTTAGACCATACACATAAACTGATTTTAATGTACTTTTTTCATACATTGCGATTTAAAATGGTGATCAGTTTATTGAAAATAACTTTTTTATCTTTTCATTTCTGTATTCATGTCTCCCTTTTATAAAAAAAAATCTGATTCATGTAGTGTTTATCATAGACGGGGCGGGTCATGATTATACACACCCGGTCCCTCATCAGGCTAATTAAGCCTCCGAGAGGGATAAAGGCCGATTGCGGGTGGTGTTGTGGGAGAGCGAGAGTTGTTGTCTTTTGTTTAAGTTTATTATTAAAATATTATTTATATTAACAAGCCGGTTCTCGCCTCCTCCTTTCCATTGAACTGCTTTACACAGTTGAATGCCACTTTGGTGAAATTAAGTACCAAATTATTCCAAACTTTTGGCAGCCTGTGTGTGTGTGTGTGTGTATAATACACTGACCAGCCACAACATAAAAACCAGTGACAGGTGAAGTGAATAACATTTATTATCTTGTTACAATGGCACCTGTCAAAGGGTAGGATATATTAGGCAGCAAGTGAACAGTTATTTCTTGAATTGCATGTGTTGGAAGCAGGAAAAAATGGGCAAGCGTAAGGATCTGAGCGACTTTGATAAGGGCCAAATTGTGATTTGCTAGATGACTGGGTCAGAGCATCTCCAAAACGGCAGGTCTTGTGGGGTGTTCCCGGTATGCAGTGGTTAGTACCTACCAAAAGTGGTCCAAGGAAGGACAACTGGTAAACCCGCGACAGAGTCATGGGCGCCCAAGGCTCATTGATGTGCATGGGGAGTGAAGGCTAGCCCAACTGGTCCGATCCCACAGAAGATGCAATTGTGGTGAGGTGGGCACAGACCGACCTGAGTGTGTGTGCCCTGCTGAAAAGCAAACCATGTGAGTTATACTGAAATGTAGTGTAAATAAAGAAACTTAAGTGGATCATTTATTCGGCTCCCGCTTCCTCCTTCTTACTTGAACATGTGACTTATCACACTACTGTAGCAAAAATTGCTGAAAAACTTAATGCTGGCCATGATAGAAAGTTAACAGAACATCGCAGCTTGCTGTGTATGGGGCTGCTTAGGCACAGACCGGTCAGAGTGCCCATGCTGATCCCTGTCCACCGCCGAAAGAGCCTACAGTGGGCACGTGAGTGTCAGAACTGGGCCATGGAGCAATGGAAGAAGACGGCTTGGTCTGATGAATCATGTTTTTTGATCATGTGCGTGAACGTCATTTACCTGTGGATGAGACGGTAGAAGGATGCACCATGGGAAGAAGGTAGTGTGATGCTCTGGGCAATATTCTGCAGGGGAACCTTGGGTCCTGGTATTTATGTGGATGTTATTTTGATATTCCATGATGGCAGTGGCCTCTTTCAGCAGGATACTGCCGCACTGCAAACATTTTCAGGAATGATTTGAGGAACATGACAAAGTGTTCAAGGTGTTGACTTGGCCTCCAAATTCCCCAGATCTCAATCCAATTGAGCATCTGTGGGATTTGCTGGACCAACATGTCCAGTCCATGGAGGCCCCACCTCGCAACTTGCAGGACAAGGATGCTATTGCAAATATTGCTGCTAACGTCTTGGAACCAGATACCACAGGACACCTTCAGAAGTCTTGTAGAGTCCATGCCTCGATGGGTCAAAGCTGTTTAGGTGGCACAAGGGGGACTTAGACAATATTAGGCAGGTTGTTTTAATGTTGTGGCTGATCTGTGTGTATATATACATATATACACACAGCGGGTGAAATAAGTATTGAACATGTCAAAAAAAAATGTCATTAAATATATTTCCAAAGGTGCTATTGACATAAAATTTTCACCAGATGTTGGTAACAACCCAAGTAATCCATACATACAAAACCAAAACAAATGAGCTCAGCAAATTAAGTTATGTGTAATAATGTGAAATGACACAGGGAAAAAGTATGGAACATGCTTACTGATATTATTTAATACTTTGTACAAAAGCCTTTGTTGGTAATGACAGCTTCAATATGCCTCCTGTATGGAGAAACTAGTCGCATGCATTGCTCTGGTTTGATTTTGGCCCATTCTTCCATACAAACAGTCTTCGAATCTTGAAGGTTCCGTAGGCCTCTTCTATGAATCTTGATCTTCAGTTCTTTCCATAGATTTTCAATGGGATTTAAGTCAGGTGATTGGCTGGGCCATTATAGCAGCTTTATTTTCTTTCTTTGAAACCAATTGACAGTTTCCTTGGCTGTGTGTTTGGGATCACTGTCATGCTGAAATGTCCACCCTCGTTTCATCTTCATCATCCTGGTAGATGGCAGCAGATTTTTGTCAAGTATGTCTCGGTAAACTTGCCCATTCATCCTTCCTTCAATTATGTGAAGTTTGCCAGTACCATTTGCTGAAAAGCAGCCCCACACCATGATGTTCCCACCTCCAAACTTCACTGTTGGTATGGTGCCATTTCTCCTCCAAACATGGTGTGTATTATGGCATCCAAACAGTTCAATTTTGCTCCCATCTGACCACACTATATTGTCCCAGTATTTCACTGGCTTATCCAAATGTTGTGCAGCAAACTTTAAACGAGCTTCAACATACTTTTTTTTCAGCAATGGAGTCTTGTGTGGTGAGCCATGGCAGTGGAGTGCATTACTTATTGTTTTCTTTGACAATAGTACCTGCGCTAATTGCAGGTCTTTTTGAAGCTCTCCACAAGTGGTCCTTGGCTCTTGGACAACTCTTCTGATGATTCTTTTCACTCCTCTGTCAGAAATCTTGCGAGGAGCACCTGGTCGAGGCAAATTTATGGTGAAATGATTGTCTTTCCACTTCCGTATTATGGCCCCAACAGTGCTCATTGGAACATTCAGAAGCTTAGAAATGCATTGGCCATTATAGCAGCTTTATTTTCTTTCTTTGAAACCAATTGACAGTTTCCTTGGCTGTGTGTTTGGGATCACTGTCATGCTGAAATGTCCACCCTCGTTTCATCTTCATCATCCTGGTAGATGGCAGCAGATTTTTGTCAAGTATGTCTCGTATGTCAAGTATGTCTATAACCAATGCCATCGTTATGTTTTTCAACAATTAGGTTGCGAAGGTCTTGAGACAGCTCTTTGCTTTTACCCATCATGAGATGTGTCTTGTGTGACACCTTGGCAATGAGACCTTTTTGTAGGCCATCAGTTGGGACTGAACCAGCTGATAATAATTTGCACTGACAAGGGGCTGGATTGCTTTTTAATTACTGATAGTTTTCAGCTGTTGTCTTGGCTTTCCATGCCTTTTTGCACCTCCCTTTCTTCATGTATTCAATACTTTTTCCCTGTGTCATTTCACATTATTACACATAACTTAATTTGCTGAGCTCATTTGTTTTGGTTTCTTTGTATGTATGGAATACTTGGGTTGTTACCAACATCTGGTGAACATTTCATGTCAATAGCACCTTTGGAAATATATTTACTGAAAAAAAATGTTGATGTGTTCAATACTTATTTCACCCGCTGTATATATATTCATACTTTATATACACATATTATATATGTAATGTATAATTACAAAATGTTACTACAAAGTCTCATCTCTTATTTCTGTAGGAGAGATTCTACTAGCTCAAAGTCTTGCAGCTCCCCTCTGGCCACGAAATCTGGTGAAAGGCAAGAACTATGTTTAATGTAGCCTCATTTAGCTGTCACCAATACACCATATACCTTTTATTATTCTTCATTGAGATTTCTGTCAATTGTGTCATTATTTTCTTATTCTGAATCTTTTGGATAGACTCAATTTGGCTCACAAATTCGAGAGTGTCCCAGATGAAATATACCATAGTCATTAAAGTGATGAAACTGTAAATTAACAAAAACAGCCATGGATGATTGATAGTACTTTTGGGATATGCAACATTGTTGGGTCACAGACTTAATTGTTACTGTGATTAAATTCAATTATTTCTTTTCAAACACAAAATGTTAATGCCGAGTATTGAATGTAAAATAACCAGTTTTTACATGGAGCCACTTTCATTGCAGTTTAGTTAGTGGTCCATGCTAATGTAAGCATAACTATTACTATTGCCCATACTTTGTGTTAGGTACAGTATTTGAACAATCCCCTAACCCTGAGTATTCATCTTGGTAGCGTAAGTTGTCCCATACCATTTGTGATACTGATGTGAATAAAACCTCAAATCATGTGATGTGATGAGAGGAGAGGTCAGCTATTACTTTTCTAAATGCAATTTTGGTGGATGAGAAAACTTGCAAAATAATACCATAGACTTGCATATTTTCAGATGTTAATTGGTCATTACAGAAATAAAGACTCTTGCATTTTGTTTTCTCTATACAGCAAGAGTAAACCAGAGACCCCGAAGGCACCCACAACCCCTACAAGCCCTCTGTCCCCATCGTTTAGCTCTAGTGCGGGCCCTTTATCACCTCGCCTACAAACCGGGGATTCCATCAGGGACAAATGCATTGAAATGCTGGCTGCCGCACTACGTACAGATGGTACGCACAGGAACAAAGGCCCACATACTTAACACCCACACAGACATACTGAAAATATATTGTAATGATGCTTATTTTATTAAGATGCTTTTAACAAACATGACATGATAAAAAACATGATGCTGTCTTCTATCAGATGACTACAAAGACTATGGGGCAAACTGTGAGGTCATGGCTGCAGAAATCGAGGATCATATCCTTTCTGTTTCTTTTTTAAATACTTCTTAGTTAATTTAACATTGTTTTATCCACTGGCTGATTATATCACATTGAATTGAACTGACATCAAGCTAAATTGCTACCTTAACGGTCCCCCTTCTACATGTATACCAGGAGATAAAAGCTACAGACATGAAATACAAAAACAGAGTCCGCAGCCGCATCAGTAACCTGAAGGATCATAAGAATCCCAATTTGCGTAAAAATGTCTTAGCTGGAGCCATTGAGTTGAGCCGCTTAGCCAGCATGACTGCTGAGGTACAGTTAAGATGACATGGTGTCATTTTGGACTTTTTAAAACCTCTTCAAATAAAAAGGTAGATGTGGTGTTTGGTGATAGGTCTTCTGAATTCTTGAAAGTACGTTCTTGCAATTATGAATATTTCACTATTCACAATTATGAATTTCAAATGAAGTGTTTGCAAAACAGTTGTCTGATGCCCGGAAAGACTTGAACACTTTGTTCTTGCTGTTATAGGAGATGGCCAGTGATGAGCTAAAGCAGTTGAGGAATGTGTTGACTCAGGAGGCCATCAGAGAGCATCAGATGGCAAAGACTGGTGGAACCACCACAGACCTGCTTCAATGTGGCAAATGCAGGAAGAAAAACTGCACCTACAACCAGGTATATTAGTGAAACATTATTTTGAATTATTAACAGCTGTAAATATCTTAAGTCTAGTCCTAGTATCGTCTGTTTGTGAAATGCTCTCTTTCAAAAACGTTTTCAGTTTGTTTCTCTCATAGTCCTTTTCCACCGATATGGTTCGGGGGCTGGTTCCTAGGGTGGTGCAAATTCTTGAACTGTTCCGTGCATTTCCACAGCAGAAAAGGCCATTCTTGGGCTGAAAACCTGGTTGAACACCGGCCCCAAAAGCTTGCTAGTCTCCACGCAGGAACCAATTACGTCAGGGGGTGGAGGGTGTGATAATGTTTTGTCACCAAATTTTTCTTAAACAACAACTGTAGCTACCGTCTTCAGCAAAGCGTAATTCTTCACTCTATAAAAACAATAAAAAAAAATGTAAACTATTAAAATGAATTATCAGACATCAAAAGCGTTCAAGTAACGCGGATGAAACGAGTGTTTTACTTGTGATATGGTTTTTATGGAGATTAAATATAGAGATCGCAAAGGGAAACAAAATAGTCTACGAGAAGATCCAGCACAAAATAATGCACGCTGGCTTCAATCAGACATTCGCCGGATTCAATCATAAACAAATTGAAAAACTCTTAAGGGTGTGCAGGGAACATAAGAAGAACCTAAACAAAAGTGACAATGATTTGGACTCGGACATCGACCAGCCTGTTTTCTAACCAGGATGTTAAATTCAGCCAGTCACGCTCGAGAAAAATATGAAATCATTGGTGTCCTCTGCTGCTGATCTCAGTAAGTTATTATATATGCCAAATTTGTTAGCTTTCCTTACACTGTTGTCCTGTTTTGTGCATTGTTTTGTTCAGTAGTGGGATTTTTACTCACTAACTTCGGAAGATCGCAGCTATCTTTTAAGTAGCTCCAAATATAACCATCTGCTACACCAATGTTAATAATGATTCTACTGTTACAGTTTACAGAACTCAGCAAGTTACTCCAAAGTTCATACAAAATAATGTAATTACATTACCTGTCGTCTTTTAGGTTCTTTGTGTGAGAATGGTTATAGTTTGAAGAACATTCTTAAAAAGAAATTCCTTTGGAAGAAGTGAACCTGATCTGGGAAAAATGAAATGTGCTCATGAATAAACCTACTGGTTGCCCTTTTTTTATTTTACTTTTGATTGTTTCCTTTACTTGTTGAAGAGAGAGATATATATATATATATATATATATCTGAGGAATGTTTGCCTTTCACAGGTGCAAACACGGAGTGCTGATGAACCAATGACTACCTTTGTGCTGTGCAATGAATGTGGTAATCGCTGGAAGGTCAGACATTTACTGTATAAGTTGTGGCTTCTAATGTATTTATAAGCAAATAATTTCTGTATACAATTAATTTATATAGAATAATGCAAGTAACAAGTGTCTTTCAATATTTTCTTTTTAGTTCTGCTAAGTTATGACAGAGCTCCAACAACAGTGACCACACTCATCAGTGTCCTAATTTTTTTCTTCTTTTTTTATTTTTGTGAGAGTAAAATGTGTGATTACTTTTATTTTGTATTTTCTTCTTATGTTTTTCAAGCCCTATATTCATAATATGTAAATTAATTCCTGAAATTTATAGAGGTACACCACATAATAAAAGCGGGTGTGCTATACTTTCATAATTAAAATGAAGGTTCATTACCTAGAAAATGTAAATCTTTAAAAATTCTTTATTTTATAATGTTTTATGAAATGCCAGAGTAAATTTCACTTTTTATTTTATTTTTCTACTTTAATTCACTTTAAACTGATTAATCAGTTTATTGCACAGACATTAACAATCTACATGGGTTCAGATCAGTTACGAAATAAAGGATGAAATTGACATTTAAAGGAATGTACATTTACTGACAGATGTAATCGTTTATTAGTCAAACTCATGAATAGTTTCGTAAAAAGGATCTAAACAAAATATTTGTAATTATGATGCCATGATGTTTTAGAAAAAATCTGCAAAAAAAAAAAAAGTACAATTCAAACAATAAATGTGATATTGACTTGATATATACAAAAAATACTTTCTTTCTTTTTGTCTGCTTTACCTTGAAATTTGATGCTATATGTTATATGGTTTTACAATTGAAGGGACTGAAGAAAGAATTTTGAGACGTGCTTCAAGCCCAGGGCCATTCAGGAACATTCTGTTGTACAAAGCTCATCAAATACACGTGGCTTGTTCAGTCAGCATACCTGCCATGTAAAAGCAAGACATACCACACATATAGGCAACACATATTCTCTCTCTCTCACTCACAAGCAAGGAAACACACACAGAAAGAGAAATGATGAGATGCAGAACTGTTCTGCAGTAAGACTTCAGATCAACTTGTGATGTGGAGGAAACAATTTTAGTAAAGCTCCACTCTGCTTAAAGGAATGGTTCACCCAAAAATTAAAATTCTCTCATTATTCACTTACCCTGATGCCATCCCAGATGTATATGACTGTCTTTCTTCAGCAGAACACAAATTAAGATTTTTAGAAAAATGTTGAAGTTATGGAGGTCCTTATAATGTAGGTAAATCGGTGCCATCAGACTGCTGGCTATTTGATGGTCCAAAGGGCATATTTAGGCAGCATAAAAGTATCCCACACAACTCTAGTCAATCAATTAATATTTTCTGAAGCAAATCGATAGGTTGGTGTAAATCGATAAATTGTTGCCTCCGGCCAGTGCTGGGATGCTGGGTGTAATTAACTAACTCTCACGTGACGTCTGAAGAAAGACAGTCATACACATCTGGTAAGCATCAGGGTAAATTCATATCGAAATAATTTTTATTTTTGGGTGAACTATTCCTTTAAGCAATGTGAAGTGAAATTAATCAAAAACAAAGCACAGAAAACACACATTGATGAGTCACTGCTGAATACAACTGTCCACATTTCCAACTTTGTTACACTGTAAACTTACTGCTAAAATGTAGACATAAATAAAATAAACATGAATTACACAGTCTTACCTCAAACTGGTGTGGCCTTGAATATTTTGAATTACTGGAAGTCTTAACCACATACCTTATTTTACTCCTAAATTAAAAAAGCAGTATTCTAATAGAGCACAATATAAATAAAGGTTGATAATAGCCATGGGTACTACTGTAGGCAACAAGTTGGGAAAACCCCAATGAATACAAAAGAGATCAAGGTGTAAGATCAAAAGACCAAATTGGCATTTCTTTGTCAGATATCAGTGTGCAAATCAGTTATAAGACAGCTCAGGGCAAAAGAAAGAAAAGAAAAAAACATAAAACCAGCCCTTATCCACTTGATTATATTTTGACTAAATAATCTCAAAGGAAAATTTACCTTTTTTTGGGTAATCAAACTAAAAACAAACATTTGCCAAAACAATCCCCTTGGCACATACCACCAATCAGAGCTGTGAATCAAGCCTCCTTGCTGTGCATGAAGAGAGCCAGCTGTTCCCATGGCAACTACATTTTACTGAGAATAAATTAGGACCTCTTGGATCATTTTTTAAAGGTATTAAACAGCTCAGACTCAATCTATCAAACTTCTAATGTCTTCCATTCAACTTTAGCCATTGTGACTTTAGGTAGAAGACTGCTCTAAGTGCCCACTCATCTTTATAAAATATTAAAACCTGATTAGCGGACTCTTGCCCCATGCAAAATGTTCCCAAGATGCATCATATGATTTATTAACATTTGAACATTTAGGCTATCAGTTAAGGATGTTTCTTTTTATAAATAATCGGTATAACCTGCCAGAGCTTGACAATGAATGCATAAAGAGTAAAAAAAACAACAACAACAAAAAAATCCAAAAAGCTCAATATCTTCACCCCTCACACTCAGTTTTATATGTTCGATACCTAAAAAGAATGATAATGGATGATTAGATTCATTAAAGTGCCTTTCAACAGGACTGTTTTTATCATTCCTTTTTATTGCACTTCTATGCTCTTCCATTCACTCATTTAAAGGGCGAGACATTTATCCAGCATAAAGCTCCTTACATGGACATTGATTAATATAGATGTTGTAAAACTTTTTATGTCTATATGTTTATCATTTATAGGATGATTTAATTTTGTATAATTATTAAAATTTTTTGGGAAAAATTGACAGTTAGTACAATTGCCAAATGTAAAAGTACCTGTTGGAATTTGACCTATAAGAATATTAAACGAAGTTTCCTTTGTTGGGCAGGCTTTTACAACTCTATTTTTTGTGTTTTAGGCCCTTTTATAGGTAATCATTGGTATATTTTTTAATGTATCCTTTAAGGTCGAATCACTTTGATTGACATAGTGTTTTTTGGTCACATCTTTAACATTAACCATTTTTGGAGAATAAGTAATACAAAAAAAAAATCAGGTCTGCGTTGGGCTTAGATGTTTTTTTGGGGCCAAATACATTTTACTTTTTGATTGTTTTTTAAACCACATTATTTAACCAGTCTTCCCTATAATTGTGTTCTTTAACAGTCTAGTTAATTGACTGATCGGTAGGCTTTTCTTTAAAGAGATGGGATGAAAACTATCTGCGTGTAAAAGTGTATTACTATCTGTAGGTTTAGTATATAATGAAGAGGTTAATCCTAACTCCTTTCTTTTAACATTTATATCCAGAAACTGTATCTAATCAATGTTGTCATTCAAGGAAAATTTCAGTCCATAAAAATTCCCATTTATGAATTGAATAAAAACAAGAGATTAATGACTGGGCCTTCGTAAGTCATTTTTGAGGTGTACTAGTGAATTGTTATCAATCTGATACACCATTCTGACTGTGAGACGTTAAGTATCTTTACTGATTGAATGATTGAGGTAATGCACGTCCCTAATTAACCTAATAACTATCAGGGATTCAATACCAGAACCAAAATGCATTTGGCTAATGTTATTCATTTTAAGTCTAATAAATGTTTTCACTGCAAGTGTTGCTGGATTTCTCTGTGCCATTCCTATAGACTGTACTAAATTATAAGTATTAATACAAGTAACTAATGCAAACAGTGTGATTTTCCCAAATATCAAAATCTTGATGATGTTGATAGCCACCACATCTACATTGAATGAGCTGCCAGGCAAATGGGAGCATATTGGCTCACTCATGGGCCTCATATCATCCCTCAACCTTCATGACATCATGCATTACAGCAATGTCAATAATTTATTGACCTGTAGAAGGACATCTAGGATAGATTGTCTAAAGACAGCCACTACTGTATCACAAACATGTGCAAACAATACAAAGGAATAACAAAAGAAAAATCTAGGTTTGTCACGAGTTCCATTTCTTTCTTGAATAGGTACATAATCCAGACCCAAAACATATTATTTTCTGATATGCATATTACCAGAGCCCATTAATATGTCACAATTGGACAGTGAAATGACAGCAAACAGTACAAAACTCTCCTGCACTGAATGTTCTGTTTCATTCTATTTAAAAATCAATGCTTGGGAAAAGTGTCTATAGATTTTTGTGGACACCAAAGTGGCATATTCTGATGTGCGCTCTCATTTATGTCACTTTTTTTTTACACCTGTTTTAATACAGTAAAGAGCACTGCTAACTTGTTTTGGTGGTTCAAGTCAAATGCAATTTTTGCTTAATGGTTTACCAATACACTGTTGGCCCAATAGTATAGACTTTGTGGCAAGAAGCCCTTTGTTAAACCCTTAGAAGTCCCCTAGTAGCTCACTCTTAGTGGGAGGCACTGTATGGTCAGATCTGGATGAAAGTGAGTGGTGATAGACAGATTTCTCAGTTTCACAGTTTTGGTGGCTACCAGAAGAGCTGTTCCAATGTGTGGGCAGAAGGCTAGACAGCCCCCACTGGCCGAGCTCATTAATCTAGTGATCTAATTCACCAATGATCCATGATCTATGTCACCAGCCAAAAAAAAAACTCAGAACAGAACCATCACTTTACCATCAATTTTACTTATGCGGTAAAGTCTTTTCTAAATAAATTAAATCTAAATAAAACAATAACAGAATAAAAACGTGTTTATTAGTAAAATTTGACAGTGTACAGAGATTAGGAAATATGCATTATTAAAAAGCAGAACAAACCAGTTAATAAAGCCAATGAAACCACTAAAAATGAAAATGGATGGTTGGACTGCATGTTTTTTATTTTATCCCCTTTTGGAATGCCCAATTCCCACTACTTAGTAGGTCCTCGTGGTGCCACGGTTACTCACCTCAATCCGGGTGGTGGAGGACAAGTCTCAGTTGCCTCCACTTCTGAGACCGTCAATCCGCACATATTATCATGTGGCTCATTGTGCATGACACCGATGAGACTCTGCATGTGGAGGCTCATGCTAACTTACCACGTGCCCTATTGAGAGCAAGAACCACTAACCATGCGTTCAGACCAGAGGCGGCGAGAGCGTCAAAATTCTCTCTGGCTGCCCTGCCAACAACGCTATCGAAATTTCGTGGATGCTCTGACATATTTGAAATAGGCGGCAACATTGGTTGAGAATGCTTGGTCTTGTGAACTATATTTAAAGGGGCCACAAAACATCCAGACATGTCGACCAGTATCTTTTTGACGACATATCACAAGTTGCGTATATCCTCAAGAAATATTTGAATATATTATTATATAATATTATATAAACCATAATATCCACTTCATCAACTCACCTGGCACACCAACAATTTCAGACACCTCTTATAGACACTTCTATATTCCAATAGGTTGCCGCCGAAACCGCGTAAAAGCTCATTACCATAATGTTGTGCACTTGAACTTTCCTCTGACGCCCACACTGCCCAAGACTCGCCGCGCCGCATCTCGCCACCGAAAGACTGAAAACATAGCCATCAAGACATAAAAAATGAATGACTTCCAGTCGATTTGACGCTCTCGACACCTCTGGTCTGAACGCACAGTAATTGTGACCACAAGGAGGTTACCCCATGTGACTACCCTTCCTAGCAACCAGGCCGATTTGGTTGCTTAGGAGACCTGGCTGGACTCACTCAGCGCACCCTGGATTCGAACTCACGACTCCAGGGGTGTTAGTTAGCGCCAATACTCGTTGAGCTACCCAGGCCCGTGGATTATGTCTTTTTTTATATGTATTGTGGCAAATAAAGAAAATCCTTAAATTGCCTTAAACTATTTGTAACATTCTTGTATTGAAATTAACCTTCCCAGTAACCAAATTATATAGTTGATGAAATGTTCCACTTTAGAACTCCTACTTGCCCGGATTCGTCAGTTCTAATGATAATGACTCCACAACAATCCAACACACAACATTTACTGTAAGTGTTACACAATCTATCTAACCACAGTTCAAAGAAAATATACATTTAAACAACAGATACTACTGCATGGGTTTCATGTGAATGAATTAAATAGTGTTTACTTAATTATATTCAATGCCTGCATTCTAGATGTAAATAGCTTTAACGAGGTTTGAATTTAAAGAAAGAATGATTAATCATATAATTAATATCAAGTGCTAATCCAAAGATAAATCCACTCAAATTCACCTGGCATTCAAACAAGTGACAAATATAGTGGCAATTAAAAATGCATTCCCAAGTTGAGAACAGTATATGCGATTTCTTCAAATTTGCATACATGTATGAGAAATGGGGGGAGGGGGGTATTGTTAAAGTAAAGTATTGTTCACTTTTTGGCCATGCTTCCATTCTTTAAGATGATATATAAAAAAAGACTCTGAATTTTGGCAAAATAAAATCTAGACCCAAAGTCATAATTTTGTCTCATTGGCATTTGGTCAGTTCATTCACAACTAAAGGACAACTACATCTGCCTCCTGGACCTGCAGTCAGACTTTAATCTGTTAGATGCCAGCTCAGTGTCTTGTATAATTGCACATACAGGTACACCTTATTGCAGTTAGAACATTAGTGGATAAGCATGTACTTTAAGATTAATTGTAATTTTTCTGGGATGAGCGCATGTTGTAGCTGCACTGGTAGGTTACTGTGTAAGTTAATGATCCAATCTCTCTCATTAAGTCACATTAGAGGAACCATCTGGATCAGCAGATGCTCAGTCAGTTTAAATTTCTACTGGCCAACTAAAATTGTGATCGCATGGGCTTGACCTTCGGGGGGGCATTAAATGAAAGAGCCTCAGTCCAGAACATGGCTTGTGGTCTTTCATGAAATTCACTGCATGACATCCAGGGTAAAGCATCATGCTTAGCCTACTGTGGAACCAACAATATTTGGACATTGGCAAATTACATGTAAATTGTAATCTGGTACTGATTACACATGACATGATAAAAAATGCAATCAGTTTCAACCTAATTCTATTTTATTTTACATCACATGCATTTGAGTAGGATAATAATAAATCTAGCAGTGACAGTGCAGTCATTAATCTTACAGTTCGTACAAAATCTATTTGTTTAAACACTGGCCCTTAACACTTACTTAGTTTCCTAATTTTAAACCATGACTTGCACAATACATAAGTAATATTTACATTATATTCATGATGTTAGCCAGAGGGGAACTGGCCCCCACAGTGAGTTTGGTTTCTCCCAAGGTTATTTTTCTCCATTTACCAAAATCTTATGGAGATTTGTGTTCCTTGCCACAGTCGCCTTCGGCTTGCTCACTGGGGTTATAAATACAATTATTATTTACTGATTTATTTAATTCGTTATTTTAAGTCACACTTTAAATTTGTATCAAACTGCACAATGATGACTCTAAGACTTTATACACTGTAAAAAATTCTGTAATTTTAAAGGTAAAAGACTGTAAAAATGCAACAAAAAAACCCAAACGAATATTAACTGTAAAATATACATTAAAAGTTTGAATATTTTTTAAAAGACAATACAATACAATCGTTTTTACAATAAAATATTGTAAAAAAATAAATAAAAAAAAAATGTATGTAAAAGTACAAGTTTCCTGAATAATTAATGGTAAAATTTTACATTGTTTAACAAGAGAGTACATGTACTTTTTTACAATAAAGTATTGTTAAAATTACAGTAAAAAACAATAATGAGGCATTCCCACAATTCATATTTAATTATATTTTATGGGAATAGTTATATTTCTTCTTATTCTTAAAATGAGTTATGTACTTTGGGGTGTTCTGTGTTATATTTGATGTAGTTTAGTTAATGTTTATTGCTTCATTTAAATTTCACATGTGTTACCCTGATGGTGTTTAGTGTTTGTGTGAGTGACACTGAGCTCTGTCTATTCAGGTTCAATGATAATTGCTCCTGGAAGAGCCTCTACTGGTGAGCATCATATCATCATATGCTCTTCTGTAAATTCTACAGTGATTAACAATACCTTATAGAGATATTTACAGCTTCAGAAGGTTAAAGATAAGTTTATGATTTTTTTTACTGTAAATTCAACATAATATTTTTTTTTTTTACATTGCGAGTGTGGTCATGTAAATTGCCAAAGTTTTAAATTGTAACATTTACAGGTTGTTCTGTAAAGTTGTTTACTGTATTTTTTATATAATTATTCTGGTAACCACAGCTGCCAGTTATTTTTTTTTTTTTTTACAGTGTTACAGTTTAATTTTGAGTTTCTGTAAAGCTGCTTTCAAACAATGTGTGTTGTGAAAATAAAAATGACTTAATTTGACAGTGCATGGCCAAAGTTTATAATTCAAACACTGAGACATCAAGTAAGGGATAATCCACGGCTAGCCATGCATTAAAGGATTTTAATGCACGACGTAGAGGCGAAGAAGCGGCGGAGGTGATTGCCTCACGCGCATTTAAATCCTAATGCATGGCTAGTGGATTATCCCGCTTATACCACGGTTATTTGCCAAGTTAAAAATAAGTTAAAGCTGTAACTGATGTTAATTTTGTAAAAATAATGTAATTTTTTAACAGACGTGTTAAAGTTAGTTCTAGCACTCCGTCCACTTTAAATAAAGTAGAGCCATCGGATTGCTTTTATTTGAATGAATTATCACATTTATTTAAATTCATTATTAAAAGAGAGAGACAAAGAACTGAAAGAGTTTATTATAAGTACATAAACAATACCAACATTACAAACATTAATGACCATAAAATCAACAGCAATGTTGCTAGGTCAAAGCTTTCATAAAAACACTGAAACACTTTTAACCCTTACTGTTTCCTGGTAGTCCATCACCTATTCCAAAACTGAGGTGCAAGATATTATCTTTTGAATAGCGAGAATATTCTAAAAGTGCAGAATATTTTAAAACAGCAAAGTTCCACCGAGTCACACTAGGAACAATTGTGTCAAGTTTCATGCAGTGGACTCCACTCAGCAACAGTCAGGCGATGGGCTTTGTTCCATATTGCTACACATTTTACAGTTGAACTTTTGTGTACCCAGCGGGCAGGACACTTAGAGATTGCATCCACTAGATCCTTTGAAGCAATTAAATTCAGTGTGTGAGCTGCAAACCATTGATGTAATTTCATTCTTAAAAATTAAATGATTTCTGTAGATCCAGTGGTTAAATTCTGAGACAGACCGCTCCATCTTCACCTGGCTGGCTAGTAGCGAGTATCAGTTCTTAGTGCAATGCACACAACCCTTCCCCTCTCTTCTGAAAACACTCAAAGACTTACTGAACGTAAATCGACGGTGTGTTGATTTAGAATTGATTGAAAAAAGAGAATGATTAGGATGATCAATAAATTATTAACAATTTACTACCTAATATGTAATTAATTAATCTATAAAAAGTAACTTTAGTCTGATTATGAGTATTTTAAAATGTAACATAATCCAATTACAAGTACTTGATTTTTGTAATCTGATTACATAATCCAGATTATCTATTTGACAGGGCTTTATTGTCAAAATGTGTGCTAACTGCAAATGAATAAGAGGGTCGGGTTTCTTATCATTTAGAAGTTCACCTGCAATGAATTGTCTTATTGGGATCTCAGTATAGGGAAATATCTGATCATTATTCTGCCTCCAAGCATTTGACAATCATTAGTTTGTAAAAAGCAAGTCAGTAAAAGTGTGTTTGCACTTATGAGGAATTTGACTTGGTGTAATTTAATGGCATAAACTGAACCAATTGAATAAAAAAGGCATAGAATTATACATAGAATGCAACACAAGCTGCACAATGTACTTGCAATGTGTTTAGAGGCACCAAAACAACATGCATTAACAGCTTGTTTGCAAGATTTAAATACAAAGCCTCCAGATGGTGTCCCTTTTTGGGAAATGAAGCCAAGAGCAAGCCTTGACAAAATAACAAAATCTGTCACTTTTCAAATCATTGGCTCATTTTTAAACCATCGGTGAGGTCAAGAAGATATCGAAATATCAATGTTGATGATTTGTAGCAATTTGCAACATCATTGATTTTCTTTTGTTTACTGTAGGTATTCAGTAGTTTAATCTTTTAGGTTGGTGTAAAGACCAGGAGGATTAAAGAAAATCCTAAAGGCATAGGAAAATATAAATAAACCAGCATGATGTTGAAACTGACATCCTGAATGGTTAGCACATTTGTGTCACAGTCTACATTTGTCTTGTAAAGTCAAGGTAGTGTCACTTTCAGGCAGCAGGATAATTGGATAATACACCTCCTGTTCATCTTATTTAATGAATACACAAATTACAGTATATAATTGGGGTATAAATGTACCAGTAACAATTTAAGCTACAACATGGAGGAAAGGTAACAGCCACACACACACACACACACACACACACACACACACACACACACAAAAACATGTATTTTTGGTTAAACAAATATGACATAAAAGATTAAAGGAATGTTCTGGGTTTAATACAAGTTTAAGTAAATCGACAGCATTTGTGGCATAATGTTGATTTACCACAAAATATAATTTGAACTTTTCTTTAAAAAATAAATACAATCTGGGTTACAGTAAGGCACTTACAATGGAAGTGAATGGGTGCCAATTTATGAATGTTAAAATACTCACTGTTTCAAAAGCCAGAAGACATAAAGGATGTGTGTTAACATGATTTTTGTGTTATAAAATCACTTACAAATCTTTTCTGTGTAAAGTTAAAGCCAATTTTACAACTTCATTACTATGATGGTGTAATGTCAACGAACCCTAAAACGACTAAAAATTACAATTTAAACAACTTTACAGCTCATATAATACACAAGTTTTAACGGGAAAATGAATGTAAGTTTTTCTGTGCGCGCGCAGTAGTTTCCATGTATTCAACTCTCCATGCAGGTGGCTTTTACAGGGAAAAGCACGAGCGCATCACAGCAGAGCGCGCAGTTGGAACTCGAGTGACCTCCAGAGAGCAGAACAGCGCTCTTCTTC
This sequence comes from Xyrauchen texanus, assembly GCF_025860055.1. NCBI lineage: Eukaryota > Metazoa > Chordata > Actinopteri > Cypriniformes > Catostomidae > Xyrauchen > Xyrauchen texanus. Next base: position 31,910,314 of record NC_068292.1, read on the forward strand.
ACTGCACGATTACCGCAGCTGCGTGAAAGGACCAGTGGAGTTTCATATTGCCGCTTCATACAGGAAACACATTTTGATGCATCAAAGATATAGAACAATCTATGCGTTTGACATTGCTTTTTAAAGCTTAGAGTCTTGTAAGTGTAGGCGAATTATGGAGCGTCAAACTGTGACTGTTAGCGATTCATTTGATTATCCTTTGATTCCGCTCAACACAACCTTTATGGAGGAACCAGCGGGACTTCTGTCTAACATCAGCGGAGGCAGCGAACAGAAGGCGGTGAAAGGCAACACGGCAGTCGCTATCGCTGTGTGCATTACCGCGCTGTACTCCGTCATCTGTGTCGTGGGGCTGTTTGGAAATGTTCTGGTTATGTACCGTGTGGTCAGGTAAGATAACTAGTACATTGAACAGCATTTTTCGATAAACCCTCAAGGTCTCTCAAAGTGGCCTAAATATTGTTTAATGTACATAACATTAACAGCTTTGACAATAGCTGTTACAGCCTACATCTACTTTGCCCCAACTTTGGTTTAGTTCACTATCCAACACGCGCTTAAAAGGGCCATTTAGACCGAACACATTTTAGGTCCATCCTCGCTGCTGTTTTACTTTTTAATATCTAAACGGCTGTTTTATTTATTTATTTATTTATTTATTATTACCCTTTTAATCTATATTAATCTGCATGCATTTTTATATTTATTGTTGATGCTGTTTTCTTATGTAAATGTTTGAGAACGTGGGATATCAACATAATGTCGGTGTTTTGCAGAGCAGTACATTGACAATAAAGTCTTTAATTAATTAAATAACGTCTTTGTGGGACCACGTCTCGAAGTTTTTCTTGCTATAGCCCCGCGTTTTTGCTGTTAAAGTGCTGCAAGCGTTATTTTTATGAAATATCAAGCAGAAAATGTACCTATTCCCTAACTTATATAAATTAAATAGGTGGAATGAAATATCACACCTGCAAGGCTCTGTAAAATTAAATAAATATATAAATAGCCTCATTAATTAATTGGACGTTTGTCAACACTCCTCTTTTTTACGCTATTTTGCTACCGCTACTTTTGCTAGTCCTATGTAAAGTTCTAGAAATGTAAATCTCTTTGAACTCCTTTAAGTTAAAAATTATTTCAACTGTTAAAATGCGTCTTGAGACACCTGTTCGTGGGCGGCGCAGAGTTTATCTCGTTTTCTGGCGTTCGGTGTGAGCAGCCACTAATGCCAACCTTACGCTGCAAAGGTGGCACTGAAGCATCTGAGGTAGTATTTAGATATATTTACAATAATTGTTTAATGTTGCTCAGATGTGGCATAAATGCATTTACACAGCTATTGCATAAATAATGCTAGGCCTATGAGGTGTTTAAAATATAACATTATGAATCTAGAAATATTAAATTATACTTTTAAATATGAAACTAAATTATGAAAAATGTGCTTTATCATGACAACAACAAAGTTTGAAGCTGCTCTGATGCTGCAGTTCATTTACACAGAACCAAAGCAGCATCAGAACTGCCTTTGATACTAGGAGCTGAGGTGGGACTGAGCAGGCATAATTTATTCTGGCTTTCATGCGGCATAGCGTCTTTACAAACAATTCTGAGCAGGTTAAGAGCAGCCTTAACTTGGCTGTGATGACATGGTGTCTTAAAAAGGCACTCCGTGCTCAAGACGCTAAAAAACAGAGAGGATGGGCAATAGTCAAATATGTTTGTTGAAACAGCACAAAAACATGATGGCTGTGAACCAAGGGCATAGGTTTGGCTTGAAAGTTGGCAGGGGCATACAGCTAGGATAATATTCAAAATGTTGGTATTAAGAAAATGCGAGAAAGTCAGTCTGGCAATACAGGCAAAATAACAATTACCTTGTATAACAAGTCTCATTTCAATTTGCCTTTTTAAAATTAATTCAATAATTTCTAAAGAACAAACAAATGAAGAACTGACCACTAGGGTTGCATGGTGATATGCCACAATCTTGGAAAATATGCAGTGATAATTAATGGTTCAAAATAAAATGATAAAAAAGATTTACATTGAGAAAATAATATCCAATGGACATATTTTTATATTTTTTAGTTTTTTGGACAAAGTGACATTCTGTAAAATGTATTATCCACCATTAAACAAATGTAAACAAAGGTATACAGACAGACAGACAGACAGACAGACAGACAGATATGTTTTTATGCTGGATGCAACCCCCAGTGGCTGGGGACTGTGAATCCAGCCAGGTCTCCTAAGCAACCAAATTGGCCCGGTTGCTAGGGAGGGTAGTCACATGGGGTAACCTCCTTGTGGTCAAGATTAGGGGTTCTCGCTCTCGATGGGGCACAGGTTAAGTTGTGTGTGTGGTTCGCGGAGGGTAGAATGAGCTTTCACTTGCTGTGGGTCTCCGTGGTGTCATGCACAGTGAGCACGTGATAATAAGGTTAACTGTCTCAGAAACGGAGGCAACTGAAACTTGTCCTCTGCCACCCGGATTGAGGTGAGTACCCGTGCCACCGCTGCAACACAAGGACCTACTAAGCAGTGGGAATTGTGCATTCCAAATTGGGAGAAGAAAGGTAGGGTAAGTGTTATACTCTATGGTTGGGTTTAGGGATGGGGTTTTGTTTAGGGATTGATTTGATGACAAAGTGTAGAGATTGAGTATTTTTTGTTGGCTTTGTCTTCTTTTAATAATATAACTAGATTCAAGACACTACATAATCCAATAACCCTAAAAACCCTATTTTATCTTCCAGAAATACCCCTTCTAGAAATGTGGCCCCTTGATGCAACGCATTATGAAAAGTGACGGATGGCATTGGCTACATAAAATAGAGAAATCATTGACACAGCAAAAGAGTATTCCCCTATGAAAGTTGAACTAGTGTAAAATAAGAGATACTACATGAGTCATGGATATACAACAAAACATATTATGCACACAACATGAAAGACTTGTTGGAAGATCTTTCTTCCTCTCGCTACACTTGTGGCCTTGTACAAATACAACAATAAACTGTAGTGTCACTAATGGATGTGCTGTCTTCTTTCTTAAGCTCTGCGAGACTTCAAATGTCAAGACCTCAAAAGAGATCACAGTGTTTGCATACCAGACAAATCTATAAGCTTTGAGAGGATAATCAATGGATTATAATTTAGCATTGGTGCTACAGGATCTTTTCTTTAGTCATTATCATGGTTGCATTGTTGCATCTTTTTTATGTCCTATCATTCATCAATAATGGCTCCCAGAACATTATGAGCTGATTATTGCATGATATCACTGAAAGACACTAGTCCCCTTCATGTTATTATGAATGGATAGATTAATAATGAGATCTTTGTTCATTTGAAAAGCTGCTGTAAATTATTTTTTTCCCCCTGGAATACCTCACATAAACTATCCTGCAACCTTACAGGTATCACTGAAATAGGTGTCCTAAGAAATCACAAATCACAGTCTCAAGCCATGGAAAAATAAATCAAATAAATAACAACAGACAAACAGTCTGACAGTGGCTCACATAAGTTAGTCAATCAGATAACTTAAGAGGCAGCTCTCTGCAAACCTCATCCAATGGTGTGGGTTTAGGATGGGATAACCTGTTAGAACTAACAATGGAAGACAAGAGACTAGCCTTTTTTGTGTAAAGTTATATTAAAAATTACAACTTTGTTGCCATGACAACGGAACACTTGTAACCCTGTAAGGGATTTTATCACACTAAAATAATTTAGACCAGATATGATCAGACTAAAATCATGTATAAATGAGCACATTTTGGTCTATTTAAAAACAAATTCAATAGATCATCTTTGTAAATCACATGTGATATTCATAATAAAAAAGGTGAAGCTGAGAAGAGCTTCAAATCATGTACAATCAATGCAGCCCATTCATCTGCATATGCATTCATAATTTATGTAAGTTCACATTTTTATTGCAACCCCAGGTGCAGATGACACAAAAAAGATAAAAAAAAAAAAAAAACTATGAAGTGCTTGTGCATCTAATGCCTCAAGTTGAGTGTATGCTCTTTTCTTTAACAGGTACACAAAGATGAAGACACCTACCAACATTTACATCTTTAACATGGCCCTGGCCGATGCATTAGCCACCAGCACTCTACCCTTCCAAAGTGCCAAATATCTAATGAGTACCTGGCCTTTCGGTGAGCTCTTGTGCAAAGTGGTCATTGCTATCGACTACTACAATATGTTCACCAGTATTTTCACACTGACAATGATGAGTGTGGACCGCTACATTGCCATTTGCCACCCAGTGAAAGCACTGGACTTTCGCACACCCGTCAATGCTAAGATCATCAACATCTGCATATGGATTCTCTCGTCTGCTGTCGGTTTCCCAGTAATGGTTATGGCTGTTACTAGAGTGACAGAGACAGGTGAGGACAAGATGTGTTTGGCTAAGGCATATAAAAAAATCTCTGTGGTTGACATGACAGTTTATTTCACCCCATCAGATGCTTGTTGTGCGTACTCAAGTTTAACTAATATTCAACTCATCTTGTTTGTCTAAAGCATCTGATTGAAAATGGCAGGAAATTTGTGGCATCGTTTGTTTGGAAGATGACTTAATTCTCTTTTACTGCAACATAGTTGACGTTTCACCTCAGATTTTCCGCAGTGCGTGTTAGGAGCCACGCAATATCATTTAGCAAAAATTGGAAAAAAACTAATATACATTGGCTCAAAGCCACAAAACCCCTACATGTTACAACAAAATATCCTGTCACAACATCTGACTGTTCATTCTAAAATAATGGTCAATAATAATATTAATCAAGAAATGTTATTAGGTCAACACAGTATTTTTATTTTGTGTATATGCTCTAACATTATGGTGTTCTCCTCAGGCAAAACAGTCTGCATACTGAAATTCCCAGATCCAGACTGGTATTGGGATACTGTGACCAAGATCTGTGTCTTCATTTTCGCCTTTGTGGGTCCCGTCATGGTCATCACCATTTGTTACGGTTTAATGATTCTTCGTCTTAAGAGTGTGCGCTTGCTCTCTGGCTCTAAAGAGAAGGATAGAAACCTTCGCCGCATCACTCGCATGGTCCTAGTGGTGGTGGCGGCCTTCATCATCTGCTGGACTCCCATCCATATTTTTATCATTGTCAAAATCGTGGTCAAGATCAATAAAAAGAATCTGCTCGTGGTTGCCTGCTGGCATCTGTGCATTGCTCTGGGCTATATGAACAGTAGCCTCAACCCAATCCTGTACGTGTGCTTGGATGAAAACTTCAAGAGGGGCTTCCGAGAATTCTGCTTGCCATTTTGTTCTCGCATGGAGCAAAGCAGCTTCTCCAGAGCCCGTAGAGGCATCAAAGAGCCCATCTCCGTGTGTGCCAAGTCAGAGTCAATGAAGCAGCCCACATGACTATGCATGGATCAGATAGCTCCTGGTATACAACTAAGGACACAGAGAGACCTGCCGTCTGAGGTCACTCAAATCTCCAGTGCTGAGTACGAAGCCTTACTGGAAACCACCTGAGGTTAATACAACTTGACAGTAACCCCATACCGAAGGCAATTGTTCTTTTGGATTACATCATGCTTTTTACCTCCACTTGTTTCTCTTTCTTGTACTAACTGAGTGGGAAACGCTGTTGATGGCTCTAAAATGATCATCAAAATGTTTTCCTGACCATTTTGGGCCATTAAGGACCATTAAGCCTCTAATGATTTATTGGAAAAGACATCAAAGATGTGGTCTGGAATGGTCAATGGGAAATCTACATTCATTAGTGGCATATGAGCCATCAAAGTGGATTCTCGTAATCATATTTTTAAAATGAAAGTGAATACATTTCCTTGAAATATGTGAGAACTTAATACTAAAACACATGGTTATTGGGCTTAGATGACATACCAGATAACTTACACAAATTATCTGGTATTTTTTAACATTAACTTAGTATTGGTCCATTTATAGAGAAGGATGTTTGTTACACAGCTCTGTATGTTCATCAAATTCAGTGCTCTTTACAACAGTACAGGATTTTGGAAGCTGTCAGGACAGTCTCTGCTTGATAAAATTCAGAATTCACATTTCAGCAGATTTGCAAGTTAATTTAAATGCCACGGCACAGCCGCCTCATATTTGCTGTAAAGACAAGGTTATCTTCCTTTAGGTGATGATGCTTGGTGCTTGGTGAATTTGTTCTACTGGTGAATGTGTTTAATGACCTCTAGAAAGTGCAGTGTTAATATTAGGAGCAGTTTAGGCATGTTGTGATTCTATCACAGAGGGGCTCTTAGATATTTTCTTCTTAGTTCTTACGAACGTAATATTTTAATGTAATAATTCTAGCATTTCATTGACATTAGAGGTAAATGGCACAGGTTTTCAGCCTTTTCAAGTCATAAAATTGAAGTGACATTTAACAAATAATTTTGTGATATTAAAGTTTGGTGAGAAATGTCAGCTTTTCTGTAAAAAATGTCTATATACCTGTATATGTTACAGACATACTTTCTCCAGTCAAGGCTGTGTGTTGACGTATCGGAGACAGTATTTGCTTTGCTGTCGAAATCTATTATGTACATTTGCATAAGTGTTGCATATTTCCTCTTTCATTCATTTTTAATAGATACCAGGCAATTATCACAAATTATCTGAACAGTTAATGTCTTTGTTGTGAAAATAAAAATGGCTCTGCAGATAGCATGGATTTGAGTTATTTTAAAATAATAATACTAATAATAAATCACTAAATACACAATCAGTGATATGACCAAACATCTAAGATAATCATTCACCATCTTGTCTTTGATGAGGTGGTAACACTTTACAAAAAGGTTGAATTAGTTAACAATAGTTAGCATGCTACATGCAACTAACGATGAACATTACTTTTACAACATCTATTGGCATTAGTTAAAAGCTGTGGCCACTCCACTCTTAATTGCTGTTTTTGAGAACAAGACTTAACATGTTTGTACTGTCCGAAAATTTCTGTGCCACCACAGACTGATCGCTGGCCCCTGAGAAAAACTCCTGGAAAAGTGCACTCAGTAATTTGTTTTCCTAATTTCAAAAGTTTTACTTCTAAAGAAATGAATTGTAATATTGAAGTATATGTATGAAATCATGATCACTCATGTGAGATGAAAAGTTCATTCATATCAGTAACCTTATAAAAGCTCTTTTATCCTGGTGCAAATAGTTTCAGGTAGCCGATTGTTTGCTCCCATATTTAAATACTAACATACAGTAGGGCATCACTGCAGTATGTTTATTGTGTTTATTTAGAGTCCCACAGACACACTACATTAGCTTCTACCCCTAAACCTAATCTTATTTTAGAAAAATGAACCTTAGTTTTACTACAGTAACTATTGTTTCATGCAGGAACTAGTGCAATCGACAGAGCCCGCCTCCAGATAAAACCCTTCTCTGTATTCCCTGAAATTCACCGTGACTGAATCACTGCGATGAAATCACTATTTATATCAATTTGTATCTATTATTTTAAGTAGTATTAAAGGAAATCTTAAGAGTGGAACCGCAATCGCTAGGACAGCAGTACACAATTACACACATCTTTACACCCCCACACCACTTCAGTGACACCTATTGGTTAGTTTGTCGTATATTTCAGTGGTTCCACCAGCTTAATATGGTGCAAATAGATGCACAGTGTGGCAGATGCTATTTACACTGGGTTGCAAATAGACCCTCCGAAATATCTTTGGTAAAAATAGCACAAATGCCCTCAAAAAGTTCAAAATGGAAACTTCACAACTCGAGCACTTTTACATAATCTTTTTCAGCTTTATTCCGTAGACAACCTGTAGACCCCCTATTATGAAACATACTGGATAAGTGTGCTTTTAGTCAAGTACTGGACTGCACACATCTAGAACAGGCAATCAAAAAAGCTGTTGTATAATTGCCTCAAAGACACAAATTAAACCAGTTTTGAAGTGACAGAGGGAACACAATAGGATGTTACAATTGGGATGTGTATATATAAAATATATTATTGTATCCTTATGAAGTCAAAGCAAGTATATTGACATTTTAGCCATATGAAGGTAAATAGTGAAATGGAATGTCATTTTATCTGATGCTCTTATAATTCAAAATAATGTTTGCAGATTACATATTTTGCCAAGACAACTATTTGATGGTGTGTTTGCATCCCATTGTCTTTTTTCTTTTTGGCTACTGTAGATGCAAACCATAAAACCATATCTGGTCAGTATACTTACCTTAGGTCTATTTTGCGCATGTGCTGTTCCAATAAACTATTCTTTGTTCCTATAGCTAGGGAGACAAATTTACTATAAAATTAATCATCAGGTCAGGTGAAAGAAATTTCAAACATTAATCTTCGAAATGCAAAAGGTTTTTCTGCAGCCAATTTTGCAAATGAAAGAGAGAGGAGGATCATGTGGGCATTGTGATTGTGGGCATAACATTATCAAAACCCTAAAATATATTTCCAAGTTAAAATCAGGTTTTGAATCTCAGATTTTCAATGTGGTCTCAAAATTTTGAACACAACTCTATCTAAAATTCAACACGGAGGAAAGGTAAATTCGAGCGCAATCAGTCTGCCTTTTGTCAGATTCTCTTTTTTTATGCTGCACCCTGCATTGATGTATACAGTACATCATGCTGTAATTCTGGAAATGGGGTATATAGACTGACACAGTATCAACTTGTCGATATACACAAACATACAAATTTGAATGAATAAATGGCCCAAACAACGAGCACCATCATTATGGTCATCAAATCTCTTTTATGTGCTTCTCGGGTTCCTTGTTTGGAGAGTCTGTTACATAATGACAAACGGCGAATCAGAGAGCAATGCTGTTCCAAGGCTGTTTATAGAAAGACTGGAGAGAGGCATCAATAATGACAAGAGACTCAGCATGTCAGCTAGTTTGAACAGGAGAATCAAACCCAGCACATTATTTTGCACAGCTCTTTCAATACCGTAAAAAGACACATTATTCACATGCTGTAGATTAGTCACAGAGTGATGGGACATTTTAAGGATAGTACAAACAAATATTTCTTGTAAATATAACATTGCAAGTTATGTGTTGAAATTGATTGCTCAGTCTGTCAATGCTAAATCAATAACTGAAACTATTATCTGCTTACAGTAGCCCCATTGCCAAGCCACAGTTAGAAATGTATGAGTGTTGCTGCAACAGATGACTGGAGCGCCTGTGCAGCAGCAGACATTGAAGGGTGCTAGGACAAAGGGGAAGGCATCACAAGAGCTGGGGAGAGGCTGGTGGAGGCGAGGGTCTGCTGCACTGAGCGAAAATAAGACCACATTTTACAAATATACTCACCTAAAAGAATAGAAAACATCACCTGTAGCCCAAACAGTAATTATGAAAACAGCAGTGCAACATCTTAAACCAGCATAAGGGGCAGCCGTGACTCAGGTGGTAAAGTGGGTCAGCTGCAAATCACAGGGTTGGAAGTTCGATTATCAGCTCACATGACTCCACATGCCGAAGTGTCCTTGGGCAGGACACTGAACCCCAAGTTGCTGTTCGATTCCTGGCCCACATGACTCCACATGCCGAAGTGTCCTTGGGCAGGACACTGAATGCCAAGTTGCTCCCAATGGCAGGCCATGCACCTTGCATGGCAGCTCTGCCGCCATTTGTGTATGATTGTGAGTGGGTGAATGGGACACAGTGTAAAGTGCTTTGGTATCCTCTAAGGTTAAAAAAGGTGCTATATAAGTGCAGACTTACAGTACAGACAGTGTAAGAAATATTCATTCTTTTACACAATTTATGTGCTGCCTGCTGTGAAATGTCTTACATTTTTCTTAACCTTTTTGGAGTGGCACAGGAAAATTTGCTTCAGCTATTCCTGACTTATTTACAGTCATATGAATAAGGACACATCATCCCTTGCAGTACATTAAATGTAGTTTGCTGGCATTAATAATAACATTAAAAGGTCTCGTGAGAAGCAAATGCCCACTTCCCGGTGCAACAACCTCATGCTGTCTCACACCGGATATCAAAAAACATCGATAAGAACATTAAATGATGGTGGTCAATTATATGCTTGCACAAGAGGCTGTTAGCATGAGCCTTGAAGGGCTTTTTAGATAAAATACCCCACAAAGTCTCTCAGCATGACTCACTGTGGGTTGCAGCAAGACGAACAGTCCAAGAGCACAATACCATTTCCCCTATGGGTTCTGAAGTGGTGCTTTGATCTGCAGATTTTATCAATAGCGATCAAAACATTTCTAGCTTCAAGTGGGCCTGCTTTCATAATTCAGGACATACAATATACTTATATATAAACATGAAACTGAAACATTTTATATATATTGCATCATTTTAATGTGTAAATGCCTGTTTATTTTTGTAGGGAACCACTTACCAAAAGCTTGTAAATGTACTGATCGCTCACCTAAATATGAAAATGAATCTTTATACCCTTGTGCCTACATGACTTGTATGAGTTTTCTTCTTCGTGGAACACAAAAGGAGATATTTAGCAGAATGACAAAGTTGCTCTATTCCAAAAAAAGCAAAGGATGATCAGGTTCCGAATTACAATATTAACAATAAAGTAGTCCATACAATATTCATAGCTTTCTAAAACAATAAAATATTTAAGTTATGTTCAAGACAACTTTGACAATATCATTCTTATGTGCATCTTCAACACGCTAAGCTACCTAAATTTTAATCTGCTCCTCACACAAAACTATGATATGGGTTCGGCAGACTTTGAATATACTGTACAAATCATAAACAGGGTTGGGGAGTAATGGAATACATGTAATGGGATTACCAGGGGTGTAAAGTAATGAATTACAAATACTCACATTACTGTAATTAACTACTTTTTCCCAAGAATTGTACTTTAAGTAGTTTTAAAATTGTATACTTTTACTTGAGTACATTTTAAGTGCTGTGACTGGACTTTTCCTGCGCAATTTTCCCACCATCTGTGTTCGCTACTTCACAGTCCTGATTTTATTTTGATCTATCAACATGATTGGCTAGGGAGAGTCTCGTGACTCCCATCAAATCACATGTGAAAATCTTGAATGGCAACTGCAGATTTGGCGACATCTGTCCGGTTGCATAAAACTGTTTTAGACTAGTCTTACTTACTATGAGCTTGTTTTATGCAACAGGCTTTCTATGGCGTCTTTAGCTAGTCAAACTAATTGTTAGATACAGTCTTAAGTTAATGGCTATGTTTATGCACCGGCCCCTGTTATAGATGCCTCGAGTACAATTTACAGCTGAACATAACCGGCCGCACCTGAAAGGGATTTTCGCAGTGAAAAAGTCCAATAGAGTGCCGAAGTTATGACGTCACTTTGTAGGACAATTCTGAAGTTAGCGGCGCATGGGTTCCCTCGATCGAAAAGCTATGCATTTTCCCCATAAACTTTTGGAAAATCGCAAAAAATAAGATCTGTGTTCAACAAAGAGTTGTGACCCTTACACGTTTTGTCTATCAAGATAATATTTACAAGTTAATCCAAAATGTATACATTTTGAAGCCTAAATAAAGCCGTCAGATATAAAATGCTAACGGTAGGCTATAAACGGACTACAGCACACCATGATCAAGCTTCCTCAAACTTTATTTAAAAAACACGCTCGCTCATTACGATCTGCGCTGTGTATGAACACTTATCCACTTTTTCATGAGAAATATTGCCCATTCGTTTTTTTCCCAAAATTTTAGAAACTAATTTTGTTTATGCGTGCCTCTCTGAGATTTTTTTTTAAAAATCTTTTGTTAATGTTTTATTTATTTGTTTATTATTTTGTTAGTTTATATAAACCTTAATATTATTTTCTTTGTGATTAAGATTATTATGCCTGATCATTGTGCCCCAAATAAACTTTAAAGATTGTCTTTCACTGTATTATGTTTGATTGTATGTTTGCATACCATTTGCTAATTCGCCAGAAAAAACCCGCGATTTTACCATCTCATAAGCACTAACGTTAGCTATGGTCAGTATCAATTTCCAATCTTATGTCCTTTTTCTTAGACGATAGAAAAACCATAGATCGAGGAGAGAACCACTATAAATCTGGACATGTAGAACAGTGCAGATTAGATGCTGGTTTACTTGCCGGTATTGTAAGGGCCAGCATGAGGGACAAGGTTTATCGAGTCTCGGTAAGTAAAACTAGGGAGAGATGAAAAGGTAAACTTCTAAGAACGTGAGGCTGAAACGCGGGCTAGTGAGAGATTTCCTGTTTGTCGTGATGACGTCTATCCCCGCCAAAGGATGTAGTCCCTTTTAGCAACTTGTTAGCAATCACCGTTTTTAAGACACAATAAAGTTTAAAAAACCACAAGCAGGTTATAACTGGTGTGTTTTATTTCATAGATCAAAACGTGAAGATATTTAGAGGCTTTGTTAACCACAGACCTTATTTCAGGCGATTTAGCAAAAACCCATTAAAAAACCCATAGACTTTAGGGCGAGGGAACCGGAAGTGCTAAAATGCTAACTCACTTCCGCGTTTTGGCCTACAAAGTGACGTCATAACTTCGGCACTCTATTGCTTGATCGTGTCATGTGATTTTAACTTGCTCAAGATAGATATCAGCATTAATCCTGCCCATTGTTGCCAACTTAGCGACTTTGTCGCTATTTTTAGCGACTTTTCAGACCCCTTTAGCAACATTTTTTCAAAAAAGCGACTAGCGACAAATCTAGCGACTTTTTGGACAAACCTTAGCAACTTTCCAAATTCCAAATATCGCCAGTACTGCAAGCGTGAGGTCTTACTTCCCGCTAGCGTCTGCTCTGTTCAGTGAGCGGCTGAGAGGAGCAGCACATTCCGTTGACTGCACGCCAGCGGACATAGACATGAATGAGTTGCGCATGTGCACGCTGTGTTAGCAGGAACCAATCAGTGATCACATAGCAGCTGCCTTCTCCTTTGTTTTAATTCAAAACATTTAATTTGACAGTTTTTTCTTGGCATGCGCTTATATTCACTACTAATCAGAGTTTTAGTTCATTCCGGTTCGGTTTCTGAACTCTCCGACTTCAGATCGTATGTTTACAGACTGTATACATTTTACTTATCAAAACACAACAATAAACCTTCTTCAAACTCATAAACATGTAACGTTAGCTAAGTTCCGTTCCCTAACAGAAAATATGTAATTGAGAACCGTTTTACTGGACATTCGGCTATATACTTATATAAAAACAGTATGAGCACGGTTTAGGGGAGATAACCGTTATTATAAACTGAAGTAGGCTTCAGTACCGACAAATTAGGCAGAATGCAAATACGACGCGATGACGTCATCTGGCGACATTTAGCTACTTTTCGAGCAGGCGTTAGCTACTTTCCATTGAAAATAGTTGGCAACACTGATCCTGCCTCTAATTTGAAGAAACATATCTAGGTAAATTGTATATTTCTGTTTACTAGATTGTGTGTGTCTATAACATAGCCTGTAATCTATCACTGAGATTATTGGGCTGTTGTTTGTCAGAAAAAAGAGAGATGTTCTCGATCAAACTTTTGAGACGTTTTCTATATTTAGCCTATGTTCTACATCTAGAACAGGGGTGTTCATTACATCAATCACGATAGCAAGAGCGCCAACTATGAAGATGAAGTAAAAAAGATTGACTTTTTATTTCCTGATGTCTGTAGCTGCGTGTTGTGTTGTTTGATTGACAGTTGGGTAATGTTTGAGCGCTAACGCGGGTTCGCGCCTAAATTAACAAATGTACTTTAGAATTCCGCCAATGCCCGTCTTGATGAGGATTTAATGTAAACGTAGTCGTTTGTCTAAATTGAATTTAAACAGTGGGACAAAAAGCATATCTGCATCAAAATGTTGGACATGTAACCGAATTGAGCACTGTCTAGTAGGCTAAATGCCATATAAAGGCTATTAATCAAACAACATTAACAAGGAAACGAGAAAACCACTCACTACTTTTCATTTAATAACTTGAGTAGCTTTAAAAGTATTAATGTAATAGAATAAAACGGTGACATTTTTAATAATAATGTTTTTTGTTTTTTTACAAATATTGTTAATTTTTTAATAATTCTAACCCCAGATGTAGAGAATGTGTTAATTGGTATAATAAATTACCTGGAAAGTAGAGATGATAAAATAATTTATAATTATGCTTAGCCTTTATAAAGATCAACATTTGTAGAGCAATACTTCAGCAGAACATTCCACCAGTCACAAACTTCAGAAAACTGTGACGAAAATGTTGACGCTCCAAAAAACACATAAAAGCAGCATAAAATACATACATACAACTCCAGTGGTTTAATCCATGACTTCAGATTTGATATGACAGGTGTGGGTGAGAAACAGATCAATATTTAAATCTATTCTTACTATAAATTCTTTTCTCTGCCCAGGAGTTGGCAATATGGCATGAAGAAAGTGAATCACCAAAAACACAAGACAAATATGAAATTTAAAAGTGGAGATTGACTGAGCAGGGAGGAGAATTAATAGTAAAAAAGGAATTAAATATTGATCTGTTTCTCACCACATCTATCATAGTGCTTCTGAAGACATGGATTAAACCACTGGAGGCACATGGATTAGACTAATATTATGCTGATTTATGTGATTTGTGGAGCTTCAATATTTTAGCAATGATTCACTTTCATGTACGGACCAAAAGAGCTGATATATTCTTCTAAAATCTTAATGTGTGTTCTGCAGAAGAAAGTCATACACATCAGGGATGGCATGAGGGTGAGTAAATGAGAATTTTCATTTTTGGGTGAATTATTCCTTTTTAAGCACGATGTAAACACTGTACAAAATAAATGTTCCCATTTCTGCTCTACCTCCTCTATTGTGCAGGACATGACGTGCCAAGTGATCCTGCTTATTTAGCTTTTTTTTGTTGTTGCATTCCTTGAACATGTTTTATGCACAACAATAACGCTCTGTCGGCATTAAGGGAAATTTAGACCATACACATAAACTGATTTTAATGTACTTTTTTCATACATTATGATTTAAAAGGGTGACCAGGGTATTGAAAATAACTTTTTAATCTTCATTTCTGTATTCATGTCTCCCTTTTATTTTTTGGAATCAGATTCATGTAGTGTTTATCATAGATAAGTGATGTATTGTAAAAGTTGGCATAGTGTTCATTATAATGGGGCATAGGTTTTGCAACTCTGTACTCAATACACACTTCTCATGAGTACTTTTAGATGAGCTACTCTTACTTTAGTTTTTAGGTCAGCTACTTTTACTCTACTCAAACAAATTTTTTGGGTAACAGTAACTTCTACTTGAGTATGATTTTTCAGTACTCTTTCCACCCCTGGGATTTCATATTTAAAATACAAGTAACTATTCCAGAACACTTACAATTTAAATAATTGGTAATTAGAATGGTTACATTCAAAAAATACTTTGATTACTGAAGAGATTACATTTTATTGTCATTTGTTTCATTTAATATTTAGTCCTTTCAGATGGAAAACATTTATACATATAAATGATGAGAACCAAAGTGCTTTTGAACAGCAGTGAAACGCTTATGATTTGTTAGTCACACGAGCAGACAGAGAAGTTTGGAGCACAAGAAATAGAAATAAACCTTGTGTAAATTGATAGCTTTACGCCAAGCTAAAATGCTATTTTTAGCCATTTTACATGCAGGTACGATCTTATTTTTAATCAAGAAAATTCACATTGGATCATAATTTCCTTTGAGTAAGACCTTTGATATTAGGGCAAAAATCTCATTCTTGATAATTATATTGGTTTCCTGTAAAAATAGACTCAAATTGATCACTTAGATTAATCTTGTTTTAAAAACACTGCATATGATATTTAGGTTAAGAGAATGTATTTTGAACATGTGTATTTTGTCTTGCTGTACTGGCAAAGTTTTGAGTAATCTAATGGAATGTTACAAATTACAGCATGTAAAATGTATTCTCCCAACACTGTTCAGAAGGAACCCTTTTATAGTGCTTCACTGCTTCACCTTTGCTTTAAGAAAAGATTGTTCGCAATGAAATGCCATGCCGGCTTCCACAGGTATTTTTATGGGGGATCCTATATTAATCTCTTTCGAAATATTAAATAAATCTATTTTTGGCTACTCCACACTGATGCAGGGTCATTGGCTGAAAACTTGATTTTCAGCTTATCAGAATAGCTTCTTTTAGCCACTCTGATTTCCTTATTTTACATTTGGCAGACGCTTTTATACAAAGCGACTTACAGTGCACT
The DNA here is from genome assembly GCF_025860055.1 of Xyrauchen texanus. Taxonomy (NCBI): domain Eukaryota; kingdom Metazoa; phylum Chordata; class Actinopteri; order Cypriniformes; family Catostomidae; genus Xyrauchen; species Xyrauchen texanus. The sequence goes on from NC_068292.1 coordinate 31,926,587, forward strand.
TATTACAGGGACAATCCCCCCGGTGATGACCTGGAGTTAAGTGCCTTGCTCAAGGATCTGTGGGGATCGAATCAGCGACCTTCTGGGTGATAAACAGTTATGTGCTTTAGACCACTACGCCACCACCACCCCATGTGTGTTCAGTGTGTTCCTGGCCTTATTATACAATACTTTATCACCACCCCTGTAAGTATCGTCTTTTGCTCTGCTTTACAGAAAAGAGCAGTCTGTCTGGACATTCTGCTAAAAGGTCTATTAGGAAATCTAAAAAAAAAAAAATCATACAGGCATTTAACTACCCATTTGGTAAAACTCACTTTTGTCTGGATAGTAAGCACTTATTACCACTCGATGGATGAGCAATACAAATAAATTCTTGCATTGAGGAAACAAAAGGGAAAAACCATGTATTAAACCAAAACATTTCAAGGACCGAAAAAAACAAGACACTTTTTTGCAGAACGCAACTGAAAATGTAACTGACAACTGAAATTCCCTTTGTTTTGATTCTGAAGAAAACTGCTGAAATCACATTTCTTTGGCTTATTGTACATTATAAGTTACATAACGAAGACCTTTTTAAAAACTACAATTACTACATAATGATTATTCAACATGCAAGGAAAAATAGAGGTAAAAGTTGAAGAAAAAGTTTCTCAGATGTTTCCAAGTCTTATTGTTATTTATGAAGCATTAACATATTTAATGCTGCTGGCTTTTGATAAACCAATTTAACAATTATTAAATCTTTTAAATACACTTTTTTTGTCCAAAAGTTCCCATGCAGTGTGTGCACGGGTGAATGCAGGAGGGAGATTTATGCTACCAACTGATTTTAGATGGCCGGATGCACATTTAAGATATTTTGGGTATGTATTTAACAATAAAAAATATATTTATTGTTAAGATGTCATTTTTATATAGGCTACTGTATTGCAATTTCTATGCTGATAATTCCACCACATGGGGTGAAATTTGTTTTGGGTAAGACAGGTCCCTTATTTAGAGCTTGTTTTCCCCAAAACAAGACACGTTTCTCTGGCGAGATCTGGCAACACTGCAAAAGAACATCATTAACCATCCTTTAATTAAACTGTAACTGGTTACCAATTGGAACAAAGGCTGCAGAACACCGAAACAGGAAGAGAAAAAAAAAATGAAAAGAAAAACATTTTGTTTTTAGTCCCGGATTAGAAACTGTAACAAAGCCACCAAAAAAATAATAATTTCAATTTAACCATACACGAGTTAAGATTCAAATTTTTATTAATTGTCCACAGGCCCAGCGAAGCATGAATACAATAGTGCCATTTAAGATTTTAGGAAAACAGACCCCCCAAAGATTGTGATTATACCTGCTCTTGTAACCTTTTATTGCTCAGACCAAAGTGTGGAATCAAGAAAAAAAGAAAAAAAAAAAACTCTGGGACTTTTCTAAAATACTTTAAATTGTTTTTAGTTCATACATGCATACAAATCACTCACAACAGGCAGTCTCCAAGGAAGTGTTCTAAAGATTTGTTAAAAAAAAAAAAAAAGAAAAGAAAATAAAAGCAAAGGGAAAAATATAAAGTCCATTAAAAAAAAAAAAAAAAGAAAAGTCTCTTTTGATCATGATCTGCCAGACCATATCCAGTGAATGTTTGCATTTCCCATAAAGTGGGATAAAAGGTTTAATTAGATTATATTTATACTACACTCTCCAAAACCGATCATCTCCCCTGAATAGCTGGCTTAGCTCAGCACAGGAAGTATTACCAACTTGTTCTGAACTGGTTTGACTCCACTGTTCTTGATCAAGCTATAGGTTAAAAATACCACTGATACAGTAGTTTGGCTCAGCTTTCTTTAGTCAAGGAGATAAAGATCAGCTCTCCTGCTTGTCTTTGACCAGCAGGACTGTGTGCTGCCCTCCACTGGACACTGAAAGAACTACACGATTCTCCAGCTGCTTGCCGTTCATCTCCACAGGGCTCCATTCATCGTCCTCCTCTCCTGTACCCAGCTGCAGGTTGGTGCCCATGCCCCAGGCGTACACAGAGCCTGACAGACAGATACCAATGTTAGAATGGACTCCGTTATTGCTGACAAGTAACTATTAAATATTCGCTGTCCACATGTAAAATTTCCTCAAAGGCTTCAGTAAATAATTTCTGGAATATCCTGGCTGCACTTTTCCAAAAAGGCTCGTTTTCAAACACGTTTCCCCAAACACACCATCTGCCATGGTCAGCAAGCAGATAGTCCTGCCCCAAATGCTATTTGTTGATACCTGGATGCTTAAACAGAACAATATTTGAATAGCCACAGAGGAATAAACAGCCTACAAATGGCTTACTTAACATTGCCACTGCATATGAAGTCGGGATAAGAGAAACAATTAACCACAAAAAATAAAAATGATTTCAGAAATCCACGGAACAAAGTCCCATTGCCATTTCTTTCCAAAATAAAGCATTTGCCTGGACAAGTTACTCAAAATAACTGTTAATTGTTAGTTACATTCAAGCAGAACCCTATAAATACACTGGTCCTCTTGTAATATTTTGCAATTAAATGTAATTAGTGGGTCAAGATGAATGTGATTTTAAACATTAAACAGACTGCATGTTGCATTTGCTATTAAAAACCAATATGACAAATCAAACAAGCCGAAAGTATCAGAAAACATCAACACACTGTTTAAAAAGAACAAAACTCAAAACTTCCAGCCTGACCACACAGTCACTGGCCTTGAGAAGGACTCCAATACCTTTTAATAATATATTAAACTGAATCTAAGAATTTAAGAGGGAAGTGGCCATAAGCCTGACATCTCATGTCAGATTAAACATCAACTTGAAAATGGACACGGATCTCATTTTTTGGAACACTTAAATTTAGATTAGTTATTTTCCCCATTCACGTTGTTTTTGTGGAAGACCAGTAGAATATTAATTCTAAGTAATAAGAAAAATTATAACCGAATAAAAATATTGGAATTGTCATAACCCCAATGATATATAAACTTGATGTACTAGCAAACTTTTCATGTCGACGTATAAAAAATTTAAAAAAAGCACTGGTGACTCCTGGACAGGTCGTATATGCTTTTGTACCTTGTTTGGTGACAGCGAAGCTTACAGAGGCACCACAGGCGACCACTTGAGCGTCACCGATACCAGGGACTAGTGAGGGCTCACTCTTCTCTACAGCATCTTTCCCCAGGCCCAATCGACCGTACTCGGCCCGTCCAAGACTGTATACTTGTCCTTTGGATAGAAGATCTCATTTGATTGTTCTGAACTGGTTTGACAATTTATTTTTTCTCCAGAGCGATTAGCCAATGAATCATTTAGACAGATTTGTGAACCGTTGAGTACCTCATTGACTAGAATGGATTTGAAAGATGCACTGACAAATCTGACAACACCATGGCTGAGAGCATGAGCTAGATATTGCTCTTGTGTAGAGTAGAGAAAAACAGATTCACAATATAAATTGATTTAACTTATGCCAACTGCGCAGTGTTTCTTATTCAATTTCATTACCTTCAGAATTCAGACACAGGGTGTGGTGCTGACCCCCAGAGAAACCCACCCAGGAGGTGGTGGAGTTCTTGAAAGAGGTGAGCTTGACAGGAATAAAGCAGATGTTTGTGCTTTGGGTACCTGCAATAAAGAGAAAGAACAGATTATGAAAAAGATGACAAGATGGGAACCATCTCAAGGAATAGTTAGCAATGTTTAAGCAAAAAGCACATTCATTCTCATCAGAAAAAAACTAACAACAAATGCACAGTTCAAATAATAAGAACTTGCCATTTACCTTTCACTACAAGATCACAAACAAATTAACCTTTAAAAAGTAGTTGGCTACATTTGTGCTGATCAGGTGCAGGGAATAATATATAAGAGCAGAATGTCTTGAAAAATATGACGGTTGCAATAAAAACTCTATAACGGGCAAGGTAAGCTGTACTTATTTCTATCCCTAGCCTAGCTCAGGGACATATAGCAAGGATAATATCAAACATGTTTAGTGTATAATATAATAAAATAAGCATGCATAAAAAATAAAAAAAAATTACTTCAACTGCAAAAAGAGAGAAAATTGTGTCATCAGAATTTTCCTCTAGCTAATCATTCGAAGAGGGGAGGTGACGTCACTCCAATGCGATTCTGACGGCTGCGGCTCAGGTGGTAGAGCGGATCGGCGAATCGCAGGGTTGGTGGTTCGATTCCTGGCCCACACGACTCCACATGCCAAAGTGTCTTTGGGCAAGACACTGAACCCCAAGTTGCTCCCAATGGCAGGCTAGCGCCTTGAATGGCAGCTCTGCCGTCATTGGTGTGTGAATGGTCACCATGTAAAGCACTTTGAATACAGTTAAGGTTAAAAAGGTGCTATATATATATATATATATATATATATATATATATATATATATATATATACACACATAGACCGTTTACAAATCACAGGTAATTGAACATAACTATTATTTTTGGTTGATACTTTGCTTGAGTATTTTCTGCCAGCTCTAGGAAACAATGTGTTGTCAAGCTGACTCGATACATGTATTAACGGACAACGATAATGGCTATCATTGTCCGTTAACACATGTATCGAGTCAGCTGAATCTAGTCAAATCAAATCACTTTGTCACACTACCATGTACACAAGTGCAACAGTAGGTGAAATTCTTGTGTGCAGTTCCGAGCAACATAGCAGTCATGACAGTGACATACCAATTACAGTAAACAACATACTTGCACAACACAATTTAGTCTTTAGTTTAGGCGTTATTTAAGACTTCCTTGTTTGTAGGTTATTGGGTGCATATACTAAAAAACAAAAAGCAAGGCTGGGTTGGTGTGGATGTTTGATGCATGTTGTTACTAGCTGTACCAATGTAGTTGCGAGTTCAGAACACAACTTGATCCTCTTTACCATGTTGCTGAATCTGCAGTTATGTACCGATCCTACATTGGCATCGTTGGCACTGCAACATGTAGTTTCTTTTTCCACAATACTGTAGCAAAATCAGAAACAAGTGACCAAACACCATTTAGATTTTTGACATAATAAAAAAAATGTCCAATTGTATCAAATCTAAAAGGTGTGCATTATTGCTGACACCTACATGCACACTTTGGAGTTGGGTGTATGACTGAAGTCATTTGCTTCAAATGTTATTGAAGTTGTATACTCTATGTCAGGGGTCGGCAACCTTTTTGACATGGAGTGCCATCATTTTTTCCCCCACTAGTTAATGGCTGTGCACTCCGCATGCCAATGCAGTCACATGAACCATAGGTTGCCGACCCCTTCTCTGTTATGGAAATGTATGCTCCAATTTTACCTGTATCTTTAGAGACGGTCCCTAAATTTGCGACTGTGAATAAATAAGGTTCAACATCAAGCCAACTTTATTGCATTATTTATTGAGGTGGGGACGCATGGTAACTTGATTCTGATATCGCTGCAGTATCGTGGAAAAAGAAACTACATGTTGCAGTGCCAACAATGCCAATGTAGGATCGGTACATAACTGCAGATTCAGCAACATGGTAAAGAGGATCAAGTTGTGTTCTGAACTCGCAACTACATTGGTACAGCTTGTAAAAACATGCAAACATCCACACCACACCAACCTAGCCTTGTTTTTGTTTTTTTAGATATGCAGCCAATAACCTATAAACAACTTGATACATGAGTTAACTGACAATGATAATGGCCTTCTTGGACAACACATTGTTTCCTAGAGCTGGCAGAAAATACTCAAAACAGAGACAAGCAGCGTATTAACCACAAATAGTTATATTCAATTACCTGTGATTGTCCAGGATTTGACAGCTGATGGTTTTCCATCATCTACCATCGTGCGATTGAGCAGCAGCTGTCGGAGCTGCATTGGAGTGTCGTCACCTCCCCTCTTCGAATGATTGGCTAGAGGAGCTGCTGATCAAGAACTAGTGGACCAATGGTGACAAAATGCCCCCTGATTACATGAAACTCCACTCAAAAGTTTTGGAAACCCAAGCACATAACATGGAAACAAAAGCAAAGAAAAATACAGCGCAAGCGCACAAATAATTTAAATGAGCGAAATTGTCAGCAGAGTTCTTTATTTTTTTTTTAAATCTGCGCTTTTTTGATACGTGACTGCAATACTTTTGATGGGATTTTGATCCTATACATGATCACGATACAACTGCGATTCTTTATTTTCGTTGTATTGCGACTCAAATGTGATATCTTGCAATACTATACACCGTTTTTCCCCCATTCTTATATTTCTTCAGAGAACTGTTTACCAAATGCATTGTTAAATTAATATTAAAGTGACCAAATTAATTTGAATGTGAACCATTTATTTATAAACTGGAAATATAAGACATGAGGGTCAGTATTGTTACAGTGTTGACCTGGAATGGATTCTTTCTCTTGTTAATTTTAGTTGTGATAGGATAACAAAACTATTTAAATGCTGTAATTGGAATATATTATTGTTAAATGTAATAATAGTTTTATTCCACTTTAAGGCTTTTATTTTTGCGGAACACTGCAGGAAGAACTTCGAGTTTCTGTCTGTAGGCTAGTTCAGTATTTTTATGCTTCTCAAAAGGTGAAATGCGCAAAGCAAACTATCAAGCATCTACAGTACTGTGCAAAAGTTATTATTAAATTATTTGTCATTATGTTTGCATTTATCACTTAATGTCATAAGTTCGGTAAACATAAAAAAACGAAATCAAAATTTGTTGTGGCCACCTTTGCCTTAAACCGCACCAATTCCCCAAGGTACACCTGGACAGTTTTTCTTGGTTGTTAGCAGACAGGACGTTCCAAGCATCTTGGATAATTCGCCACAGTTTTTCTATCCATTTAGGCTGTCTGAATTGCTTGACTCTTTGTGGAGGCCATGACATCAGTTGCAGCGCTCCCTGTTCTTCTATTCTTTTCCATTTGCAAACGTAATGTTTGGGAGTCCAACTTTAATATGTCAATAGGAAATATAAATGTTAAAGATATAAATAACCATCTTAAGACAAATGCTTTTTTGAACATCTTATGTGCCTTTGCACAGAACTATACATCTGAGATGGAGTTCAGTGGAGCACTCACATATTGTGAATCAGGACCCATGTGCGCGCCATAATGTGTGTGCATCTCAACAGAGCAGCTAAAGTGCACTGCACTTGCAGACTGCATTTACTCAAACGCATCCTCCAGCGATTCACAAAATTATTGTATAGCTTCAAGAGACTTTCACCATGATGCACGAGTCATATGGACTACTTTAATGTCATATTGGAGCTTGACAGAAACAACTATGACACGAAATAAAACAATATTGGAGCCCAGAAAAACACTACTAATGCTCTAATATCCAAGAGAGCAATCACTTCACTTATGGATGTGAACTTTAATATTCCACAAAACACCTTTTCTGGATCTTTGAGACATATTTACACATGAAAATGACACCCCCAAATTTTGCCAAACTGTCGATTTTGAACAGTTTGAAATTTTCCATGTTGTGGGAGAGGTCAAAGGAGTCCAGTTCTCCAAGCGGTGAAGCATAATAACTGTGCCATCTAATGGACGTGTGCAATTGTGAATATAGATTTTGGTGTGTGAATATTGTGAGGAAAAATTTTGCAATACTTTAAACATAATTCCCACCCCAACTTTATATTTGATGCACTCATTCAAATAAATTATATTTTAGCCTTGTAAAAATTATAAATTCTATCAATAGTCATGAAATTGCATAGACAATAATGATATGAACACTGGCAGTTCAACAAGTGTCTCAGAAGTATTTTGGTAAAGTGCAGTTAAACAAGGGAGTCACTGCAAGGTTTCTTTACAGCATCAGTGACATGTAATAATTAAACAACTGACTGTAAAGACCAGAAAGGATATTCATTCATGATATTTCCAAATTCTATACATTGTCCAATACCTAGTAAACTCCCAATATTTACTCTTAAAACCATGAACGTTTCTATTTGCATTCCAAGAAAGTCAAACCGGTCTTGAATACATAAATGACAACTTTCATATACAATTCCTTCAATATTCAGGAGCAAGTGACCTTACCAAGTTGATGGTAATTGGACAGGCCAAAGCCATAAACGTGACCCTCTTTTGACACAGCAAATGTGAAGTATGCTCCACAAAAGACATCAGTGAAGACTACCTTCCCCCGTGGCTTCATGATAACCACCTGCGGCTCCAGTAGCCTCCCTGGAGGGGGAGAGGTGAAAAATGACCACTTAGAGAAAATTAATAAATCTGGTGACTGGAAAAGGAGAGGCTCAGATTCAAAGTTACGTACAGTGCATTTATTCTCTAAAGCTTAAGTAGTGACACTTCAAATCAACAAATACATACTCAATCCTTTCCTGCCTCCACGGTTAGCAAAGTGCTCAGCCACCCTTCCCAGCTGCCCTTGTTCTCCACATCCGGAAGTGTAAAGCTCTCCATTCACAGTCAGCATCACCAAGTGATCATTTCCTTTAGAATGAATCCATAATATTCTAGTAAATATAATTACACATCTACTTCCAAAACCGCATGCACAGTGTGAATTCCTTTGACCCACCTGATGCTATTTTAATCACGGGCTTGTCTAAGGGAACTTTGACAGGCAACGTGCATTTTTTCATGGGCTCCAGGAGTCCTATGACACCATTATTATCCTGGAATAGATCAGAGGTACAATCAAACAGGCACAACATTTCTGCTCCACTACAAGCAACACAGATCCTTCAAACAGTCATGTGATCCGCAAAAAAAAAAAAAAAAAAAAAAAAAATTGGGGGATAGCGAATTTATCTTTTTTAATCCAAATAAACATGTCTTACTTGAATGAAGTACTGACAGTGAGAATCAGGAGACTTCGTCTTGTGCGTTCAACAAGTTTATGAGTGAAGTTGTTCCAATGGTTTTACACTAATTCACTGGGTTCATATTTTTTGGTCGGAAAAACCCCACCGGATAAACCCAGAAGAATCACATCCCTGTTCAAAGTTAGCACACTCACTCTAAAAGAGCCACAGATGTAGACAGTTCCATCCTCTGTGAGGGCAGCAGTGTGGCTGTCTCCTGCAGAAACCTGAACCACCTTCTCTCCAAGGTCTACCTTGGCCGGAACCATCTCTGTGCCCTCTTCTGATGTGTCGCGACCCAAAGCGCCCTCATCATTACAGCCAAATGTATATACCTACATAGGGATGAAAATATTTAGCACATATTTCACAACACTAATAATGGGGCTATGGAGGTAACTAAGTCCAAAAAAAAAATGAGAACACTGCACAATAATTTCGGTTCTTTGATGTTAAACCAAATATGGATATGACACTATAACATTGAGGAATTTCACTTTTGATTCTCATCTTCAGAATGATAGTATTATTATTGTTATTATTGTTTGTACTAAACTTACATTCCCTGTATCACTGAGGCAGACTGTGTGCATGCCCCCTGCCACAGCCTGCACAATGCCATCAGGAAGAGTCACCAGGGCCGGTTTCTTCCTCTCAAGCACATCCTCTCCCAGGCCGAGCTGTCCAACGTCACCCTGCCCGAGAACAAGCACCAGGCCCTTCTCCTGGCCATGACTACTGTGGGAAACTAAACAACAAAAACCACATGCACAAATGGGTTCCAAGATATACATAAACCATATTTACACTGCAAAGGTGGTACAGAAGCAGCATCTAAAGTGGCATTTAGGTGCATTTATACAGACCATTTAATGCTGTTCAGAGCAGGCATAAATATATTTACACAGCAATAACAACGTTGAGATTAATGTTTTAAATAAAACTATAAAAACAGAATCATGAAACTAATACAGATATGAAGATATACTTTTAATTATTGAACTAAATTATTAAATGAGCTTTATCATAACAACAACATCTGCTCTGATGCTGAATTTCATTTACACAATTTAAGCAGCATCAAAACTGCCTTTCATACTTGACTGAGATGGGTCAAAGCAGGCTTAATTTAGATTGGCTTTTGTGTCTTTACACAGAACTTTGAACAGGCTTTGTTCAGACATGATAGGTTTGGGTGAGAAACAGATCAATATTTAAGTAATTTATCAAATTCTCCCTGCCCGATATACACAAATAATGTGAATCACCAAAAACCGTAGAAATTATGAAAAAGGACATAATCTGATTCTGTTTCTCACCCACACCAATCATGTCGCTTTAGAAGACATGGATTTAACCACCAGACATCGGAGTACTTATGTTGCCCATGTGTGGATTTTGGAGCTTCAATTTTGGCACCCATTCACTTGCATTGAATAGATCTACAGGGCTGAGATATTCTTCTAAAAATCTTTGTGTTCAGCAGATGAAAAAAAGGCATACACATCTGGGATGGAATGAGGGCGAGTAAATGAGAATTTTCATTTGAGCAAACTAACAATTTAACAACTATAGAAAGAAATTTGCAAAAACAAATTCTGCATTGTTTGACAAGTTCTTATTTGTTTGCAGAAGATCCTTAATACAAAGAAGAAAATTGTTATTCACACTCACAATATAAACGTGCAGGACTTCTTCGGAACACAAAAGATGTTAGGCAGAATGTTAGCCTCAAGCATCATTTACTTGTATTACATAGAAATGCAATGGCAGTGAATGGTGACTGAGACCAACATCTGCTATTGTGTTCCACAGAAGAAAGCCATAGATATTTGGAATAAGATGGAGGGATGTAAATGACAGAAGTTCTAAAATACTTGGAGACAAGCCCCGTTTTTTAAATTTCCACAATTGAGGTTACGTTCTGAATTACCCTTCTCTTTTTGAATGCAACAACTTGCAGATTTTGTGCCATAATAGAATATCCTACACCATGTTCTCACTTCTGTTTGGTAAACAGATGTAAAACTTTTGTAATTATTTTGTGCCTGTGTTTGCAAGGAATAGTCTTCTGTATTGTCATAAAATGTGAGGTCTTGTAATTCAAAATAAAAAGTTAATACCTTTTAATGTTTGTGTCCTTTTTAATTTTAACATTTGCTGTCTAATGTACAAAATTCTTAACCTTGCTCCACCACCCTTGAAAGAATTTGTGTCATTGCGCTTAGAAAACCAAAGACAAACTAGAGTCTCTTTAGGAGGAGATTGTGAAGTGCAATACAGAGCCACAGACTTTGGTCATTCAGCTTTCTCTATAAGAGCAGTCAATATTTGGAATACGTTACCAACTAACATAAGACAATGCCCTACTCTTGCTAAATTTAGGTTACATCTGGAAAAGACTGCAAGATCATGCAGATTTACACTCTACAATATCAGGAAAATAAGACCTTTCCTCTCTGAACATGCCACACAAATGCTTGTTCAGTCACTTGTCATAACTAGACTGGACTACTGTAACTCATTGCAGGCCTCCCTGCATGTGCAATTAGACCTCTGCAAATGATCCTGAATGCAGCAGCACGTCTGGTCTTTAATGAACCCAAGAGAGCACGTTACACCACTCTTTGTCTCTCTCTCCACTGGCTGCCGGTTGATGCACGTATTAAATTCAAGGCTCTGATGCTGGCATACAAAACAGTCTCTGGGTCTGCTCCAGCATACCTAAAATCAATTATGCAGATCTACACTCCCGCCAGAAGCCTGCGGTAGGCTAAGGAACGTCGCCATGTTGTACCAACACAAAGAGGCACCAAAAGACTTTCCCGGACTCGGTTTCATCATACCACGTTGGTGGAATTACCTTCCCAACTCCATCTGTGAAGCTGACTCCATGAGCACTTAACCGGTCACTTAACTTTAAGTTGCACTTAAATCTGTTTTGATTACTATTCTGATGCTAGTGAAACTGTGTAGTTTGGCACTTTTCGTACAAATGTCTCCTTATGTTTTCCTCTTTTGTAAGTCGCTTTGGATAAAAGTGTCTGCCAAATCAATAAATGTAAATATGGTTAAAGACAAGCCAAATTTATGAACATTGAATAATTTGTAATCATAATTTAGCAATTTTAATTTAGTAGCTCATGTATTTAACCATGTAATGCTATGTATTATTTAGAGATGCACCGATTGCAATTGTCTTGGCCAATTTCGATTTCTTGCAAGTGTGACTTGCCGATACCGATTTTTTCCGATTCTCTTTCCAAGAACTATTATTGACCACATATACAAACAAAATCTACCTTTCTTCAATGCTAAATTTTATTTTCATAATAAATGATTAAACATTACAATTTCCCCCAAACTGCACTAAGTTACAGGATCTTCTCTCACTTAAACTCCTCTCAAAATAAAGTGCTCTGTGACTAGAAAGAGGTAGAAATAACAATTAACTGCAAATGAGTTGCTTTATATAACAGATGTCACTATTTTTATAAATGGACCTTTTTCTCTTTATTACTCGTCTAACAAAACAATTCCAAAGATCTGAAAAACTGAAGTGTCCAATTCGCTCAACTTACGTTAGATGTACAAATCTCAGTTGTAAAACTGAGCACTGCTTCGGGAACGGCTTGCATACCCGTCAACACTCCCGTTTTTCCCGGGAGTCTCCCGTTTTGTTATTTCTCCCAAAAAAAATCCCGTAATTTGTATGGCCCAAACCATGTTATATGAATAATCAAATCAATATATTATTCCAAGGTGATCCAGTTGCCAGATCTTGAATGAAACGCATCCTACTCACAATCGACACAAACACATTACAAACCATTTATGACCACAATCTGGCAACCTACAACCCATTTGCACTGTTGATATCTGCGCAGGCAGTAGACGCGGGATGTTAAATCAAGCATCACTGGTAGAGGGGAGAAGACTCAGCTGGTGCTCCGGTGAAAAAAACAATATACATGTACATTTAACAACAGCTGGATGGAAGAATTGAATTTCATATCCCAAAGCCATATCGTCAATGCCCATGCATTTTGCAATGTGTTGCACTGATTTTAATATCGGACACGGTGGGAAAAATTACGTTAAATCACAACGGCACAATTTGTATGCATTTAGCCTGCCTCTGCCATCCAGCACCCCCCTTCCCCTCTCACAGATTTGTGTACCCAAATGTTGACAGATAACAGGCTGCATGTGTTACATGACACGAGATTAAACAACTCGGGCAACACGACGTCGGAAAGTACCTCTTACTCTGTATCGAGGAAATTTATCAGATTTCTGATACCTCTGTCCTCAACTATGGAGAACAGCTGGTCATCCAGAGCCATGAATTCCATAATTTTCCTCGTAATTGCTTTGGTATTTTCGTTGCTCATACAAAGGAATGATAGGAGAGGCTGCCGACTTGTGACTGTCTCTGAGCTCTGGCTAGCTTTAGCCACTTTCACTTTTTAGCTTCTTTTTTCAAATGGACATTTTCAGCTGGGTGATGGTGCTTTAAATGTCTAATTAGGTTTGTTGATCTGAAAGTTATTGTGGTGGTTCCCCCACATTTCGAACTTTATGTATTAGATCTCCCACGCCAATGACATGTTTACATGCGGCTGTGACGTTATTGCCTGCGCCACTGGCAACAAAACGGACCGGCTTGGAATCGGTAAGACGTGAGGCTGACCGGCCGGTTACCGGTCCGGGCAGAGCATGCGGAAAATAGGCTAATTCCGGTCCCTGGCCGGTCAATCGGTGCATCTCTATTATTATTGTTATTAGTAATGCATTTTTAATTTGGGGTGTTATGGTTTTGTCTGTTGTCTATTGACTAATGTTTTAATGATGCCATTTGTAATTTATCTTTCTGCCAAGAGACTACAAATGAAATTTAGCTCTGTAACTAATTCTGGGGCAGTCATCGACTGTCCATTGTCCCGGTCAAATAAACTTACTGCCAAACATACTAAAGCACATAATACATGTATAAGAATTTACTTTGGGGTGATCTAACCCTAAAGCTGTAAAGCTCACTTTAATTGCTTCAATACCAGACATATTAAATAGGCCAAAAATACATTTCATAAGCTAAATACATCAGGATATGCAAGTTTGACACCACAATGGCTTACCTTTTAGTTTTTTCACAACCGTTGAGTCCTCAATTGCTGTAATGGTTTGTCTCTTTACAGCTTTTTTCGCTGGCATGGTGACGCTAAATTATTGGAAAAACCTAAATCTGATAAGAATGAGATGAATGAAGCTTCTTGTTCACAATTGCACATTAATCTTGTCTATATACACACACACACACACTTGCAAGGACGTTCAGGCCTTTACTATAAAATTTGAACTAAAATAATTTATAGAATAAAATTATTCAAACCTCTATGAAACAAACAAAAAAAAAAACGTTAGGCCCAGTGGGAAAAAAAAATATTTCCAATGCATTTTCACACTTTTAAAATTGAGGACGAGGAGAATGTTTTGGATAGCTGAATCGTTTCAAAACCTATTGAGCTTATTACGCCGACAGAATATTTGGGCATTGTGCAGTTAGAACGCGCCTGTTTATGTAGGCCACACACTTGGCTTTGACACAGCCGCTGTTTTCTAGTGCGGACTTTTTCAATCTTTGACTGACAGCAGCAAATGTTTGATGGCGGTTTATCGCCCAAGCATGGCATTAAAACGAACATATGTATTGCACACCTTTGGACGTCTTTTAAAAGCACGGAATGAATGAAAGCATGGCCGCCGACTCCAAGCTCAAAGTGAGAAACCGCTAAAAAGTTTAAACAGATGTCGACATGGAGATAAAGGCTACATCCTTTTACCCCATAGCATTTACGACGTATTATTTCAGAAACAACAGATATCGGGTCGCATATTATCAACGACACTCTTAATGAAATATCAAAGCAAACAGTTGAATGAAGAAAACAAGCAATTCACGCTTGGTCTGCGATAGCAAAATGTTCTATGTTTGCATAACATTCATTCGTGTGCTTTTTAAATAATTATATTTAATTTCTTACCGTCAGTAAGAGCGTGACTATTGCCCAGTTTCAAAGCTTCTGAGAGGTTTGTGAACGTCAGTGAGTTGTCCTGAAGGAAGTGTAACGCACGCGCGTGTCGCCACTGCTGCTCTACTTCATGCGTTCTTCTTCTGTTGTTTATTAACCAGCTTATGGTGCATTACCGCCACCTACTGAACTGAGGTATATATAATTAAATGCAGATATACAGGTGAAACTCGAAAAATTAGAATATCGTGCAAAAGTTCATTAATTTCAGTAATTCAACTTAAAAGGTGAAACTAATATATTATATAGACTCATTACAAGCAAAGTAAGATATTTCAAGCCTTTATTTGATATAATTTTGATGATTATGGCTTACAGCTTATGAAAACCCCAAATTCAGAATCTCAGAAAATTAGAATATTACATGAAATCAATAAAAAATAAGGATTTTAAATACAGAAATGTCGGCCCTCTGAAAAGTATAATCATGCATATGTACTCAGTACTTGGTTTGGGCCCCTTCTGCATTAATTACTGCCTCAATGCGGTGTGGCATGGATGCTATCAGCCTGTGGCACTGCTGAGGTGTTATGGAAGACCAAGATGCTTCAATAGCGGCCTTCAGCTCTTCTGCATTGTTTGGTCTCATGTCTCTCATCTTTCTCTTTGCAATGCCCCATAGATTCTCTATGGGGTTCAGGTCAGGCGAGTTTGCTGGCCAATCAAGCACAGTAATACCATGGTCATTGAACCAGGTTTTGGTACTTTTGGCAGTGTGGGCAGGTGCCAAGTCCTGCTGGAAAATGAAGTCAGCATCTCCATAAAGCTTGTCTGCTGAAGGAAGCATGAAGTGCTCTAAAATGTCCCGGTAGACGGCTGCGTTGACTCTGGACTTAATAAAGCACAGTGGACCAACACCAGCCGATGACATGGCTCCCCAAACCAACACAGACTGTGGAAACTTCACACTGGACTTCAAGCATCTTGGATTGTGTGGCTCTCCATTCTTCCTCCAGACTCTGGGACCTTGGTTTCCAAATGAGATGCAAAATTTGCTCTCATCAGAAAAGAGGACTTTGGACCACTGAGCAACAGACCAGTTCTTTTTTTCTTTAGCCCAGGTAAGACGTTTGACATTTGAAGCCCATGTCCAGGACCCGTCTGTGTGTGGTGGCTCTTGATGCAGTAACTCCAGCCTCAGTCCACTCCTTGTGAAGCTCCCCAACACATTTGAATGGCCTTTTCCTGACAATCCTCTCCAGGCTACGGTCATCCCTGCTGCTTGTGCACCTTTTTCTTCCACACTTTTCCCTTCCACTTAACTTTCTATTAATGTGCTTTGATACAGCACTTTGAGAACATCCAACTTCTTTTGCAATTACCTTTTGAGGCTTTCCCTCCTTGTGGAGGGTGTCAATGATGGTTTTCTGCACAACTGTCAGGTCAGCAGTCTTCCCCATGATTGTGAATTCATTTCAAATTATTGTTATTACTGATTCTTCCCGCTTTCCAAATCCAGTTTAATTGCTATTGATTCCTACATACATTTCTTTGTATTCTGTATAGTAAATGACTCCCTCCTCCTTGTCCCACAGGTTTTGCCATGATTTAATTAGTGCCTTCCTTATGATTGTCTTTGCCTCTGCTTTACTGATGTTTATATAAATCTCCACAATATTACATTTTAATGAGTTCTTATCTAATACCTCATTCCCATCCATTCCAACATGTGCTGGGACCCAGAGAAATGAGATACTAGTTCCTTGATTTTGCAACTTAGCCATTGCAATATTTCTAGAACAAGATCTTGTCTGCATTCAGATTGTCCAGAAGGTATACTTTTTAAGGCTGCCAGGGAATCTGAGCATATTACTCCTTTCTCAGTTCGTACATCCTCCACACCTGTTGCTCTTATTTAATGACTATCTCATGTTGCGGTTGCAAATATTGCAGCCAGATTTCTCAGATTCTGGATCCTTTGAACCATCTGTATATAGTTGCGTCATATTTGTGTATTTTTGCTTAATGTATAGACTAACACGTTCTTCTATTGAAACACAAATCTGTTTCTTTACCTCCTCTAATAATTGAAAGTCAGTTAATGGCATTACAAACATCCATGGTGGTACTATGGACAGCGGGACTTTATGTTTTATTAACTAGACTCATTGATTGTGCTATTCCCTTTGCTGTCCAATACTCCTGATGTTCCCTCTCTTTTGCTCCCAACATTCTGCAAACACAGACTTAGTTGGGTGTATATCCTTATGTCCTCTAAGGGAGACACTGTGCACCATTTTGAGTTGTTTATGTCTTTCCTCTAAAGGCATTTCTCCCTTATATCAGCTATAGGGGAAGTTCTAAGTGCCCCGCAACATAATCTTAAGGCCTGTGTCTGTATCACCTTTATTTTCTTAAGCATTGATTTGCAGGAACCATATGCCATGCATACATAATCGATCCAATAATGGCAAAATAGATGTTCCTGAGTGAGCTATGACTTGCACCCCATTCACATCCCACCAAGCTTCTCATTACATTCAAAGCCTTCTTGCTCTTAGTCAGCACCTTTTCTATGTGAACACTGAACGTCAATTTTGAATCCAGCCAAACTCCAAGAAATGTTTACCACTGCTAATTGCTCCAGAGGCTGACTGTAAAGTGTTAGGTTAACCTTAATATTAAATTTTTTTGTAAAACACATTACTTTTGTTATAGCTATTGACATATTGAAACCCCATTTCTGAGCGGACTCCTCAACACTATCAATTGCTACCTAATTACCTATGTTTCTTTTGTTCTAATAATTGCTCTTTTAAGTTAAAATAATGAAAAATTCACATCTAGAGAACTTTCATTTGTGTCACATTTCTTCAATATGTCCGGATTTTTTTTTCTTAAATTCTGAATTTTGTTTTTTGCCTCATCAGTCAAATTATTGCTGCTGTGTATTTCAGCAAATGTTTTAACTAACATTTTTGAAAAGGCCATTTCATCTCTATTTCTTAGTACAGTTATTTCAAAAATTATTCTGATCATATACCAAATATCTTAAATCTGTGTTTCCCCTCCAATATTATTACGGAACTCTTTTTTTTTTTTGTGCTTTTGTTGCTTTTCCTATTATCTCTATCACTGTTTTATGAATGACGCTCCTTATTCTTGAGTAATGTTCTTCAACTTCATCCTCCTGATCATCTTACTCAATTAATCTATTGCCACATATATTACTGAATGTTTCTCAATCTACCTCCATCAGTTTCAATCTTCCTATATTCCTTTGTTCTGTTTTTTTAACCTTAATTCCAATTATATACCTTATAATTGGTTGCTACCTATGGTCGTTTGCTTCATGGCTTTCCACACACTCAGACTCGCCATATTTTCTGATATAATTGTAAGATCAATCATTGTTTCTTGACCACTCACAATATTTAGGCTTGTGCCAGTACTATCGTTAATACAAACCAGTCCTTTTCATCCAATATTTCCTCAATTATTTTATCATTATATTCTGTACTGTACTTTCAATCCCCCATAATGTATTAATCATAAAGTAAAATCACCACACCAAACTATTTAATTTTTATTTTATTTTATAGCCGCATATCCATGTAATACTAAATCAAGATGTGGTCTTAACCATGTTTCTTGTACACAAATAACATTTGGCTTTTGTTGTAAAACATCAATTATGTTTTTTTTATTCTTGCCCATTCGCAATGAGACTCCTCGCATTCCACTGTATTATTTCCATCCCTATTACAAAATCTCCCCATTGGTTGCTTGTGTTCCTGTAGGTCCAACATTAAGTGCTTCCTTAATTGATTCTACTGTTACCTCTTTGATTTCCAAGTATTTTCCTGCTACTCTGACAATCATTTTAATTCTTTCAGTTCAGCTTGATGTTTGTGCTGCACAATTGACCACTTCCGCCATAAAGGTTACAAATTTCACTGTTCACCACTAGTGAATCTTTATACACTTTGCACTCATACTTTTCTTTTTTCCTATCCTTACTGTGGTTATATACCGATTTCCTGGACTGGGTTGTTTTTAACTCTCAGCTTCAGCATAAGATATATCTTCCTTCATTTTGATATTCTGTACTTTTATTGCTCTTTTCCTTTCCATACAACCCCCATAGGCAGCGCTATGCTCTTCCCAACAGTTGAAGCACTTCAATTTTGCCACCTCCCCACATTCACCATGTTGATGACTCTCTCCACATTTCCAACACCTTTGCTTACCTGAAAACACTGCAGCTACATGTCCATATCTTAGGTATATACATACAAGCTGTCTTTTTTTTATCCCACTTCTTGCATATTGTAGTCTTTTAATTTTGTCAGCCTTAGCTTCAGTTACATTCTTCTTAAATTCGTCTTCTGATGTTTCTGTTGGTACTCCATATATAACACCTTTCACCCCTTTCCTCTCTTTCCATCCTGAACATTTCACTGATATCCCCGCCAATGTTTCACAATGCCACTTCTTTCTATTATCTTTACAGAAAACCATCATATTTCCATCATACAACATTTTGACATTTCATATTTCCCTTTTTGTTTTTCAGTGCTTCATTTAATTTCAACAAATTCCTTGAAACAGGCACCTCAAATTTTATATATATATATATTGGCGGCCAAAAGTTTGGAATAATGTACAGATTTAGATTTGGCACAAGGACATTGGTACTTTAATTCACCAAAGTGGCATTCAACTGATCATAATTTATAGTAAGGACATTAATAATGTGAAAAATGACTATTACAATTAGATTTTTTTTCCAGAACTTCTTAAACTACTACAAGTGCAGCAATGACAGCTTTGCAGATCCTTGGCATTCTAGCTGTTAGTTTGTCCTGATGCTCAGTGTGACATTTGTGCTGTTTTGGAAACATTTATTATTTGGTCTTCTGGAGAATTGTAGAGACAAGCAGGCAGATTTCTGTAATACATTTTATTGGCAAAATTCCATGTTCAGAAATTAAATTTTTCCAATAAAACCCGTTTTACATCATTCAAGAAAAAATAGAACTTTATATTGACTCAATCCGATTTTCTATTAAGCAAAAAGCAGTTAAAACTTTATGTAAATCTACATTAAGCCCCCCTAGTGGGCATATATTAGTTACATTTATGTTGTATTTTCTTGTGTACTCTAATTATTGTAATATATATAATTATTGTTTTTTTAAACAGCTCAGTGTCCAACTTTCATGTGTTTCACTGGATAAGCGTTAATAAGGGCACAGCGCCACCTATTGTATTGGCGGCTGAAGTAAATATCCCTCCCGGATTATTTTTATTACTAAATAAAATGTCCAACAGACTGCTTTGAAAAGGTATCCTTACAACAGTGTTAAATATTGATTTTACCATCTGATTTCTGGAAATCAACAGCAGTTCGCTAGATATCGAGTCAGTATACAGACGTCCCATTCATCATCTTCATCCTGGCCTATATTATCAGTTGAGCCATAAATGGAGAAAATAGAGTAATTCTAATATATTCTATATGTCTTTCTTTTAAGATTTACTATTTGCATTATTATTTTTACATTAGTTTACATTATTTTTACATTTCTCATATGTGTTACATATGAGAAATCCAGGGGAAATTTCCTCATAATGTGCTGGGAAGACTTTGATTTATTTATAAATTTGTAAAGGAATCTTAATATTTTTACACTTTTTTTTTTTTAAATGATCATTTATGCCTTTTTGCTGGTTAACTGTTGTCAGTGTTGATAAAAGTATTCTGCTCTTCAGAAAAGTTGACAAATCATAACGCTGAACACCTTTATTCCAGTTACCCAACAAATTGTGCACAGATTATTTAATCCCAGAGTTTTATGATCCCATTGATAATGTGAAAACAATGCGAGTGAGACAAGACAGACGTTATTGGTAAGCATTTTAATTTAGATTTAGAGGTGTTTACATCTAAACAAAAAAATAATAATAATAATAATTACTGTCAATTCCTAAATATTCACATATAATTAAAAAGCAAGATACAACACTACATTAAAACAGAACGGGTACATTCTGCCCCCATTTGTGTAGTGTTGAATAATACACAAATAATTTTGTGCTTAAAAAAATAGTAACCTATATAAGTTTCAATATATTTAAAATATTTTTCCAAATAAAAGGAAGACAAGATATACACAAACAGTCAAGTTCATCTGCAGAATGGATCTGTACAGCAGAGCAATAGCTATTCATTATTCTACTGACCAAAAACAATGCATGGTAAAATAAAAGCAAAATCGACGAGTTCCTGCCGCAATATCTCCCTGTCAAAAACACTTCATGAAAACTTGATTTTTAGAGCTGCATCAGTGCGTGCCCTGACTTTCTTCATTCTCCTTGAAAATGGATCATAAATAACCAGAAAATCTTTATTTTATTTAGAAATGATATATTTTGTAAACAAGATTTGGACACTATTTTTCTATCTGAAATATCTGGACCTCACTTTTACTTTAGAGAGAACAAATATCTTGACTTAAAAAAAAAAAAGGCATTAAAAAAATCAGAAAATGCGGTTTTGCTGTAGATCAATAACGTGATAAGAAATGTTTACAACCTATTAAGAAATACAATTAATCCTATCTTCTTTTCTATAATAAATGAATGCTCAAACAGTGAGACCCAATATGTGGGGAAGAATATGATAAAGTTTTGAATTAAAGATGGCCAAAATAACGAGAGAGAGAGAAAAAAAAAAATCTTGAGCCTTACAGTTTCTAACATTTTCAACGTTCCAAAAAATCAGACTAAGTACAGCAGCCTATACAAACATAGACAAACACACAAATGAACCTCCAGGCTCAGGCCTTATCTTGCAGTTCTTCAGTCCACACCTCTGCCCTGCTATACTCAGTAACTAACTCTTACTGTAGAATTACTGTTTTTATTATTGTCACATTATTATTACTATTATTTTTTTAACTTTGCTACACTTCCCTGAAAGGAAATAAAGTTTGTCATATGCAGTAAAAGCAGAAAAAAGGCCATTCAGAGAGAAAAGTGGCATATCTGTGAATGAGATCAGTTTTTGAGGAGTGTCTATAGCGATGCTTGCCACTGGCACAAGTAACACTCCACACATCCTCTATAATAAGTCCTTCATCACCTCTCTGTCTTGGCACATGGGTCCCCTAAAGTCCAGGAGAAATACTGCATCTGTCCCCCAAAGGTCACCTCTCACACACTGAGAGGTTGTCAGTGGGTGGAGGACTGAGGAACGGTCCATATTTTTGTTCGTTTTTTATTTTTAATGCTCCAGGTGTACCTGTGCATTGGAAGAAGTACATTCATTACTATTAAAAGCAGTTTGTAGGGGAGCTCGGACACCCTGAGTCTCCTCAACAGAAAAATTGCTTCTCCATATCCACCGGCCTTTAAGTGCTTCATTTTCAGGTAAAAGATGATGTTAAGGACGATGGAATCTATGAACAATTATAGAAGAAAAGACCACATAAAAACACAAATTAATGGATAGATGCTTTGCAACATAAAAATAAATTTCAGAAAAAGCCGTTCTTTTTTGCTAGTAACAAATATACCTTGTGTAAATTCGGCTCTCCTCATGCACTTCCATCTCAGAGCTCTTAAACTCATTGAGCTCTTTACGAATAGCAGCCTAAATAAACAGTGTATAGTTGTTTAAGGGGATAACCGATGAAATGGAAATCAGAAAGTGATGAGTAAAATATTAAATGCAAGGCAATCAATAGTAAAGTGTGTTTTAAGACAATAATCTCCAGTGATTTAGATACAATATATAAAGATGTCTCTAAACAGAGACAAGCTGCTTTAGCATATTTATCATGTGGCATTTATATTTCTATTCTTTTAAGTAATGCAGATGTTAATAAGATGCATGAGAGAAAGAGCCTTGTTTCACCTTGTCTGCAGGAGTGAGTTTGGTCCATGGCTTGTCAGCACGGCGGTCATAGTCCTGGGCACATGTGACTTCCACATACTCGTGGAAACGTAAAATTTTTCTGGCCTGTAGTTCGGCCACTGTAGGCCGTTCGCTCAACTGAAGAGGGGAAAAAAGCAGATTTTTTTTTTTCTCTGAAAAACTCTTACTCAACATGCCACATTAGGTCTAACCTCAAAAGGCAATTAGAATAAATGCAAGATTGTTACCATTTAATTGTAATTTCTTGTTAAAATGACATGTATATATTATAGTATATTGCAGTTTCATCACAATGTAAGCATACTGAAGCACACCTTTCTGGTAAGTCTGCGCTTGATCTCCCTGACCTCTGCTTGTCTGTCTGCTTCATTTTTGGCTGCAAGGAAATGAGACCCACCATCAACCCAACATTACTACTATTAATTACATTCCACATGGTTTATTCACATAAAAATTAACAGAACAATGAGGACATTATACAGTATACACATTACAATATATTATATCAAAGGCTATAAAACAAATTAATTATATTAATACTAAAGTGAAAGATAAAAATGGGCTACAAAATAATTTTGATTTATTTCCAGTTGATTTACTGTCTAAAGGAAGGGCAGTTTACTTAGTGCAGTTAAGAATACCACAAGCTACACCTTGTTTATTGAAGAGTAAAACAAGAAAATTGTTCACTCAATTTACTAAAAAGTAAATAGAGCACAGTTCAATCTTTCAGTGAACCCTGTAGGAATGAATCAATTAAAAAATTAATACAAATAAAAAAAAGAGGCTATTTACGCTGGAGTATGTTTCTCTGTTTCAATTCCTCAGCAGTAGGTCTCTGGCTCAATCGTCTACAGACAAAAAATAAATAAAATTATCCTCATATTCTTAATATTTTGCACAAAATATAAAATACATTTTTGTAAATAAGTATAACATTGAAATTAAAGGAATATTCCAGATTCAATACAAGCTAAGCTCAATCGACAGCATTTGTGGCATAATGTTGATTACAACAACAAAAAAAAAACTTATCTTGACTTGGTATTCCTCTTTAAAAAAAATAAAAAATCAAGGTTGCATTGAGGCACTTATAATGGAAGTGAATGGGGCCTATTTTTAGAGGGTTTAAAAAAGGCAGAAATGGGAAGCTTATAATTTTATAAAAGCACTTGCATAAAACTCATATATTATTTTAGCTGTAAAGGTGTTAAAATCCTAATTTTTACAGTCATTTTAGGGTTTGTTGACATTACATCATCATGGTAACAGTTGTAAAATTGCCTATAACTTTACACAGAAAAGGTTTATAAATGATTTTATCATACTAATACTGTATACATATACTGTTTGTCTTGTGGCTATACTTTTGAAAGAGTATTTTAACGTTAAAAATTTGGCCCCTCATTCACTTCCATTTTAAGTGCCTCATTGTAACTCAGATTTGTGACTTTTTTTTTTTTTTACAGAAAAGGAGGAACGAGTCAAAATTCATATTTGTGGTAATCAACATTATGCCACAAATGCTGTCGACTTTTATGCCACAATTGTATTGAACCCTGAATGCTAATTTTCATATTTAACATATTTATATTCAGAGTTTTCCCAATGTACTATTCTATTACTTTTTATATTTTGTACAATATATAAAATACATTTATGTAAAGAAGTATAAAACAT
The DNA here is from genome assembly GCF_025860055.1 of Xyrauchen texanus. NCBI lineage: Eukaryota > Metazoa > Chordata > Actinopteri > Cypriniformes > Catostomidae > Xyrauchen > Xyrauchen texanus. The sequence goes on from NC_068292.1 coordinate 31,951,123, forward strand.
AAATTTAGACATTTAAAATGTTTAACCATAATTTAAAGTTTTTACAGTGTACTTATTTCTCATATTTTCTATATTTTCACAATATATAAAACACACTGATACAGTATAAACAAGCATACAACTCAAATTCCGTGTTAGTGTAATAACAACATGCATCTATGAGGGACTGTGTTAGAGGGCCATTACCGCGTGAGTGCGGTACCAATCTGTGCGCGGATGGCCTCCCACTGCTCCTTGCTCTGCCACGACAGACCCGTGTGCTCCACTTTGGCCTGCCTCTCGGGAGCCTGTCTGTCTGGGGCAGAGGGCCGACTGCTTAGTTTCAGCGCCAATGTGTCCTTCCTCTTCACCCTGCTGGCCAGAGCATCTGCAGCAAGCGAGCGAGCGAGCACACACACACACACACACACACACACACACACACACACACACACACACACACACACACACACACACACACACGCAATCAGAAACTCTGGCTCTCTTTTATATAGACAGATGTCCTACTAAAATATGATGAAATTAACACAGGCAGCAGAAGGCCAATTCTAAGCATACAGTACATACAGTACATATCCAACATAAAAATGAAATATATTATGCTAACTGAGAATGTTAGTAACAGTTGAAGGGGCCGTTCACTTCTGTTCTGTGTTATAAATTGTTTATGTACAGTAAAGATGCACTAAACAGAGACAGCTTTGTTCATTGCAACCCGTCCCGCCAATATTTCAACATCTTGAGGAATGAGAGCTCTGTTTGAGCCGAGACAAGCTAACAACAGTTTAACTTTTTAAAATAGAGTATACTTTATAAAGCTAGCATGCTTGAGTGTTGTAGACCTAACAATTCGAGATGCATCAAACAATTAATCCATTTACAAAAAAAGACAAAATCCTGGTCAAAGTGAAACAATCACAACAAATCAGAAATGTTTTTATTTTATCAATAGCAAAATATGAACATACAGCTATGTGTAGGATGTCACTGTTGACAGGCCTAGCCAGAGCAATGCGACAGAAATATTAACCAAGCAACTGACCAAATGTCGTGTAGCTCATTGAGGGCACAGCTGGTTACGACACATGAACATGGAAGAGGTAGATTTTACCATTCAAGAAACGGTGTAAAATAGTTTATTGTTTTGTATGGACTTTTAGAGCAGAAACAGCAATTCACATACTTGGTGGACTGTCATCTTCATCGTCTTCATCCGATTCATCATCTTTGTAGAGCACAGGCCCATCTGAGTCACTCTCCTCTGGCTGATGATCTTCCTCATCCTCCTCTTCCTCACTGCTGTCATTTCCTTCAGGTATGACGCTGACGCTCAGATCCCCCACAAGGCACCTGCGGCTACGAGGCTCGAGCTCTGGCTGGGAATATGGGAATGGGAGGTGATCAGGAGGTGGCTCTTCTTCATCGTCATCCTCCTCGTCTTCATCAGAGTAGTCATCCTCATCCCTGAGCAGATAAAGATTTTAAAGAATTGTGAATAAGAACATTTTTAGAAAAGTCGAAAGGGTTAATATATATGTACAGGGCTTGTGTCACACCTGAAACCCCAATGTACATTTGAACTATACTAGTGTTCTCACTTTTTATTAACGTTTGGTGAAAGTGTCCAATAACAGGGGGGTTACTGAGATAAAGTGAGCTCTATTCAGCCGGACATGTGATCTCAAAACGGTGGTCCATATTAAAGGAATATTCCGGCATAGCTCTGGTCTCCGTGAATACAATCACAGGTAACTTAGCTGCATTAGCCATGGAATCAGCTAACATTCAGAAAGGCAATTTGCAAACATTCACAAAATATAAAGTGCGATACTTAAATCTTCAGGATGTGATTTGTGCCCTCATGTTTTGGGGCACATTTCCTTCAAAAACAAAACTTGTATACTGCGTCTTCAATGGCTCTGATGCCGGGAGTACATGAAGACTCTTATGTTCACTTTTACAGCCAACAACAAAACACTTATGACACTTACGAAGCTGAGACATTATTCTTCTCACTGTATCTGCTCCAGCATGGAAAAACATGGCGGACTGTGGGATCACTCAGGGGAGGATCTATGATAATAGGGTGGAGTCCATCACCAGTCGTGGGTGAGGCCTGCTCTATCGTGACGTCACGCTTTTTTTTAAAGAAACGGTGGGACAAGTCTAAAGTAATTTTTGTGGTAATCAATATTATGCCATAAAAGCTGTCAATTAAGCTTCACTTGTATTGAACCTGGAATATTCCTTTAAGGCAGCCTAGCTCCATGTGAAATATAAAGTACATAATTTTAAATACATTTTTCAAAAGTACTCTTCACTTCTTTGTGTAAAACTTTTTAATCAGGAAAAATTATTGTGTTCATCTTTAATAAGTAAAGAGAGCAGGACACTGTGCCCAGATTACACTCACAGTTTGAGAGGCTGGATGGTGACTGGCAGTGGGCGGCCACCTTGGTATTCGGGCGGTGTCTCGAACAGCAGCGAGTGGGCGCGCTGGGAGCTGTCGGGGTGTGGGAGGGGGGGTCCAGGGCTACTCAGAGCCCTCTGGATCATGATGTGTAAGGGAACGGGTGCTTGACGGGCAGACGGTTCCTTTGGCGGGCTTGGAGGGTCAAAGTGGACAGGCAGTGGCTGGGGCAGGGGGTAAGGGTAGGAGTGTTGGTGGAGGAGATGATGGGTGTGGGCCCGTGGAGGGGATGAGGGGATATGAGTTGGGAGAGGTGGGGATGGGGGAGGCGGGGGCAGCTGGTAGCCCCCGGGAATGTTGGCCCTCATATCCTCCGACAGCATGGAGGGAAGAGAGGATATGGTTAGTGGGGAGTCCTCCATGTTGCGTTTGGTGACGGGTGTGGTCCTCTTTGGGGGCATGGGTGGTGATGGCTTGGCCGGTACTAGACTGGTGCCTCCTTGTGTGAGTTCAGCTGTAGATGATGACACAAAAATGACACAAATATAATCTGATATACCGGACCACCATAATATAAGGTGAATACCAGTATAAACTCTGAACAAATTTCATGCTCAGAATTAATACAGCCCTCAAAGTTCATAATTTTTTATCAGTAATATTATTAAAATCAAAAGATTTTGAATCTCACAAATTCTTATAGAACCATACACACTCTAAGCAAGCATGAAGTGACATGTTTCTTGACAAAAAGCCAAGTGATCAATGAAATACATTTCTAAATCAATGCATTCATAAACTCATGTCACATGACGTCAAATGATTTATTGCACAGAAAACGGCCATAACCATATTGCAAGTATAATCAAGTTCAGCGGCAAAACATTATTAATGCAAAAGAAGCACAAATTAAAGGGATAGTTTTCTGGACATAGTCATACAAGATTAGAACGACACAAGGGTGACTAAATGGTAACTCTTGTGTTCCACAAACGAAAGTCTTACATGTTTAGAATGAGAAAATGACAGAATTTTCATTTTTGGGTGAACTATTTTTTAAGATAAACACTCTTCATGCACATTCCCTATTGTGCCATCTTTGGATAAAACCGTACTGGCAGTGACACTTCAAAACAAATGCATGAATTTTGCCCTAATACCAAGCAACGCTAGAGGCTTTCCGCATGAGGTGAAGTAGATTGGATTCATTCCCTCTTCTCTAATCTAACAGCTGCTTGTGGAGCAACTTATGCCTGGAGTAGCTTTCACAGAACATCTGGTAGTTTTGCTACACCTGCTTTGGTATGATGAGGCATTTCCTGCAGTGGTGGCTCAGACCAGCTAAACGCCATAGTGGATACGCTAGCTGTTTAAACACTTGTTAAAGGGACAGTTGACCTAAAAATTTAAACTCAGAATTCTGCTCATTTACTCACCCTCTAGTTATATTACAGTAAACCCGTATGACTTTCTTCCATCCGTGGGAAGCACATGGTAACTCTTGTGTTCCATAAACAAAAGTCTTACAGGTTTAGAATGAGAAAATGACAGATTTTTCATTTTTAAGGGAACTATCTCTTTGTGTGAGTCAATGTGCTGTGCATTCAAGGCAACTTCAATGCCAGAAAAATGCAGTTTAGAAAGAGCGCACCTGTGAGAAAGAAAGTGTTAAAAAGCAAAGTTAGGGGGCACTCAGGGTGCTGGATGTTAGTTCCAATCTCATGCTGTGCTGGGGGTGTGAAAGATGAGGCTAGCACACACAAACAGCAGACGAAGGACGCAAAAGACTGCTGCAGCTTTGGTGACAGGCATGGCCTCGATGTTTACCTGTGTGCATGCCTCCTGCCCATCGGCAGAGGTAGACAGGCAGGGACAGGTAGACGTCATAGTCACCCTCACCCTCACGCTTCCAGCAGGACCAGTAGAGAGGGAAATCACTGCCGTCACCCCCGTGAAGGGTGGAGGCTGGCAGTGGACAGAAACACACAGTCCCAGTGTGTGAACCAACAACACCAATGCCTTTACAAAAGCAGGGATGACTACACGACTGTAAATGTTTCACAGGTATGCACAAATAATGGATTCATAAATTGATATGTGAGATTAAAGGAATGCTTCACCCAAAAATGAAAATTCTTATACCTTTCCAGATGTATGACTTCTGCAGAACAAAAAGATATTTAGAAGAATAGGTCCATACAATGGAAGTGAAAGGTGACCAAAACTTTAAAGCTCCAAGAAGCACACAAAGGCAGCATAAAAGTAATCCATAGGACTCCAGTGGTTTAATCCATGTCTTCTGAAGCGTTCCAATCGGTCTTGGGTGAGAACAGACCAAACTCCTTTTTCACTATAAATCTTAATATCAGCAGTCTCTTTGGTGATCATGTTTTCAAGCTCGATTACACTTCCTAGCGCCTTTTAGTGCTCTGTGCATGCAAAAAGCACTAGGAATAATCTAGGATTGTAATCAAGCTTAAAATCACAATTGTGCCTAAAGAGTGCAATAGCAAGATGTACTGTGAAAAAGGAGTTATAATTTGGTCTGTTCTAACCCAAAATCGATTAGATCGCTTCAGGTGAAATGGATTAAACCACTGGAGTGGATTACATTTATGCTGCCTATATGTAATTTTTGGTTGTCGTTTACTTAAATTGTATATGGATCTAGAGAGTGGAGATATTCTTCTAAAAATCAACATTTGTGTTCTGCAGAAGAAAGAAAGTCATACCCATCTGGGATGGCATGAGGGTGAGTAAATGATGAGAGAATTTTCATTTATGGAAGAACATTTCCAAGAAATAAGTAGCCAAAGCCTTAAGGCTTGTTTGAAGCCAAATGCCTTGCCTTGAATGTAGACAAGAGTAGGCCGCTGCAGTCAGGGGAGGAGTAAAAAAAATAAAAATAAAAGAGCAGCTAATTCCCACTTCTTGTAACAGACCTACATGAGGAAAGGCATTTATTGCATTCTATGTTGCCAATGAAATGGATGCATTTGAAATACTGCTATATGTATATAATGAACAAGTAATGCCATGATAATATACTTTTTAATAATATATTATTCAATTATCAATTTATAAATCCTACTATTCAATCAGATTTTATCATAATCCATCAGTACATCATTCTTATTTCCACTGCAAAGCAATCCTGTCTCTAATACATTAACATGGACTCTTGACTAGAGAAATAACATTTGTAACAACTTAAAGGGATAGTTCACCCAAAGAAGGAAATTCACTCATCATTCACTCACCTTCATGTAGTTCCAACATTTGTTCTTCTGTGGATCACAAGAGGAGACATAAGGCAGAATGCAAAGTGCCTTATATCTCCTTTTGTGTTCCACAGAAGAACAAGTCACATGGATTTGGAACTAAATGAGGGAGATTAAATGATGACTGTTCAACTATCCCTTTAATTAGGTTGTTTGGAGTTGGTAAGGGGGCTTTAAGATCATTAAACCTTAAAGAACGTTAATCTATGAATGTCATAGACCATAAAGACAAACCCATTTTAAAATGCTGTAGTTATGTAAACACTAATAACAACTCAGTCACCAAGAAATGGTTTTCTACAATATCACCTCCTATAATGCAACAGAGCTATGGGTGGCTTCTCAACATCAGGATCAAAATCCAATTTTGAAAGAGCATACTTTACAGAGGCCCAACATCCAATACAACAACACACAAATGAGATGCACAGCTCTGCCTTTCAGAAGCAGTGACTGACATGCTCACTGACTGCTTTCCAAATAAACAGCAGGGGGCAGTGTAGGTAATCAATGCTTGCCTCAGTGAATGGAGAAATGTTGTCGTTTAAGACACAATGATGACACGCTACTTAATATAGCATAAACTGAAAAAGCAACATTGAAAGCATATATTTAATTCAAAATATATTAAACAGGTCATGATATTCCATAACTCAGGTCAAGCACAGATAAAACTATTTGTTCATAACGGATATTGTCTTGAGTGGAAAGGAGCACTTCTCAAATAAATAAACAAGTAAAAGCTCCAAAAGCACATAAAGACAGCATTAAAGTAATCCATATGTCTCCAGTGGTTAAATATGTGTCTTCAGAAGTGATATGATAGGTGTGGTTGAGAAACAGATCAATTTTTAAGTTATTTTGCACTAATCTCAACTTTCACATTCTTCTTCTTTTGTTTTATTTGATTCACAGCCTTTATGCATATCGCCACCTACTGGGTAGGGAGGAGAATTTATAAATAAAGATGCAAATATTGATCTGTTTCTCACCCACACCTATCATATCACTTCTGAAGATATAGATTTAACAACTGGAGTCATTTGGATTTCTTTCATGCTGCTTTTGGTGCTTTTGGTCACCATTCACTTGCATTGTGAAGACCTACAGAGCGGAGATATTCTTCTAAAAATCTTTGTTTGTGTTCAGCAAAAGAAAGAAGGTCATACACATCTGGAATGGCATGAAGGTGAGTAAACTATGGAGAGAATTAAAATTTTTAGGTGAACTATCCCTTTAAGAAGAAAGTTAGCCTCAGTCAACATTCACTTTTATTGTATGTAAGAAAAAAAAGACGCAATGAAAATGAATGGTGACTGAGGCTAACATGTCCTTTTGTGTTCCACAGAAAAAAGGTATACAGGTTTGGAACAACATAAGAGTGAGAAAATGATGATGGCATTTACATTTTTAAGTGAACTAACCCTTTAAAGTAAAACGATAAATGTGGCTTTTATTTCCTAGTATTAATCTGTAACAAATGTAAAATCACAGCACCTGTAAGCAGAGAAAAGCATGTATTATCTTTCACAAATCTAATAAACACACTCGAGTTCTTATGAAGTATGACAACCATGTTAATTTCATTACTTTCATCAGACTGTGTCCTCTAACAACCGTGTGATTAGTAGAGTCAGAAAATGAGTATGTATTTGTAATCAAACACCAAATCTAATTTCTTCTTAGACACCGAATTTCGAAACATGTCACACATTAGATAAAAAAAAAAAAACGACAGTGGGGTTTTTTTTTATGGGTTGTTAACTCTTAAAATGTAATTGAGCCTTTTTTTAAACATCAAGGTTTTAATTTACAATTTATATGAATATGTTCGAGAAAGGGACAATTTCAGGTGATGTCACCATCTCATTTTGTTTTTTTTAAATTAGATTTTAAATCAACTTTTGCCTTTTTTAAATAGTTCTGCGATGTGACAAATACATTTTTAAATGCACAAATGACATTACAAATTACAAAACTACATTCCATGTAGACTCTCAATGAATGAGGACATAAAATTCATGCATAATTACTATAAAATGATTAGGAAAATTAGGCTTAAAATAGTTTTAGATGGAGTATGGCATCTCGCACCGTAGGACATCTTCCCAAAAATATTTCAAGTAAATGACCCATATGTATATGAGATGCTCTTGTGTGAATGCCTGAGACCTTTAAAGAAGAGTTATTAATCATGAAGACTCTATTTAGGAGCTTGCATAAGGAGGAGGATGAATTGCTTCTAGTAATTCTAGTGACTTTAATAGGGGTCATATTGTATAGTGTCTGACATGTTTGTGACCACTCACCCAACAAGGCAGGGTTACTGCTACGGTTGATTGGCTTGGGTGGAGGGAGTGGGGGCTGTTTAGTTGGGCCAGTGCCCATAGAGGATGGTCCTGAGTAAGTGGTGAGGGGCCCGCCGCTGGACACCTGCGTGTTGGCGCCAGCTGAGGACACACTTCGTAGGGTTTTTCCGGCCGTGCAGACAGCTGAGGAGGAGTTGGAGGCAGCAGAGGAAGAGGAGAAAGCAGCTGCAGGGTTGTGAACAGGGGTGCGCGGCAAACTGTCAGCACCGGGTTCTGGGGTAGAGGTCATTAGCCATTTTGGAGGCATGATGGACTGTTTGGGAGGCAGAGGCTCTCGAAGAGTGTCTCTCAGAACCTCTGAGTTGGGAACGTATTGATTGCTGTCAGACTCTGTAAGGGGGAAAAACTCAGTTAACTGAAAAATTAATTCAAATATCCATTTTATTTGTTCTCCATATTGACTCAAGCTGATGTGAAAATTGGCTCATTCACACCAAGCACAACACATTTTGTCAACCTCTGAGAACATTTGCATTCCTAAAGACCTAAACAAAAGCAAATTGCACTCCAGTCAAACACTCAATCTAATGCAATATATAACCCATCTGACAATTTTAGGTTAGTTGATCCAAAAATACAAATTCTCTCATCATTTACTCACACTCATGCCATCCCAGATGTTTATGACTTTCTTTCTTCAACAGATCACAAATTAAGATTTTTAGAAAAATATCTCAACTGTGTTCATACAATGCAAGTGAATAGTGATCAGACCTTTGTTGCTCAAAAATCACTTAGCGGAAACGTAAAAATAATCCATAAGTTTTTTAATCAATATCTTCAAAAGCAATATAATAGGTGTGTCCGAGAAACAGAACAATATTTGAGTCCTTTTTTTACTCTAAATCTCCACTTTAACTCTCACTTTTAGATGTGCAAGTGAAACTAAACAGGCATCACATGTGACTTTCAGATGTAAAAGTAAAAAAAAGGACTTCAATTTTGATATTTTTCCTCACACACCCCTATTAGACACTTCTGAAGAAATGATTTAAACACTGGAGTTATATGGACTACATCTATGTTCATTTGATTTTTGGAGCTTGGATTTCTGATCACCATTCACTTTCATTATATGGACCTACAGAGCAGAGATTTACATTTATTCATTTGGCAGACGCTTTTATCCAAGGCGAATTACAAAAGAGGAAAACATAAGCGAATCATCTTAAGGAGTGAGTGGTACGAAAAGTGCCATATTACAAAGTTTCACTATCATCAGAATAGTATACAAAACAGATTTAAGTGCAACAAGAAATGTAAATAAATTTTTTTTTTTTTAGTGACAGGTTAAGTGCTTTTGGAAAAGATGTGTTTTTAGCCGTTTTTTTAAGATAGAGAGTGAGTTAGCTTCCTGGATTGAGTTGGGAAGGTCATTCCACCAACGTGGTATGATGAAACTGAAAGTCCGGGAAAGTGTTTTGGTGCCTCTTTGTTTTGGTACGACAAGGCGACGTTCATTAGCCGACCGCAGGCTTCTGGTGGGAACGTAGCTCTGCATAAATGTTTTTAGGTATGCTGGAGCAGACCCAGTGACTGTTTTGTATGCCAGCATTAGGGCCTTGAATTTAGTACGTAGAGATATACTTATAAAAATCTTTGTTTGTGTTCTGTTGAAGAAAGAAAGTCATACACATCTGGGTGAGTAAATGAGAGAATTTTCATTTTTGGGTGAACTATTCCTTTTAGTCTCACACATCTGCAGGTTTTTCTTTATCTGATCCTCAGCTGGACTGAGAAAAGAAAACAGTGACACGGATGCCATAATTACCTCGCCCCCCTCCCCCCCATTGCTTTCATCTCCCATGATTCCTCAAAGCTGATGTTTCAAGTTGTAGGTTTAGGAGATATTCTAATCAAAGAGCAGATAGAAAAGAGGATCTAAGAAATATAGTCTCTAAATACATGTTGGCTTTACCTTGACTTTGAACATTTCAGGGCAAAAATGTTATGGCGTCTGAAAAATCTAAATAAACCCGTCTTATGAGTCCTAAAATAAGAGGCACAGATTTGTCTTTAAAGGAAGTTTTTGGGACTAAATTATAATTTGTTCACTTTGAGAAGGACTGAGGTGACAGTGCTTTATTAATTAGGAAAGAACAGGAGAATTCAGCTTAACAGTACTCCTTTCCTAAATAAGAATCTTAGCTGGAGCAAGACCAGAGGGAACACAGACACTTCTCCAGCTGGCCCGACATAAGAGGAAGAGGTGGCGGAAGAATGGAGAACAGAAGAGAGGAAGTAAGAGAGGGAACAAGAGAAATGGCATTCCGCTACTAAAAAGCACTTCAATACAAAAACCCCCCAAATGATATCATAATTTTACAAATTTCAGTATCTGACCTAGACAACAATGTGCTGATGTTCAGCACAGTTCTACAGTTCAGGTAAGGCAGTGTGACATGAAGCATAAATGTTAACGTGTTGATCCACGTGATTCATATAATACGAGTTTTAGCATTTTAGAAATTTTGCATTGTAACAGCGACATTCTGAAATGTATCTATAAATCAAATCCAGATAGGATTTTTAACAACAGTCATTTGACTATGTATAGTGGAAATTAGTTATCACTGAAGCTTAACATATATAAAATATCATACTGTTGTACAAACATTAATAATAAGACCATCAGACGACAGCAAAAAGATCTATTACGTAAGTAAGTGTGGGGAAAACTCTGGGTTCAATACAATTTAAGCTTAATCAACAGCATTTGCGGCATAATGTCAAATACCACATACAAATATTATTTGAGGGTTTGAAGGCAGAAACGTGAAGCTTAGAATTTTATAAAAGCTCTTACATTTCTAACAGTATTTGAGCTGTAAAGTTGTTTAAATCGTCGTTTAATGGGATTACAGGTTTTACATCATGGCAACAAAGTTGTAAAATTGGATTTAGCTTTAAACAAAAAAAAAGGTTAGCAAGCGTTTTTATCACACTAAAATCATGTTTATATTGCACATTGTTTACTTCTTGTGGCTATACTTAAAAAAACAAAAAACTGTATTTTAACGTTAACACATTGGCCCCTATTCACTTCCATTATAAGTGCCTCACTGTACCCCAGATTTTTGGTAAAAAAAAGAAAATAAAAAAAAAAGAATCAATTCGAAATTGATTTATGTGGTAATCAGCATTATGCCACAAATGCTGTCAATTGCGCTTAACTTGTACTGAACCCGGGACACTCTTTAATTTTTGCAGTTTTGATGAAGGTTGAAAAATATTAAATGTGCGTCTTAAATATAACACATTCCACACATGTTGGGGCCATTTACACCGAACATGTTTTTTGTCTGCGTCGTTTTTCTATGTAAACATGCAATAGACGGACATCTTCGACTGTTGCGCAGTCTTGAACTGTCAGCATCTCCTGCAGGAGCGCTGTGTTTTTTTCAATGCCATGCCAAATTGAAAAGATCTTTAATTTAAAAAATGTGTCTTGAGAAACGTACGTTCTGTTATTTCGTTGCAAAGGTACCATACCAAACCTAATATTTTTGTATAACTCCAACCCAAAAACACACCTCGTCTTCCCCTTTCCACCTCGACGGATGAGTGGCGGGGGAGCGTGGGCTTCCAGTCTGGCTCAGGGCGAGTCCTACGCCCATCCTCAGATGGTGCTTTATTGAGCCCAGGCCTCTTGTCCACATCAACATGTGGTCTTCCTCCACGTCTGCCATCATCGCCTTGCCAGGCCATATTCGATTTCCAGTCCTCTGTCCCAGGAGCCCAGCCACTTCTCCTGCCTTCATCCTGGCTGGGGGCCCGGAGGCCCAGTGCCCCGTGCTGATCCCCATTGGAGGGGACATGAACTCTGCGGTCGTCGAGCTGTGGTAGCCAGACAGGGTTGACCCTGAATTCTGATTCGGAGGGTGAGTAAACCTGCTCCAGCCCCAGACCAACTCCACTGCCTCCTACAGGTAGTGTATGACCATTCTTCACATAATGTGTCTTATGACCATGGGCCTCTCCTGCTTCTGGAGAAAAAAATAATCATAACTAAAAGACATAAGTAAGCCATTTCTACATTGATTTCTATAAGAGGTGTAAATATTCGGGGACATTCAAAACGTTGCTCTGTTTGTTTGAGTAGCCGGATATAGCAACCCAGGCTAAACCAATAGCATGAGAGTAGCGCGAGACTACCTTTTTTGAACAATGGAAAATGGGTGGAGTGTTTGAGGAAACCTTTTTGAAAACATTATTCATTATTATTTTAAACTAATTATATTTTATTTACACACACTTCACATTTGAGTACATTTTCAATTGTACCAATATTTGTTTTTCTGACAGACAAAGCCTGGCAAAATTCAAAATGATAAGCATTTTTATTACTAACAGAGATATGGTTTGCAGATTAATTTTAAATCAGATCAGAAGGAGAAACATGGTTTGCTTCAAAAGTTCCTCATGAGCCTGTATCTTTGATAAAGCACAGGCTGTCTCTACTGTCATCTCTCAGAGGTTACAGGAACAGCTCCTAAATAAATAGGCCTCCAAAGCAGCCAGATCACAGCGCATGACTTTCAAAGCTTTTTGCTACAGGCTACAATTTGCTCCACTTTCCTTGTCTCAAAAAAACTGCAAGTCATTTCCCTCCCAAAATATGAGTCAAAAAAGGGCAACAAATTTAAATTTCCACTCTTCATCTGCCTCCGAATTTGTCTCAGTACCACAGACTGTGGTTACATTAAAGGGAGCGGTGATGAAATACAGGCATGCTGAGGTGTCTGTCTTTCTCTGTCGTGAGATCTAATGTGCAGCTGAAACTACCATATAGAACATGTTTCAAAATAGCTCTGAGGTGCAGAACAATCACGATTCAGTAGTAATGGATGCCTTACATATGTAAAAGGAGGATATTATAGCAAATATTTATTTTTCCAACAGAGGCCCCAAATATACTCCATTGGCACATCCAGTACCATCAAAGACAATGAGAGGAATGTAAGAAATACAGTGGGACTAGTGATGGGTGATATGAAAATATATTTAAATCAATTTCAGACTATTGGCAACATTATATCACTCTATAGTCATGTATCGAGTGGCCAAAACGAGTCATTTATTTTTCAAAAGCATTTGCACATATTTAAATCAAATTGTATCATTTTTGCAGCTTAACAAGGACATTTCACTATTTTGATTTGATATTGATTGTCTGGTCCTACAAGGAAGGATTACAAAATTAGTGTAATGCTTTGGAACTTAAAGGGATTGTTCACCCAAAACTGAAAATTCTCTCATCATTTACTTACCCTCATGCCATTCCAGATGTGTATGACTTTCTTTCTTCAGCAGAACACAAACTAAGATTTTTAGAGGAAGATCTCAGCTCTGTAGGTCCATACAATGCAAGTGAATGGTGATCAGACCTTTGTAGCTCCAAAAATAACAAAGGAAACATAGAAGTAATCCATAAGACTCTTGAGGTTAAATATATATCTTCAGGAGAAATATAATAGGTATGGGTGAGAAACAGATACAAATTTAATATATTCAGGTTCAGTACAATTTAAGCTCAATCGACAGAATTTGTTGTATAATGTTGAATACCAAAAAAAATATTTTTTAGACTTGTCCCTCCTTTTCTTAAAAAAAAGAAGAAGAAGAAGAAAAAAAAAAGGGTTACAATGAGGCACTTACAATGGAAGTGAAAGGGGGCCAATTTTTGGGAGAGTTTGTGAGAAAAATGTGAAGCTTATAATTTTATAAAAGCTCTTACATTAATTATTCTGTTAAAACAGCTTAACTTTGAAGTTTTTTTAAATAATATTTTTTTTGTCATTTTAACATTTTAGGGATTGTTGATATTAAATCATCATGGCAACAAAGTTGTAAAATTGGCTACAACTTTACAAAGAAAACATTTTTTTGAGTTTATCACACTAAAATCATGTTTACACACATATTGTTTATGTCTTGTGGCTATACTTTTAAAAAAGTGAGTATTTTAATATTCAAAAATTGGCCCCTCATTCACTTCCATTGTGACCCAGACCCTTTTTTTTTAAAGCCCCAAATGCTGTTAAGCGTAACTTGTATTGAACCCAGAATAAGTCCTTTTTTACTCTAAATCTCCACTTATACATCTGAAAGTCACAAGTGGAGACCTAGGGTAAAAAAGGACTTAAATATTATTCCGTTTCTCACCCACACCTATTCTATTGATTCCGAAGATGTGGATTTAAAGTAATTTGGATTACTTTTATGCCTCAGTTATGTGATTTTTTAAGCTATTTCAAAAATCACATAACTGTGACTGCATAACTGTATATAGAACAGAGCTATTTTTTTCCTCCCATTTTCTCCATTAATTTGGAATGCCCAATTCCCAATGCACTCTAAATCCTCCTGATGGCATAGTGACAATCAGGGTGATGGAGGACGAATCTCAGTTGCCTCCGCGTCTGAGACAGTCAATCCACGCATGTTATCATGTGGCTTGTTGAGCGCGTTACTGCAGAGACATAGCATATGTGGAGGCTTCACGCCATCCATCCACGCACAACTCGCGACGTGCCCCACAGAGAGCGAACCACATTATAGTGGCCATGAGGAGATTACCCCATGTGACTCTACCCTCCCTAGCAACTGGGCCAATTTGGTTGCTTAGGAGACCTGGCTGGAGTCACTCAGCACACCCTGGGATTCGAATTTGCGAACTCCACGGGTGGTAGTCATCGTCTTTACTCCCTGAGCTACCAGGCCCCCAGAGCAGCGATATTTTCATAAAAATCTTTGTTTGTGTTCTGCTGATGAAAGAAAGTCAGACACATCTGGGATGCTTGAGGGTGATTAAATGATAAGAGAATTTTCATTTTTGGGTGAACTATTCCCTTAATGTCAAAAAAAGAGTGCAATCAAATCATGATGTTATTCTAAATGTTGCTTCATTTTATATTGCCAGAAATTCATTGTTATTATATTGTGTTTATTCACTATATCGCATAGCCCTGTGGGACCACTCTGAAATTAGAGGAGCAAATCCCAGCCTGACACACATATATTTATACGTACACATGTTCTTTTCAGAAATTAGCACGCACACCCCCCCACACACACTCTCCTACCATTCTCAGGAAGCTCCTTGAGCACTCCCTGCTCAATCAGTTCCTGCCTGGGTCTTCTCATCGACATCTTTCTTTCCAAAACTGTGGAAGAAACAAAAACACAGTTTATAAAAGAGAAACTCAAGACTACACACTGGTACCTACGACATACTGATTTTGAAGCAAAAAATGTAAAGGAATAGTTCACCCAAAAATGTAAATTCTGTCAATTGTATGCTGTTATTTTACATTAAAGCAGAAAAGGAAAATTTGGAACCATTTACCACAAAAGTTTATGATCATATATGTCATCCTCATGATATATTCAAGTCTTTTGAAGTCATACAACAAGTTTTGTGTGAATAAAAGACCAAAATTTAAGTTGTTATCCTTCACAATTCTCCCTTTTGTGTTTCACAGAAAAAATAACAGTGTATAGGTTTGGAACAACATGAGGGGGAGTAAATTTATGACAGAACTTGTCTGAACTATCCCTTCAATACATCTTCTGCAAAGGACTTAGATGATGAATGCCTTCAGAGTTTATGGATTTAGGGTACTGGATATTGTTTATATACCACTAACAAATATCAAGCAACCCTAAATCAACATTCCCATGAGCAAAGGAAAGTCAACAAACATTAACAAACATGAAAAATTGTGAAGGAAAGGCTACAACAAGACTAATATTTTCCTTCACACAAGAGAATAGAACAAAGAACCTTCTGAAGTTTCCTTAAACTTCTCGCTGCTTTTCTTCTTCCTCCACTTCCAGGGTTTGAAGATTTTCCCCAGGGTAGAGAACTTGCCCTTACGCTTGGGGGGAGGGGTGCCATCCCCTGCCATGCCCCCTTCACTCCCTGTGGTGCTCTGCTGATTGTCCCCTTCATCATCTGGAGGAGAGACAGACAATTAGACTCCTGGCTGTCCAGTCAATAGAAAGATATACAGCAGGGCAGATCAATGGCTCAGACAAGCCTGGGGTCAGATGATTTACATCAGTGTTTCTTAAGTGGTGGGTTGCGACCCAAGTCTGTTCTGATAGGGTCACGAACACAAGAAAAAAAAAAAAAAAAGAATCTAAAAGCAAATAATACAATTCAGCTGGAAATAAATGCATGCATAGACAGGATAGCAAAGTAAATAAGTTTATCAAAGTTTAAAGGGAGTATAACAGGCTTCCCATATCTTGACGTTGAAGTTGACGTCAAAGAACAATTATCCAATCAAACTATACAGCATTTTGCAGATGCCATGCTAGGACAGGTTGCATGACTTGTAAAAGTACACCGATAGTTGCTTTTTGTAACTATTGGTTATCTGCAAAAATCTAGGTTGATTGTTGCAGATAGTTGTTCCTCTGCCTCGATCACTTCAGTGTCAGTGTATGACTTTAAAAAGATATGTGTGTTCACTTTGTACAATGTATAATTTCAGTACTCTGTTGGGTCACATCTTAATGTCCAATGTAAAAAAGTCCTGGAGCAAGCTGAGAACCACAGGTTTACATAATTCTAATTTTATGTTTTGTGTAGAGAGTTTACATAAGCACATTATATAAAATGTGTCAGAATAGGGAACATTATAATATTGTGCCATCATATGTTAATGAAATGTGCACAATAATACAACATACTGTCGCAGATATGTTCAAAGAGCAGCTGTGTACTTCTGGCATGTGCACTGGCATGGATCCATGGGCGCCATCACGCAAAAACTATTTGACACCACAACCCTTCTCCAACCACAATATCAAAACATAGTAAACTGCTGAGCCTCATAAGATTCAGTGTTGTTTTAAACCCCAACTCAGAGTGTTCTCTGGCAGCTTTCGTGAGAAGGCCAGCGGATCCCCAGAATGGACCTCAATCAGATCTCAGCATGCTGAGCTGGCTTGAGGCCACTGCTGCCCCATGTGACACACTCACATTCCACTGAGGTTAAGCACTGCCAAGAGACTCACAATCTCACATCTTTGGCCCACTCAAGTGGGTGCTGAACGTGGCTTTGAACTTTCTAGTTGACTAAGCCGGGCCTCACTGATGATGAAGCTGGGTGTCCTATTTGATACTTGGTTCAGTTAGCAAAAGGAAAAGTAATGAACCTGTAATGATGGATATTGATTCCACAATAAAGGATTGTGACTAGTAATAGATAGATATCTCACGAAGGTTGATTAAGCGGCTGATATTTAGCCATTATTTATCAGTTATAAAACTGTTGACAACCTTGACAATGGATAATATAATATTTTTTGGTGAATTCTGTGTAAGTAGTGTACAGAATAAGTGCCTTTAATGGAAATATTTTGGGTTGAATATGCTAACATGTATAATGTTTAAGAGATATGGCTTTTAACATGGAAACTGTGAGATTGTAATATTAACATTATTTCCAGTTCTGCATGATTTCCTAGTAGGATTCCAAGTCCATTACTGATAATCGTATTTTCTTTGGCAACCGACAGAATTTTGTTTTGTATTTGCTGGTCTCATTTACTATCATTAAATTGTATAACATATACAATTTAAAGACAGAAAATGACATTAGGGTGTACTCACACATCATAGGGTTGCACGATTGTAAGAAAAATCATATTTGTCAATTATACCAACTGCTATCGTAGCTGAAATTAATTTTGAGTAAAATCATTTTATATTAAAATACTTCTTATGTATGGTGTATCTGCATGCCACACATCCAAAACAATCTGAGAACAGTGTTCAGAATAACTTGTTTTTTTTTTTTCTGTTTTATGCATTGGTAAATGAAGACTAATGAATGAAGGCCTAAACGGTCAAATTCACATTGGTCCTTTTAGTAGCATGAAAAACAAAACTGCTCTTCAAATTTTGAATAAATTAGGCAATGAAATCTGTGATGCTCAATCTCTGCTAAAGATAAAGCTTTAAATAGAATATAATGTTTTGGCATAATGGGAGTATACCTACAAAGAATTCCTTAATTGACACTTTTCAAGATTAGTTAATTGTGGCAATTATAATTGGAATCTTTATTATTTTTTTCAATGAATTGTGCTAGGGCTGCACGATATGAAGTAAAAATGTGATATGCGATAAGTGGTTGGATAATGCAATATTCGATACGATGGATGTGTGGAACATCGGAATCCCCACCACTCAAACAAACAAATAAATAAAAGTTTATTGGAACAAAAAAAATTACAGTCTATCCCAGTGATCATAAACATAGTTGTCTTTTGTTCCAAATTGCATATAGACTCACAGCGTACAGTATACAGTTTTACAATTAGCTATGTAGCAGATATTAAAATAAATATTTTATAATTTGTATTTTTTCTGTAAAAAGCATATGAATATAAAGTAAATTTCACCATATTGTGTGACATCCTAAAATAGTCGGTGTTGTGAAAAATTTTATTTTATTTTTAACCTGTAATTCATGTTCGTATTTATTTCCTAATTAGTTAATTCAATGTGGGTCTTCTATTTTGAAAAATGTTGGACAGAAGTGTTTGCTGTAGATATTCACATTGATTTAGCATACCTGCTCTCAGTCTTCTGAGAGGAATGATTAACGGTAGCTGCCCATTCAAACAGAGCGGGGCACCGCGCATGCTCTCTCTCTGAAGCCCTGGAGCACACATGGGATTGGCGCATATGCACACTGCATGCACACACACCAAGTGACAATCGCGCATCCAGGTCTATTCTCTGCCATCTGTGTCACCTTGAACGTTACCTTTTAACATATAAAAATCACTCCATTATCGCAAACCCTTGCTTTGTAAGCCCTTGTGATTTGTAATATTTTGATAAATTCGATATATCGTGCGGCCCAAAATTGTCCAGCCCAAACAGATCATCATTATATTAGCTGTTAGAAATCACCATTGGACATTGAAAAACCCATTTCAGATGACTGCTAGTTATGACCCTGAAACTTACTGTATATGTGGGCCAAGTCTACTCACAAACCATCTTTTCCAAATCAGTAGCTTTCAAACACCTCTACAACACATAAGATGCCATATGATGGTCGGCCCCTAGAGATGAAAGTAAAGCAAAAGGCTATCTTCATAATGTCAAATTTAGCTTTTAAACAGTGACTTATTTGACATCAAGTTTTAGTGCAGCTCTGTCTTTTTCTTGGTGAAACACTAATGCTAGGTTTACTTTATCCCACCCAGTTTTGCTGATTTACATGAACAGTGGCAGGCATATAACATAGTCAAGTAAACACAGGATGTCCTGTGAGACCTGCGCTGGTGGCAAATGATAACAAAAAACAGTGATGTGCAAAATCAAATGGGCAACACCTAAAACAAATGTATGTCAGTGGCAGAGCACTCACACACTCAGCAGAGGGGGGACAAAACAGGCAAGAAAAAAGATTTAGTATTGACAAAGTTCAGAAGATGAAAGACACTAAGGTCCAGTGTATGGATTGATTAGTCTACCTGGACTCCAGCTGACATGGCAACTTGTGTGGAAGCAACAAGCCATAGAAGTGTTCACTTGCTGTCTTGCTTTGTGTCCCCAGTCAAGGAGAGAATAAGTGAACCTGGACGGAAAACAAAGCCCGATTCCCACAGTGCAAAATTACTGAACACCCAACCATATAACCGACAGATCTTGAGTCTGAGGGACAGGCTGTATCACAACTCAAAGCTGTGAAAACTCCGAGTTCCTTGAGCACTTGGTAAGTGTCTCCTAGTGACACATTTAGAGTCCATCAGGAAAAATAACGCTCACATAGAGAGCTGAGAAACACCAGCAGTCGACTAGACATCCATGACCCTGAAAGTACTCTTTAGAGAAGTCCTAGATTCTCACTCATTGACACGTCCACTGCCACAAACAAGATATTGCACAGATATTGTCCAGCTGTCTTAAACTTGAGCATGAGCGTGAGTCATGATATTAGCCCTTCATGGATTAGGCATCACTAACAGCTCAGAGATAAGTGAAGTAGAAGGAAACAGATCCAGAAGACAGCGATCCAAATGATACGATGTGAAGCTAAAGATGTCACTTAGAGTGCAGGGAGGGAGTTGTATCTGAAGAGCAATCCATGTTGAGGCTGTGAATTAATGGCAGGGAGAGAATCTGATTGCTTCGGAAAACAGAGTGGGGGCGAGGCCTGGGAAACAGAAGGAGGAAATGGCACTCCACCCTTATCCTGAAACAGGGAGGGAGTGGGGGGAAGAGAGTAAGAGGTAAAGAGAACAGAGAGGACCCCCTCCCGTTGTCTATTGAAGTCAGTAGGTTTACATGCAGTTATTGTCATGCTAAAGTCTTCTGTCTGTCTAAGTATGCATGACACAATGCGCAAGTATTTGGAGATAGGACATCAGCTGAGGAAATGTTATAGACTTGTTGCATGACATATCGCTGGCCAATGTGGTAAATACATGGTGGACGAAGTTAGGCTAAAATTACATTATCTAGGTCTGTTCCGCCTTCTGGTAAAATCTGGTATGATTTCAGTCAGCCTAAACTGACAAATATTTTCAGATGTTTGACTGAAACTGAACATTAAAGTGCATGTAAATGTACTGAATAAGTGTAAAGAGGAAACCGGACTATAGAAGACATCAGTAAAACACGCAATTACCGATATGTCGTCTGATCCGAGTCAGTTTAGCTAGACAGATAAACAGATACGAATGCTAATAGACCAAATAAAGCTAAAGCTGGACCTATTCTTTCTATAGAAAGATCTCAATGCTTTAAAAAGCCACTCAACTCTTCCTCGAAAGGATGTGGCAACAACTACTTACACCATAATGAGTTCGGCCTACCCTGTATTCAGCAAGTGATTTGAAGGGCCCTCTCAGCTACATTACCTAACCAGACTGAAACTATCAAGCTCCTAAGCAAAATGTTGAGAACTCAAAACCATTTTATAAAGCCTCCCCACATCACATACTTCTAAACAGAATCCAATTGTCTTCCAAAGAGAGATGAATTCAACAATTTCCTCTGTGGGATAGGCAACCACAGTAATTTCAAAGCATTTTTACCACACACAGTAAAGGAGAAAGTCATCATCTGTGAAACAGACGGAGGTGGCTTATAGTACCATATTAATGTGTCATATGGCTTTAAAGAAGCGTACATGACAGATCCCTTCTTTGGCACACGTAGAACCACATATGTACATGTGAACAGAGTATTCTGCATATGTATGCATGAATCTTTGCTCATGCTATAGTGAATACATTTGCAGTATATGGATGCATGTATATGCAACAACAGAGCCAGTGGGGTAGGATGTACTATATCCATTGCAGATGAGAGGGTAGCCAGTTGTGTTGTAGGAAATAAGGCAGGCTGCAGCCTGGAGCAGCTTGTTCCATTATGTAACAGTCTGTCTCCACTGGGAGAATCCTTTAGGAGCCTAAATCAATGCTCTGCCAATACACAACACCACCTCATGCATTGCTGGATAGGTACAAATAACTACAGGCTCTCATCCAAGATGACCTTGTTTGGCAGGCTTCTTTACGCTGCACTCAAAAAATCCAAGAAAAAATCCTATTAAGTAAAAAAACATTAGGACTGCAGTTGTTTGAGGTTGACCTCGAATTGGGCGCATTGTTGAAAGGGTTTAAAGTTTCCGATGCTTCCAGCGAATTTACATTTTGCCTCCAGGAGAATCCACTGTAAACGAATACAGGATCTGCAGAGGCAACAGTGAGCAGGGCCCATTGAGGGAACAAAGAAGCCTGTATTGTGACATGAACCCTAGCCATGCCATTTGGCTGAGGATCTGTACAAACTTGATTGCTTCCTCTGTGCAGTAACTGAATGTCAGCTGTGCTTCGTCTCCTTGTCTTCAATCACTGTCTGTGGTGTCTCACACCCTGTATTTGAGGGAATCAGTGCAGAGATCATGGTGATTCAGACTTGAGGCGTTTCTTCATAATAATAATAATGTTCGAAGGTTGTTGATATTGGGGAAGAATCACAGTATGGTGGGGCAGCTGGAAATGTACAGCAAGATCAATGTCTTTTGACACAAGGTCAACAGGGCAGCTTTAATCTAATCCTTTTCTGGATGTAGAAGCATGTCTTAGAGGATCAATCTAAACTACGTGGAGGAAGAGTTTGGGTTTAAACCTTGTTTCCAAAGTCGATGTTTATATTCTGAAATACAAAAACTCCACAAGCACAAATCATATATAATAAAGGATTTCTGTCCTTATCTGACTTCTGTTTGTTGTCCTCGGTGTTGCTATACAGCAAGTCAGCCAGATGATACAGGCCTATCAGCTGAGCAATGATTCAACAACCCAAAAAAGGCCATATTTGGAAAGTTACTGGTTTAAGTAATTCCTTATTCAAAGAGGTTTACAGTACACGTGTGCCGAACAGGCCAGATTTTGTTGCATGTGTGTAAACAGCAAAAACATTATCTTTTTATCTTTTTTCTCTAATGAGATCATATTTTTTCACAGCTGTTTTGAGCCACTTATTAAATACGGTTTTAAATAAGATATACTGTGTATCCAATATCTGGACTTCTGTCCAAACTCGTATCCGATTCTCCTAGTAATTCTGACATTAAAATCGGCTGAAACAGATTTGTATTTTAATCTGTGCATGTATAACAATTAGGGAGTGTAACGGTTTATCGTGGCACGATTGATCATGGTTCAGAAATGTGACTACTCAGTGTGCATTGTGGAGATGGGACAGGTTTTAAAAATTATATATATTTTTTTATTATTTCAGCGTCTGATCCATCCAATACGCGCAACGTCCTAACGCCCGTTTCACACATACTCTGTTTGCAGTGCGTATTTTTTTTCCGTACCCATGTTAACAGGTTAGAGCTTTTACACTGCACGCGGATGCAGTCCGTCGATCCGTTCCAGTTGCGGAGCGTATACAGCAGTGCAGCGATGGTTTACGGACGAGTCTATTTTTGCTGTGCTGCACCGCACTGAATTAAAGTGGCAGCACATTGTTCACATTAAAATAGACATAGATTGTCAAGAAACTGTAATAATTTCATCATATAAGCATAATTACAGTTAATGTGTTCTACAGTTACTAAATTACAGGGTCAAGAAAGTATGATTATAGTCCCAAAAGTTGCAAAATGCCATCATATATGATTTTTTTATCCTAAAAAAAAAAGAGAGTGTGAACGCAAATGCGTCTCCTTCTTCTTCTTAGCAACAGATATAGCATGATAGCTTTTCTTCAACTCGAACTACATGTAAAACAAAGAATCACAATGATTCAAATTAATTTTCATACTGTTTCAATGCCTTAAACAATGTCAAAGTTAACGTTTGGAATTAAAATCAAACTTCCTTACACATTATTGATTTTGTGGCACACAGAAACTGCAGATCAGTAGCGCACTGCAAACGCAGCATATGTGAAAGCACTATAGCGCGTGCTGCTCCTGTACCGTATATGCACCGCAAACGCACTGCACACGGAGTATGTGTGAAACGGGCGTAAGCCTACGTAACGTGGGCATACAAATGGAAATAACTTCAATGCACAGAAGTAGCTTTAAAATATGCACACTACATTGAAATATAAAATTGCACACTCGCAGCCACAAGTGTTGTACGATGATACTGCTGAAACTGTGGAAACTGAAACCAGGAGCGGGAGCGAGATGCACCTTTTCAGCTTCGAGGGATCGAATGTCCATTTGAATTTCAAGAGTCATCTGCTCTAACTGTGCGAGAGAAAATTACAAGTTTACAGAGGATTAATGAAAGTGCCATATTTCTATTATATAATGCTGAATAATATGTATAATAATTAGGGCTGTCGATTTAACGCATTAATTCAGTGCAATTAATTTGACAAGAAATAATGCGTTAAAATAATTAATGCAATTAATCGCATGCCCCCGGACCATAATAGGGAAAATTTCTGAGAAATGCAAGCTTGTGGTATCACCTATTTACTCCAGAGGGCAGTAAGTTAAATTTCAGCTATATGAGCAACAGACAGTTTATACAGTGAAGAAAACAACATTCAGCTGACGCACAACACAAACATGCGTTACGTTCTTGCGTTCAAAACACTTGAAGGTGCGCAAATGCGAACTAAGGGTTCTCAAGATGTCTTTAAAGACTGAGTATTAAACTATATTTAACTTGACACAGTGAACAAAACATTTTATGTTTATGACGCAACACACCCGAGACGTCTGATGTAGGTGTAAATTGAAGGGCCTTTAAACAAGCCCTCATAATAAATCTACAACTGATTGACAAATTCACTTGTGAAATGGATTGCTGTGAACTGTGTGCCAATGACTGGCTTATGATCAGTAATATGGTAGTAAACAATACATTGTATTCTAAAGCCACTTTTTGTATTGTCTTATCAATGATTAACTCTTCTTCTACAGGAATGTAATGCATTGTAATTATCTGAATATTTTTATTTATATATATATATATATATATATATATATATATATATATATATATATATATATATATATATATATATATATATATATATATATATATATATATATATAATTTGTAAATATTTAAAGATGACTCTGTATAATTATATATTGATATTAATATGTATAATCTTTATATATTTAATTATTGTTATATGAGGGGCTTTCTCATTAAATATTGTATATGCGATTAATTCAATTAAAAATTGTAATCGATTGACAGCCCTAATAATAATGCTATGAGGGAATATAATCCTAATGTCAAATGTCATGTCTGATTTGATTTCATCAGTAAATTATGTATTTAACTAGATAAGCATGCAATTCTATTAAATATGTTTTTTATATACTTAGATGCAATCAGAGACATGAGAAAAATGCTATTTTAAATATATGTAGTCAGTTGCAGTGTGTCAGCAGCATATTATGTATCAAAACATACAGTAATTACTTATTTTTAGCAAGCATCATTATCAAGATTTCCATTTGGTGCCACCACTGGCCTATTTTTTGTCTTCTGTACATCTCTGAAGGATAATTTTGCACTTTTAAGAACAGTACTTTTCCTTTCCTTTAAAATGAAGCTAACTGTTTTGCATATGTCTCAAGTAAAAATAATAATAAAACATTTCAATCTTAACTTTACTTGACTCAGGCTTAGTTTAAAGAATTGTGAACCGAACAGAATTGTGAGATGAGTGAATCTTTACACCCCTAATAACAATGTTATTCTGGAGATATAAGTGATTCAAGCAACTGTGAAATGTCAAGCATGCATTTGCAGCGAGACATTTCAAACTTCAAAAAGGAATTAGCATAAATCAATATACAAATAGGTGAAAGCCTTGTAAGTCTATCAGACAGTTTTATGATACGCTCAAGGCACATATTTTACCATAATGAGGAGGATATCATCAGTAATTATTAATTTAAATGTAGTGTAGGGCAGAATTGTAGTAAAAGAACGAGCATACAAGGCAAGAGCGAGCCTCTAGTATTTTCAGAAGAGAATAGCAGTAAAAGAGTCTGTTTTAGGTAATCCTAGGGCTGGGGAAATTAACATGTTAATTTCTGCGATTATATTTAGATTAACGTGAAAAAATGTAAATTAATGCATTGTGTGTTTTTTTACTTCCTGAAACTTCACGCAAAAGGAGAATGGTGTCTCGTGTTGTTCATGGCAGGCTACTCAGCCTTACAGGCTCTCATTGGGGGGGTGGTGGGGGGGTTTGAGAATCTGCTGCCTGCCAGGAACAACCCAGGCACATTTGTACAATGGGAGAAATTTCACTACTGTTTTCCCCCACATTCTGTTGCTAACATTGCTATATATAAATTTTCAAGAGGCACACGCTCGACTCAACTGCACATCCTATCACAAAAAATTATTGTGTGGAGCAGTTCATGCTTATTTATTATGCCCAATGCATGTCCCAGCATAATAAACACGAGCGGATTTACTGTATGGAGACTTCACCCGCATGTGGTGAACCAGGAGTATGAGAGAAACGGCAAGCTGCCGTATCTCTTCGCATCACCCAAAAACGCTCACTCACTTTGATCTGTACCAGTGTCAAAAGCAAAACCGCGTGAGTGAAACCCGTGCGTGCGTGATAGAGACTGAGAAGGAAATTAGTTTTGAGATTTTAAACTTTTGCAAATTAAATTTCAGCATTCAATGTGTTTTATATGTGTTTTTTATATGAAACTTATGTACACTTTAGTTTCTCTTGCCAATACATTTTGAATTTAATCTGCCCATTTGATCCTATTATAAAAAAAAAAGTCCACTGGAAAACGGCACAAGATTTTGCCCATATTGTACCGTAATTAAAACATGTCCACTGATTTTATGCCATATACTTGTATCAATGACTAAAACCTGAAAAAAATTGTCTAATTAACTCTAATTCTAAATCAGTGTTTAAATAAGTAAAACAAAAGATTTCTAACCAATTTCTTGCAAGTTCTTTGAGAAAAAGTAAATCCATATATTTATAATATTTATTATTTTTTAATGTTTGTTGTAATGTACTGTATCATGGACCAAAATTTACGATTAATCAAAGGAAACAGTATGACTAATTAGTTATTTTCTTATAATCGATTCACAGCCCTAGTTTATTCATAACCACGTGTAATGGAATATTCTGAATAGATTTAAACTCTATGGAGCATTTAAACTTCTTTTTGGAATAAAGATAATTAATTACCATTATCAGTGATGACAGACAGTTGGCACAGTTGTAAAATCATCAATTAATAGTGCTCAGGTTTGTGAATGAATGCTTGAATGGTAATTCTTCATGGGAAGTCGTCTTCTCTTTTGAGGAATTCATTCTAGGCAATTTCTGTGATATTTTGAGGTTGAAACTTCTAAGAACAGTCGCATGTAAAATAATGGCATGTTTGTTGCCTCTCACAATAGTGACTTATTAGGACTACTACTAGAACAACTCAGTAAATACAGTCGGTTATGTCTTTAGTGAATGTAAACATGCGGGACAAATAAAAATGGATTATGGTCAAAAGATGGGATCTGTGCATTAAGCCTTGCAGTGTAAACTTATTTCAAGGACAACCACTATTTTTAGTTCCTCTTCATTATTTTGCTCTAAAAATCTTGTGAGGAGGATATGTTCTTAAGTTGAGGGACCAACCTACTCATACTACTGCTTTTGTGCTTTTGGTTAATGGTACATAATGGATGAAAAAGTAAAATGGAATCGGACCCACTATTGCGTGGAGTATTTAATCTGCAATTTGATGAAGACTTGATTCATGACTTTCCTTTAAAAAAAAATAGGATTACAGACTGCTAAAACTGAAAGGCTAGACTACTTGATTTGTTTAGAATTAATTGGTTTTAGCACTAGAGGAGACAGATGGACATGATTTCATTTTTCTAAACCATTAATTTCGATATTTCACCATACACTGCCTGAACAACTAGACGTATGAGCACTATTAATTGATGATTTTACAACTGTGAATCAAGCCTTCTCAAGATGGCGCCGAGTATGGCTGCTGCGTTGCGAGCTCCGTTACAACACTGCGGTTTATTGTTTGTTTTGTTTACAGTTCTTTGTTTTTTTGTCTTGGATGTTGTCTGCCTTATTGTTTACGACAGACAAACGCTTTTGGACATTAGTTCTACAATCACACATCGAAAACCGGACTTCAAATTCCTTAATGCCGACCCGCTGTTTACAAACACGCCGGCGGAGCCCTTTGTCTGTGCTGCTCGGCCGCTGAAACGCAGAAGGAAAAGAGGAAAACGAGCCGGCGTTCTCATCAGAGTAAGGCGTCGTGCAAATCGACCCCGCTACCCAGTATACTACTGGCAAATGTTCAGTCTCTGGACAACAAACTCTGCGAGCTGAGAGCGGATCTCTTTCCAACGAGAGCGAGGGACTGCTGCGTTATGTGCCTTACAGAAACCTGGCTGTCTCACGGAGATTCCAGACTCGGCCATCGAAATCACAGGCTTTTCCGTGCACCGAGTGGACAGAGCTGAAAGACCTCTCTGGTAAAAGCAGAGGTGGTGGTGTATGTTTTATGATCAACAAATCATGGTGTGATCAGAGGAACGTACATTTCATCAAGTCTTTTGCTCTCCTGATCTGGAATATCTCATGCTTCTGTGTCGACCATTCTGGCTGTCGAGGGAATTCACAGCGGTTATCATCACAGCTGTGTACATCCCCCGCAAGCCGACACAGACCGGGCACTCAGGGAACTGTATGGGTGTATAAGTGAGCAGGAAACCGCAGCACCCTGAGGCTGCGTTCATTGTTGCCGGGGACTTTAACAAAGCCAACTTCAAAGCAATCGCCCCAAAATACCACCAACACATAAAGTTCAACACACGAGGGGACCGGGTTTTGGATCATTGTTACTCTCCCTTCCGGAAGGCTACAAATCCTCCCCGCCCCCATTTGGCAAATCGGACCATTCTTCCGTTCTGCTTCTGCCCGCTTACAGGCAGAAACTGAAACAGGAAGCACCCACCCTCAGAACGATCCAGTGCTGGTCGGACCAATCAGACTCTGTGCTACAAGACTGTTTTGATCACGCGGACTGGGAGATGTTCGGTCCGCCTCTGATGATGACATCGAGGTTTACGCTGACAGCGTAACGTGTTTCATCAGGAAGTGCGTAGAGGACGTTGTTCCGACCAAAACTATACGGATATACCCCAACCAGAAACCATGGGTTAACGGCGATGTTACGCGGCACTCACTGCGCGGACCTCCGCTTTAATTCTCCTAACACGGAGGAGCGTAAACAAGCCAGTTATGCCCTCCGTAACACTATCAGTGCAGCTAAGCGCCAGTACAGGCACAAACTTGAAAGTCAGTTCAACACCACTGACTCCAGAAGTATGTGGCAGGGAATTAACACAATCACGGACTACAAGCGGAATAAAGTCTCCGCCATGAACACCGCTGCATCTCTCCGGACGAACTTAATACATTTTATGCTCGTTTTGAGGACAGTAACACCGCCCTCGCGGAGAGTGCACTCGCGACTGACGCTACAGAGGTTGATTCACTCTCCGTCTCTGTTGTGGATGTAACCCGATCATTCCGACGGGTGAACATCCGTAAAGCCGCGGGTCCAGACGGCATTCCGGGCCGCGTCATCAGAGCGTGCGCGAATCAACTGGCTGGTGTTTTTACGGACATTTTCAATCTGTCCCTCTCCCTGTCTGTAGTCCCCACATGCTTCAAAACATCAACCATTGTGCCTGTACCGAAGCAAGCTATAATCACATGCTTAAATGACTGGCGTCCTGTTGCTCTGACCCCCATCATCAGCAAATGCTTCGAGAGGTTAATCAGAGATCACATCTGCTCTGTTCTGCCCCCTCTTTGGACCCATTGCAGTTTGCCTACCGCAACAACCGCTCCACTGATGATGCCATTGCATCTACAATACACACTGCTCTCTCCCACCTGGAAAAAAGGAACACATATGTGAGAATGCTGTTTGTAGACTACAGCTCAGCATTCAACACCATAGTGCCCTCCAAGCTTGATGAGAAACTCCGGGCTCTGGGCTTAAACAGCTCGCTGTGCAGCTGGATCCTGGATTTCCTGTCAGGCAGACGTCAGGTGGTTAGAATGGGCAGCAACACCTCCTCATCACTGACCCTCAACACTGGAGCCCCGCAGGGCTGTGTTCTCAGCCCACTCCTGTATTCCCTGTACACACATGACTGTGTGGCAACACATAGCTCCAATGCCATCATTAAGTTTGCTGACGATACGACGGTGGTAGGTCTGATCACTGACAATGATGAAAGAGCCTACAGAGAGGAGGTGCACACTCTGACACGCTGGTGTCAGGAGCACAACCTCTCCCTCAACGTCAGTAAAACCAAGGAGCTTGTTGTGGACTTCAGGAAGAAAGATGGAGAACACAGCCCCATCACCATCAATGGAGCACCGGTGGAGAGAGTCAGCAGCTTCAAGTTCCTCGGTGTCCACATTACTGAGGAACTCACATGGTCCGTCCACACTGAGGCCGTTGTGAAGAAGGCTCACCAGCGCCTCTTCTTCCTGAGACGGCTGAGGAAGTTTGGAATGAACCACCACATCCTCACACGGTTCTACACCAGCACTGTAGAGAGCATCCTGACTGGCTGCATCACCGCCTGGTATGGCAATAGCACCGCGCACAACTGCAAAGCCCTGCAAAGGGTGGTGCGAACTGCCAGGAACATCATCGAGGTGAGCTTCCCTCCCTCCAGGACATATACACCAGGCGGTGTGTGAAAAAAGCTCGGAGGATCATCAGAGACTCCAGTCACCCAAGTCATGGGCTGTTCTCACTGCTACCATCAGGCAGGCGGTATCGCAGCATCAGGACCCGCACCAGCCGACTACATGATAGCTTTTTCCCCAAGCAATCAGACTGTTGAACTCTTGATCTATCAGGATCAATAATTAGCACTGCACTTTATTCAGCTATAATCTCACACTGGACTGTCAACATATTCTCCTCAATACAACTGCTATATATATATATATATACACATATATATTTCATATACTCCCACTTATTGTATTGTATATTCTGTTCTATATTCTGCATTGTATATAATTATTGTGTTGTGTAAGTATGTGTACATCTGATTTGTAAATTGTTTTGTGTAAGTATGTGTACATTTGATATGTAAATTGTTTTGTGTAAGTATGTTGTTTATTGTAATTGGTATATGTCTCGTCACTGTCATGACTGCTATGTTGCTCGGAACTGCACACAAGAATTTCACCTACTGTTGCACTTGTGTACATGGTAGTGTGACAATAAAGTGATTTGATTTGATTTGATTTGTATGGAATAGCACTAGATTTTTCCATGGTCATGGTGGAACCACCTCAAGGACAAGAAGACACTTCAGAATTCTCATCTTCTCACTGTAACATTCCATTCATTCCTAAGTAAAAGCTAGGACAAATTTTTTTGAGAATGCTGAAAAATGTGGGTATAGATCTCAATTCAAAGATTTTGCCCTTCTCGATGTCTGTTTCCCATCCACTCACAGTTAATACCCACTGCTGAGTCATAACCAGTTCCTGCTGCGTTTGAAGTCAAGCCAAGGCAATGCTTGCAAAGCTTGTGTGCTCGACTCACCCAAGTGTGAGCAGGCGTTTTGAGGTGCAGTCTCTAAAGGAAAGGTCTGTCCCATGCTCCAGCCCCCTAAGGGCCTCAAAGTCAGCAGCTCTGCCCAGGTGCACCCCAACAACAGCTCAGCTTGCTCAACTCAGGCCTTCTCTGGTCTGCACCCCTTTCTTGTCACCCAGCATCGACAACATGCTTCCTTCTCACCTTCCTAACAAATGTTCTTCACTCTTCCGTTTCTTCCTTGAGTGGATCTCATGCCAACTGCCCTTCTTTCCTTCCAGTGTCCTCTACTCCTCCTTCTGCAACTCTCCAACCCCCTCTCACTCCCACACGGGACCCTCCCCTCCATCCCACCTTCGCTCACTTCGCTTAATAAATGAGCTTGCAAAGCAGATCAGTGCAGACACTGACAAATGCCTATCATTCCTTAAAGAAGGGGTCTAAGTGCAAAGTGTGTGCGTGCTTGCGTATTTGTTCAAATGAAGTGCAAAGAAAAAAGGCTAGGGATTAAAGGGAAGTTCTTCCAAGGGAGAGATGGTATCAACTGGATAGGCATTTGACTTTGTAGTTATGGAGAATTCAAAAGGAAGTGAAACTGACATCTGACTGATCATCAGAAAACATGATGATGGTGCATATTTCTTCTAAGATATGTGAAGCCTTCCTGACATTACAAAGAGCACATAACATAACTAACTTCAACTATATTTCACTCTTTTAGATTTGTACTCTCGATTAAAGAGGTAAATATATAGTTGACAGTAAAAACATTTTTTTCCATGTATTTCCACTCTCTTTAACTTGGAGATTGAATCCGATAAAATATGCACAACCCTCAATTGATCTAGACTTCTGCCCTCTGCAGGGAGCAGAGAGTACTTACAAATCTTCATCCACAGGAATTTCAAGAATGCAATTTTATCCAACAGAGTACATTAGCAGAGAACTGGAATGTGAAAGTGTGTAGCAATGTAACTTGACTTCAGCCGACCACATTCAATCCCATTTTCTAATGTCCAAGACCACTTTTCATTCAGCTGTAAATGTATATAATAGAGCAATCATATCCCAAACCCCAGAATTTTAGACACAGGGCACGTCTATGTGGTTCAGGTGGCAAACAGTATACACAAAAGTAACACTAGAGTAAATAATCTGTCCTTTGATAATGATTTGGGGCGAAATATAAAGGAAAATGTGCAAGTTGCACTCCGTGGCATGGCAGAAATTTGAGCAGCCTCCGGAGTCATAGCTGAGTGCTGCTGATAGATGCCGAGCGTCGGCTGCAGTGTCCGTAACTTCATTGAAAACAGTTGCTTCGGATTTTAAAATGTGCCATGTCATCAGCAAGATGCGTCCGGTGTACGACCCCCTTAAAGCCAACGCCACATTAGCAGACTCCGAACAACTCGATTTTGGCCGAGAGTCTCCCACTTGCCGACTGTGATCTCGCTCTCTTCAGTCAGAGGTAATACACACATGCCATTACAAAAAGGTGAAGAGGTGACAAACATACCAGCTCTCTGATTCCCTGTCATGTGGAGCTCGCCAAAATAACAATAAGGAGTACTGCGTGAGCATAAATAATTGTAATTGAGTGTAAGAGTGATTTAGGGTGTTTTTAGAAATGTAGTGTGCATGACTTGTTCTGGAACAGGGGCCAAAATAGTTACAATGTTGGATTTTCTTCATGGTTTGGTTCGTTTTCACAAGGCTGTCAAATTAAAATTCGAATTTCGAATATTCGTCGAATTTTTAAACAAAAAAAATGCACATTCGAATGCAAAAACCATGCATTCGAATTTTAGGTGTGTCAGGATGCATGTGAGATATGATGATGACGTAGCTGACACGGTTTGTTTTTGTTAGCCTATCCAGTTCAACCCAAGATGTGGCACGGCGACGTTGATACACTGAGTTTTTAATATGCTCTATTAAGTTAAAAATCACGTCTAGACAACTGTATACTGTTAAATTTTAGCTCAGTTTAGCTTAGTTGTAGCAAGAATGTATGTAATATGTCTAAATGGCTCCTATGGATGGAATTCCATGGAGCACAGTTGGCAAAGTCCCTTTAAGTAAAGTCAGATCACTCGACAGCCATGTTCACAATGCCACAAAGCAGCTATTTTCTATGGTACAGCTTGAATGAGGAAAGACTGAAATCACCAAAACAGTACGTTTAGATTACAATTAAAAGACAAAGGCTACTTCAAATCAGCAGTAAAATCTGACAATATTATACTGTAAATTGTGTTTCTTTAGCTCAGATCACAGGGGAAAAAAATATATATTTTCAGGCTGGTCCAGCTAATGCTCATGCATGTCCTAGAGTAAACTGACAGGCGATGTATTTATCAAAAGGTGACTGGTTCTTTTAACTGTCATAGAGCCGCCATAGTCAGCATTATGATAGCTCTCATTCAGAAGTGGCTGTGCGTGTTGTCTGCCCATGTGCTGACCATTGACTGTACAAAAAGAGTGTCACAATGCAGTTGTAGCGTGCATGCGTCGAACGATTTCCTATTCGTTCGCGTTCAGAAAAGTATACTATAAGGCAACGCAGTCGACCAGGCACTAGGTAATCCGGAAAATGCAAAAACTAAGTATACCAGGACCTTAAGAAGTCTTTACAAACCTGCTGGTAATGCATTCATAAGCCCTAAAGCCCAAAGTATAGTTTGGTCAGACGCGAAACACTGTACAGGTCGCATGACGCAAATCTCGCCATCAGCAAAGTGCTGAACATGTGCACTGAACGCGTGCAGCCCCATTTTCCGGAACGCATGTCTATGAACGCACAGAATGCACACGTGGTTGGAATTATTTGCACGAATTAGTAGATCCACAAGGTTGCAAAACTCACATTTGACCTGTTGCTGTCACAAAGAAATGCTAGAAGACAGCGTAATCGGCAGTAAATAACACAGATATGCACGTCAAGAGCGTATAACTCAAGTCTCAAGCCATATTTATGGGTCTAAAAACTCCTTAAGAGAATATGTCTGCCATCTCATAGCAGTTGTAGCATGCATGCACCAACCGCCTGTTTATGCATGCACCGTCAAATGGAGTATTCTTTGACAGGCTTGCGTTCAACTGTACACAGACAGTATACTTTGGGTTTAACCCAATACATATTCCCGAACTTCATTTTGGCTACACATATGACCATAAAACAAAGTCTCCCAAGCTGATTCACCTTTAATTCAATGTCTGTTCACAGTTCTTGCCACACCTTGGGAAGAGATTCAAGTCAAGAGATGTCAAGTATGCATTATGGCACAACAATTGTAAGCTGCTAATATATATTTTTTAATCAATGTTAGACTCATTAAAGTCTGCTCCACTTTTATAAGACCCACAAACATTTTAGGAAAATTCATATCAGCCTCAATGCTCTCTCATCCAACATTCATCAGAAGATTATTCAGTTGTTCTCATGCCAAGCACATTCAATAATTAACAGACTGTAAGTATTAGTCTTCAGGAAGAAAAATCAAAACAACCATCACTTAAACTGTCATTTAAACAGAAACACAAGCACAAAACATGTCCAGCCTGATTTGAGGTTTAGAGATAGGAACGCTATGTAAATTAGGGGATTAAAATAGAATTTGCTTATGCTGCAGTAACCTTAGGCTTTGAACTATTTAGAATAAAAAACAGTGAAAGGTTTGAGGCTTCGATGAAGCAACGCAAAGCCAAAGACAAACAGTCCTTTCTTTCTGTGGCTATGAAATCCCCAAACCATGCAATACTAATGTTGTATTAGGGGCCCCAGATACAGAGAGTGAGAGAGAGGGAGGGAGAGAGGGAGTGAGAGAGAGAGAGAGACTGGAACGAACGATGACATATAAAACATTGCTTTTCATTTCTCTTGAATCTTTGCCACATCTTATTTATGGAGACAGTGAAGAGATTAGGCATAGAGAGATAATGAGAGGAAACCATGGGGAAAGAGGGCGAATAGATTGGAACATGATAAGGGGCAGACTCAATGCCATGTTTTCCAAATGAATATGATACGTATAGCCAAGTATATCGGAGCACATGCGCTAACCGCTAGACCATGGTTCAGATGTGTTACATGCTTAAAAAAAAATATTTAAATTATAAGGTCAAAATTGGTATCGAGAAGCATTACATTTGACTAGTACAGGCACTGACTACTGAAATTTTGGTATCGTAACAACCCTATTACATACATAAATGTTTTAAGCAATGCGTAAGAAACATCACAATTGTATTTAAGGAAATAGAGATACACCGATACCAACTTTTAAAGACCACTACAAGTACCAACTACCTAGTTTTAGGTATCAGCCAATACCAAGCACCGATACAATTAGTTTTGTGTTTGTACACGTTTGCCATTCTATTTGTATTTGATATCTTGATAAGGTATGTTAAAGGGGGTCATGATATGAGGAATTACATTTTTCTTACTCTTTTGACATTTAAGAGGTCATTGTACTATTAGAACATTTCAGAACTGAAAACTTCTTCCTGAATAGAAAAATAGCCTTTACTTAAACCAGGCTGTTGAAACAGTTCGTTTGATATTTGTGAAACATGTACTGTCATAAGGACCAAAAACATCAGCATATGACTGCCGCTTCAGCACGACATCAATGCCTATTTTTCGTCATTGAACCCTTGGCCTTGCCCACTAGTGCTCAGACAGTCACACTCACACAGGTGAAGAGGAGAAAGGGCCTGTCATGGGAGATTCATCCAAACGGGACTTACATGTGACACCTTCATCTGGATTTGAATATTTTCTACATAAACCTGCATTAGATGAACAGCTTTGACCTTTATCATTAATCTCGCACCACTTTTAAAAGATGCGATGTCAAGTTAGACTGTAAAATGGAGACCCACATCCTGTTTCATCTTGCTGTTGTGCTGTTTTGAAGGCATCATGGACCGTTTTTGCACCCATCTGTGCTATTTGTAGTCGTTAGTCTTTTGTAGACATACACTACATGGGTCTTTAATTGTTTCAATACATTTCCGGTGATGTGTGCCATATTTTAAGAGCAATACAAGCACAAATTTTAAAAACACATCTCATTCTGCTGCTGCCAATGACTGTGCAAACAAACACAGAAGATATGAGATGTGAAGACCAGCGTCTCTACTTTGACCTGTTGAAGCATCAAATGTCACCATGGACTGTATTACGTTTGCATATTCAGAACATTTCAGCGTGCATTGTTTGTGTTCACGGCTTATATCAGCATGGATTCCTTGTGAACCAGTCCCGATATGATTCAAGCTTTGCAACTGTTATTGAAGGATGGGGCAGTCACCATTACTCACCAAAACCCTGAGTAATCAAAAGTAATCATGACTGTTTCATAGTTGCTGTGATTTAGGGAACATTTTTATACATTCAAAATAAAATGTGTTGTGTGTACGTTATGTGTTAACCCTGAAATGTAGTTCTCTTACGAGAAGTTCTCTCGTATTGCGTAAGCTAGCTTACGCTATGGGAAAGATTCATCTTTTCTGAGATATTGAAGCCAAAAAATTATCCTTAATTTTGTATCATTTGTCAACGCAGTGCAGCAACTGCAGACCTTGAGCGGGCTAGCTAGCGAGCTCATTGGTTGCTCTGCGGCAACTGCTGCAGCCTATAGACGAACTTGGGCGAACTCGCGTCCAATGAGAGGCGTCCGTGCTTACTGCATCAAAGCCCGCCAAAATGGACGTGGCTAGAGCGCATATAAGCGTAGTTCGTAGGCTGGAACCCTGATTTTCATCTCTTCAGCGAAGCTCTTCGCATCTTTGAACTGGAAGCCGCGTCGCCGTTCGAGGGGCATCTAGCAAGCGTGGACAGCGCTCGAAGAAGCCGGCCATCTCCGCCACCTTCAGCCATCCTGCGAGCTACGCCATCCGGCGACGTATCCTTTTTTAGAGCAAGCTAGTTCTTAACGAACTTCACAAAAGAGTAACGAGCGTCTTTTTTAAGATGCCTCACACCACTTGCGCTTCATGCCGCGCCCCTCTCAGCGCCGGAGACCGCCACATCATCTGCACGGAGAAACGCGCCTTTCTCGGCCAGGATCCGTTCCCACGTCTCCACCCCTCTCGCTTCGGTGGACGGCGCCACCGAGAAGGGCTACTCCTCCATCCCCCCGGTCGAGGATTTGGTAGCAGCACACCTTTGCCCGCCCTCCGCGAGATGCCGGTCTAAGCCAGTGCTCCCGTCTAAGGCCTGCAGAGCGACTTCCGCCTATGTTGGCCGCGCCTATTCCGCCGCCGGCCAAGCCGCATCTGCTCTGCACTCCATGGCCGTCTTACAGATCCTCCAAGTGGACCTTCTTCGGGAGTGGGATGAGAAAGGCAGGCACCCAGAGGCTGTTACAGATCTAAGAAGCGCGACGGACCTCGCCCTTCGTGCCACCAAAGCTGCAGCCCAAGCTCTAGGGAAGTGCATGGCCTTGCTGACTGTGACCGAGAGACACCTGTGGCTAACGCTAGCCGACATGGGAGAAGCAGAGCGCTCCACGTTCCTCAACGCACCGCTCTCTCCGACCGGTCTCTTCGGCTCCGCGGTGAGTGGCATTGTTGACCGCTTTTCAGAAGTCCAGAAAGCCACCCAAGCCATGAACCTCTTCCTGCCGCGTCGCGCTAGCTCCTCTGCAGGCTGCCCACGTGACCAGCCTCCTGCACAAGCCTCTTCACAGCGCCCAGCTCAACAAAGTCAGACTTCTCAGCGTCGACAGGGCGGCGGTTGCGCTGAAACCTGAGCAACCGAAGTCCTCCTAGCCTTGTTGAAAAAACGACGTCTCAGTCCCGCCGCGGCCGGACCACCGTCAAAGCTTCGCCCCCTGTCAGTCCCCCTCTCTCAGGCTACTACAGTGGTGGATTCAGCAGCCAACAAGCCGGTGATACTGCCCGCTTGCCTGCACTCAAACGCCGTTTTCACGGCGACCCAAAGAAATCTTGTAAAGAGCAAACATGCCTTATGTGTAGAAAATGTGCCCACAATCCAGTGTTCACCCCTACACACAAGCATTACACTTCCCGTGTCCCTATCAGAGCCCACTCACATAAAGCGGACACAGCCCGCTCGAGTGTTAGAGTCAATAAACGCGCTCACGAATCCGTGCGTGCGCCCATTCTCTGGCCGCTCTGTCACACGGCCAGCAAACACTTCTCTGTATGTAAGTCCCGTGCCCGTGACTATGCTCGCGCATCACTTAACAGATGTGACTCTTTCCCCATTCACCTCAATCGGGAAGTCACTCACAGAACAGCCTGTCCCTGCTGTCTGCGAGCAGTCATGCATAAGCACAGTAAGCGCCACACATTCTGTTCAGCGGCTGTGTGTAGCAATCAGGGCGATTTGGCCATTCACCCTCTAGCGCTACGCTTCAAAGCGTGGGAAGCTATCCCAGGGATATCCAAATGGGTGTTAAGCTCAATAAAACAGGGCTATTTGCTACAGTTCGATCGCCGCCCTCCCGCTTCAGAGCTGCTCGAAACTATTGTGAACACGGAAGCAGCCTGCATGCTTCGCTCAGAAATAGCAAACCTTCTGTGCAAAAGGGCCATAGAGAAAGTGCCGCCTTGAGCTGAGCGAGTCTGGGTTTTACAGCCGTAATTTTCTTGTTCCCAAGAAAGACGGCGGCCTCACACCAATATTAGATCTCAAGGGTTTGAACAAGGTGCTTGCAAAAGACCGCTCAAAATGCTTACAATCAGGAAACTCCTCGCGCATACGCGCCAGGGGACTGGTTTATCTCTCTCGATCTGAAAGATGCCTACTTTCAGATTCAGATAAATCCCGTCACAGGCCATTCTTGAGATTCGCCTCGACTGCCAGGTTTATCAATACACCGTCCTTCCGTTCGGCCTGTCTTTAGCACCCGTACTTTCACGAGCGCATGGATGCGGTGCTCGCACCCCTGCGGAGTCAGGGCTTGCGAATTCTGAACTATTTGGACGACTGGCTGATTATGGCACAGTCACATACGGAGCTTCTGTCTCACAGAACAGTTCTCCTCAGCCATCTGAACAGTTTGGGTCTTGCAGTCAATTGGACCAAGAGCTCACTACAGCCCAGTCAGGCAATTTCCTTCCTTGGAACAGAACTAGACTCCGTGGCAATGACGGCTCAGCTTATCTACACAGCGCGCCGTGTTCAGCGACTAGCCGCGTCCTTTCAGATGAACAGCCTCACGCCTCTGAAAAAATTTCAGAGAGTGCTAGGTTACATGGCCTCAGCCGCAGCAGTACTTCAGCTAGGTTTACTGCGCATGCGCCGCTTCAGCATTGGCTAAACACCCGCGTCTCGCCGGGCTTGGGCCACAGGCCGCCAGCCGATCAAGGTGACTCAGACCTGTATTTCAGCTCTGCAGCCCTGGACAGTGGCCGAATGGTATCAGCGGGGAGTGACGATGGGAGCTGTATCTCGCCGAAAAGTCATCTCGACAGACACGTCCAACACGGGTTGGGGCGCGGTCTGCGAGGGCTCTCCGGTTTTTGGCCTATGGTCAGTTCAGGAAAAGCTCCTTCACATAAATTGTCTGGAAATGATAGCGGTCGAGTGCAGCGCCATGCGCTTCTCCCGGTCATTCAGGGTCACCACGTCCTGGTCCATTCGGACAACAGATCTGTGGTATCCTACCTAAACCGTCAGGGCGGTGTCAGATCCAGGAACCTCTTCCATCTGACGAAACGCATACTGAGTTGGTCCCAGTGCCACCTGCGCTCGCTGAGGGCGATGCACGTGCCAGGCCACCTGAACGACGGCCCAGACAGACGCGTCAAGGAAACGCGTCACTCGGTGCTCCTCATAGCCCCGCGTTGGGAGAATCAGACATGGTTCCCGGAGCTTACGCAGCTGTCACTGACAGCGCCGTGGCCCATCCCAGTGAGAGCAGATCTCCTCTCTCAAGCTCGCGGCACGATCTGGCATCCCCACCCAGAGCGCTGGGCGCTGCATGCGTGGGTGATCAACGACTACCCGTCGCTCTGCCAGAAGGGGTAATAAACACCATCATACACGCTAGAGCCCCTTCCACGAGAAGACTATGCGTCAAAATGGTCTGTGTTTTCAAAATGGTGCACCGACAGAGACCTGGACCCACGGACATGTGGGGTGTCGTCGCTGCTCGTGTT
The DNA here is from genome assembly GCF_025860055.1 of Xyrauchen texanus. NCBI lineage: Eukaryota > Metazoa > Chordata > Actinopteri > Cypriniformes > Catostomidae > Xyrauchen > Xyrauchen texanus. Next base: position 31,991,453 of record NC_068292.1, read on the forward strand.
TTTACAAGAGCTGCTGGATAAGGGCAGATCCCTATCCACGCTCAAAGTGTATGTAGCGGCCATCGCGGCGTTCGCTGAACCCCTGCACGGCCAGTCACTGGGAAAAAATGAGCTGGTCATCCGCTTCCTCAAGGGAGCTAGAAGGATGAACCCCCTGCGCCCCCCATCAGTTCCTATCTGGGATCTTTCTATAGTTCTCGAAACTATGAAAGCCCCCCCTTTCGAACCGCTTCAATCCGTGGATTTGAAATACCTTTCACTCAAAACCGTTTTTCTGACTGCCCTGTCATCAGTCAAACGCGTGGGAGACCTTCACGCGCTGTCTGTCAGCGCTGCGTGTCTTGAGTTCGGACCAAGTGACTCCAAGGTCATTTTAAAGCCTAGACACGGCTATGTTCCCAAGGTGATCGGTACTCCTTTCAGAGCACAGGTCATTTCCCTATCGGCGCTGCCAGCATCCGATAGCGAACGCGACGCCAATCTCCTTTGCCCAGTCAGAGCACTGAGATTGATGCTGCACGCCTCTTTCAGACGCTCTGAGCAGCATTTCGCTTCGTTCGGAGGGCGCACCAAAGGTCTCGCTGCCTCGAAACAGACACTGTCTAGATGGATAGTGGACGCTATTGCTGCCGCATACGCGTCAAAAGACCTGCCATGCCCGTTGGGCATTAGGGCTCACTCAACTAGAGGCATGGCCTCATCGTGGGCATGGTCCAGTGGGATTTCCATTCACGACATATGTGTGGCAGCGGGCTGGGCTTCCCCCTCCACCTTTGTCAGATTTTACAACACACACTTGCCCGCACTCTTGCCGGCCAAATATTATTTCCCCTCTCACAAGGGCTCCCCCGGGTCCCCCCACCCCCGGGGCTCATGCAGTGGATGCTTGGCGCGCACGGCGTTGACAATGGGTTCCCGTAGCATAAGCTAGCTTACGCAATACGAGAGAACCTCTCGTAAGAGAACGAATCGGTTACCTAACGTAACCTCGGTTCTCTCTAGATGAGGGAACGAGTATTGCGTAGCCGGCCGTGCTCACGCCACGCGGCGACTTTCGCTTCATTCAATGAAAACCAGGGTTCCAGCCTCACGAACTACGCTTATATGCACTCTAGCCACGCCCGTTTTGGCGGGCTTTGATGCAGTAGCGGACGCTTCTCATTGGACGCGAGTTCGCCAAGTTCGTCTATAGGCTGCAGCAGTTGCCGCAGAGCAACCAATGAGCTCGCTAGCTAGCCCGCTCAAGGTCTGCAGTTGCTGCACTGCGTTGACAAATGATACAAAATTAAGGATAATTTTTTGGCTTCAATATCTCAGAAAATATGAATCTTTCCCATAAGCTAGTTAAGCTAGTAAGCTAGTTTACGCAATACTCGTTCCCTCATCTAGAGAGAACCGAGGTTACGTTAGGTAACCGATTCTTTTTACAAATAATAATGTGAAGCTTGTTCATTTTCTTCCGATTGAGTTTCAAATATTGCTGTTTTTGAGAGACAGCACGAAATTAGCCAATCAGAACAGTGGGCGTTCACATTGAAGTCTTAAAGGGCCAGATGGCTTTAAACCAAGGGCCAGAGGGGGGGGGATATATTATCATATATTATTACATTATGACTGTTTTGGTGCAAAAAAAAAAACATTTACTGATATTATAAGTGAACATCTGTTGTAAAAATGAAGTGCGCTTAATGTAATCAGTGTTGGAGCATTTCTCTATAAGTGATCAACGAAAATAATGATGTTTACTGCATACACCATGATAGTGTGTTAAAGCACAACATGACAACAAGCACTGCAGATGCGCTGGTCTTCTGGTTTAATCCCAACCAACATTACGTCAGTGATTGTAGGGGAGCACTCATCATCACCACAGAAGCGGTAATGTACTGTGCTCTCGTAGTGTTATGATTTTAATTCATTTCAAATAAAAACAAAAAACAAGTCCAAAGGTCTAAAATATCACACAATCCACAACATAGTTTTAATGAACTCTAAATATGCATCTTCTAGTTATTAATTTTCTATTAACAGTAGGGTTGCAACAAATAATTATTTTGATAATTGGCTAAATTAACAATTTTTAGAATGAGTATTCGACTATTCGTTTGATTATTGCAATGATTAATCATTAGCTCTTAACCGACTATTCAAGCTTGTGCCTAGACTTGGTTGTATTAAACATGCTTACTAACAATAAATAGGACAAAATAATCTTTAAAAAATATCTCTAAATGACATTCACTGAATTCCAAGGGAAACAAATATTTTTTTATTAAGTTTAATTCAGTAAAAATTCACTGCAAAAAAAGCTATTGTAATCAAGAGTTTTTGTCTTGTTTTACACATATTCTCTAAAAGCAAGTCTAAATATCTTATATGTTGCTTTTCAGGTAAATGTATCTTGTTTTAAGTAGGCTGTTTTAGATATTTTAAAATATTAAATATTGTATTCAACATTCTCCAATAAATTTTTTTTCTATTGCAGTATAGCTACTAATGTAAATGTACGTTGTTTTAAAGGAGTTCTAGATATTATTTTTTGGAAAACAAGCCAAAAAAGACTTATCAAAAACTTTGTTGCATGTATAATGGACTAAAACTACACTCTCACACCTTTATTTTCACTTCGATCCATCTTTAACTCACAAAAACAAACTATCTTCTTAAAAGAGCTGCGTATTGCAGATTTACTTTACAATAAGATCCACCACAATAATAATCACCGGTGTAGTGGTCTAAGCACATAACTGGTTATCTGGTAATCAGAAGGACACTGGTTCAAACCCCACAGCCACCACCAGTGTGTCCTTGAGCAAGGCACTTAACTCCAGGTTGCTCCAGGGGGATTGTCCCTGTAATAAGGGCTCTGTAAGTCGCTTTGGATAAAAGCGTCTGCCAATATATATAATAATAATATATAATAATCAATAAGATACACACGTGACACACAGGCTACAGTATATTATGATTCAATATGCTGCAATCCATCACGTTATTAATCTATCTAAAGCAAACGCGCATGAGGGAAGGGTGTCCCCGCGCCAGAGGGTGCCTCAGTCGGGTGCAGTTTCAGTTTCTCCCCCTTCACGTGACTCATAGAAGTGGTGCTGATCGTACAGATTGTAGTTTGTTTATGATGCACTTACTTATTATTTGAACTTTAATAAAGGATGCATTAAAAGATATAATGCCAGGTTGTTTGCATTTTAGATGCTCTGACATGCAGGTTTTAATTAAGTGGAATGCCAGATCCGGCTCTGCTTTATTTCACAACAGTGCTTCTTTATTTCCTTATTTTGCATTTTTCCACTATATTTTGTGATCTACATCACCTGAAGCTGTTTGGAAAGTTTAGCGTGCATCTGGACATGTGTTTTTTTCCTCTCCTCAGTCAGGCGCGAGCTGCTGTGCTCCTCTATCGCATCATCATTAGAGTTTCAAATGATCTCATGTTACGTTAAATGAGATCAAACGACTATTTGACAATGTTTTATTATCAACTTTGTCGATAACATCGACTAATCATTTCAGACCAAATTAACTATTCACAAATCCGTTTTAAACATACCCTTAATGTATTAAATACACTGAACTAATAATATTTTAAGAGGAAAATGTCAATACTTACATTTCTTAAGTGTATTTAAATTATATTTAAACAGTAGATTACAAGAAAATGTTTTGGAGTCCTCTATGTTTGTTTTGCAGTATTTACATTAACGATTAATCGATTAGGAAAATGACTGTCTTGATTACAACAAATATTAGCGTTTTCCGTAATTAAAAATTACAATTCAGGACTGTTTTATCAGGGTGTTGCTTACCTTTAAAAGTAACCCAGCTAACAGGTATGATACAATATTCATGCTTTAACAACAATATTTTATGAATATTGTTCATGGTGTGGGCAATACAGCCTTAGTATTAATAGATTGTTCTGGGTTTGTAGTGTTCAGTTTGACGTTCGTTTGATTGCTTTATCCTGTGTTGTTGTTGTTGGGCTAAATAAAAGTGACAGAAAACAACTCCCATCTATTTTTCCAGCGTCTTTACACGCAACACATATGATTTTTGGAGTTGCAGTGTTAAGGACAACAACTGTTGTCTGCCTCGAGTCTGAGGAAAGTGATCTTTTGCTCTTCCTCAAACACAAGCTTTTGGAGAGAGAGGGAAGCCGCATATATTACGTGAAGATTAAAAGAAATAAAACTCATGTGCTAGTTGCAAATGGTAGATTGTTTCTATGAACATTGAGTGCAAGCTTTTTCTTTCCTTGTGATCAAACTTGGAAATATGAAACGATGACACTGATACAAAGAACGAGTATTTAACCCCCAGCATCGACACGATACGAGTACAACAGGGAAGTATCGGTGCATCTCTATTAGGAACCTATATATCCAGCACTACTATTAATTCCAAAATCTGATACCTTTGCAACCATTTTCAGCCCAGTACACAGTAAACATACAACTGCATGTACACTGGAGTAAAATGACTGAGGAGATGAGCTGTAGCCCTGCTTCTCTCTGTCCCAGTTACAAGCACCTACACTGGGTGCCATTCCAAAGACAGAGAACAGTGAGAGTGAAAGAGAGATTATGCACATTGGTTCTGCCTAGGCCCAACCTGTCACTGTTATGACCTAAAAAACAAGTTCCATGGATCTGCTTAAGGTAGGATCCACACAAGGTACATCATGACCTTCCTTAGGAAGCAATAGAGAGCTTTTTTCAGCAAGTGTATTAACTGTTTGTTGACCAACAGGAAGCTTAACACAATCACTTCCCCAATAATCCAAATGTAACTAATAGTAATCAAATTAGCCTATCAGCAAATAGTCGTTCCTCATTATACTGCTTCCAAAAACAAATAACCAATGAATGGTTTCAACAAAAGACAGCGATACAGTCTTCTCAATGTGTTGTACTGTTGTGTAACTGGTTACTGAACATTCACCAAAAAAACAAACAAATATGGAAAACACCTTTACATCTTTTGAAAAATTTCCAAATAGACAAAAAACTAATTTGAATCAAATTAAAAATGGAGTCTACCCTGGTCTCTGACTTCGGTCTATTATAGTAGTGTGGTATTTGGATTTGATGACACTGTACATTGTAAACAACTCATTTGTCATGTTAAATTAAGATCATCTGAAGGTTTCTGGACCTTAACCAACATCCTCAAGCATCAACTACAATTTATTCTCAGTTGCATCATCATAAAGTCAAGAAGAGGCAATAAATACTCACCTTGATTTTCCATCACAGAATCTGAGACACAACAATAAATGGATTCTGTAATTAAAGCAAAACAAACAGGTAATTACTTCAAAAGCCCATTCATTTAGAGCACAACTCATTTATCAATTATTTCAGACAGATACAAAGACATTAAATTGTTTTTACAGACATTTAATGGTGAAGCTAATCTTACTGTCATTTAAAATCCCATAAATTCCAAAGTAGTAAAACAAAACAAATATTTTGTATCCATAAATTGATGCAAAATCTCCTGAATTATCAAGGGGATCTTCGAAACAGTATCTGCTGTTTTTAGCATAAGAGGAAAACGTACACTGTTGAAGGTCATTGGCCTTGTAAGTGGTAGTCATCTGTGGTGCCTCTGTTTTTCTATGTTAATGGGCTCAGACCAGTAGACAGGTTATATTCTCGCATCTCCAGGGATTGCCTGTAACACAGAAAGCACACGTAAACTCACTTGATCAGAAGTCAGCTGAGGCCAGACATCTCATTATCCTCACTTGCAGTCCTATATAAGTACCCTGAAGTACCCTCTTTAAGAAGTTGCCTTTGAAATTAAAACTCCCCAACTGAGCGATCCTTGTTAAGTTATAGTGTGCGGTAATCTTTGCCATTCCATAAAAAAGCCGACTTGGTGGTTCCTGCACTGATTAATCACGCATCTCGCCCCATTAAGTTGGCAACAACTTCATCCCAATAGTTTAAAAGCAGGTATCACAGTTCCAGGTTGCACAGCTGCTGGGAAAATCACAGTAGCAGTTTGTTTAAAATAGCACAGCTGAGCTTTAGAAGAGAGAAGCAAAATGACATGAGGAGGAACATAAGAAATTACTGCAAATGATAGACAGGCAATTAACTGAAAGTCGCTGATGGACAGGATAGGTAACGCTCACAAATAAAATGAGCAAAGACAGAGTAAATCAGGCTGTAATGGGCTGTCAGGAGAAGTGGACGATGGATGGACAGATGAATGGAGGACAGAGAGCGAGAAATGCTAATGAATTTCTCCAGAGGCATTAATCGATTGGACAGAGCACAGAAAGACAGCACTCTTACTGCACTCCGACGATGACTTCTTCGCAGCAACAGATAAGAACAGCGGAAGACTGTAATGTTTTGTCATTTGTGTGATATAACTTATTTAAAAACAGAAACAAGACAACATTAAATGCAATCAGTGGCATGCAAATGTCAACTAAAAACAGCCACAGGAACAGCATGTGTAATTTTTTCAATGTGTTGTGTGTTATTTAAGGGATTTTTATGTAGCATCAGTTCCTTTTTAGTAATTTTCAAAGCAGAAAGGGATGATAAGAAGTGTAACTGTGTGTGTGTGTGTGTGTGTGTGTGTGTGTGTGTTTGTGCGCGTTTATTATCTTTGAATTAATAATTAAGGTAGGGCTACATCAAACAAATACTTTGCTAATTTATTAATCTGTCAATGATTTGTTCAATTCACTGGATATTTCACATCTTGCCCCTCAATAATTTGCTAAATCAAGTTTATGTAAAGTTTGCCATATATTGTGTGCATAAAATGGTTTACAATTAAAATTCTCAGAGCTACATTTTAAGTCAGAAGTTTAAATAAACTAAGGTTGAAGTCATTAAAACTAATTTTTAACCACTGCACAGATTTCATATTAGAAAATATTCCATGTTTTAGGTCAGTTAGGATCACTACTTTAGTTTAAGAATGTGAAAAGTCAGAATAATAGTAGAGAGAATGATTTTTCATCTTTTATTTCTTTCATCACATTCTCAGTGGGTCAGAAGTTTACATACACTTTGTTAGTTTTTTGTAGCATTGCCTTTAAATCGTTTCAATTGGATCAAATGTTTTGGGTAGCCTTCCACGAGCTTCTCACAATAAGTTGCTGGAATGTTGGCCCATTCCTCCATACAGAACTGGTGTAAATGAGTCAGGTTTGTAGGCCTCCTTGCTCGCATATGCTTTTCACGCACAGTTCTGTCCACAAATTTCAGATTGAGGTCAGGGCTTTGTGATGGCATCTCAAATACCTTGACTTTGTTGTCCTGAAGCCTTTTTGCCATAACTTTGGAGGTATGTTTTGGGTCATTGTCCATTTGGAAGACCCATTTGCGACCAAACTTTAACTTCCAGGCTGATGTCTTGAGATGTTGCATCAATATATCCACATAATTTTACTTCCTCATGATTTCATCTATTTTGTGAAGTGCACCAGTCCCTCCTGCAGCAAAGTACCCCCACAACATTATGCTGCACAGTTGGGATGGTGTTCTTCGGCTCACCGTTTTTCCTCTAAACATAACAATGGTCATTATGGCCAAACAGTTCAATTTTTGTTTCATTAGACCAGAGGACATTTTTCCAAAATGATCTTAGTCCCCATGTGCACTTGCAAACTGTAGTCTGGCTTTTTTATGGCGGTTTTGCAGCATTGGCTTCTTCCTTAATGTGCAGCTTTCAGGTTAAGTCAATATAGGACTTGTTTTTACTATGGATATAGATACTTGTCGACCTGTTTCCTCCAGCATATTCACAAGGTCCTTTGTTGTTGTTCTGGAATTGATTTGCACTTATCGTACCAAACTACGTTTATCTCTTGGCGACAGAATGCGTCTCCTTCCTGAGCGGTGTGATGGCGGTGTGGTCCCATGGTGTTTATACTTGCATACTATTGTTTGTACAGATGAACGTGGTACCTTCAGGCATTAGGATGAGCCAGGCTTGTGGAGGTCCACAATTTTTTTTCTCAGCAAATCATCCATCAGTGTGTTCACAAATGGGTGCTCAGACATTTCAAAATAGGAGCCCCATGTGTATTTTGGGCTACTTTATAATTAAAGGTCCCGAACCACTATATATAGACTGTGAGATCCAGCTTTTGACATTTCGGATAATTGAGGGACTCATACAAATATTACACAAGGTGAAAACATTTATTGATGGTCAAGAAGACAACACACTACTATATGCATACTCTACTTTATGTAAATATCTGCTTATGTAGATTTTGAAGAGCAGTACTAAATAAAAACTATTTAATCTCTTATATTTATATAAAATATGATAGGGATGAGATAAAAGGGGAATGCAAATATACATTATTATAGTCCTGTATTGACTAAAATAGCAATTTGGCTCCTTAATGTTTCAGTTAAGGGGCCAATGGCTCCCAAGTCATTTTTGTAATCTGTAGCCCTGTGTATGTAAATTTATGACTTCAACTGTGTCTTATAAAAACTATAATAAAATTAGTTGTTGACTATTTTCATCAGGTTTCCTTAATTTCTTAAAATAAAATACACACCTTTGCATCCCAAACATAAGTGTTACAATTTCAGAGCTGCAACTAACAATTATTTTGTGAATAGACTAATCTAACAATTATCCGAACGATTAATCGACTATTTGGGCGATTATTGCAACAATTAATCAACAGCTTTTAACCGACCATTCAGCTTGTGCCTTGAGTTAAATGGTTGTATTAAACATATGCTTAGTATTATTAAATAAATGAGGATAAATGTTTCTTAAAAAAAAAAAAGAAAATCCAAAATAAAACATTGAAATAAGTTATGCACCAAACTGAAAATTCTTGGCAGGACAGAAAATTCTGGACACACTGGGCCAAAACCAGAAATCAAAAATGGTTATTTTAAATGAGACTTTGTTTGGAATAATTGACTGTCACATTAAAATACAGCCTTAAATTGGCATGTATATTTTTTTACTCAAATTAGACCTACCTATAGGAAACATGCCAGTAAGCTGAGGTCTACAGAAAGTGCAGCCTTCCATTAAACATGCAGGAATGCAGTAAGCAAGCCAGGCAAGTTAAGCAGTATGAGGTTATAATAATTTCAGCGAGATCCCTGCCTCCTCAAATTTTTGAGGTTTCATAAACCAAAATAATCCTAAAACTGTGGTCATCAGTGTATGTGACTTCCTCAAGAAGCAAATTATCTACCCAAAAACATGCGCTAGACTCAAAAGCAAAGAAAGCAAGCACAAAAAAAAAGGTCAGCTATTTTATAAAAACAGCCATCTTAAAATTCAACATTTAAATCTTTCGCGAGTCTTCAAAATGTAATGACATGTTTTGGTAAGTGTTAACAGTTTTACATGTACACAGTAGATATAAAAAGGCAATAATGATTTTAATTCACCCCTGCTGGTGCTTAGAAAAATAAAGCTAGACTCCCTCATGTTCTCTTTTCAGGCTGTTCTTGGATGAATAGCGAAATTTTGCCAATATATTCCATCCACAATGACCCTTACAAAGGTGTAATAGTACTATTCTGTTGCAGACATGGACCCTATAAAAAGCTTGTCTGCGGGGAGCCCATGCTGGTCCTTATGCAAATCTCATTTAGAACAACAGGGTGTACCTCTGCAGCAATGCAGTGACCAGGCAGCCAGAATACTAATACTGTCCAATATGCAGGAGTTCTTCAACTCATTCATGTGTAAGAAGAATCACACAGCGTTTTCACAAATTCAAAAATTGACCTTCATAATCATGATCTATTGTTCTTGGGGTTTTCATTTGTGCTTGTTCTGAATGCATTCTGTGCTGACTTTGAGCACATCACAATAAGAATCTGACAGCTTAATATTAGCTTGTATAGGAATGCTTGATTGGTTTTGTTACTGGTTGGTCAATTAAGCCTTAGATTCTTGTTTGGGCAAAGTGGCTAGCATGTTGTGACTGTGGTACCTTCACAGCATAGACCAAAGCCATACAATCAAATCATCAATCCTCTAATGTGGTCACAGTCTAGCCATTGCAACAAAGCTGTGACATCACTAAAACTACCAATGGTTTAGTTAAAGGGATAATTCACCACAAAATTAAAATATAGTAAATGTTTACTCACCCCAGTATTTTTATAACCCATTTGACTTTCTTTATTTTCTTAATACAGAGGGAGAAATTTTGAAAACAAATTCATGATCAGTGTTTTCATACAATGGCAGTTTATGGTGACCACTTCTTCAAGATTCAAAAGCACGCAAAAGTTAAATTTTTCCATGCGACTTCCATGAGATTCATGACTGTTATGAAAGCATACAATAAGGTTGATTATGAAATAAATTGTGGAATTATACAAAAATACCAAATAAGTAAATACAGAAGCACTCTCGCTGTGGAATAAGTGGAGTCGGAGCTCTTTAAAAGAAACACCCCGGTGTTACATCTTAAATGCAGTTATATTTAATGCTTTATTAAAGTTAAAATAATATGGAAGCAGACTCAGAACTACAAACTCAGAAACTGGCATTTCTTTGTGCGGTCAGCGCCTCTTCTATGAGTTGCGCGAATGGCCCGATCTAAGGGGGAGAGATTGAAACTGCACCCGGCTTCGCGGGGACGCTCATCCCTCGAGCACCCACGCTTGCTGCAGCTAGATTATTAATATTGAATTATAATAAATGTCACTGTGCATTTCTTATCGTGAAGAAAATTCTCAATTCGTAGCTTTATTAATAAGAGTTTGTTTTTTAGTAAGTTAAAGATGGATTGAGAAAGGTGAGAGAGGGTAGTCTAGTTTGTTTTGGCTTGTTTTCCAATAAAAATATCTAAAACTAATTTAAAACAAAGTACATTTACTTTAGCAACTATACTGCAGAAGAAAAAAATTGTTATCTGAGAATGTTGAATATAATCTTAAAAATACAAATATTTTAAAATATCTAAAAATCCTTAAAAAAAAAAAAAAAAAAGAAGATGCATTCACCTGAGAAGCAGCATATAAGATATTTAGACTTGCTTTTAGGGAATAGATCTTGAATATAAGTATATTTTGTCTTTACTGCACTTGCAGAAGTATAACCAAGTGAAAAAAATTAACATATACAAAATACATTTACTGTATATTTAAGATACATTCTTTTAAAGCAAGTCTAAATAGCTTATATGTCGCTCAAGTAAATTTATCTTGTTTTAAGGATTTTTTGACAATTTAAAAATGGAAAACAAGACAAAAACACTTGATAATAACAATAGGTTTTTTTTGCAGTGAATTTCTTTACTGAATTAAACTTAATAAAATTATTTTTTCCCCATTTAATTCAGTGCATGTCATTTAAAGGTATTTTTAAAAGATGTTTTTGTCCTCTTTATTATTAGTAAACATGTTTAATGCAACCTTTTAAGTCCGGGCACAAGCTGAATAATTGGTTAAGAGCTAATGATTAATCGGTGCAATAATCACAGAATAATCATTTTACTAAATGTTAGATTAATCGATTACCAAAATAATCGTTAGTTGCAGCACTACTCAGTAACAAGCGCCAATAAGTTTAAATACATACGATTTGAAGCTTTCAAACCGGCCATGAACTACTATACCACTGTGTAAGGCAAAAGGCATTGTGTGTGTTTATATCCAATTGTACAGTGATTTACAAGTGAGAAATACAACAACACAAGCGATTCATGTAAACACCAGAAGATGAAGTCTGGGATAGTTCGTTGCTCATCTGAGATTTTAGTGCCATCCGCCGGGCGACCAAACATAACTGAGAACACGCACTGATTTTTTGTAGATTATTTAAATTTCCCCCTAATCAAAGCATTAAATTACACATGAGTAAAACACCATATTCTTCTAGTCTTACAGATTTACAGATTACAATAATCTGTAATGTCACACCAATATTCATAAATAACAGTAATGATACAATAACAACAAATCTATATTTATTGGGTCAAATCATTACGTCATTGCTAACTGTCCCCTTTTGCATTTTTTACAAATAAAAGAAAAAAAGGAGAATAAAAGGGTAATTTTAAGTAGGGTCGACGATATATTGCCGAGGCAGATAAATCTGCCGAAATTCAGACTTTAAAGTATCGGCATCAGGCAATTAATTTTCCCTTTTGGCCAATTTGTTTCTTGAGGGTGCTGAGAATCACCTGCTTGCATGTTAAGTGACTGAGACATGTAAACAACCAGTCACGGTTGGTTTTTTTTGTTACTTGCCATCGTGTTGCTACAATAATAGACCGGTGTGCACACAATAACCCAACTTCAGCAGATCCAGCGTCCTGTGGAGTGCTAATTTATTTATATCTAAAGCACGTATTCTAACAGTTACTCCTCTACAGTTCCCTGTCATCTTTAACTTACTTTTCTAATGATAAAAGGCAAATATCAATAAAACTTCTATTATATACTGTTTGCAAATATCTCGTTTAAACAAATATAATTCACGAACCTCACAAATATCCAGCATTTTCTTCCCATCGAGTGCTTATCTAATATCTTCCTCTAAAGTGCGTATTTCATCAGTCAGAATCAAAAACTTCAGGATCAGGATCAAAAGTTTCTAATTCACAAGTCATGACGCAACGGTCACTCCATGTTTCTCCAAGCAGGCGATCCAGGCCGTTTAAACGGTCAGTCCATTCATTCAAAACAGCTGTCAGTTAAGCCATTAACTGATTAGACAGCAAGGTAGCAAGTCAGCTGCCTATGTTTTCGGATGCAGCCCAAGGTAAAAGTGCGTCACATGTGCTATAAATACATTTCTTATTCTCTATGCAATGCATGTACAATTGGTTTGATTAGGTATTTTTTTTAGAAAATGCGATTGCTAATGTGGACATGCCATCCATTGTTGTTGGACTACTGCATGTACTGTTATTTTCTTTTTTCTAATATATTAACAATTTCTTCATGTGCAAATAAATTACAAAAATTTGATGACTAAACTGAAATCTGAAGTAACTTCTAGATACTATTTAAAATACAATTTATTTTAATTTTTTTTGTGAAATTGTGTAAATATAGTGCTAAATAAGAGTTTATATATAGATTTTTAGCAATGTTATGTTTGTTATTTACCATTTTAAATTGCGTGATATATCAGCATTGTTTTGACCTATTGGCAACCCTGCTTTCTGGATATCAGCCATTAAAAAACCCATATCGGTTGACCACTAATTTTAAGCATTCCTCCATAATCAGGGCTCTCTCTCTTCAGTTCAAATCTCTAATACTGGCCACTATTTGACAGTTGGTATGGTTTAAGTAAATTTATATACTACATTTGCCGTGAAGCTGGAGTATCGTCAATTGTCATATTATATTAACTATAATATCACAAGGGTACAATAAACAAAGTAATTACATTATTAATACAGTCGGAAACAGAGAATCTCACACAACCTTCCATTTCGAGAGAGGTATATTTGAATAAAATAGGCAGTAAGTATAAAGTACAATACTGTGGGGCAATATATCGAATATTTGCAAAATTTTTACTGCTGATGTAAAATTAAGCAATGTCATGAGATGACAATGATTATAATGCACTTTTTATTTAGCCTTTAGGTTTCCTTAAGTCCATGTTTTCAACTAATTTAACAATCCCTTTTCTTGCAACATGCAAGTTTAAGATTTGTTTTACCATCTCTGATTTAAAACTAGCATTTTAGATAATGAGTCTGATTCATATGATTGGGAATGGCAGAGAAACTGGAGACAGTTTGGTGTCCATACTGTCCTAACAGAGAGCTCAGAGCAGGTGTCTGTGTTTCAGATAAATCCACTCTCACACCCCTTGACCAGAAGCATCAACAGTGATGAGTTGCACTGTAAACTGGAACAATTTACAGCGTACTTTCTTAAAGGGCAATTATCTGTATGCATTGCTGCAAGCTACATTCACAGGTTGTGTGTTTTTACAAGACATAAACTGAACACGCGTGTCACTATAATATTATCAAGAGAATAGAGGGTGTGTTTTGTCTTTTTGCCAGATGCAAAGAGTATCAACTCACAAAACCTTTACACTCTGTGATACCTAACACATGTTAATATGCACCCTGACACACACATCCTCACAGCCTCCCTCAGGACCTGAAGTGTGATAAAAAGGATGTTACCAGCCTGTTTCTTCTTTGAGAGTTTAACTCCTCAGACTCTGTCATGCACCACTTAGAATGCAGTTTGAAAAAGCACGCCCTCAGGGAACTAAAATCCTTCATATACTGTACATTACACAATGCAAAGAGACAGGTAAAAAAAGTATGGAACCAAGCTGTTTGGGTACTGACACATGAATGACATATACTGTATAATGTCTCTCTCTCTCTCTCTCTCTCTCTCTCTCTCTCTCTCTCTCTCATACAGGTGAAACTCGAAAAATTAGAATATCGTGCAAAAGTTCATTAATTTCAGTAATTCAACTTAAAAGGTGAAACTAATATAATATATAGACTCATTACAAGCAAAGTAAGATATTTCAAGCCTTTATTTGATATAATTTTGATGATTATGGCTTACAGCTTATGAAAACTCCAAATTCAGAATCTCAGAAAATTAGAATATTACATGAAATCAATAAAAAAGGATTTTAAATACAGAAATGTCGGCCCTCTGAAAAGTATAATCATGCATATGTACTCAGTACTTGGTTTGGGCCCCTTTGCATTAATTACTGCCTCAATGCGGCGTGGCATGGATGCTATCAGCCTGTGGCACTGCTGAGGTGTTATGGAAGACCAAGATGCTTCAATAGTGGCCTTCAGCTCTTCTGCATTGTTTGGTCTCATGTCTCTCATCTTTCTCTTGGCAATGCCCCATAGATTCTCTATGGGGTTCAGGTCAGGCGAGTTTGCTGGCCAATCAAGCACAGTAATACCATGGTCATTGAACCAGGTTTTGGTACTTTTGGCAGTGTTGGCAGGTGCCAAGTCCTGCTGGAAAATGAAGTCAGCATCTCCATAAAGCTTGTCTGCTGAAGGAAGCATGAAGTGCTCTAAAATGTCCCGGTAGACGGCTGCGTTGACTCTGGACTTAATAAAGCACAGTGGACCAACACCAGCCGATGACATGGCTCCCCAAACCAACACAGACTGTGGAAACTTCACACTGGACTTCAAGCATCTTGGATTGTCTGCATCTCCATTCTTCCTCCAGACTCTGGGACCTTGGTTTCCAAATGAGATGCAAAACTGAACCAGACTGAGAGACCATTTAAAGGCTCAGGAACCCTTTGCAGGTGTTTAGCTGATTAGAGTGTGACACTTTGAGCCTACAATACTGAACCTTTTCACAATATTCTAATTTTCTGAGATTCTGAATTTGGGGTTTTCATAAGCTGTAAGCCATAATCATCAAAATTATATCAAATAAAGGCTTGAAATATCTTACTTTGCTTGTAATGAGTCTATATAATATATTAGTTTCACCTTGAATTACTGAAATTAATGAACTTTTGCACGATATTCAAATTTTTCGAGTTTCACCTGTATATATACACTCACCTAAAGGATTATTAGGAACACCTGTTCAATTTCTCATTAATGCAATTAACCAATCACATGGCAGTTGCTTCAATGCATTTAGGGGTGTGGTCCTGGTCAAGACAATCTCCTGAACTCCAAACTGAATGTCAGAATGGGAAAGAAAGGTGATTTAAGCAATTTTGAGTGTGGCATGGTTGTTGGTGCCAGACGGGCCGGTCTGAGTATTTCACAATCTGCTCAGTTACTGGGATTTTCACGCACAACCATTTCTAGGGTTTACAAAGAATGGAGTGAAAAGGGAAAAACATCCAGTATGCGGCAGTCCTGTGGGCGAAAATGCCTTGTTGATGCTAAAGGTCAGAGGAGAATGGGCCGACTGATTCAAGCTGATAGAAGAGCAACTTTGCCTGAAATAACCACTCGTTACAACCGAGGTATGCAGCAAAGCATTTGTGAAGCCACAACACGCACAACCTTGAGGCGGATGGGCTACAACAGCAGAAGACCCCACCGGGTACCACTCATCTCCACTACAAATAGGAAAAAGAGGCTACAATTTGCAAGAGCTCACCAAAATTGGACAGTTGAAGACTGGAAAAATGTTGCATGGTCTGATGAGTCTCGATTCCTGTTGAGACATTCAGATGGTAGAGTCAGAATTTGGCGTAAACAGAATGAGAACATGGATCCATCATGCCTTGTTACCACTGTGCAGGCTGGTGGTGGTGGTGTAATGGTGTGGGGGATGTTTTCTTGGCACACTTTAGGCCCCTTAGTGCCAATTGGGCATCGTTTAAATGCCACGGCCTACCTGAGCATTGTTTCTGACCATGTCCATCCCTTTATGGCCACCATGTACCCATCCCTCTGATGTCTACTTCCAGCAGGATAATGCACCATGTCACAAAGCTCGAATCATTTTAAATTGGTTGCTTGAACATGACAATGAGTTCACTGTACTAAAATGGCCCCCACAGTCACCAGATCTCAACCCAATAGAGCATCTTTGGGATGTGGTGGAATGGGAGCTTCGTGCCCTGGATGTGCATCCCACAAATCTCCATCAACTGCAAGATGCTATCCTATCAATATGGGCCAACATTTCTAAAGAATGCTTTCAGCACCTTGTTAAATCAATGCCACGTAGAATTAAGGCAGTTCTGAAGGCGAAAGGGGGTCAAACACAGTATTAGTATGGTGTTCCTAATAATCCTTTAGGTGAGTGTATACATATATATATATTTATTAAAATTCTGAAACTTGAAATATGCATGATTTGCAAAATTACCTTGTAAGATCTTTTCATTTAAATCCCTTTTTCTGCATGTGACTGTCATGCTCAGCATCAAAAGATTCTAATCTGCAACAGGATATAAAACTCATATTTATAGGAAAAAAAAGCTATGCTTCTATGCTCAGAGAAGGTGAACATGTACCTCTTTTGTTAACACTATGTTTGTGGCTATTTTTCTTTATTTTCATTTACAGTTCAGTAATTTAAACTGCCTGCTGCTCTCAAACTGTGGACAACTAACTGTTGTTTTAATTTAATTTTTAACTGTAAACTTGATATTTTTGCACAATTTATAGCATAGTCTAAATTCATACATTTCGTTTAGTTTTTATAGGCATTTTTTTTGCACTTTTTGGAGAAGAATATTGGGCTGCACAAGGAATAACATGTGTATTCAATCAAATATAGAGAACAGAAATTGGCTTTTTATCCAATTAATCAAAATAAATAAATCAAAAGATTAATCGATTACCAAATATAATAGTTGCAGTTGCAACATTCGCTGCATAACCTTGAACTTTTCCTTTATTTTGCTTAATTTTTTTCACACATTGACGGTAAACATGATAACAAAATTCTGTCCCCAGGCAGGAAAAAAACTGGGAGACATTTAACAGATGTGCACTCTATTATTACATCTACTGCGTGTCTCTGACACCCCATTCTCCTTCAAAACGCCATACATGAACACCAGGCCATTCCATGCTATAACACTCTGAACAGAAATACTTTTGAGCCTGAAACAAGCTCTCCATTTGGTCCAATGCTCTGATGTCACTAAATGATTGAAACACTTGATTGAAATAATATCTTAACAGATGGAACGTTCAAAGCAACCCCAAACCTTGAGACTCTACAGCACCACCCTCTCATGTATAAACTAGGCCTACAACTTTACTGCCTAAGAATAGCTTAACACACATAAAAGTTGGTGTCCTACATCAAGCAGCCTAGAGTACCACATGGCTTCATTCTCCAAACACAACTGACAAAGTATAAAGTGAGAAAAAAGGAAAAAAGGAAGACAAAAGGTCCTTTTCTATAAACAGACTTTCAAATTTAAGGACAAGATATTCCACTGGATGCGGTGATTCAATTATGTAGAGAGGAAATGGGAGCAGTTGGTTCGCCTGTGTGATCTTTAAATAGCATCCCACCTCTCCGCGTCGAGGCTTACTTGCGAGTTGCCAATGGCAGAGAGAGAAAAAAAAACATTACGTACATGCACCGGAGATTCAATATCACAAACATATGCCAATTGTGAAAGATAGCATCAATGTTGAAATTTCAACGTGAAACCCAATTTACTCAAAAATTGTTCAAGATGTTGGCCTACCTCTCTAGCTGAGACCTCAACCACAACAGAGTCACTCCATTGTGGGAACTATGAAGTGACACCTGTCGTCTACTCTACTTCTTATAACCAGTTTGTAGATCATACCTCTGGCCCCCTTCAAAACGACTGGAAGGTGCCACACGTTCGCATTCAGGACCGCCTGCACGTCATTCCCACGCCTGCCCCAGAAAAGCTCTGCTCACCCCAGGGACCTGTGGCCCACTTTCCAAGGAGCCCAAAACACCAGTCAGAACCAAACTTCAGCCCTCTCCTCATTCCACCTTTTACATCACATGGGACACTAACAACACAGGAAACCTTGACATTTGACCAAATCATGTAATTTTTGTTAATGTCATCTCGGACTTGGACACTAACTACTAAGGCATGGATGCAACATCATGCAATTGTTTTCAGTTACCAGTGTCATTTTAAAAATTCAATATTCACAGTAAGCCATGACTAGTTCATGTGTGAATGTGTCCAATAACAGGGCAGTTAGTTAAGCTAGTAATTGACATGGGAAGACTCTCCATGTAAAATAAAACAACTTTTATGAGGTTACTGCTGATATGAGGGGAGTGACATCTCATGCAAGTAGTGTTGTCATGGTACCAAAATTTCAGTAGTCGGTACCAATACCAGTGAAATTTCACGGTACTCGATACCATTTTCGGTACCAAAGCAAAACACAAAAATAGGTTACTGAACAACACTCAGCAGCAGAACTAAGAACAAAAATATGCCATTGAGCAACACTTTAATTTAAATATATGATTTTTTAATTAATTATAACAAAACTGAACAATGTATGCTTAAAGTATTTTTGAACACTTATATAAGATTTGCTTCAACTTTTGCAACTCTTACTTTAAGTTTTTACCAAGTACTAAAAAACAAAACCTAAATAAACAAGCATACAATAGAATGAATAAAAAACAATTTCCAAACTAATGTGCAAAGTGACTCTTATTACTAAAGCTGCATATTGACAATTTTTCTTCATGATAAGAAATGCATGTGAACATATATATAGATATTATGATTAAATAAGTTCTAATTGAGCTGCATTAAGCATCCGCGCTCGAGGGATGAGCGTCCCGTGACAGAGTCTCTCTCAGACGGTGCAGTTTCAATCTCTTCCCCTTAGATCGGGACATTCACACGACTCACAGAAGAGGCACTGACCACACAGAGAAATTACCGTTTCTGAGTTTATAGTTATTAACATGATCTGCTTCTGTAGTATTTGAACTTTAATAAAGCTGTAACACATTAAATATAACTGCATTTAAGATGTAACGCCAGGATGTTTCCTTTAAAGAGCTCCGGCTCCGCTTATTCCACAACGAGAGTGCTTCTGAATGTACTTTTATAATTCCCTAATACTTTGGGATCTACATAATATAAACTGTGAAAGTTTCGAGTGCATCTGTGTAATTCTTCCCCCATCAGGCGTGAACTGCTGCTCGCACACGTCATCGTTATAGTTTATTGTGAATTCATGTTACGTTAAATGAGATCAAACGACTATTCATCAACGAACATTTTTCTCATCAATTTTGTATTTGACGATGTCGATAATGTCGACTAAACGTTTCAGCCCTAATGCAAATGATAATATGCTTTTAAACTCACCTGCTTTAGTTGCTTGAATTAATCCGGGTGTCTGTATTTATTAAGTTTGATGCGTTTCCTCCTTTCATCAGAAAATTGCAAAAGCAGCGTTTACGAATAGGTTTTTGCTGATCTATGATGTTTCCCTTTTCATCAGCCTCAAATACAAAGAATTTCCAAACCTGGCTTTTTCCACTTTTCTTTTCGACATGATTCAGTTGAGACTCCGCAGCAGCAGCTTTGCTTGTCGTCATCTTTTGCTTGTTGTGAGCATTCGAAAGTTCCCGACTCTGCATGGGTACCGGGTAGACTCGGTACTCCGGTACCTTCAGAAATTCTGGTATTGTAAATAATTTTTTGTTTGATTCCGACTTGGTACCGGAGTACAGGTATTTTTGACAACACTACATGCGAATGCTCATTTTAAAACATGTTTCAAAATGTATGTTTCACAATGAAAAGGTATAAGGGTTGACATGACCTACAAAAAAAAAGTAATTTGTAATGTTTGGAATGGCTTGAAGGTGAGTAAATTATGACAGATTTTCATTATTAGGGAAACAATTCCTCAACTTCTCATTAAAACAGTAGGATATTAAATAAACAGCGAAAATAAATGTTTTATATATCTTCTCAACAGACTCTTTGCTGTACCTTCACGGACCCCTGGTTGATCAGTCTTAAGATATAGGTAGATCTGCTGTACTGTACTCTCTGCAATCAATTTTCATTTTGTAATGAAATTATATTTTAAAGAGTTAGATAAAAAAGCACTGCATTTCCTGCCAGTGAAGTAAGATCTTAAAACTGAATCCTGATATCTTGCAAAGTGCATTTAGTGGTATGAGCAAGATCTCTTGAACAAAAGCTAACTCAATCAGAATTGGATGTTGTTTAAATGCTAGTGTGGCTCACAGAGAACCACGATCACAAATGTTACACTAACCACAGTCAGTTTAACTGGTGGCACCAATGCAGGCGATCTTGAAGTTTGTACACTAAGGAAAAATTAATAGAAGACAAAATGAAGCGATCAAAGCTCAGAACTAACAAAAATCCTCTCACATCATAGAAAGACAATACCTATTTTCATAAACCACCAATATATGAAAGCCAAAATGATAGCACATAGCACTTAAGAATATATGAATTGGTCCAATCTGCCTACCCCTCAACATATTAGCACTTTAGATTTACAATGAGAAGCTCCTAAAGAGCCTTTTGTTTAAACAGTCTAAACAGACAGCTATGAATTTGACACATGCAAACTGCATAGCATAAAATAGATTAAGGCTATAACTATAGAAAGAAAAAACTACAGCAATATTTAATCTGGTCAATTAGAAGATGTCAATAAAACACCTTATCCAGCATTGCTATGTGTCCTTCTTGATATAGGGTACCGTTTTGCACGAAATAAATTGTTGGATGAAAAAAAACCAAGAAGATCTGCATCACCAGACAATATTTGTGAATTAAATAGGCAGATTGATGTCCTTCACCCTACCTTGAAACGAGCAATCCATCTCAATCCTTTCCACTCGAGCAATAAATGAGCGATGGTCTATGATGGACCTGTGATCTTCTCACGGCGTGTACGAGACAAGCTGATCAAGACCTCAAAAACCGACTCGTGCACAATAAAGAATAAATAACCGCACATCCTCAACGAATGAGATTTTCCTCTCAATTTACCCCAACCTGCTGACCGGAGAGATCAATCGTTGCATGTGATCAGAACAGCTCCGTTAGGTTTTGCCAAACAATAGAGGAAAAAATCAAGGCGGTAGATGTGAAATACTAGATGAGAAGGCAGTGTGAATGGACGATGGTTTCAACAACGCGCGTGTTGCGATGCTCATCACTCGTCCATTGTCAATTGGAACTGAAAATGGCAAACTAGCCACATTCTCAAAGCACATGGTATATTCGTCCGATTAATATTTGGGGCTTCTGTCTGCGTAGATTTTTAACAAACCCCACAGCAAACGCAAAACGTTCCCCGAGTGTTAGTGAATGCTTCTCATTTGGGGGAAACAGTTCCTAACATTTAAGGGGTTAAATTTAGTAGATTACCACAAAAAACCCTCCCCAGAACGTCATGGGAACAAAAATATGCATAGACAAATACCAGCATTCCAATGTAAGTAACATGGATTCGTAAAGCCGCAAGTCTCGTGCATTTCTCAGATGATGTGCACACATTATCAGATTTGTTTTACAAGACCAAAGATCTCTTTGGTAATTCCAATGCAAAACTAGATGGAAAATGCACAGTTTGAAGTTGTAATTGAACAATTAATGCATGCAAATAGGCGACAAACGGAACGCAAAACTTGCGGAAATAATGGGAGCGTCAGCGCTCTCTTTGTATCGGCGCAGAGCCGTTAA
The DNA here is from genome assembly GCF_025860055.1 of Xyrauchen texanus. Classification (NCBI taxonomy): domain Eukaryota; kingdom Metazoa; phylum Chordata; class Actinopteri; order Cypriniformes; family Catostomidae; genus Xyrauchen; species Xyrauchen texanus. The sequence continues at coordinate 32,013,605 of NC_068292.1, forward strand.
AACTTAGCCTACATCCAAATATTCACGCAAAGTGTGATTTTATATTTTATCAGACTGGATAATAAAAACACAAGTTTGCTGTATTTGACAGAAAAGCATAATATGACAAATGTATTGTTAGATGGGAACCAGCACGTTTGTTAAAACAATAAATAAATTAAAATCACAGCAGAAAACTGAGATTTGCATTGCACTCTTCAACAGTGCAGGGCTTATTTCCTCTACGTTGCATAGGAGCTGATTCACCTGCGTGTGTATCAGCTGGTTAATAACTACGTTTCTTACCTTCCCCTTATTACGTGTAAGGCACTGGCCCTCCTCTTCCCCGCTAGTTTCACTTCATGCAGGCAACAAGGATATTTTTTTTCGCTACTCTGTTTTTCCAACCCCCTTTGAAACTTTTTACCCAAAATACCGGATGTTGTAGGGCAAGCTGTATGGTACTTGAAGTTTCCAGTTTCAAGATCAGCGTTCTCTTCTATTGTCTGCGTCAACGTAATTGACTTCATTACCCATGAGGCGTCGCAGGGGAAACGAATCACTCCGAAAGAAAGTCACTCTAGCACGAGATTCGTATTAATGAATATATCGGAATGAAACAGAATTTCCTAACAATTGGAAATCGTCATACAGTTAATGTTTTCGTTTGGGAAGTAGAATAGCCTTTATTATCTTTTATTTATGTTTGTTTACGCGCTGCTTATACCGGTTGCGAAGATGGCTTCTTTACAGTTAGATTGAATGGGAGTTATAAAGAGACTGAATTGAGCGTACTCAAAGCAAAAGTCGTTTTTATGGGCAAATGGAAATGGTGGGACCTTCGTCATAAAACTTCAAGGGAAGAAACTACAAGGCAATAGAGTCAAAATATACCATATTTCTTGGAAAGACTGCCAAGTTAATACTTTGATAATTACAGTGTTTTCTTCGTTTAACAATATATACAATATACAAATTAGACAATAATTAATTAAATATGCGCGTGCATGGTGAATGCATTCTGAAACAAAAATATGTATTTTGGAATAAGTGAGACATATTTTGTAATTGCATTTTATCAACACTCTAAAAATAGCATACATAGGCTAGGAGTCCTATTTTTGGTCTGTTTACTCACACCTTGTGTAATAAACAAGATTTTTTTTTTAATTATATATACATGCATGATTAGTTAAGGTTGATCATGGATGTGCAAAGTTTGTCTCATGTATCAAATTATTTATGTTTAGATTTATGAGGTTTTCTGTTGCAGCTAATACATTTGAGAATACAGCTTTAAAAGATAAACATGTACAGTAGTGTGCTGAAAAATCACAAATATTTTTTTTTTTAACAAATTGGGCATTTTTATTATATCAGAATTTATTATATCAGATGACAGAGACATAAAAATTGATTGCTGAATGAAAAAATAAGTCGCACCTGCATTTATCTCTTCTTTAACATGCCAAAATAATGTCAACATTATGGGCTTGATACCTGAATGTAGGATTGTGTAATATAACCAGCATGGTATTAATCAGATGGCCAAAAGAGGTATTGGCTATTATATACTTCAACTTTGGAACAAATATTAGCAAGAATATGCATTCACCTTTGCGTATGTATGGTGAGATTTAAATGTTAAAATTTTGGCACACTCTGCACTTCTTTCCTGACAGTGGTTTAAAGAAGCAAATGTGACATTTCCAAAAGTAGTAAACATGCAAGTATTTTTGTAGTTTTAAATAAATAAATGAACAACATCAATAATAATCTCTCTGAAATCCATATAGGTTCTCTTTATAATTAATTAAATCTGAAGTACATTTCAGATTTCCAAATTAAAAAATACACTATAGCTTAGAATAATTTATTAGTGATTTCTGTGAGAATACATTGTAACAGAGCACTGCCATCCAGTGGAACTTTAGGAAAAGTAAATGGAGGTTCATTTGCTCTTAAAAGCTTTTTTTATTTGCATATTATTGAGTATGTTTATTTTTTTGCAAGAGTATTTTTTGTACCAGATTTCAATAAAAGAACAATTGTGAAAAGAAACTTTTGTTGCTAAATACAGTGCTATAATTTGTAATCTAAGGGGGAGAACCATGAACTGTATGATTTGACAAATGTTTAGGGATCTTTCCTGTTGACCACCCTACATATCCATTTTGTTACCATTTAGATATTTGGGATAAATCATAATATAATTTACTAAGGGGAAACAATGCATACTGTAGTTTTCATCATCCTACTTGTAAGGACTTGACTGTTGCATATGTATTGATTGTGGATATAAATGTAGATTGTTTTTGTTTACACATTGATTTTTTCCAATGTTTAAATATTCATAATTAATTTTTAATATCTAGATTCCTGGCACTACTGATTCAGTGTAGTGTCAGACATCGTCAGAGCTTTTCTAGAGCCATGTGAATTGTCAAGTGAGGTGGTAAAGCCCTAAGAGACTTTAGTGTTTATTTTTTTGTGCGTAACTTCATCTGGTTATCAAGATGCTTCAAGGTGTCATCCTTTTTGCAAAGTCACACATGATAATGTGTTACATAGAATTTGATAATTCATTATTACCCAATGGAACAAAGCAAAGTTCATCTAACTGCTGACAATACCTCGTATGACTGATGCAATAGCAGTACATTTGACCAATAATGATTGGCAAAACAAGTGTCATTAGGTTTCATGCATGTTTTTGAAAATGAACATTTGCATGTATTCTCGAAGGAAAAACATGCTGTTCATTCACTTTGGAAGGCTAAAGCGGTATTTTGGAAGATGAGGAATAGAAGCAATTCAAAGTCATACAATTGACACATAGAACCCAAACTTACTCAAACCAGCCAAAGCAAGATGTCTGCCAATGAACCACTAAAACAGGAAGTGCCAGAGATTTGGCTTCGGATGCTCATCCTCAATCTTAGAGGGAGGATGAAAAATCAAATTCATAAAATGTAAAATTTGCCTTTACAAATGTGAACATCTGCATGTTGATCCTTACAAACTAGAACAATGGGTGTTATTGTAGTTAATGTTACATTTTATGCATTAATAAGTCAGCCATGAAAATTACCACATGATGCTTTCACTAGCTGATGCCTGTGGAACATTCTTTTGATATGGGTATTGTAAAATCATTCAGGCTATACTGGTACTGTTCAGATAAAAGTGTATGCCCTTTGCTCAGATCTTTGCAGCTTTTATCACATGTATATTTGCATAATGAAAAATTATAAATGCTGTCATTTGATTCCCAATAGTACATATATTTATTTACTTATTTATTGCAGAATTATTTTCCCAAAGTGCAACCAAGCAAGTGTAAATAATTTGCTTTCCATTACAATAATTGAATTTTAATTTGGCAGAACAAATATGGAGTCAATATTATTTTTATTTTATTTCTTTATCTGTATCTATCTATCTATCTATCTATCTATCTATCTATCTATCTATCTATCTATCTATCTATCTATCTATCTATCTATCTATCTGTCTGTCTGTCTGTCTGTCTGTCTGTCTGTCTGTCTGTCTGTCTGTCTGTCTGTCTGTCTATCTATCTATCTATCTATCTATCTATATATATATATATATATATATATATATATATATATATATATATATATATATATATATATTTAAAAAAACATATATATATATTTTAATTATTTTTACCAAAATAAATGCAAGGATATTTCATGTGTGTTTATGAATTCCAATAAAGAGTCTTAAAGTACTAAAGCACAATTCTATGTTTAGTGGAATCATCACAATAAAATTTTGAATAAAGGAAGCTTTTTTAGTCTTTGTTAGCGCAAGTAGGAGTAAGCATAAAGGGCATTAGTGCATGTTTTGTTTCCTTGGTCTCATTTTAAATTTGCTGTTGATGTTTTATAAAATCAGGACGCAAGAAAGAATTTCTGCAATTAATGGACTGATGGATTCATAGATACACTTTGTTTATCCCAGAATTGACATTATGTAATATAGCCTACTGTTTTCAGCCACATAAACCCATGATTTAACAGACTGCTGATTTATCAAGGACTGCAAGTGGATACTTGCTGGGGAGCCTCCTCCACAATTCAGCTCTATTAATAGCGCATTAATAAGGCAGTGGGAGAGCGTAGAAAGCGTAATGTGATAGAATGTTCGTGTTAAGTGGACAAATTCTAGAGATCTCTTTGCCCCTCAGTATACTGTATGCTCATTTTACAGGGTAATCTTTGCTGTTGCAGGGTTAAAAGCAACATTAAATGCAATGATATAAGACTGTTGAAAATGGGTATAAAATTCATAGCACAAATTAACCTTTTGAACACTATAGGATAATTATGCTTGGATAAAAGAATACTTTATAAACTCTGAACACATGTGAGAAAAGTGCTCTCTAGGTCAGTTTCAGGCTTAAAATATGATTTGACCCAAAAATTCCTCACCATGAAATGGCTCAATCATTACCAGATGTTGTATCCCTCTGCACCTGCTGCCCCTCATACATCATACCCCAGGGCCCATGCTCCAAATACCACAAAAAACACACAAAGTGACTCATGGGGAAGGGAATTCTTTGCATTCTTATCTGTTTTTGGTAAATTCAGGGCTTCAACATATGGTCTGGTCTTCAAGTTACTCAGGCATCCATCACTGTGAGAAAACACTGATGGGACTAAAGGACATGATTTGCAATACCTGTTCACTAACCATGCTGTTTAACTTAAAGTGATGCTTTTTTCAAGCAATGAAGAAAATGAGACCTAAACAGAGATGCTCAAATGTGTGCATCAAAATAATTGATATTATACAGTACACCAGGGGGCACTGATTTATAATTTGAGTTATTAAAGATATTACCGATCTAACTATTTGATTCTCATACATATTATAGGGCAACATACATCATTGAGTCTTAATTTCCCCAAGGGTCTGACAGTATGTCTCATAAATAATTAATGATCAACCCCTTCAGAACATGTGTCCATTGAAACCAATAAAAAACACATGCTTCTATAATATGAATAATGCCTGGTCACTGATTAGTCACTGTTCAACCAATCACAATGAAAACATGACCCCTTACTTCATCTGAGAGAGCATCAGGCATCATATTAGACTAGACAGGAGGAGTGTGCACCTTTTTTACCTTTAAAAAAATAATTTATATTCATAGCCTCATCAATTTTCACCTGTTATAATATTAATAGTATGAAGAGATGCTATTCAAAGTTAATATAAGATCTTTCAGAGTTTTAGACACAGGATGTTTGTACAGTTTAATGTCCATCCCAATGCACATCATGTCTTGAAAGATAGCAGGAACCTCTTGACTTATCAACGTGCCAGGTGGTGAAATTTGTGCAAGCATGTTAGAGCTAAAAATATGCTACAATTTTACAAATAATTGTTTTTATAATGTCTAAAAATATATCCAAAGCCTAATTTGTGATAATATCTAGAAATTAAGTTTGTTACAACATTGGTTTATAGAAATAAGCCAATGCAAGGGGCACTGAAGCATCTATTGGACATAGCTGTCATTTCACGCTATTGTTATTTTTATTCCAGCAGGTTTGACCAGAAACCACAATGCATGACATATTTTGATGTTTTGACATTCTTTCAATTTACTGAAATGAAGATTTTTATTAAAGTGAAGATAACATAAAATTATTTTATATGAAAATTAATGCTGTAATTTAGAGACATATAAGGTCTAAATACCATAAAATCCCTCCTAAAAATGCATATCTTTAGTGTTTTTTTTTTTATTTATTTACTTTATTGCAGTTAGTATTATTACATTTTTTTCATAAATATATATAAAAAAAAATTACTGAAGAGTACAAGTGTGATTCAAAGAAAAACAAAGAATGCACAGTGTCATGCAAAGTGGTACACTGGATTTCAAAACAGCTGTTTAAGGAGAAATACGAACCCAAGTTGGTCTCGACCTGGCTACGGGAGAGATTGAATTGCCAAGAGTGTCCATGTACTGAATATTGGCATTTTTAAAAACACCATGTCCTGTGGCAGATTCTTCCAGCTCTGGTCACACTTGCATTTGCTCAAAAGTTTAGAGAAGCTGTTACAATGCACACAAGCATATATTTATCAAATCAACCACCAAGTACACATAAACACACCCAAAAACACACACAAACATATACATACACAGACTCTCACACTGCATGCAAGGAACAAAACGAATCAAACAAGTTTTTTGAGACTTCATCTTGCCATACAACAACCTTTTTTACTACATTCTTATTGCATTATTTATTACTGCAGTATGTACTGTATGTTCTTTTCAAAATCTTTAAGACCAGTTCACATACTGTATAAGTTTAAACTTTAGTTTACATGTATGGTTAATACAATAGAAATCAAAAGTGTTGCTTCAGTTGTGGTGTCAATTGTAGTGGACATGAAAACACATCATTTTTGCTCAATGGGGCAATTTTAACTGTTCATGAGATGGATAGTCTGAGGGAAAAAAACAGTTCTTGTGCCTGACGGTTCTGGTGCTCGGTGCTCTGTACTGCCAGCCAGAAGGCAACAGTTCAAAAAGGTAGTGGGCTGGGTGAGTGGGGTCTGGCAGGGGCAACCAATAATCAGCTCATTAGTTCATACTGTCCTTTGTAGTCTTCTGATGTCAGACAGTTATTGAAGTGCAGAGGACAGACTCAATGACTGCTGAGTAGAACTGTATCAGCAGCTCATGTGGCAGGTTGAACTTCCTCAACTGGTGAAGGAAGTACAACCTCTGCTGGGACTTTTTCACAATGGAATCAATGTGGGTCTCCCACTTCAGGTCCTGTGAGATGGTAGTGCCCAGGAACCTGAATGACTCCACTGATGCCACAGTGCTCTTTAGAATGGTGAGGGGGGACAATGTTGGTTTAACAGTACCAGTGAGCCAGCTGTTAAACCTCCCTTATTTCGTTTTTATTAATTATCTTACTGTTTCAAATTAGCTGGAAAGCCTGCAGTATATAGACCATTTCTTGACAGGTTCCGTTAATAACAACACGACCCACTGTTCGGTTCAACGTGTGTTCAATAAACTGTATCTACCAGAGCAATATTAGTGGAAAAGTCAGAGCCTATTTAGCAAAGACAGGCCACTTCTTTTAAAATAATTGGGAGAAATTGGAACGTCCAAGGGATGTAAGGAAGTCCTGCAATACCTGTAAAAGAGCCAATCACCTTTTAGATACAGACATCGCCTGTCAATCATCTTTGAAAACTTGCATTAGCTAGACAAGTCAGGAAATGAGTGTTTTTTTAGCGTGATCTGAACTGAAGAAGCACAATTTATGATGGCAATGTTGCCAGATTTTACTGCTGATTTTGAATATGTTTTTTGATCATAAACTTGACAAACTGTTTTGAAGATTTTGGTATTTTCCCATTCAAGTGGATAGGAGCTGTACTTGTATGCCACTTGTTTACATAGAAAAATAGCTCACCAAACTGACTGAGAGGGGCGTAGCTACATGATGGCCGTGGGTGGCCTATGACGCCGACACAAAGACAGTCTGCGCCAAAGAACTTTTTCATGCAGGCTAGTTCCGTTCTGCACCATTGAGTGTTTGTTGTGTATAGAAACTTCCAGTATAGCTTTATAAAAAGCAGCGACCACAGAATGGAATTATTGTTGCTTTTAATGAATGATTCCTCAGAAACACTTTATCTAAAGAACCCTACCTCAGGTTCCAATTATTTCCCAGGGATGATGAAACAAAGAAGCTATTTTTTCACAAATTCATGCATTCAAACAGTTGTATAACATAAAAATCTGTTTCAGCATCCCTGGGAAGTCATTTGAACGCAAGGTAGATTTTCTCTATGTTGTTTCCGATAAGTTGTCTAATGTTCCTAATTTGTAACATTTTCTCTTTTTGTAATGTTACTTGACAGCTGTATCATAGTATTCTGAAAAGTTAGATTGGCCAAACAACAGAGGAAGACTGTTTCTTTATGTAACACTCTATTTATGTTTGAAAGACTTATTTAAATTTTGTTTAAAGAAAGTCCCACACATTTTCTTTGTTTGCTGGCATTATTAAGCTTTTTGTCGTTTTATTATGAAATTATCAGCCTACAATTTTCAATTCTTTTGTTTGACATTGGAAATAAATTGGTAACTTTATATTTCTTGTATCCATTTGTGATTTAAAAAATATCCATGTAACTTGGGTTCACATCAGATTCTGTTTAATGACCATGTCTGTCTGTAGAATTTGCTTTTGGTACAGCATGTCCCATCATATATCAACATCTTGTAAGATATGTTGCAGAAACAACACACTATTAAACAAAGGCAACATACAGTCACATTGTCACAGCCCTAGATTTTCCATTTGCACAACACACAAAAATGCATAAGTAGATAAAAACAGGACACAATACAACCACCCCACCCAAGTGTGGCATAGACAGTGAGCATTACACCACAGTTTTGCACAGGCCTTTTACAGACAGAGTATATAAAAGCATGACAACACACATGGTAAGGGGGCAAATTTGAGGAGTAGGCAGTATGGGGAAAATGGCTTAAAAATACTAATCTGTAGGATTGCAGAACTGATTTGGTTGTGGGAAAGAACTGGTTAAACCAAAGTTTGTTGAGGTGCAGTTACATGATATCGATTTGTCACAGAAGTGTAACACCATTAAATGTGTGTCTTAAGATATGTGTGGGATACCTTATGTGTAGGCAATACAAGGTCACGGTAAACACATTAAGTAATTTTCTGTAGATTAAAAGTTGGCTGGAATTTAAATAATTTTTTGCAACCCCCCAAAAAAATCAATGGGTCTTACCTGGCCACCCCTGAAAAAAATGTATGCTACGCTCCTGCCAAGAGCTTTAAAAGATGGTCACCGAGTGGACTCACTTACAAAAATTGAGAGTTCTGGCAAACGTGAATCAATTTGGGCACTTATTATTTTCACATGCAACTGAACTTTGTGGCAAGATCTTCACTGTCACCAAAGGTTTGCTGCAGGTTCACTACTACAGGTGAAGAGCTGCAAACTTCTAGCAAATATTGCAGCGAATCCCGAATGAGTGGGAAGTTTCTCAGAACTTAATTTTTTTTTCATTTTGTAGCCAAGACTTTAAAGCATGTGTAGATTCAAAAGTTACTTTCAAAAACACACTTTACATTCACTGGAGTAAAATGTTTTACAGCGAGCCCCTATTTGACTTAATACCTCAAGTGGAGTTTAATCCATTATCTACCAGATGGCAGACAAGAAATGATGGCGAGGCACTAATCAGAAAGGTAACGTAGTGAGGACGGAGAACTGTTTGTTTGTTTGGGTTTAGAAGGAAACAGCCACTTCTTGTTTTGCATACAATCACACATGAGCCAAAAAGTGAAAGGGGTTGATTGAGGCTAGTGCCCCAGCATATAAATATTGACTATGATGAATTTTCCAAATGCTTTGGAAAGACAACTTGGCTCCTATTCCCCAAGAAGGTCTGAGTAATGATATCTGCTGGGCACAATGCACATGTTGGGCATGCAATGGACCACCAACTACTATGCACAATTCATCTTTCACCCCACCAATGGATGGCAAATTGGGTATATATATATATATATATATATATATATATATATACACAGGGTTGGGGAGTAACAGAATACATGTAATGGGAATACGTCTTTATTATACAAATATAAGTAAATGTATTCCACTACAGTTACAATTTAAATCATTGCTAATTAGAATACAGTTACATTCAAAATGTATTTTACATGCACATTTTACCAGGCACGATCATAATTTTTATCAAGAATATTCACGTTGGATCATAATTTCTTTTTTTCAAGTAAGACCTTTGATATTAGGGCAAAAATTGTATTCTTGATAATACATTTTGTATTGTTTTCCTGTAAAAATATATAAAAATCCTTAAAACAAGATCAATTTGAAAAATTTTTTATATATATATTTCAGTAAGATGTTTTTGTCTCTGATTTTGATACTGGTTGTGATTTTATTCCTGATATATTTTTTACTTCAACGCCAGGAATGTGTCACCACGTGGACTTTTGGCTTCTTAGCTAAATTCTGACAGTACATTTTCCACTGTGCTACCAGTTGATAGATGACAGAATGGCCATATGAGTCCTGTTATGATATGAATGCTTCAGTATTTTGAAAGAAGATCTTCTACAGTATGTGACACTGAGTGGATTTGGTTACAATGTTTACACTGTGTTCAATTAATATATGAAATCATATAATTGTTTTTAAGTTTTTAAGCACCGTTTGTGAATTATTGTGACTTAGTTCCAAAAAACCCTAGTAGCCAAATCCAAGAGTACTCTATACAGTATATTGACAGTCAAGGGTGTAAATTAACAGGGTTGGGTGGAAGAAGGATCGACCAGATAGACAGAGGCTTAAGGGCAAGAGTTGTGGGACATTATTCAACAGTTCTCAAGGTGCACAGTCTTCTAGACTTTCAAAGATTCATTAATGTGGTGTGTTTCAACCACACAGACGAATATCAGATGGATGACTGATTATTATGTTGCTATGATGCTATCAGAGGAACATGAAGCTGATTAGAGAGTAAAGATTATATGGGGGGATACTGATGGGATAAAGAGAGATTAAATCTGTATTCATTCAAACATACATTTTATGCAAATTAGTTTAGGACTAATGGAAAATTATGACTTTTCATCATTTGTTGATAATTCATTCTCTATCCTCAGGATGAAAATGTAATCTTAGAAAAGAAAAGAAAAACAAGCTGGTAAAAGCTTGTTGTCTTCATAAGTGTTCTAATTGTATTGCTTACTACATAATATAGCCAGTTATTGAGCTTACATCTATGTACTGTGGGTAGTACCTTCATATGCACTAAACATCAAGAAAATGTATGTATTTTTTCTCTATTTCTTTAGAGTTCATAGAGTGCATGTACTATTAATCAAACAAGTTCACTCTCTGTCACTCTCTGTCACACTGTATGGTGTTGGATATACGGCACATTACAGCAGTTTCTCCCCTTCATGCACGACTAGTGCAGAGTATGCCCCTGGGCACTTCGACAGCTAAGAGAGTATATATTCTGATAAAAGAGTATATTTTGCTCTAAAAGAGTGACACGGAGAGCGTCTTTTTTAAAGATGCCTTTACGTCTGTGTATAGTTTCTGGTTTTTACCTCTCTGCCTCTGATGGCCACGATCGATGCCTCATGTGTCTGGGCCACAGCCATGCTGAGACAGCGTTTGTGGATGGCTCATGCTCTCACTGCGAGAGCATCACCATGGCAACGTTGCGATTGCAGCTTTCCTTCTTCGGGGGGAAAGCCACTCCAGCCACTCCCTACCCCGATCCTTCGACCTATGGGTACGAGGCCATGATGCTTAGCGCTGGCGGTATTTGGGGACCCCAATGGGAGTTTTTTCGCCGGGTAATCCCCCACGGACCTCCCATTCCCCAGTACGCTCGTTTGCCACAGAAGTGTTCTGGGATGAGACAGGTAGCTCGCCACAGTGTGAGTTTGATGTCTCATTCGGGGCTCGAGAGCAGGATGAGCTCTCAATCGCAGCATTGGAAAGCAGGCTGATCCAGTCGGACACGGAGGACTCGTCTGGGCTCCCACTTTCGGGTGTGGTCACCCAGTCTGAGGCCAACAAGGAGCTGGCGGCTATGCTTGCCCGGGCTGCTACGAGCGTCGGGCTTGAGTGGAAACCTCCACCCTGCCCTGAGCCCTCATGGCTTGATAATCGGTTAAATTCTTCCCAGAGGTAAACAAGGAGCTCACAAAATTGTGGCAGGCACCTTTTACCACCCGGAACACACCTCTGAGATTTTCCGCTCTCACTACCCTCAATGGTGGGGTTGCCAGGGTGTACATGGTGATTCCCCAGGTGGACAAGGCAGTTGCGGTGCACCTGTGCCTACAAAACTCCGCTGCTCCTCCAAGTGCACCAGGCCATGGCGCTGAAAGAAGAGCAATTATCTCTCAGGCTGGCCTGTTCTGTGACACCGTCAAAGACTTTTCCCAGCAGTCCTCACTGGTCAAGAAGCAGATTGAGGCTATCCAACACATCCAGCCCCGGCGTGGCCAAGGTCCCACACCCCGTCTGTTAGTGTCAATGGGCATCCCCCTGAGTAGACGACACCGGCTCCGACGTAGAGCCCCAACGTAGAGAACCCCTGCAGGAAGCTGATGCCCCCCTGTCCCATGATCCGGTGGCAAGTACCCTAGCAGGGCTTTGGACCACCCCAGAGATGGGCGACCCAGGGACGAGGAGACCCGCTGTAAGCTTGGAGGTAGAGGATAAACCACTCCATCCCACGGTGGAGGGCTGGGATGAGAATCTTTTGTTTCCTTTGAATTTGATTTCGCTGCACACCTGAAGGTCTGCTGCACCCACATTTTCAAAGAAAGAGCGGTTTCCTAATTTCCTGGGTTGCACAGCCGGTGTTTACGGCCATCGTTATCACGACAGCCGGACACTGAACTTTCAAGGCAGGCACGGTGTGCACCCAGCTGTGGCACACACACACTCACGCTCACGGCGGTTGTGACGAGACACGAGAATGTTCACCCTCCTTCCCATTCGCTGACTGGTCCTATGGTGGGCATGTGGAGCAAGGTAAGTGCTTTGACCTTTCACTCAGCACAGCCACAAGCTCGGGACGTGAGGCTCCTTGACGTGGCAACTCCTGCTCCGCCCGCCACGAGGCCCCACCTGCAGGTACGTCAGACATGATTGACCCCTTCGTGCCTCTCGCTTGGAGTTTGGAGGCGTGGCTAGCACTCTCCAATCCATCGCGCTGGCTGGCCAGGAGGTTCCGACTTGGCTATGCGATTCAGTTTTCCAGGCACCCGCAGTGGTTCAGTGGCATCTGCTTACGGAGGTCGCAATCCTTTTGCCAAAGGACACAATAGAGCCTGTCCCTCCAGCCGAGATGAAGAAGGGGTTTTTACAGCCCCTACTTCATCGTGCCAAATAAAGGCAGTGGGTTGCGTCCAATCTTGGACCCGTGAGTGCTAAACCGGGCCTTGCACAGACTCCTGTTCAAGATGCTGACACAGAAGCGCATACTGTCATACGTCCAGCATCAAGATTGTTTCGCGGCGGTAGACTTGAAGGAATCGTACTTCCACATTTCAGTTTTACCTCGGCACAGAACCTTTCTGCGGTTCACATTCGAGGGCCAGGCATATCAGTGCCGGCTGGGGTTTCGGGTCAACTGGGAAAGGAGCAAGCTCTCCCCGGTTCAGAGTGTCACTTTTCTCAGGATGGAGAGTGTCTATATGATAGCATGCCTCACGAATGAGAGTGTACAGTCAGTGCTGAACTGCCTGAAGTCGTTCAGGTGAGAACGGTGGTCCCACTGAAACAGTCCTCGGTGGCGGCCACTCCGCTCAGGTTGATGCATGTGAGACAACTCCAGCACTCACATCCAGGGTGACCTCAACAGTGCAGAGGATGTGCTGTCATGGCAGGTTAGGCACAGGGGAAAGTGGGGACTCCACCCCCAGGTGGTCCAGCTGATTTGGAGTCAATTCAGCAAAGCACAGGTAGACCTGTTGCTCCCTTGGAATCCTCCCACTGCCCGCTCTGGAACTCCCTGGCCGAGGCTCCCCTTGGCACATATGCGCTGGCACACAGCTGGCCCTGGGGGCTGCACAAGTATGCGTTTCCCCCAGTGAGCCTGCTTGCACAGACTTTGTGCAAGGTCAGAGAGGATGAGGAACAGGTCATCCTGGTGGCGCCCTACTGGCCCACTCAGACTTGGTTCTCAGAGCTCATGCTCCTTGCAACAGACCTGGCAAGTTCCCCTGATGGCGAACCTCCATGTCTGGCCCCTGGATGGGACATGGAAGACCTAAGTGACTTCATCACTCAGGCCAGGGCTCCCTCTATGAGGCCCCTGTGTGCATTGAAATGGTGTTTGTTTGCAAATTGGTGTTCTTCCCGAGGTGAAGACCCCCAGAGGTGTGCAGTCGGGTCAGTGCTTTCCTTCCTGCAGGAGAGGTTGGAGGGGCGGCTGTCCCCGGCGCACCATGATGTGGTGAACGGTAAGTCCCTCGAGAAGCATGACCTGTTCATCAGGTTCCTTAGAGGCACGAGGAGATTGAATCCTCCTAGGCCGAGCCTCATTCCCTTGCGGGATCTCTCCGTGGTCCTGCTGGACCTTCAGTTGAGCTAAAGGCTCTCTCATTGAAAACTGCCCTCCTGACAGCGCTCACATCCATCAAGAGGGTTGGGGACCTTCAAGCATTCTGTGTCAGAGAAATCTGCCTGGAGTTCGGTCTGGCGTACTCTCACGTAATCTCGACCCCAACCGGGCTATGTGCCCAAGGTTCCCATGACCCTATTTAGGGATCAGTTGGTGAGCCTGCAAGTACTGACCCCCTGACGTGGACGCATATGGCACCAGCTGAAAGATTTTCCATTTTTGTGGCAGAAAAAGTAGAGAGGAGGCCACAGCTGGAGCAGCCTGTCCCTAATATGAGTTAGTCTTGTCCCCGGTGTGTGAAGGGGCGTACAACACTCATGGGGCACTGGGGGAGGTTACGTGGGGACCGGGTGCACTTGGTACGAGGCACGTAGTGGTCTGCCTGCACCTGCATCGCCAGTTCATGTAACATAGTTCAGCTGGTTGTGGAGTTTCGTATTGGGATCCCTTGTGTCACTACATTGACACAACGTCAAGTGAATGACAGATAGGGACATGCGTATAGAAGCCTTATGTAACTGGGTATTGTTCCATCACAATACAAATTAAATGATTACCTTTTAGCACATTCTGAAATAACACTGCTATGCAAACAAGTTTATTTAAATTTGCTGATTAGTTAACAACCAGTTAATCAGTATAATCTTTATCAGTATCTCTGTGATGCAAAATCCATTGATAGCTGATGTTGTCTATTACAGATTTACCAGGTCAGGAAAGAAGCTTCTCTGAGATGAAATTGACACTTTTAAAATAAAGGTGAAGTGTGTAATTTTTGTAACACTAGCGGTACCAAATGGAAATGCAAAAATAATGACTTTCTGAATAGTTTTTGAACACTTTCCCAGTCTTCCATTGGCTGGACAAACAAAAAGTTCCACCACATACTCATGTAGTTATTTGAACTATGAGCACATTTATGTGCATGTTCTTACACCGATTATGCTTAATAAACAGTCAATGTGTGTATTCATGTAAATGGCGTAAACGGTTTTCTTTCATCAGGGTAAGGTCGTAAACGGTTTAAGCAAAAATGATCGGCACACATAGATTTTTGCCCATTACTGTAAACAACTGGATTTTCACTGGCTTATCCATTGTGAGCAAGTGCTGTGCGTGTAACTGATTATGTTTTCTCGTCAAAAGCAGAGAATATCCCAATGATTTCAAGTTTCATGTAAATGTGTTTTTCTTGCATTGTCACATTTTATAAATAAGATAATTTTGGTTTTAATAAGCATATTGATACATATGAAAATACACGTAATGTTGCTGTGTGAGTCTGGTCAGAATGGTCAAACAAAGAGAGCAATGTTTTGAAAGTGACACAGACCCACAGTTGTTAGGTAATCTTATGACTGTGCTGTTGCTCAAGCCTGCAGCCATGACTGAGAGGCAAGATAACGTGCCAGTTTTTATCCTCTACATTATCAACCCCAGTGTACTTCATATCACTTCCTCTTATTGACCTCTACTGTGCCTTTCCTGTCATTCTCACTCTGAATGTTGTAGCAATCGGGATGGAATTTGTAGAGCATCCTGTTTTTCAGTATGGGACAAAAATGGCTGTTGGTGGCTGAAGAGACGTTGTGCTCAGGGGAGAGATGAATGCTACAGCAACGGCCATTGTTTTAAATGTGATAACATAAACCTGCTGAACTTGAGAGGCTTAAAGTGATAGTTCTCCCAAAAATGAAAATTCTGTCATTAATTACCCTCATGCCATCCCAGATGTGTATGACTTTTTTTCTTCTACTGAACACAAACAAAGATTTTAAAAAGAATATCTCAACTCCGTAAGACTCCAGTGGTGAAATATATATCTCCAGAAGCTAAATGATAGGTGTGGATGAGACGTCCTTTTTTACTATAACTTTTATGTTAAATACTTGTTCACATGCAACAAGGATAAACATGATTTGTCTCGAACACATGTGTTTTGTGCAGTGAATAAATACCTTTAGATGTTTTTAGGGATATATTTGTTTACTTTTGTACAATCAGAAATTTTGTTACTGTGTTGGGTCACCACAATCTGGGTAAAGAAGTGTGCCCAGTGTTTAAAATGATAAAAAATCTTACAGATTTACCCTAAACCTTGCTCCTAATGTTCGGAAGCACCTCAAATTTCTTCATTGGTTGTTAAATGTTTGATCATGACATGGCAATAATAATTGCCCCGAAGCATTTTATATGGTCATACCAATGTAATGATGTTATGTTGACATATATGCTTTTCTTTGGAATTGTGCAATGAAAGTGAAGGGTGGCTGAGACTTTTCTAAAAAAATTTAATTCTTAAGTCCAGGTTAACGTCCTGGAATTTGGACACTGGCCTTATGTGCACTGCTGGCCTATATAATATATCTTGACAGGAAGATGGAAAACATCAGGACTGTTGTTGTTGTTCATTGCCATTGTCTACACCGTTTCTTTCCCATGAGCCTGCAAGCTTCCTGCCTAATTCACCTGCTCTGCAAGACTCTATCTTTCACATCACAACAACGTGTCAGTGTGCTGAAACAAATTGCTTTACATCCATGTACACACCCTTGAGGTTAAAATTCCATGGTGCTTTGTCAACCAAGAAAAGGACCTCTGAATGAGCTGTAATCCTGGGCAATTATATGAATGTTTGTACATATGAGATAATGCCAAGAATATGTTAATTTAAAGTGTAATTCTGTGCCTTATTTTCAAATGCTGTCTATTAATATCAAAGCCATGGAAAGGACAGAGGGGTCCCAAGACTGTTCCCACCACAATTCCACAGTTATTGTTACTAATGTAAAAGAATAATAAATATGAAAACACCAAAAAAGGTTTTTTGTCATATTCTTTCATTAATTTTTTCAAAAGTAGTGGAAAATGTGAAGCTACCACAGTTTTATTGCAATTTTAACTGTAACTGTATGTTGGAATCTACAAAAACATTTTTTAAGGGTTACCTAGTACGTCAGCATTATATTAAGGGCTAAAAGGTAACCATATATTTTAGACTAAGAGGACAAAAGATTAAGATGAGAAAAAAAGTGTTTTTTTAAATATTTTTTATTAATGACCATTCTTTCTTTACATACAACAGAGTAAAGTTGACTGAGCATTTTGTATCTGAAATGTGTCATTCCTTTGAACATATTAGAAAACAATTCACAGAAAGTGGACAAAATAAATACATAACTGAGTAAATGACATTATAATGAGGCCATATTGCTGTTACATATATTTTGCAGTTGACCTCAAACTGATGCTAATTAATAATTAGATTATACATGCATTTAAATTAGACTATAAATAGCTAATCAATTGAAAACAGAAGTACATTGTTACACTTTGAACATCGGAAATTGTTAGTAATGTTCCATTGGTATTCAATAATATATATATATATATTTATTCTTTTTTTTTTCATACTGTATATTCTGTGTATCTCATTGTCATAACAACAGATTGCAACTGCATGACCTACCCTAATCGTTTCAATTTTGATAGTTAATAATTCATATTTTATATGCATTGTTTCATTATTTTGCTAAATCTAAACTGAAACATATTTCATGTTCAAATAAATAGCTTTTTGATTCAGGACATTGTTTAATGTTCTGACTTCCAAAAAGTGTCTAGTCTCTGAACTGTACACTTGTGATAATTCTTGATCACACTTCAAATTTTATTTTCACTATGATTGTTGGTCAATAACATTACTAGTCAAAGACCCTATTGGGTGCTCAAAAACTCATTTGGATTGAAGCTCAAATTTCATCCATCTTGGTGTGATACTATATTTAAATGTGTATGTTATGTTTTCTTTTTTTGTAATCTCTATTCGAAATTAATAAATACACAGATGTACTGATGACTAGATGATAAACCGCTGCCAAATCTATAATCTCAACCTTTGCTCTCAGATGTAGGTGCACTCCTACAGTGCCAATAAATAGAAAAAGTGCCAGAGTTTCTCACAGTGACAATACAGGGTCTGTTCGCTTGAAACCCAACTTATTTTTATTAGCAGTTCATCTGTCTCTTTTACCTCTGAGTGTTCAAACATGATGTTGTGGACTTGCTTTGATCCAGTTAGTGTTCTCTCGCATAGCCGCTTAACTTACTATCCTGTTTGCACTCCAGAACTGTAGCAAACACCTGTCTCTCTTTTCTGCTGTCCCAATGGACAGACCGTCTGACTTTGTTCAACTTACAAAGGACTCTCCAAGGTCTTCAAAACAACATTTTCATATCTCACAGGCCTTTAAATCTGCCCTATGCCTTGAACATGAACCAAAGTCTCATTCTCTGGGACATACATTTGTTCTGCTACCCTATGTTGCACAAGGGTCATCTCTTGTTCAATTGCTCACACTCCTATTTCTCCTGCCTCCAGGTGAAGACTTCATCTGCAGCCAGATTTACAGGCCTTAGATGCCCACTGCCTAATGTGGGTGGCCTTTTCCATAGCCCTGGCTCTAGCTTTCAGCTTTCTGAAACGTCAAATGAATGGATTGTAAGTAATGGTGCTAGTGATGACACATTCACAGAAGAGTCAGTGAATAAGGTGTGTAAACAATTATGTGAACTTGTGGAATGTAGTCTTACTTGAGGAATGTCATGACGTCTGACTGAGCCCGAAGGGAGGAAGACTCCCCTAAAACCAGTAGTCCTGGACCAGCATTCTCTGAGTCATTTAGGGCAGTGAAGTGATCTGATATAGGCTGCTCCTGTTTTTCACGCACAGGTTCAGAAGGGTGCGCCAGGATTATGGAAGGATTTTCAGAGCTTGGAAAGAATATTCAAATTAATTATTTGCATTAAATGCATGACAATAAACATGACACTGTCTTAGATCAGTGCTGCCATGCAAAGGCAAAACATTTAGGCAAAACTGACAACCTGGCCTCAGGTAAAGTAACGTGATAGAATCACATTACTATACCTATATTTTTGCAGAATGATTTTTACGTGGCTCGTTGTATGCATCGCTGGTTCCTAGTGAAATAAACACTAGAGGTGCTACAACAGCAACCTATATTCCCTTTCACTCAAACCATGAGTAAAACAGCAGATCATCTGTTCATAAACACTTACTTTTCACCCAGTTCAGTACATAATGCCATCTTATGACATCTAAACTCTTTTATTATTGCGCATGACCAGTAGGGCGATATATTTTAATGTTTGCTTTATGTAACACACTAAATTTACAAGCCTGCTCAACCACAATCAAATTGCGTGGTAGCTCAACTGAAAAGTTTCAAAGAAGCACAACAGTATGTAGCCAAGTGGAATTTTTTTTAATCATTAATCATACCTCTTATCATTAATTGGATGTGGCCCCTTTAAGAACCGGAGTTTTGCAACACCTGTTTTCCAGCACTCTCCTGTTGCACATGTTTGGGATGCATATGGATTGCATGTGAGAAGGTTGACCACATTTTGCACACATGCAAGGACTTGCCTCTGCTTTATTTCATTACCGTATTTCATTTTTGTGTTTCATTGTACCATATTTCATTTTACAATTTTTCATCCTTATATATATATATATATATACACACGGCCCCATCAACCCCTTTTTTATCTTTTCATTGAAACACCTGTCAGAATAATTGTATCCTGTGTTGATTTTTTTCAACCCACTGGCTACAAGTAATTGGATTTTTCATATCACATTTGTTTTTTAAGACCCTGTCGGTTAGGATGGGAGGAAGGTTTAGTTCCTTTACGACTCAATAGAGAATTAACCTTAAAAACCTCATCTTTTTGGGTGGAAATTTAACTCACTTTGAGCACCACACAGTGGACATTTCACCTCTGAACTGCTGTAATACTGTAAGTAACCATGTAACATCATTTTGCCAAAATGTCGCAACAGTCAATAATACATTTTCATGAGATCAGTTTGAAAATTGAGCTGTGACAAAAACTGGAAATTGTGATCCGTCCTGTGACAGATGGGTTTTGCTCAATTATGCAAAGATTCAGAGAAAACAGAGTGTGAGAATGTGATTATCCATGTTTGGTTGGACAATCAAATGACTTTGTAGCCATTTCCAATCAAACTCTACAAAACGTTGGCAAAAATGTATCTGTGTGCTGAAGAAAAAACAGTTGAGAACTACTGCAATAAGTAAACAACCAATTGCAATACATTTATTATTTAATAAATTAATAAATCAATAAATAGGAAAGTAGTCCAGTTGTTTTATTATTATAATTTTTCTTTTTGGCAAGCTCAAATCTATTGTCTATCTTGTTTCCATAAAAATAGATTGCAAATTGCAACAGCATAACTGCATCATTTAAGAATGCAAACACTATAACACTGGTTAACAGATAATGGATATGACGTCTCTTGTGATTAACATGTCATAACAAACAGTTTTGCTTCCTGGATTGAAGAGAGGGGGTTGCCTAAACCAAATAACTAAAATTCTGATTCATCGGGTGAAATTTCTCTTAGAAATTTCACAGGTAACAAAAACTACTCATGCCACATAGTCTGGCTTCTCTATCAGTGTTTTTCTGGTATCATATTGCACCCTCATGATAACTCCTAAAGAGCACACCCTAAACAAACACACCCATTGTATTTACAGTGCTACTTAATGTACTAAAAAAAGGATTTTAAAGAAGATGAATTTTAAATACACTGTCCTCCCCATGCTTGCGTGTGTAAGTGATGTCACTTGACTGGTCATGTGCAAGGAGGAGATGAGGCTCACCTGTAGCGGCAGAAGGTATTGCATGTTTGGTCTGCAGGGTTGACACAGAAACAGCGACCTGTAGATCTCCGCCGGCGAGCCAAAGGACTGCCCAATCCATAAACTGCGGTCTTACTGTGGAAAAGACAGTCATTATTTAACTGGTTAGAAAGGGTATCATAGAAAGTGAACACAGTGGGACTTTGTACTGTTTCAGCTTTCAGAATGGGGATTCTATCCAGTGCCAAGTTGATTCTAGATAAACAGCAATAAATGCACAATTACTCAATAGTAACACTTATTAAACTTAAGTGATGCAAAAGCACCCTCACTTAAAGGGATAGTTCACCCAAAAATCTAAATTCTGTCATCATGTATTCTTCCGCAATGGGGTTGTTCTAAACCCATATCGCTTTTTCTTCTCCTGTGGAACACAAAAGGCAGAATGTAAGGAATAATGTTAGCCTCAGTCACCATTCACTTTCATTGTATGAAAAAAAAACAGATCAGTGGTGACTGAGAATAACATTCTGCTTTTTGTGTTCTGCAGAAGAATGAAAGTCATATAGGTTTTGAACAACATGAGGGTGAGAAAATGATGACAGAATTTTCACTTTTTCTTTTTTGATTTTCTCCCCAATTTGGAATGCCCAACTCCCAATGCAATCTAAGTCCTCGTGGTGGCTCGCCTAAATCTGGGTGGCGGAGGACGAATCTCAGTTGCCTCTGTGTCTGAGACGGTCAATCCGCGCATCTTATCAAGTGGCTTGTTGAGTGCGTTACTGCAGAGACGTAGAGTGTGTGGTGGATTCATGCTATTCTCTGCGGCATACAGGCACAACTCACGACATGCCCCACTGAGAGCGCAAACCACATAATAGCAACCATGAGGAGGTTACCCCATGTGACTCTACCCTCCCTAGCAACCGGGCCAATTTGGTTGCTTAGGAGACCTGGCTGGAGTCACTCAATATGCCCTGGATTCGAACTCCTTACTCCAGGGGTGGTAGTCAGCGTCAATACTCGCTGAGCTACCCAGGCCCCCAGAATTGACACATTTGAAAATAATTGGTCTAGTAAATGAGACTAAGGCTATGTTCAGACCGCAGGCAAATTTGATTTTTTTTTCTCAAATCAGATCTTTTCAGGCATATTGTCCACACTATTAATTGCAAGTGATCAAATCAGATTTGCACGTTCAGACATAACCAACCTATCTGCATGGGTTGCTTTCGTAACAACGTAGGTGTAACCACGTGACGATGCTTTCAAAACAAATGCGGGAAAAAGGTGCATCATCTCGCTCTCCAAATAAGGGCCCTGTCCAGTCATAGTACTGAACTCCTCCATCGCACAAGAAAAACTCAGCGATGGAGGAGAAGTATTGTGATGTTCTGTGCTGCAGTCACCGATTTTTGACGTCATCATTGAGTGACTCAAAAGACCATTTGAAATCCGAATTGAGCAGCCAGATTGTCCAGACTGAGACACATCTGAAAAAATCAGATTTCAATCATATTTGAAACCACCTGGTTTGAATCAGATTGCTATCCAGACTATTAAAAAACTAATCTGGATACAATCTGGATAAGCAAAAAATCTGATTTTCAGTGGCAGTCTGAACAAGGCCTAATAAGTGGGCAGAAGTTTTAATGGGTGCAGAGGCCAACTAAGCAGGAGTGGTGGTGGTGTAATGGTCTAAGCACATAACTGGTAATCTGATAATCAGAAGGATGCTGGTTCAAGCCCCACAGCCACCACCATTGTGTCCTAGAGCAAGGCACTTAACTCCAGGTTGCTCCGGGGGGATTGTCCCTGTAAGAAGGGCTCTGTAAGTCGCTTTGGATAAAAGCGTCTGCCAAATGCATAAATTTCAATGTAAATGTAAGCAAACAAGGCCTTGGAAAATATAGTGACACCATTCAGTGATTTTATTTTGAAAATAAAATTAGCATTAGCAACATAAATACTGTATGTCATGAACAAATTCGTGCTATTTTCCAACATAGGCTATTTGATATAGAGTCCAAAAGCAAGATCTGTCCTTCATCTAAGCATCTACCTCTAAAGAGTCTTCAGTCTACCTTACGTACGGTTTATGCAGGTTTGCTCATGCATTGGCGATCACTCACCTTGGTGTGTTCACCCAGATGATGTCCAGATGGCAGAAATAGTGGCACTCTGAATCCAGTTGGTTGTTGCAGGAACAGCGCTTGGTCCTGACCTTATGGGTTGCCGACGGGTCACTCGGGTCAGTCTGGAGCATTACTGGCAACCCCCAACCTGCAAAGAGGGGAGTGGGAAGAAAACTTGCCATAATCTGTCAAAGCCAAAAAATTTCCAGCAGAGAAACTGTCTGAGCATTTTGTTATCGCAAATGAGCACCGTGTTATCACAAACCACATGTTATTATTTAGCTTTTATGGTTTCAGTTTATTACATCACTCTATCCCCTGCTCTATCCAAAATGTGTTATCATGAATGCGATCCCAGACGTCTCATGGGATCCCGGACGTCTCTTAATGAGTAGCGGTAAGCTTTAAAGTTTGTAGCTTTTCTCACATGCATCTGAGCTTCACTTATCTTGACTGAGAGGCTAACGAGTATGAGTCCCTGAATGAGTTCTTGGAAATAAACACATATCGTTAGGCAGGTGTTGAAAATATATCTCTTGTAATATGTAAGTGTTGACAAGATTCTTCCAGAGTCTCATTTAGCCAGGAGACAGTTTGATTACTCAATGTATTTTTTGAACCTTTAAAAAGGTGCAGAAATATTTTAGATGATTTTATAAATGTATAAAAGGATTTTAGGATTGTTTAATAATGCTTATTAATTGTTTATCCGTTGATTTCTAAAATATACTGTACTAAATGCTTAAAGTCTCAGACTTAATTTGAAAAGGTTTAACAAGTTAAAATAAGTATTTTACCTTCATGAAGAGTTGTGCACAAGGTAAAAATGAAGATCAGAGTTGTTCTTGATTCCATTATGTCAATAATTCAGGGTTCACCACAAAGTAAGAAGTCCAGATGTTCACCCAAGCAATCCCAACAGTTTTCAGTCAACTGCAGGTGATTGTCTATGTTGAACCGTCCTGTTTGGCCACACTTATAGCTCTTGTGATATGCACCACCCCCTGTCAGGTTGGCTCTCATGGGTGGCAGTTACACAACTCCAGTTTGTCTTCGCACCCTGCAACATTCCAAGAATCTCTGCTGCCCCCTCAGCAAACAGGATTGTCACTGTATTGATTGTGAGGAAGAGACCCCAGCTCAGAAACAATAATGATAAATAGTAAAAATCCCTCTTTTCCTATTTTTAAACAAACATGCATTAAGGGATTAGTTGATCCAAATCATAATAATTTACTCACCCTTATATTGTTCCAAACCCATATGACTATTTGTCTTCTGTGGAACACAAAAAGAGATGTCAAGGATAACGTTAGCCTCAGTCACCATTCTCTTTCAAGGCAAGGCAAGGCAAGTTTATTTATATAGCACATTTCATACACAATGGTAATTTAAAGTGCTTTACATAGAAGAGATTAATATAAGAATAAAAAAATAAGAATAATTGAAACAGTTTAGAATAAAATAAAATACAGTACAAACAGTCGGACACACAGTGGCACAGTGCTCATTCAGTAAATGCACAGCTAAACAGATGTGTTTTGAGTCTGGATTTGAATGTGACTACTGTAGGAGCACATCTGATCTCTTCTGGAAGCTGGTTCCAGCTGCGGCTGGCATAATAGCTAAAAGCAGACTCTCCTTGCTTAGAGTGAACCCTTGGTATTTCTAGCTGATGTGATCCTAATGATCTGAGTGATCTGTTGGGTTTATATTCAGTGAGCATATCTGCAATATATTGAGGTCCTAGCCCTTTCACTACATCTTTTTTCCATACAATGAAAGTGAATGGCGATGAGGCTTACATTCTACATTTTATATCCCACAGAAGAAAGTTATTGTCAAATGGGTGTGAAACAACATGCAGAATATTGAACATTGAGATATTTTTCAGTTTTGTGAAACTTTGCCATTAAACATTGTGGACTTAAACATGCTGTCTAATGGGACTAGAGGGCGGGGGGAGATTAGCTTTGGAGGGCCAGCAGGAAAAGATGAGAGAGGGATATACGCATTTGCATGAATTCTGTTAAAAGCACACTGTAGGACAAGCCAGTGTCCCATGGAAACATAGATCGCCAAGGGGAATTTTCTGGAGAGTAGGTCCTCTCTATGAGGTCCAGGTGTGGGTGGACAGTGTGGAAAAGATGTGAGTGCTCAGAAACTTCCTTTAACCTTTAGTCACTATTTGATTTTGATTGTTCAAAATGAATCCCAGATAAGAGACATTTAAGAAGACACTAATACAATATGGAATTAATTTGATTACTTGTGTTATTACATAGAATACCTGCATAAACCTTTGCATTTCCTCTTAGCAAGTTGGTGTTTCCTATTGACGAACCATTGGACATTTGGACATGCCATACGCCTGTTTGCCATACATTGTGCTATAAAGCGTTCAATAAAAACTGCGGCTTATGCCATTTAGACATTGCTTTGCGACACTCAAAGTAGCGGGTTGCTTCGGCAGTGGGTATTTTGATTCAGCAAATCAGTTCGGCCGAACACAGACAACATGATTAATATTAATGAGCCCCACAGCCTGCTAGCCATTAGCATGACAGACACTGAGCTGTTGACAATATGCAATCTACCTAAGACAACACATGATCAACCAGAGAAGTAATCTTTGACTATTAGAATTTAATGTTGTTGAACAAATGAAATAATTTTACATTTTGGCAACTCATTAGTTTCTAATCTCGGACCTCTTTATTGTTAGTAATTTCACTGAAACACTGAATGACTAATAATGTACTCATGTAGGCTACAACCACCAGCCAATATACGGACTATTTTTTATTCATAGGGTCATGTGTGTGACAACAATAATCGTATGTTATAATATGCATCTAAACAATGCTATTGTTCTTTGACTTTTCCATGTTTTTATTTTTTCTGACATTAATTTTAATTTAGATTAGTTCTGGCTGACTGGACCAATGTTTGAAATGTTTGACTTTAGTGATTAAATTATATAATTGTTCTGCTTAATATGAAAATGATTCATACATGGTTGCTATGTTTTTGTTCTAATTATTAAAGTTCTCTCATAAAAAGTACTTGATTGACTGATGTTTCTTAGAAGTTCAGTTGATTGGCTTTCTTTCAAATTATGTCACATATTCTTAAAAAAATATAAAATATTCTAAAATAAAAATAAATCACAGATTCTTAAAAATCCTTTAAAACGGTTGTATTGTGAAGAGAGGCTGATGATATTTAGACAGTTCAAAGACAGGGTTTCATGTTGTTTGTGCAATATTTGTGGAAATCTGAAACGCTAATGAATATATACAAATCTGATGTGAAAATATTATACTGTATAATAAAACTAAATAAAACATCATTATCTCTAAATCACTGTTAGACCTGCTATGGGTAGCCAGAAATATGAAGATGGTTCAGAATTCAAAAACAGTTATGTGTGCTGCTCTGTCAAAGAAAATACATTTTGGCACGAGGCCAACTGTGGATGAGCAATGCTCATGTCCACAACTCAAACTCATCAACGATGGGTTTCCGTGATGACTTTGCCACGAACCATACAAAGATAAGACTTAGATGCTCACCCATTACAGGTATCGGGCCGAGTTTGCAAATGTGGCCCACACATTTATGGAGGGTCCACAGCAGCCATTGTGGGTGATGCAAATGCACACACATTTCAGTGCAAATGTATCAACATAATCTCCCCACAGATTTTGATTAAAGTGATTTTATCATTTGTGACATAAAATTGGGATGAGAGGTTTGTTGAAGCACTACTCTCATGCTGCTGAGAAAACTACATATCACTCTGATAGGAAAATGTAGGAAACATAGCAAATTTATATGGAAATACTAATCGGAGTCAAACATACAGATTGCATACACCATCCCACACTGAAATGGCATGACTTTATATAATGGGTGTATTTCAAATTGAAAAAGGCATAACACTCTAAATCCCTTTTCTAGTTTACAGTCCTTAAAATGGTCTTTAAAATACTTGGGTAACTTTTTCATTTGCATTCAGTTCTTGGAACTGATGTATAATGTCTTAAGCCATTTATGAGCAAGAGATTACCTTTAGCAGACATTTGGCAGAACATGGACTTCTCATTGCTGCTATCTCCTGCAGATGGATGAAAGAATGGGTGACAGTGTGAAGGAAGTCAATGCAGAGTGATAGAACACATTCTTGTGCTCATTCCACAGAGGAAATGTGTTCATCCCTCCAAAATCCGATCATGTTCTTTCCGGCCTTTTCTTCAAGTCCATGTTCATCCAAGTGGCAAAGAAATTAGGGGAGTAAACCATTATTAAAGACCGTTGTTACATTTTAACTTTATTTTTAACCTTGAAGAACTGAGCAAAAATACACAATGTGAATATTTTCTCTTACTATTTAGCTCTCATTTATTTGATTAATATATCCAAATATGCTCATACTTTGTGAATACATAGTGCTCACAAAGTACAGGTGAAACTCGAAAAATTAGAATATCGTGCAAAAGTTCATTAATTTCAGTAATTCAACTTAAAAGGTGAAACTAATATATTATATAGACTCATTACAAGCAAAGTAAGATATTTCAAGCCTTTATTTGATATAATTTTTATGATTATGGCTTACAGCTTATGAAAACCCCAAATTCAGAATCTCAGAAAATTAGAATATTACATGAAATCAATAAAAAAAAGGATTTTAAATACAGAAATGTCGGCCCTCTGAAAAGTATAATCATGCATATGTACTCAGTACTTGGTTTGGGCCCCTTTTGCATTAATTACTGCCTCAATGCGGCGTGGCATGGATGCTATCAGCCTGTGGCACTGCTGAGGTGTTATGGAAGACCAAGATGCTTCAATAGCGGCCTTCAGCTCTTCTGCATTGTTTGGTCTCATGTCTCTCATCTTTCTCTTGGCAATGCCCCATAGATTCTCTATGGGGTTCAGGTCAGGCGAGTTTGCTGGCCAATCAAGCACAGTAATACCATGGTCATTGAACCAGGTTTTGGTACTTTTGGCAGTGTGGGCAGGTGCCAAGTCATGCTGGAAAATGAAGTCAGCATCTCCATAAAGCTTGTCTGCTGAAGGAAGCATGAAGTGCTCTAAAATGTCCCGGTAGACGGCTTCTTTGACTCTGGACTTAATAAAGCACAGTGGACCAACACCAGCCGATGACATGGCTCCCCAAACCAACACAGACTGTGGAAACTTCACACTGGACTTCAAGCATCTTGGATTGTGTTCCTCTCCATTCTTCCTCCAGACTCTGGGACCTTGGTTTCCAAATGAGATGCAAAATTTGCTCTCATCAGAAAAGAGGACTTTGGACCACTGAGCAACAGACCAGTTCTTTTTTCTTTAGCCCAGGTAAGACGTTTGACATTTGAAGCCCATGTCCAGGACCCGCCTGTGTGTGGTGGCTCTTGATGCAGTAACTCCAGCCTCAGTCCACTCCTTGTGAAGCTCCCCAACACATTTGAATGGCCTTTTCCTGACAATCCTCTCCAGGCTACGGTCATCCCTGCTGCTTGTGCACCTTTTTCTTCCACACTTTTCCCTTCTACTTAACTTTCTATTAATGGGCTTTGATACAGCACTTTGAGAACATCCAACTTCTTTTGCAATTACCTTTTGAGGCTTTCCCTCCTTGTGGAGGGTGTCAATGATGGTTTTCTGCACAACTGTCAGGTCAGCAGTCTTCCCCATGATTGTGAATTCAACTGAACCAGACTGAGAGACCATTTAAAGGCTCAGGAACCCTTTGCAGGTGTTTAGCTGATTAGAGTGTGACACTTTGAGCCTACAATACTGAACCTTTTCACAATATTCTAATTTTCTGAGATTCTGAATTTGGGGTTTTCATAAGCTGTAAGCCATAATCATCAAAATTATATCAAATAAAGGCTTGAAATATCTTACTTTGCTTGTAATGAGTCTATATAATATATTAGTTTCACCTTTTAAGTTGAATTACTGAAATTAATGAACTTTTGCACGATATTCTAATTTTTCGAGTTTCACCTGTATACCTTTGGGTAGGAAAACAACAGCACATCCATCATTAAGTTTAGCAATGTATTGGATTGTATGATTTCTGTGATGAACTGCGGTATTAGTTGGTTTGTCTTATTCTAAAACATGGCATCTTGTTAGATAAATCATTGTGATATAATCAAAATGTCAAAAGAAGTTTTAAAAAATGTATTAAAATAACTTTCAAGTTGACAGCCTCATTTAAGCTTGTCTATCCCTCATTGAGCAATGGCTACACTAAGAAAATAACTCTTTGGCTGAACTTGATTTAATCATGGACCGTGGTTCTTCATGTTTGAAATTGGTTTTCTTAAATTAAAATGACAATGTAAGTTCACAGGTAGAAAGGGTCTAACTGAATCAAGTAAAGCCAATAAAATAACATGTTAAAATAACTAAAATGAAACTCATTTAGTGATATTCTGGCAAGTGACAGGAAATGTTAACATTCTAAATACAGGTGGGAAGCACTACTGAGTGTAACCTGATCACTATGCTATGGTTAGCACGGCAATTACTCAATGGATAAAGCAATATGTAAATACTCAAAATGTACATTAGCTCATTACTTCCGCACTGTTAAGTTACATCCTGTTAGGGATCCTGTTCATTTTATTGCCATTTAAAAAATAAATAAATAAATATAAATAAATATATATATATATATATATCAAGAATAATTAATAATGGTTATGCTTTGACTGAAGCACATTTCTGAAAGTCTGGTATATTACAATCATTTTTAAATAGTTAAAAACAGAGTTCAAAATGTACTTTATGTACTTTCAGTTCAGTATTACTTGCTACCAAATAATTTATTCTAACACATTAGTATGAAAGTGCAGGTATGTATTACCCCATAAACACACACACACACACACACACACACACACACACACACACACACACACACACACACACACACACACACACGTAGTGTTTCCATGTTTTATGGGGACTTTCCATAGACATAATGGTTTTTACACTGTACAAGCTTTATATTCTATCCCCTAAACCTAACCCTCACAGAAAACTTTCTGCATTTTTACATTTTCAAAAAACATAATTTAGTATGATCTATAAGCTGTTTTCCTCATGGGGACCGACAAAATGTCCCCACAAGGTCAAAAATTTCGGGTTTTACTATCCTTATGGGGACATTTGGTCCCCACAAAGTGATAAATACACGCTCACACACACACACACCTTGTCTGTCCAGCTTGGCAGTATGGGTGGAGGTGTAGTATTAGCACTTTAATGCTTTTGTTTATCTTTAATTACGGTCTATCTCAACCCTTCAGCCAACCTGTGCACATTCAGTTTCAACCTCATTCTGTCAAGGAGTTCAATATTTTTTTTAATGTCTTTTAATGGAATTCTTCCTGCCTCTCCTTATATGAAGGAGTGCCTTCACCTCTTATGTTATCAATCGTTATCAAACCTTTATTCTACAGAATCTGGGACCCAGTGCCCACAACCCCGTGAAACGCACCTGTAAAGCTTTATGGTTTTATGGTTTATATGTTCCAGTGTCATGCCAGATTGCAGCTAAAACAGAGACTGTAAATAAAAGAATCTGCCATCCCCTGAGTCACTAAATGGGCTAAAAAAAGGTTAATGTTTAGACATGATTGCAATCAGAAGTAAGAGTGATATGGCAAAACAAAGATGACATAAACTGCACTCTAATTTCAATCACTTGACCTATGTAACCTGTGCATTGTCATTGATTAGTGAGTATGTTACCTAAATCTTCAGCTTAAAGCATGAGAATGACAATATTACACAAACAGCCCTGTTTTGTAAATGCCTGACCTAAAGGTAAAATAAGGATCACCTCAATGGAGGAACCTCTACCTCGTTTATGATTGGCCATCAACTTTTCTTGATTGCAAGAAGTAACAAATTCCAAGTACATCAAGTTAATTTTCAAGCTTATTCTAATAAACAACAAGTGATCACTTTTCTATACAAACATTCATCTTATAAATAATAGCACTGCATTTTTATGTTAAACAAGAAAGAATCAATATTTAGGACCTCAAGACTTATTGAATGTGATTTAAATAATTATTATTGGTGTTCTGATGATGATGATTCTCTTTTGATTTGCACACATACAGAATGGCTCTTTTTGGGCAAGACTGTACTGATAATTCTCATCCCTTAATTGTAAATTTGCTATATAGTTAGAACTATAAAACATAGTTACATACATCACAATTTACCCTTCTCTCACAATGTGAATACATTTGGTATTAATTGACTATTGGAGCAATTGACTAACGATAATTATCTTACATTAGACATGCAGCATAAAACTCAGTCAATATTGCTTTGATACTAAACATTGAACAAGGCAAATTGTTGTTAGTTTACGACTATGGCACAATCTGTAAATTAATCCTTTCACATGAAGCATTAGTTCAAGGTCTGTGCAACATGCTCCACAATGAATATGTCTGTCATGGTCACACATACTACATGGATTAAGCAATTCAAATACTTGTCACAAATTGTGTTACATTATTTTTTGAAGAGTTTGAAAAGACAATTGGCTAAAAAGAGACACTTATGAAACTGCCTTGGATGAACTGCGTTTTATAAGTATCTTTTCCTCTGGAATACTACTAAACCTAGTTGAAGAGTTTGTTTTTTGGGGTGGGGTGGTTATTTATTAACAGACTGCACCATCTGCTGGTCATAAAACAGGGACACTTATCTTAGGCAAGTTTAGTAATTTGTGGTGTACTTTTATTGGTTCAGAAATAATACATTTCTCGACCGACTTTACTGAGAGCCAGTCTAGTATCTTTATTTCAATTCTTGAGATCATAACTAAAAAGTAACTTTTAACAAAAAGTTAAAGAATAAAAAAAAAAAAATGACAATAGAAATCCCTTGAAAACAAAAGTAAACTAAACAGGCATTTTCATTTTCACATGACAATAAATATGGACCATAGACTTTCTATCTGTACAGAGACAATGTACCTAATCATTTAACTTTTATTATAAAAAATATGACTTCAGTGCAATTTCCCTGCAAGGCTCCATGCCAAGCCTTCTTCTCACGTCTTTTTCAACACCAGCGCTTCCTTCTCGTTTATGTACGGAAAAAATCTGAATGCGAAACACCTCACAATTCTGCAAACACCAGCTCATTTGAAAAACAAAAAATGTATTCATAAAAATTATTCACAGCCTTTCATCTTTGTTGACACTTCAAGCAGTAAATCTGGACAGAAAAAGGCACACATCAATATAATTTGTGCAATACTGGACAAGAGACAAAATATTGGAATTACTCATGATTTAAGTCTTCACCTTGGTCATTTAGAAATACATTCATACCCATACTTAACGTTTAAGTATTTTTGTATATATGCATATTCAAATAGATATATTAAGATTGTAATGTCAATAAAGATACAGGAGGGACAGATATAACTGATTTACATAAATATTTTTCTTTTCAAGAAAAAAGTGCATCATATTACAATCTTGAATATTGCAGAACAAACATTTAACAAGTTACCAATAGTATTGAAAATTTGAATATAAAAAAATAACCGCATTACAAAACAAAAGAAATGAATAGTATTATTAACAGTAGAAAGCATTGCACCATTGTGCACAAGAGGCTTTTAAGTGCTGTCTGGACCCCCTTCTTGGCTCTGAGCAGCACTGCCAGATTGCTGTCCTAAACTTTCTTCTGAAGAAGAGCCACGTCCCCTGAGTGATGCCACTGCAGGCTTTTCGGTCTCATGCAGCTGTCTAGTTTCATGTGAGGATCTTTCTCTTTCTCCCTGTGAAACTATAGAGATCCTCTTAGCTCCGTCGCTTTCTGCTGCACATTTTCTAAATGTTTCAGGAACGAAGGTGTGACTCTGAATGGCGGATCTAGAGCCTCCATATTGTAGAGCGGGTGGTTTGGCTAATTTTGAGCTTGTACTAGAACAAGACAGGTCAGAATGGGTCGCTCCATCTTGGCTTTGTGTCTTGCTGTACACCAGGGATCTTTGTGGACTTGTCTCAGGGAGGGATATCCATGGGAAATCCCTCCTGGCTAGGGAGAATTGGGAGTCGTCTTTGTGAGAGGGGGTAGAGGATGACAGTTTGGGCCGAGATCTGGGTCTGAGCTGCACCATTTGTATGCCTCCTATAGGAATCATGTGATATGGCATGCGGGCTTGGTCCTGGGAATGTAAAGGAAGGTGGCTAAACATACGGTCCACTGTCCGTGGTGTAACAGGTGTGGGTGAGAAAGGTTCACTGGGGGAGAAGCATAACGTTGGAGAAACCAGGCAAGGATCCGGGGGCATTTGAGTTTGTTGAGTACCAGGCTTGTCCTGTAGGGAGAGACATGGCATTGGAATAAAGCTTATCCAACATCACTAAGAAGCAAAATTGTTATTTTTTTGGCAGATATGACTTAAATATTTTTTTTCTTTTTGTAGTCTGAACAGCTAAAAAAAGAGAAAAAAAAAAGATATGAAATAATGATCAGTGTACCTTCGGATAAATTAGTTTTCTCGTTTTTGTCTTCAAAAGGGAAAACCACTAAACTGACCGTTTACTCTTTTTTTTTTTTTTTTCCATCTAGAAAGAAATGATAAAAATTGAGAAAACTATTGATTTAAAATTTTTTCGTTTCATATAAGAACTAGAAAAATTTCATTTTTTTCATTCAAGTGCTTAAAAGAAGTGTACAACCTTATTATTTGATTTGCACATGTGGATGGACATGACACGCCCATTTCTACTGATTGGTTAAACCTGCAATGTAATCTCTTCTCTCCCTCATTCCTTCTCTTCAGAATAAAAGCTTTTTCACACTGGACATGGCGAGCGTTAAATCACCACAAGTTTATCACATAGTTTATAATATTTTTTTTTCTCAATACGGTTCTCGCAATGCGGTTTCAGGTGCGCACGTTGCCATGGCTACAGTCAGAAAGAACTTAACTTTGCCAGACACGTCTTTCTGTAGGCCTATTCCTTTTTAAAAGTGAAATATCTGTGGGGGTGTACATTTGTGTCCATATATAGAATGCTATGTGTTAAACAGAACAGTATGAACCTTACATTTTTAATGGCTACAAATAGTTTTCATTTTATTTTTAGGATACAACATCTAACCATGAACTAGTTGAATAAAATGAAACCCTTATCTATTATGCAGCCATCTCTCTTTATCATCTGGACTATATGAGCTGCATACAGACAAGATGTTATTATATGCGTTCAACCATTATGCAATAAAATATTATTTATGGACAGCGTATGTGTTTAAAACAGAATGGGAATTATGTAAAATAATTGCTGCTAAGTAAGGCTCTTCTAGCCACAATCTGATTATGGTATTTAATATGAATACCCCATTATACACCGATCAGCCACAACATTAAAACCAGCTACCTAATATTGTATAGGTAAGTGCCCCTGATGCTTTTTGTTTTTGGCACCATTCTGAGTAAATTCTAGAGACTGTTGTGTGTGAAAATCCCAGGAGATCAGCAGTTACAGAAATAATCAAACAAGCCCGTCTGGCACCAACAATCATCCATGCGATTATCTAATCAGCCAATCATGTGGCAGTAGTGCAGTGCATAAAATCATTCAGATATGGGTCAGGAGCTTCAGTTAATGTTCACATCAACCATCAGAATGGGGAAAACAATTTGATCTAAGTGATTTGGACCATGGTATGATTGTTGGTGCCAGACGGGCTGGTTTGAGTATTTCTGTAACTGCTGATATCCTGGGATTTTCACGCACAACAGTCTCTAGAATTTACTCTGAATGGTGTCAAAAACAAAACGCATCCAGTGAGCGGCAGTTCTGTGGATGGAGAGACCTTGTTGATGAGAGAGGTCAACAGAAAATGGCCAGACTGATTCGAACTGACAAAGTCTATGGTAACTCAGATAAATGTACCTTTTTGATATATTTTTTTTAATAAAACAGATGATCAATAACTCAGATGACCAATAAATTAATTACACTAGGGATTCATACTTTGAGTGTGAGGGGGGCGTTTTCAGGATCAGATAATGTCTAATGATTTTTTATTAAAATTTTTTTAAATCAAGCAAAATACAACTGTATGTCAGCGAAAGTAAATCAGGAACAGGTCATGTTTGGTGCCATTTTATTTCATGAATTCAATGGAATCGTGAGCGGGCCTCAGATAGGCAGCCATAAGTGAAGAACTGAGCATGACTCGTGCCCAGACAATGAACTTGACACTTGCCGAATAAAGACTGAAAAGCAAAATGCAAAACTACAAATGAAAAAAAAAAAAAATTCGAAAGAGAGAATGAAATAACTAATAATACATGAACAATATGGGCTGAGCACCTTCCCTCAAAAATTCCTATGGTTCTTTTGTGTCCTTTATAGGCTCCTCAAAACCATGACGATGTCCTGCGAGGCTTATTCATATCCAATAAACATTTATATTTGCCCTTATGTTTCCCCTGCAATAATTGGCTTGATTTATTTATCATTCATAACAACAACAACCAGATAAAATATATTAAGATACAGTTAGGTCTGTGCAAAGCATCCCAATTAATAATTTTCCTTTTAAAAACAAAAAGCACTGCCAGCCCATCCCACGGTGACAAAAGCGAGTTGGTGAGTTCATTGGTTTTCATATCCAGGTGTCCATTGCTTGATGAGCTTGCAATAAACATGCAAAAGAAAGAAGTTATTGATCATTTTAATGTTCTTCATTAAAATTATTAGAATTTATCAGCAAAAGCAATGGGCAAACTTGAACTTGGTAAAATCGTATTTTCTATGAACGGATTTGAGGAAGAACAGATGATGGGCGTTGACCAATCAGTGGAAACAGGAGTGTCAGGCCCGCCCACATGTACAAAACTAATATTCAAGTTATAATCTCGGTTTATAAGCACAAATTAAATTTATTTTTCTTGTTATTGGCTATTTCTTTTTTAATTGAAAAACAAACAAACAAAAACAAGCAGATACAACATAAATTGATGTGATGTTGTAAAGAGAGACAACGGAAATGTGAGAAATGAACGGTACATTGGTTATTTAGTTTTAAAGACAAAAACGAGAAAACAAATGATCCAAAAAGGTACACGGTACTTTTTTTTTACAAACCCGATCCAAACCACATTCAAAACGACATTTGTAAATGGTAAATGGTCTGCACTAATATAGCACCTTTTTAACACCAATGGCGGTAGAGCTGCCATGCAAGTCGCTAGGGATATGGGTTCAGTGTCTTGCCCAAGGACACTTCGGCATGTGGAGTCGTTTGGGCCGGGATTCAAACCACCAATCCTGCGATTAGTGGCCGACCTGCTCTACCAAGTGAGCACAGCCGCCCTTACTATATAAGTGCAGACCATTTACATTTGTGGTTTGAAGTCCAATCAAAATCGGTTTGAAAATTAAGATCAGATTTCAAGTATTTTGATGTATATTTTGTTGCCATTTGGGATGCTACATAGCAATATGAGTAAAGTTCGATGATATAGTTGCTACTGTACATGAACTAACTTTCCACGTACAGCTATACTTATATCACGTAACTTTCCTCATAAAGCTAACTATATTACCAAACTTTCCTCATATAGCTAACTTTATCACCTAGCTTTCCTAAAGTAGCTAACTATATCATCTAATCAACATTCCTCATATAGCTAACTATATCATCTAAATAACTTTTCTCATATAGCTTAATCTAATATCTGACTAACTTTCCTCACATAGCTATGGCATCTGATTAACGTTCCTCAAATATCTGTCTTCTGATTCACAAATAGCTAACTAACTTTCCTCATATCTAACTATATCATCTTACTTTAGTCATATAGCTAACAACATCATCAAACTTTCCTCAAGTAGCTAACTGTCATCTAATCAACGTTCCTCTTAGAGTTAACTACAACATCCAACTACATTTTCTCATATATATTTAATCAAACTTTTCTAAAATAGCTAACTCTACCATCTGACAAACTTTCCTCAAAAAGCTTAATCTATCATCAAACTAAATGTCCTCATATAGCTTACTATACTGTACCATCTGACTAACCTTTCTCAAACAGCTATGTCAGCTAACTAATATAGCTAACTTTCTTTCCTCATATACTGTAGCTTAGTACAGTTTATCATCTAACAAACTTACCACATATATAGCTATCTGTGTCATGTCTATATTCACTCTTCAGTGAATTTGAGAATGAGTGAACTAGTGGTTTTGGAAACAGCATATCCTGCACCGTATATGAATGTGTTACAATACATTCATGTCTCCTCTGTTTATATTAGCTTATATACCTTTTGAGTACATGTAGCATCAACTCATACATGTGCTACAAGATTGTATTTCAAAACCAAATAAGATCTGTGTGCAGTCAGTGTGAACAAAGCATATGGATATTGGCATTATAGGCATAACATGTACGGTGTCTGTGAAGCCCACCTGTTGACCCTCTGTCGATGGAATGCTAGGCTCCCAATGAAGCCCTGCAGGAGAGCTGTGCTGTCGATGGGGCTTAAGGGATGTAGAAGAAGAGAGAGCTCTGGTGCTCCTATGCCGGGTAGGAGAAAAAGGCCTCAGGGGTGAAAGGGGCCTGAGTGGGGAGAGGGCCCTGATGGGAGATGGGCCCCTCTCTGGAGAGGGAGAGAGATGACTAGGTGAGGACAAGTCAAGCCTGGGAGACAAACTTCTAAGAGGTGAGCCCTCACTGCTTGGAGAAAAGGCCCTAGGTGAAACATCCCAGCCCTTGTGAGAGAATGAAGCTCTCTTGCTTCTTGGAGATGCAGCTTGTACAGGCCAAAATCTGCGAGGTGAGGGGTATTCCTCTTCTGCTCTTTGATCACATGAGTCCATCTGTAAGCCATGCCCAATTTCAGATAAGTCACGTGTGGATTGCCTAGTGTCAGTGGAACAGGCTGAGGATGGTTCATCATGGGAGAAGTCATCTTCTTCATCTTCGTCCTCATCATCATCTTCAGAGTCTTCAGGATCAGAGAACCGGTGCTCCTCCTGGTCTTCTGATTCACATACTCGCTCCTCACTGCCTCCTGTTTGACAGAAATGGACATCTGTTCATCATCAAACAAAGGGAGAAGGTTCTGTCTTCGTCCTGCAAGACTACCACAAGACATGCCCACTACAAGTTACATCACCCTTTAAAAAACCAGCGAAATGCTTAAGGCTGGCAACAGTTGGATGTCAAATTTGTACAATGTGTTTGTTGTTTATTTGGAGTCCTGCAGCAACCCTAAATATATCCCTAAGGGCACCTACACACAAGAGTTAATGCTGCATCAGAGAACTCTACAAATGCATTGGGGATGGTGCGTTGGAAGGACAAAGGACAAACTCTGTGATTAAGGTTAGGTTGAGGGTGCTTGCACAAAGATTAAAAAGTTCAGTTGAATACAATTATACTGCTGTATGACTAGATGGTGACAGTGAGAGGAAATGTGATGAAAATGAAGTGAAGTTAGCGGTATGCTAAGCAAAAAGGCTAACAGATTAGCTTGTGAAATAACTGGAGAAAAAAATAATCTTTTATATCTTAAGACTATATGTGACAGATAGTTTAAAAGTTATTCTGTTATGTTTACACAGTTAAGAAAACATGAATCATTCAGTGAATATGTAGGATTTTAATTGCTCTTTTAGCCTATAGAATAAAATTATGATCCATTGCCTGCGTTATTTGAAGTGGGCGTGTCATGTAGTGGGTGTTCCTTGACGTCTTGCGGGAAGCAGACAAAGGAGCTTTTGAACAAAGCATTTGAACAAGAGCGAACTTTACAAACAAACAGATGCAAATCCAAAGCAAAATCAACTGATATATTCTGCACATACATTTTTCCTTGGAAGGCTATATATAGCATTTAAATACAAAGCATTCATGTTTTATAATTGGGCTGTGCTTCATTCAACAGCTACATGTAAAATCAAGTGAATGGAGTGTGGCTGAATGGGATATCCTTGGAGCTCTAAAATGCTCTGGGGATGACAAATGTAGCGACAGAGAAAGTGAGACAGACGAGGAGAAGGGCAGTTTAGTTTTCAGTTCTGGCTAAATATATAAACATGGTAAATGCAGGAAACTGAAGGTCACAGTCTTGTTTCTCTTTATGGTAAACTATTTTCAATGCCCCCCTTCAACTTTTAAGTCTGAAAGCACACTGCATGGTAGACTATATATTGCTTTGGCACCAATGACCAGCAAAAACATAATTTCAAAAGATTTAGGTGGAACAAGTTTTGAAGTACTTTGTCCAAAGAGAAAGTATTTTAAGCATTGTTAATTGATAATACACCTGAACCACTATTCCACAAGCTAAATACTTACATTTGATACATGCAGCATCAAACTCTGTATATGAACACTCAAATTCAGAGACGTTTCAAAAGAGATGTATGTCTAGACATGTAGACATCATATGCAGAATTATATATTACAAAGGCAAATTCACATTTCCTCTCCCAAGTCACAAGAGAAATGTGGAAAGTAAAATTTATAATCAAATTGCAACTTTACACAACAGCAAAGATGTAATTTCTCTGCAACCCTACCTGCTTCCTCAGTCTCCAGCTCATCCACAGTTGGCTTGGATACACCCATCTCCAGGCATTTCTTACCGTGGGCCTTGGACTTCGTGTGTTTGGTAAGGTTCCCTTTGAGGAAACAAATATACATTCTCAAAGCTGGACATGTTGACGAACATACAGTACAATGACACTTTTTTGTGTGTGGACTTTCAGTGACTAAGCAACCTAAAGCGACAAATACAAATGAAGCTTAAATGATCTGCCTCCTTATATAGTCAAGTAGTAAAGACTATAGCAATCTCAAGCTATTTAAAGAGATAGATCAAAAGGAAAATTCTCTCATCATTTACTCACCTTCATATTGTTCTAAACCTGTACGACTTTCTTTCAGTTAAATGCAAGATGTTATGCAGAATGTTAGCCTCAGTCACCATTCACTTTAATTTAAATGGAAAAAAGATGCGATGAAAGTGAATGGTGACTCAAGTTGTCAGCATTTAACATCTCCTTTAGTGTTCCATTGAGAAGAGAAATTCAAACGGTTTTGGAACAACAACAGGGAAAGTGATGGAAACTATCCATTTAAGCTCTATATGTCTGAACACCCCTTTAGGCTTATGATCCATACAGAAGCTAGCTGAAATAGTAAATGGAATAAGTTTGAAAGATATGTGATTACCTTTGGTTTTGAAGGCAAATTTGCAGTGCTTACAGACGTAGGGACGGACATCTGTATGTGTGCGAATGTGCTTTTTTAGCATACTCGGCTTCTTGCAGCGAATCCCACACTCCCCACACACGTATTTCCCTCTTCCCCTACCCCGCACATACACGTACTCCTCATTTGACTTATACCTGCTCAGGTCAGAGAGAGCACCAGACCAAGAGAAAGACATGCAAAGAAAGATGTTAATACACTTAACGGATCAAAGATTTATAAGGGTTTATATTTTTATGATTCATATTTATCTACTTGATAGAAATATGTTTGAAATATACTTTAGTATATAATGAAGGATTTTTCAATACGGCATATGCATTTTGAAAGCTATCTGTAGACTTTTATGAAAAGTGTAAAACATGATGGGGTGGGGAGTTATAAAATGTCTCACTAAACATCTGTTTCTAGGCAAAAAAATAAAAAAATGGTATGCTCGACTCTGTATGAAAGTCTTTATTTAGAACATTTCAAATGTAATCATTATGACACCATTAAATTCTTCTAATAATAGTTTAAATAAGTATTTTAACAGATTTATATTAGTCCAACACAAGTTTTGCAACAAAACACCATTCATTTGTAATAATTACAAAAACATAATTAATTGTTTATAATTAATTGTGAATACCTTTTTTATGTCCTTCAAACTTTGTCAGATTTGCCCAAACAATGGCTCAAAATAATCTTTGGACTAAGCCGAACAGAACTGACCAAACAGCATTTTGATTAGTGCAACCATTCGGAAATTATGCCAATGCAAAGTTAACAAGGTGGACTATGAAACAGGAACCGAGTCTGTATCTCGGCAATGCTTTATCCTATTGAAAGGAAACTTGGTATGCTTCATCAGGGATCATGATCTAAGTGTACATGCAAAGTTTGGTGACAGCGCCACCTAAGGGTAAAAAATATAAAAATTGGCTATTCTGGCAAGTAACTTTTGAACCATTTGTCCTAAAATCATAAGCTTGTTATTTTGGAATCCAATGATACCACATTTTCCAATTTCATGCTTATTGCCTCTCTGCCATTTAGATTTTTTTATATAAAGAGATATATCTTTTGAACACCTAAATTAGTTCAAAAATTTAAATGTGTATGCTTCACCCACATCAGGTCCTGAGGGCACCTGATCAGTTTGGAGACAGCATCAACTATAGTTCAACAGAAAATTGTCTGTTTAGCATGGTTATCATGCTACATGATATGATAGCTTAGCATGCTAATTGGTTAGTATGCTAACCAATGCTTTTGTGTGCTCACGCTAAAATGTCATGTCTCTTTGGCATTGTTGAGATGGATCAGCTGAGTGGCACAGTGGTTAAAAAAATGAGGCTATGGCTCAAAAGTGAGTGTCCAAAGAATGGTTTTAAAATGTTTTACTTCAGTTGACCTCCGAGTCTTCATGTTGTTCTTAATACAATGTAGGCTGTACTTCACTTTAAAATTCCTGCTTCAATTCAAACCACTTAGATAGAACCAAACATTTTCTCAGCAATTATGTTGTACTCTCAACTTGGATTGTCTCTTTAGTGCCGTATAGACTTGTCAGTTTTGTGGTGTGCAGTGGTTGAAACTCTGGACAGTGGTTCAAAAGACTGGGTGAAAACCCCACTTCAACTAGTCTTAACATTGTGCCCCTGTTTTTTTGCATTGTGTTTAGTGAATGCCAGAAGGACTTGGCCCTGATCATACATGCTTTATTTATTATTATTATTATTAAGATCAAGATTAAGATCAACACATATGGGGAAGCTATACCCTTCTTAATATTAAACATCTCTCACAGATAATATTTGGTGAAGCATTCTCTAAAGAGAACAAAAGCACTGTGAATACATAACATACAATAAATACACATGTAGGAGTTATATTAATTTTATAAAATGTTTTATTCAATTTTATTCTACTTTCTTAAATATAAATTCAAACTATTCAACATCCTGCATCCTACTTTAATAATTTGGCATTGAATTAAAATTTAAAAGCCATTCCCAATTCAACTCAACATAACCCTGCTTCAGTGGCATTGTCTCCTACTAATATGGAAGAAAGTAAGCACAAAAGACAGTTATGAGTTTCAGAAGAAAAAAGGATGCTGAAGGATGTGAGATTTTGGAGACAACATGGAGTTTGTACATGAGAGAGACAGGTAGAGAAAGAGAAAGAGAGCAAAGAGACTGGTGTGATTAGGGAATGTGTGGGAGTGTGAGTCGGAAGAACCATACGAGCAAAATAAAGGCAGTGAGAGAGACAAAGGAAGCAGGGATAAAAATGAAGGCTGTGAGTTGTTACTGCAGTTTAAGCTCTCAACCACACTGAGAAATGAATGCAAGAGACTCAGCTAATGAATCCAAAGCTTTTGATGTTTACAGGTCAGCTTGCCTTTCTTTAATTTATTATCCATTCATTCATTAGTCCGTCTTTTGATTTTTTTCTTTTAAAAACAAAAATGCAATTGAAATCATGTATAACATGTGGCAATTAGTATTCTTTATATATTAAAAACAAATATCACTGCAAATATATGTGGAGCTTAAATTTCTGTGGTTATTCCTGTCAGTCAATTGAAGATAAAAACATGTTTTCTTACTCCTCAACTGCTCAATTCAGAGATGTTGTTGGCACAACACTAATGAGCAGCAGACTTCAAAAATAAATCTGCAGAGCTGCTGTCAGTAAGTTATCAGAACTCTCTCTACACTCCATCCAAATGTATGCCTTTGAGCAGAGGTGTGAATTCTGCAGACAACAGAACCAAGCATGCTGAATAAAGTCCCCAATGGTTTGTATCCTTGCCTGTACTGCCATGTCTTTGTCACTCATAAAGAAAATAGCAAACATTCTGTTTGAGTAACTGCGCTATACTTACCACTTAAAATAAAAGTGCTTAAGTGGCAGGGGAAATGATGCATAAAATGCACTATAAGGACTCTTTAACATGACTGCAAACTGTGAAGGCTATATACTGTATAAATAAAATACTATATACTTATGTTTTGGACAATATATTTATGTACAGTATACAGGTCTTTCCTGTTATCCAGTACCTTTTCAGCTCAGTAACTTAAAAAAAAAAAATGCCTCTGTTGTAATTTAACTAAGTATTTCTATAAAAGGGTATACAAGACTTTTCATTCTCTGGTCTAGCTCAGCTGCTTCAAATTTTATAGATAACTAAAGGAAACTACTATCTTTGCCTGGGTAGCTCAGCAAGTATTGACGCTGACTACCAACCCTGGAGCCGTGAGTTCGAATCCAGGGTGTGCTGAGTGACTCCAGCCAGGTCTCCTAAGCAACCAAATTGGCCCGGTTGCTAGGTAGGGTAGAGTCACATGGGGTAACCTCGTCATGGTCACAATTAGTGGTGCTTTCCCTCAATGGGGCACATGGTAAATTGTGCGTGGATCGCGAGAGTAGCATGAGCCTCCACATGCTGGTAGTCTCTGTGGTGTCATGCACAACAAGCCATGAGATAAGATTCGTGGATTGACTGTCTCAGAAGCGGAGGCAACTGAGATTTGTCCTCCGCCACCCAGACTGAGGTGAGTAACCATGCCACCACGAGAAGTAGTTGGAATTGGGCATTTCAAATTGTGGAGATAAGGGGATAAAAAAAGTTAAAGAAAAAAGGATACTACTATGATTAGTTCAAAAAGGTAGAAAATGGGTATAATATTTTATATCAATTCAATTACGACTAATATGTCGGAGACATGAAAAAGTATTGCACAATAGTAATGACCCACACAGGCATGAGTAGCAATTTACTGTTCTTTACTCACCCGCCCTCAAAAATGCAAGCACGTGTCACCTCACTTGCTGCTGAGGTAGCGGGCTCATCGTCAGCAGTATTATCTTTTTCCTCTCTTTCAGTTGGTGGATCCTCCTTTACTTCGACAGGTGTGTTAGGAGGGGAGGCAGGTACCTACACTCCAGACAGACAGGTTAACTCACCAACACTGCAGTACAACTACAAACTTGACTAAAACCACATATTTTAAAATGACACATGCAAGATTTCAACATGTTAGACTTATTTCTATAGGACACAAATAGGGAAATTACAGTGATGTTTACCTGTGAGGTGCTAGCCTTCTTGCTCCCTGTGGGAACCAGTTTGTCAGTGTTTGGTAGTGAAGCTGTAGCTATAGTGTATGTCTCAGCACTATGTTTCTGCTTGGAATGCAATAAAGACAGTAAAATCTTGGTGGAAAAACCAGGCAGATTGGGATTATGC
Organism: Xyrauchen texanus; assembly: GCF_025860055.1. NCBI lineage: Eukaryota > Metazoa > Chordata > Actinopteri > Cypriniformes > Catostomidae > Xyrauchen > Xyrauchen texanus. Next base: position 32,058,219 of record NC_068292.1, read on the forward strand.
ATGCTAACACTCCACGAGGAATAGACGGAAGCTTGTGCATCTCTGTGTGTAGATGGGTTGGGCTTGGTGTAGTTCAGATAGCACCAGCTGACAGATGTAGTGGTATGTAAACTGGGGTATGAGGGGTCCATGGTTCTATCTAGACTTGTTACCCTTGGAACATACCTGTGTCCTACCTCTTTCCTTTCTTCCTGCTTTAAGGGCTCAGTATTGTGCTGTGTTTTGTCCTGCTTGCTTAAAATGTCAGATTCTATGACTTCTCCTGCATCTTTTTCCATCCCCACTGTCAGCTTATTTTTACCCTGTTCCCCCTCCTGAGATGTATTATCACATTTATTATCTTCATCTTCCTTGTGATCCTTTTCTTTTTCCTTCTCCTCTTTAACCCGTTTTTGATGCCGTTGGGCGTCTAAACTGAGTTCTAGACTACCTGCAGGTGACAGTATTCGCTTACTTCCACCAGCACCAAGCTGCCCATAGCTGTCATCAGATGAAGTTCCTGCTCCATGCTCCAGAGGCAGCGGCATGGAAATATAGCTCTTGGAACTTGCGGTGGGCAGCCTGAGGTAAGATCTTTGAAGCCTGTCTTCCAACGTACTCATGATTACCATAGACGTGCAGCAGATTGGATGTTGTGTTGTGGCTAAAATCTGTGAGATGGTTGTATACATGGCACTAGCATATGTAGGAATGTGAGTCTGTAAGCGCACAGGCACTACAAGAGAAACCACTGGGGCAAGTTGTTCAAGACATGGAGCAATAATGGGATGAGGATTGTGGGGAAGGATTAGCTGCTGTTGTGAATGACCAGGACTATAAAAGAAGGAAGGTGATGACCTAGACTCCCTGAAAAGAGGTCCTGAGGGGACCTGAATAGTCAGACCACCTGGCATGGGAAAGCAAACATTTTGAGTAACGTCCCTTGATTGCAAAGGAAATAAAGTGGAGAGTGGCTGAAGGGGTAGTCCTAATTGTTCTAAATACTCAAGAGGTCTTGGATGCAGCTGTGGTGGCTCACTGTGAATGAGGGCTTGATGAAACATCTGGGTTGAAATGATCCCAGATATTGCAGTAGTGACTGGAAAGAATCTAGTGAGCTGACGTGGGGTGCAAAAATTAGGACTTGCTTGTTGTAGGGGAAAAAGTGCTGGTGGGAGAGAAAGAGGGGATTGGAAAATCTGCAAGGTCTTCCCTATATGCTCAGAGCTAATCCTAGAGGTCCTGCCTCCAATTCCATAATCTTTAATTGTAAATGGAGGATGATCAGTGTAGGAGCGGCACACAGCTGAGATGCCAGGTTTACTAAGTGGTGTAGAAGATGGCTCCTCCTGATCGGAGTTCACCAAGGGTTGCATGCTTCACCAAGAGACATTTCCTTCTCTCCTTCCAAGTAGCAGAGGTGTGCTGTAGAGAGAGGCATCCATAGTCAAAAGATTTACTTCTTGTTTCTTCTACATGTCCAGGATGTGGAGGACTTGCATGTGCCTGTTCAGAGGTGGAACGGCGCATCTCCCTGTGAGAATGATGGTGTTGATGGAGACTTGATGGAACAGTCAGCATGTGAGACCCTTGGGAGCTCCTGGTGCCACTCTGCATCTTAGAGTCTGGCCTTCCTGATTCCTCAAAGGATGTAGACTGACTAGAGGCATGGGAAACATTACTCTCTTTGCTTGGGCTGTGTGGCAAGGATATTGACTCAAAGCTAGATTCTCCTGATGACTGGGTTGCCTCAGCTAAACGGAGACGCTTCTTCTTTGGTGGTAGCTTCTCTGCAGGGAGCTGGGCCAGACTCTGGCTGCGCTGAGGCCATTGGAATTCCTCCACCTTCTCTGACTCTTTGGAGGTGCATGTGTTTGCTGGAGGTGACACCATCTCCGTATCTGGCTCCTCCGTAACCAGGATTTCTGGAACTTGAATTTTGGGTTGACGGGTTAACCTAGATATGGAGGTTGGTTTTGGCTCCTGAGATGGCTCTTGTTTCTCTGTTTCCTGATTTGCCATAGAAATGCTTTCCTGTTTTTCAAATGATCTGGTATGTTGGATAACAGAAATTTCTTTCCAGGGACCCCTCTTTTCTGACTCACTTTGTGAAAGGGCAGGTGTGCCCTGATTGTCAGTACTGCCTAGCATTGATGGGATCTGAGTGCTGAAGGAGACTGCTGTTGGGCCAGGACTGGGAGGGTCGTCCTCAAGACTTTCCTCTTTTTTTTTTCTCTTGCGTACAGCCATGGCCATGTCTTTAATCTTGTAGCTCATCATTTGTGACTGAGTTTCAATAAAAGAACTGCCATCCTCAATCTGAAGACCCAGTGGAGTTTTAATCATACAAGCAACTCTGTGTGCTTCATAAGCTTCCTGCCTCTTCAAGCGAGTCCCACACATTTCACACTCATAAAGGTGTATTTCCTTTTCATGCTTCTTCCCAGGATCTGACTGTTTCAATCTAGAAGAAGGGCTTGCATCTTCAGTAATGAGGTCCACTCCAGTTGGCACCTCAATAGCGGGTTGGCGTCGTAACATTCGTTGGTGGGGGCCAATCCTCGTTTCTGCTGCTATGGCTTGTTGCTCATCAAAAGATTGACTGAGACGAAAGCTGCATGAAGTTGTATCTGAAGTGTCAGCAGAGGATGGCACTGATTGACTTCTATACAGAACTGCACTGGAGCTCTGACTAGCCAATGTAACTTTATCAGCAGAGTATGAGCCTGGGAAATCACTTGCAAATTTACTAGTAATATGTTGAACTGCAGAGCCACAAGAGCCTGGGACATCTCCTTTTGGTTCAAAAACACAGGGTTCTATGGGTAAGGAGAACTTGACAGACTCAATGCTACTTCTCCTAGAGAGTGATGAACGTCTTGGTTTGACACTATCAATTTCACTTGTATCCACAACAGCTTCATTTATAGTAATTAGCTTGGTTATATGCTCAATGACTTGTGTCTTAGGAACAGTGAAAGGGAGTGATTTTTCCTGTTGGCCTGATGATGACTGCAGTTGTTGATGTGGAATCCTTTGCTGTTGTCCTAGTCGCCCATACTTTCCAAGAATTATCTCAGCATAGGTTTTAGCACTGGGATTTGGTGGGCTCACTTGCGAGAGCTCTGCACTTCCAGAACGGGAAAAATAGCCAGATTCTGTGCTGCCCTTACTGCCGGGACCCAATGAGGATCGGGTTTCATCTGAAGATGTCCTAGGAGCTCGCTTTCTCTCACTTAGCCTCATTGCTAACCTTTGCTTGACTGCATGTGAATCCTCAGTTTGGGGAACCTCCTCTGCAAATGACAATTCCACCTTACAACATTTCTTCAGAGTTGGCCTGTCCTGTGATGTAGATGGTATGTGTTGCCCAGTCTCATCCTCAGAACCTGTACTCTCTCCTTCTGTACACTCTTGTTGCTCCTCTACCAAGGCTCCACTCTCAGGCCAGCTTAAACTGGGTTTTTCATGACTTGAGGCCATGCCTGCTTTTATCCGATGTGCATGGGATTTGCGGTGTTTGTACAGGTTGCTTTTGGTCTTGAAGGAGAAGCCACATGGGACACAAGGATAGGGTCTCTCTCCTGTGTGAGATCGGATGTGTTTTTGAAGAACACTGGGCTTCGCACAAGGACGGCCACAGTATGTGCACACATATTTTCCCGGTTTTTGGGGTTTGCGTTCTTTCCTACAAGGGGTGACTTCCTGTTCTTCCATATTAGGCAGAGATTGAGTTTGCTGAACATTATGAATTTGGGGAGATTGATCGATCGGGCCAGAACAGCTGCGTCTTGAAGGACCAGGCATGCCTGAAAGCTGCCAAGATGACACACTTGCCTGTGACTGCTGCTTCTGTCTTTGGAGCATTTCGAAGCGTTTTGGCTGCCTGTGTTGAAGGCAGCCATGAGATCCATGGATAGATTGCGAGGTAACTTGTTGCTGTAATTGAGGAAGCTGTGCCCCTAACAAGGACTCCGACAATGGCTGCTGTTTCCCACCAGGCCGCTTCCCATCAGCCGACCAGCTTTCCTCCGCCTCCATAGAATGTGGGGAGGAGGCCTCACAGATGCAGTAGGAATGCTCCTGTGAGTGCCAATCCAGTTAACATCACTGCATCAGTACTTCTCAGATAGGTAGTAGTTTTACTTGCACTTTAGGGGGATAATTGTATTATGCCATAATTAATGTTCCACATACTATATAATGTTTTGACTGAAAAATACATAATTAAAGAGTGTCTGTGTGTAGCTGCCATATACGTGAGTGCTGGTTGTGTGCTGAATGTTTCCCCTCCTCTTCACAAATGGCTTCCATGGAATTCATCATTGTGTGTCTTTTGGGCTGATGCCAGGAAATGGGTCAGGACAAAGAATGTCTCAAGATGCTTCTGAGGTGCTTACTCTGCTCACATGTGAATCATTTTTAAAGCCCTATTTGCCTCTGCTCACTGGCCCTGCAGAGACAAAAACAGAAAAGTGTTCAGGTGTTATGAGCAGTGTTGGGCAAGCTACTAAAAGTTAAAACTGCAAAGTTTAAAAGAGAAAAAGGAAACTAACCTAGCAAAACAACTCAAACAATACTGAGATTTTATAAATGCTGGGTACTGATAGCCTGGACACAGCGGAGCCTTATAACTCAAAAGTGATTCAAGCTATTATCAAGCCAGTGGTTTCAAAATGATTTCACAAGTATATATAAATTTAAATTGCTTCTTTTCACCTTTCGTTGACGTACAAGTTATTTCTTTTTTCTAAGTTGTCATTTAATCGAAACCAAAACAGAAATTTGGATGAATGAGGAATAGGGCCTAAAGCCTAGAAACAGAAATGGTCTTGTTTGCCTGCATGTAACTTACATAAAAGTGACCAAGTCAAGACATTAGGAGTGCTTGGGGCCACCTCTTTAGTCCACTTCAAAGCACTCATAATGAATACTGCAGGTTAAAGTTGCTATATTCCTAAAATGTAAAATTTACTTGATCATGGCAACCCCCAGTCTGACAAAACATTTATGCCTTCAATATATAAACATGGGTGTTCAGAAGTAAGTGCACTTAACTTTTTCCACAGAAGGAGTTCAATCAGCAAACGAGACCACATTTTTAGGCATCTTGAGATAACTGCCACATGCTGAACTCATACTGTAGCTCTTCTAGTTTATTTTGAATGCTCAGTGGTTTATCCATAGGTCAAGGAAAATAAAAACAAAGTAAAAGGGAGTTTTCTGAGTGATTCTATAATTTAGTCCCAAGTACCTGATTAAACTGGCATCATGTAATACTAGAGAGTGTGATTGGTATGTGCATGCAGTGTTTTTTATTTGTTGCTATTTATCATTTTCAATTAGGTATCTTCCTCTTCTCCCTTATGTTTATGAAAATTACAGCAACTGTGGTTTCATTACTTGCAGTTCGCTGAGGGAAAAGCAGTGAGGTAAAAAAGCCATTCCTTTTCCTCTTGAAATAACTTGACAGATTCTTGACTGAGTTTACTTTCCCAAACAGCTGGTGCGGGCTGAGTGATGCGCAACAATTTAATGAGCTTTTTCAGAGCAGAGGAAGGCTTTGGTTACGGAGTGGCTCTTATCAACAGCAAGCAATTATCGAGGATATAACAACACTAGACCATCATTACTTATGACATAGGTGTATTTTTGCTTACTTTAAATGAAAGGATTGAACCACAAATTCATAATGAATCTCTTTGATTTACAGAGGGTCATTACAGTGTATGGTGCAAACTGTGTACTGTAGAATTAAACTGTGCTTGATCGTTGGAATTTCCACGAAGACTGATACTAAAAGATATAAACTAGGAAAGTCATTTAGATATGGGGTGGAGGGGCAAGAGACTAAAGGCAAAAGGCAAGAGACATTGTCACTCTGTAATGGATGTCTGTTCATCCGTCCAAGATCAGTGCAAGACAGCTTAATGATCTCTGACACGATATTGATGTGGCTCTTAAACTGGGAGATTAAGAGCATTTTGGGTAGGGAAAGCACTATATTAATTATTTATAGTGATCTATGAGCAATGCACTGGATTGGGAGACCTACCATTACAAAATTTCCCAAGCACACATTAAAAAAAACTAAAAACAAAAGAAAAACAAATAACAAAACAAAAAGCACAACAAATTTCAAATTTAACATATTTTTGTATAATTTGTCAATAGTAAACAAAAATGAATTCAGTTTATTAATGTTCAAAATACTAATAATTTGTGACAGTTAATTTTATTCTGTATTTTATTTTGTTTTTACTTTTAATTGAATAGAAAAAGTAAAGATAGGAAAGGACGTTAGGAAGAGAGACAGAGAAATTGGGATAGGAACATGACACCGACCAGAATTGAACCCACATCTCTTACTACTGTACTGTGAGCTAATGCACTAAAAATGCATGAAATGAGCTTCATGAACAAATAAAAATTGTGCCCATGTATGATTGTCTTTATATAAAAAAAAAATCATATTAAAAGTTGGGCCGGAAACATTTCTAAGGAAGTCAACAAGTCCCCTGCATTATTGGGAATGTGCCGTTTAAAAAGCACACCCAGATGTCACGAGTGTGTTGCGCTGTAATTTAGGCAAAGGGTGGCAAATTTGAAGAAGCTAAAATATAAGATTTGGTTACAACATAATTCTATCGGTGTTATTTTACAATTTTTACATGACAATTATTAAAAAATGTGGAAATAGTAATAAGGAATGAACAGGTGTGTCCACACTTTTGCCTAGTACAGTACACTTGAAGAATTTACCTTATACTCACAACACCTGTAAGCATGTAAATCTAAATATGTGTGTAATACAGAATTCTACTTATGATGATGATGATAACAGTGGAAAGAAGGGAGGAGAACAAGATTGAGGCATGAGACAAGAAGAATGAGAGTAAGGGTTGGACGTTGGACACTGGATCCTTAGTCAGCAGAAAAACAATAAATGATGCTGCCAGCACCTTGAAGAATAGACAGCACACAAATTTTGCACTACTCATTCTCTTTCTGTCTGGCTCACGTAACATCAATAGCAGAGAGACGCAGGAAGAACAAAGCCAGGCAGAGGACAAGTGAAGGATCAACAGAAGATTCAAGGAGAATGGGATAATATAAGGCACTGTCTCTTAAACATGAATGGAGTGGCAGTATCATAAAACTCAGGCAGACATGCAGACCCTGATGCAATGACATTTAATGTTTTTTGAAACCCTGAGTTACGTGATCTTTTAATGCTGGGTTAGGCACTTGCAATTCTGAAAGTGGGTTTGCACCACTTTAACACTACCTTTTTTGATACTTAAAGGGATAGTTAATCCAAAAATTATAATTTTCTCATCAATTACTCACACTCATGCCATTCCATATGCATTTGACTTCTTCTGCAGAACACTTACAAAGATTTTTAGAAGACTAGCTCAGCTCGGTTGGTCCTCACAATGCAAGTGAATGTTGACCAGAATTCAGGTAAAAAAAGGACATAAAGGCAACATAAAAGTAATCCATATGACAGTTAAATCCATATCTTCAGAAGCGATATGATTGGTGAGGGTGAGAAACAGATAAATATTTAAGTCCATGTTTTTACTATAAATCTCCAACTTTAACCAGTCCCAACCAGTAGGCGGCATAATGTTAAAGTAAATGTCACTTCCATACCAGAATGTGGGAGTGAAAGTGAAAGTGTAGAATTACAGAAAATAATTATTATGGCAAATGGGTGAGTAAATGATGAGAGAATTTTCATTTTTGGGCGAACTATCTGCGAGCACGAGAGCAGGGCGCAAGAGAAAGTGCGAGCGCGAGGCAATCGATTGTTTTACGCGACTGCTACCGGGTTCTTGAATAACGTATAACATGCGAGTAAGGGCAGCCGGTGGAGTTTCTGGTGCCCCCTAGGGTAAGATGGAGGCTACCTGGAGATTTAGTGCCCTATGAAGACTGCGAAATATGCGTCTAGAGAGCGACGGTACTGCTCGGAACACAAAAGGAGATATTGAGCAAGATGTCAGCCTCAGTCACCATTCAATTTCATTATATGTAAAAAGAAAGCAAAAAAGTAAATGGTGACTGAGGGTAACATTCAGCCTAATATCTCCTTTTGTGTTACACCGAAGAAAGTCATGCAGGTTTTAAACAACATGCAGGTAAGTAAATAATGACAGAATTTACCAAGGGTTACAAATGACAGTTAACAATTTAAAGTGTGAAAAGCCCAATATCGTAATTTAGGTTTGGTTTCACTTTCAAGATTAGCTGGATTGGTAATCTGATTTTAATCCATCAAACCATCACTGAACCCTTTGGATGTTGAACATATCAAATATCATGCAGAGAATGAGCTCAACAAATATGACAAACTTCTCAGAATTCCTAACAAAGCTTCCAGACAGCAGTTAAAAAAATCTAAAACAAGTTTTAAAGCTCCTCAACTAGAAATCTCACATTTCCCTCTACACATCTACAGGTGAAACTCGAAAAATTAGAATATCGTGCAAAAGTTCATTAATTTCAGTAATTCAACTTAAAAGGTGAAACTAATATATTATATAGACTCATTACAAGCAAAGTAAGATATTTCAAGCCTTTATTTGATATAATTTTGATGATTATGGCTTACAGCTTATGAAAACCCCAAATTCAGAATCTCAGAAAATTAGAATATTGTGAAAAGGTTCAGTATTGTAGGCTCAAAGTGTCACACTCTAATCAGCTAAACACCTGCAAAGGGTTCCTGAGCCTTTAAATGGTCTCTCAGTCTGGTTCAGTTGAATTCACAATCATGGGGAAGACTGCTGACCTGACAGTAGTGCAGAAAACCATCATTGACACCCTCCACAAGGAGGGAAAGCCTCAAAAGGTAATTGCAAAAGAAGTTGGATGTTCTCAAAGTGCTGTATCAAAGCACATTAATAGACAGTTAAGTGGAAGGGAAAAGTGTGGAAGAAAAAGGTGCACAAGCAGCAGGGATGACCGTAGCCTGGAGAGGATTGTCAGGAAAAGGCCATTCAAATGTGTGGGGAGCTTCACAAGGAGTGGACTGAGGCTGGAGTTACTGCATCAAGAGCCACCACACACAGACGGGTCCTGGACATGGGCTTCAAATGTCAAACATCTTACCTGGGCTAAAGAAAAAAGAACTGGTCTGTTGCTCAGTGGTCCAAAGTCCTCTTTTCTGATGAGAGCAAATTTTGCATCTCATTTGGAAACCAAGGTCCCAGAGTCTGGAGGAAGAATGGAGAGGAACACAATCCAAGATGCTTGAAGTCCAGTGTGAAGTTTCCACAGTCTGTGTTGGTTTGGGGAGCCATGTCATCGGCTGGTGTTGGTCCACTGTGCTTTATTAAGTCCAGAGTCAACGCAGCCGCCTACCGGGACATTTTAGAGCACTTCATGCTTCCTTCAGCAGACAAGCTTTATGGAGATGCTGACTTCATTTTCCAGCAGGACTTGGCACCTGCCCACACTGCCAAAAGTACCAAAACCTGGTTCAATGACCATGGTATTACTGTGCTTGATTGGCCAGCAAACTCGCTTGACCTGAACCCCATAGAGAATCTATGGGGCATTGCCAAGAGAAAGATGAGAGACATGAGACCAAACAATGCAGAAGAGCTGAAGACCGCTATTGAAGCATCTTGGTCTTCCATAACACCTCAGCAGTGCCACAGGCTGATAGCATCCATGCCACGCCGCATTGAGGCAGTAATTAATGCAAAAGGGGCCCAAACCAAGTACTGAGTACATATGCAGGATTATACTTTTCAGAGGGCCGACATTTCTGTATTTAAAATCCTTTTTTTATTGATTTCGTGTAATATTCTAATTTTCTGAGATTCTGAATTTGGGGTTTTCATAAGCTGTAAGCCATAATCATCAAAATTATATCAAATAAAGGCTTGAAATATCTTACTTTGCTTGTAATGAGTCTATATAATATATTAGTTTCACCTTTTAAGTTGAATTACTGAAATTAATGAACTTTTGCACGATATTCTAATTTTTCGAGTTTCACCTGTACTGTCCTACTGACAAATTTGCCAGAACTGATAACATATTGTCACCTTGTTCATTGTATGTTAATTACCCCCCTTAGAATGATCTAAACATCTTCCCATTGGATGTGGTTGGTTCTTGTTTCTAGTAGTTTACAGGTGAGCTGACCCAGATGGTGTGCAACTTGGGTTCTGCTGCAAATCAATTAAAAGGTTTTCAAGGATTCTAAAGGCGACATGCAAGCATGTTGTCAAGACTGTAGTTTCAATCTTCTGTGGTACAAATCTCTGAGCCTCAGTCACAATTTAATTTCACTGCATAGAATAAGATGCAATGAAAGTGAATGGTGACTGAGATTAACACACTGCTTAACATCTCCTTTTGTGTTCCACGTAACAAAGTCTATGGATTTGGAACAACATAAGGGTAAGTTAAAACAGAATTGTAATTCTTGGGTGAACTAAGATGATAATCCAATTTTACTGCATATCAAATACTTTTCTTTATTAGTGTTGTCAAGGTCCCAAAGATTCAGTAGTCGGCTCCGACACCAATGAAATTTCACGGTTCTTGAAAACAATTTCGATACTACAGCAAAAATATGCTAATTAGATAATGCTGAACACACCAGTTTAGTTATTTTTAGTAATTGTATAATTATTTTAATAATCATAGTTTAATAATGATAATTATTTTACTCCATGTTTTAAAGTTTAATTTAATTTCATAATCAAAATGGTGTCTAATCAATTAATTCTTAAAACATTTAACAAGTGAACATGGAACTTTTCAACATGCATTTGCCTTTTCCCCCAAACTTTTATTCAACAGCAGTCTTGCTTGTTATATATTGCTTAGTTATTATTATTATTATTATTATTATTATTATTACTACAGTGAATATTACATTTTACTATATAGTCACAATTTCTTAAATTTCAGGCATCTAGCTTTTATTTTGATTCGTGCTTTTATTACGACGTGTGTTTTTTGCCAGAAGCATTACATTTCAGGATTAACAGTTCACGACATGGCCTAGTGTGATCAAATAAGACATTAAGGCAGAAACACTGGTATCGTTACATCTTTTTTATTTCAGTATTGACTTGGCATCGAAGTACCGGTACTTTTGACAACAATAGACTTTATGATGTCATGGTGATGGGACCATTAAAATAGTGAAAATGTTTTTTTACAGTAAAGGATATTGATGGATAAATGCTTGATAAGAGTTAGTGCCTCTCTGTTCAGTTTCTGTACTCCTGGCAGCAAGGCTACGGTTCCCATGGAGACAGGCCCAAAGCTAGCCATGGCAGATGGAAGGTGAGCTGGAGGTCTAAATTTGTATCCCAGCATCCTCTCTGAGTGTAGTGGAACGACGATAAGAGGAAGTAGATAAACAGGCTGACCTCCACATGCCAGTGGCAGCATCACATAACCCCACGTGTCTACTTGCTGGGACATCAACATGTTCATCAAAGACATACATGGAGGCCCATTCCGAATGTCACTTCGCAGGAGTCAGATGTACACCTCACCACCCTGCCTGTACTGGCACGAACATCAACACTCAGTAAAGATCATGACCCCTCTAAACCGTGTTTCTTACCATCCATGTCCAACACAGGAAACAACATTGTTTCAATGGAATAATTACTGGTCACTTGTTAAACTACAAGCCAAAAAAGCAAACCATAACTAAAGGCCAATCAGTAAGGGTTTTTCCAATGACCAATTCTCAATATCTAGAGAGCAGCGTGGACAGCCAATATTTTTCAAATGAACAGTGTCTCCCAAAAAGTACTTTGACACTTTTGCACACAAATACTGAAAGATTCAGTATTTCACTACATTATATAACAAAGTATACAAAAGCAAGAGCCATTTACAAACAAAGAATGCTAGATCTTTTCTTAAAATTTTTATTTTTTTTTGCAATTACTTATAAACGGTTCCCTTTAATACATTTTAGGAAAAGTCAGAAAATGTTTAACATGAGAGTTCTTGTTACCAGGCAATAAATCAAAGCTATCGGTCATATCCTTATCACATCGAATTTTACCACAAATTTTACTTTCTTTTCTAACGTATTTACAGTTAACATCACAGTGCTTCAAGGGTGAATACAATCATGAATCATCAGCATAAACATGATAAAATATATATATATATTTTTAAATTAACCCTAGAGGGAACTTCCTTTCCAAGATCTTGTTTATATGGTATTTTGGAGATGGGTCTAAAATGTTTGAAGTCCCAGGGATCCAAGTTTTTTTTAAAGAGGAAAAAAAACAAACACATTTTTAAAACTAGCCAGGGACAATGCCACATGTCAGACTACTATTTATAATAGATAAAACACTAGGACCAATAATGTCCACTTCCTCTTTAAAAAGGTGAGAAGGCACAGGTCACAACTAAAACAATGTGAACAAGCAGTAGATTCAAATAAAACATCCACTAAAAGGTAAAAAAAAAAAAAAAAAAACTTTTCACACAAGTCTATAGAAGTATTTGAAAAAGTTGTAATAACTGGATACAAATACTTTACATGTGGTGTCAAACATAACTCTTGAATTATTGCTATTTCATGAGATAATGCAAGAGAAATAGGTAGATTTATCCATCTTAACAGCTCTTTGATAAATGAATAAACATTCTTTCATAATATCATAAGAAACCTTTAATTTGTCTTTCAGCCACTAATGTTCAGCTTTTCTACATTCTTGTCTAAGAATCTGTGTAGTAGCATTTAACCAAGGTTGTGTCCTTATTTTATGACTCCTCGATTTAAAAGAAGCCAACGAATCAATGATATTAGTGAAGATAGAATTAAGTAGAGTAACTAGGTCCTTAGGTCCCGCAGAGGATGAGGTGGGGGAAATCAATAAAAGTAGTTAAAACAGATGTACTAAAAGCAGTCGAGAACTCAATGGCCATGGATGAAGTAAAAACATGAGATAAAAAAGCAGGTGACTGATGATTTTTTGAACTTTACCAATAAAAGCAACATAAAAAAACAATAAATTTATGGTCCGAGAACAAAGTATCCTCAATAATAACATTAGCCACAGGAATACCTAAGGATAGCACCAGGTTGAGTTAATGGCCATGTTCATGTGTGGGACCAGAAAAACATTGGGACAAATTAAATGAATCAACCAGATTTAAAAACTCTTCGGCCAAGTGTTTTAAAGGGCAGCAGACATGTATGTTTAAAAACACAGAATCAAAACTCTATCAGAAGATGGTACAATAAAAGATAAAAACTCTGAAAACTTATCTATAAAGTCCTTATTGTAAATAGGAGGCCTATATATAAGAATGCAAAGCACAGGCATAGACATGTCCACCATAATTAATTGCATTTCAAAATTCTCAATTTTCAACTGGCAGTATTCTACATTTAGACATATTTTTTTTAAATAATTGCTAACCTCCGACCCGACAGAAAGTTCAGTAAGAAGGCTTGTCTCAGCAACATTTAGCCATGTTTCAGAAACAAATAAAAAATCCAATTCATGTAACAGAAGTTTTGTTGACAAGAGATTGTGCATTAACCAAAGCCATTTGCACTGAAATGGAGTCAAGAGGCAGATTACAAAAGGTAGCAGTTAATTCCATTGGCGTTCCGCAAGCCAGTGAGCGAAGATTTGATTCGGTTTTCATTCCTTGACGGAAAAATTTGCAACATTGACAGAGAGAACCGGGAAAACAGGCAGCAGGTATGAGCATATAAACAAGATCGGCACCGCAGCACAATCTTTGTCAACGATCGGAAACCCATTGGCCAGATTCCTCAAATTATTCTTTAATCTCACCAGAGCTTCTCGTTTACCACGTTTCCTGCCGCGTTTCTTCCTCAAGCACATGCAGCCAGACAAATAGCAGGCCCTCACCTGATCCAAAGACATGAATCAGGGATCAGAAAACCACTCTACGTCTCCAAAGGTCCATTGCAATGATCGGATATTTAATGTTATAAACCAAAGGGGGGCATTCCATATGGGTAATTAAACACAGAGCCCGCAAAAAATGAACACATACGAAATAAACAGGGAGCTTAACCCCCGGACATGCTTCAAAGTTACTGTATATTTACAGAAATATTGACATACATTATGAATATAATTTGTTTACATGCATGCAAACCGGTCAGCCTACAGTTCTCAGAACAAGGACCTTACAAGGATGTCTACACACCACGCCCTGCATGCCTGCAGTCTTCTCTCTGAAGTTTGTGCTTATGGTGACACTGATTGCCTGAACAAATCTTTCTGGGTCAAATATATGTTTTTAACCGCTCCAGTCTTTATTAACAGCCTCTTTGCAAAGCAAGTGTTAAATTGTTGCAGGATAACATAACAATCTACAATTAAAAAAACAAAAATGCACCACAGACTTAAGATTTTACTGAAATGATCAAGAACCTTAAGCACAAGGTTTGATAAACTGACCCACATTTTACTGCTTGCATTACCACACTGTTACTGGGCAGGCCAAATTTCTGAACACAGAATAGGCAGTGAATGGGTTTCCACTCAACTATTTTTGTGCAAATTTTAAACTGGCTCTTAAGAAAACCTGAAAGGAAATGCTTGATAGCCGAATAAACTCTCAAAATTCGCTAAAAAGTTTATGTTAGCATGTGTTGTGGTTTGCGATAGCTTAATGTAAATGGACCAACGAAGGGTAGGAACTGAAGAACAGGCATCCGGAAGTGTTTAAACCACAGCTGGTCATTAAATTGAGTCTTCAAAATCCGACAGAACAGTTTTGAGTGTAGGTGCTCCCAGATATACAGAGGCTGGTGGCTTATGGGCATAGTAGCCATTTCAGCCCTCATTATATGATTTATTAAACTCATTCTGCACCATCTCCTGGCAGCATTAAAAATAAACTATGTACAATTGCTCCAGTAATGTAAATGCAACTTGGCGAAGCAAGGTAATTCAGCTGCTCCATCCTGACAAGGTATGACGTACTGAATGGGAACGTGCAATAATTCAATTACTTATTGGAAACTGGAAATTGCAAGCTTGAAACATTGGAAAAAAACCCAGTTATTGTTGACATACAAATGTGGATTTCTTATGTCAGAATTTCAGAGAATTTCAGAAAGAGCTATTTTGGCAACTTGGTTTTAATAAATTATTTGGACTGGGAAGGATGTTTTGAGTTTGGAAAGTATGTTTTTTAAGGAAAATTTGATTCCTCATGATAATGTATGACCCCTTTAATACTAAACATCATCCTTTCTCAGCTATGAAGAGCTATAAAAACTGACTTTAAGGCTGATTTTAAGTGCCAGGGTTGGAAACAGCGAAATAAAAGGCCATAAAAACTTGGAGCTTCACTTATCTTGGAATAATATACCATGTATCTCAGACTTAACTGCTCCAAATCGAGAAAGACCAATTGTAAAGTACCACAAACCCAAAATAACTCCAAGAACTGATTGGCTTACCTCACAGACCTTTAGATGCTGGCAGACAGACTTGTGAAGGCTTTAAGTGTTTGCTTGGATTAAGAAGCAACAAGGGCAAATCAGGTCAGCAGTTATTCAGTTTCAGCAGACCAAAGTGCTTGTTTTGGAGCAGGTATACATATCACACACAAAAAAGAATGAAACCTGATTCTGGATCAGTTTTCTTTTTTAAGTCGTAGTGGCGTAGTGGGCTAAAGCACTGAACTGGTAATCAGGTAATCAGAAGTTTCCTGGTTCGATCCCCACAGCCACCACCATTGTGTCCTTGAGCAAGGCATTTAACGCCAGGTTGCTCCTTATGGACTTATGGACTCCATAAGTTTGTGCAAAACCTAATCAGAAAATTAGATGTGATCGAGGAGCTTTTTGATAGCTTCATACAGTGCATTCCATTGAAGTGATGGTACATCTATCCCTCACAGACTCTTTTTCATTCCCATCAAAAATCAAAGATGGTGCAACGAATGAACACGGTCAATGTCACAAATGTACTTCTCTGATTAGTTAGCATACCTTGTGCTGAATGTTAATATTTCATTTTACATACTGTAATTTACGTTTCTTAGATTTAAATTTATCGAAATCATAAAATTTGTTTCATTTCAAGGTTTAAAATAGATATGGAATCCCAGATATTCAATTTGGGCACAGACTTTTGAACCCACGCTACCTTCTTCGAATGTGGCCTACTACAATTACTACACTCTAGCAAAATATGGCCAGCTCAGGGCTTCCATAGAAACCAGAGACAAAGAATGAGAAAGATGAGCAGTGTGAGTTTCATTCATTTACATTCACAGAAGAACAAGTGGAATGGCTCCCTCTTCCAAACCACCCACAACATAGTGTTCATACATAGGGCCCGTCAATCAACTCATCCTGAGGCTTTCAGAGCACAGGGCTGAGAGGAAAAAATCCACCCACACCAGGAAGTGAATCAAGTAGTGCCTCTAACGAAGAGCGACGGTGAATCAGATGCCCTGCATAACTCTAATAAGCACACAGGCCGGCCCACACAGCCGCTGATATGATTAGTCATACTCCAGCAGAATTTCTAAGATTTATTTCCTTGTTACTGCCACCTCTCAGGTCTCTCCTAGCTTTAACCTTCCAAAAACAAAGTGGCGTTAATGAGAAAACCTCTCTGGGCTTTTCAAAAGTGCACCTTACCTGGACTTTCTCATCCTGATGTAGAGATTATCTAAGTCATAGGCTGTGTCTGAAAACAACTTTGCCACCTCGCTGCCCAGTCAGCCAATTGACTCTGTTTGACTCAGTTTTTATCAGTCGGTGACTTCACAGACAGCGTTTTTTATAGGAAGGTACCCTCCTATGACTGGTTTCAGACAACCTTCCAAGACACAATGATATCATGTTTAATTGTCTAGAAAACATTCAAGTGAGCTTTAGACATAACTAAGCAAATATCTAATAACTACAAATCTAATTTTGTGGTAAAAATTGGGACATGAGTTGATAAAACTTTCAATTGCTCTTTCAGCCCCCATTTAAATTCTTTCACCTAATCACCACTTCAAAACTACCTGAACTACCTGATGAAGGCATCTTTGTAGACAGGATGTGATGTAAACATTGGATTCTCGACTGCATGCATTTGTTTTCTCCACAGTGTTTTACACAGATTATTGCATCAATCCCAAACATCTGCTGATTAGGAACCACATCGAATCACATCGATCTCAAATCCTTGCTGCTGAAGAACAACCATAACAACAACAACAACAAACAACTGCGGAAAGTCATGGCAAGGAATGTAAGGAATTAGTCAGGCTGACAGATAAGGTTAATGAGTTAGAGACACGCATCCGAATGTTAGTGGAGGTCACTGAGAAAGAGAAGCCAATAGATCCTGTTTCGAATGTGGGTAGAACAACGAGCAATACACACACTTTGGTTCCAGCTGAAGAGCAGGGCATTTGGGTGACATCTCGGCAGCATACTCGCTCAGCAAAGCGACACCACTCACCCATTCCTGTTAGGGTTTCCAATCGATTCTCCCCACTCAGCACCCACTGAGATTCATGTTGAAAGAGCCTTAATAATTTTTAAAAAGACGCTTGGGTGTCTGACATCAGATAAAATTTACTAGTGCTGGCTAATGCTAAACACAGATTTTCTAACATTTTTATTCATGTCAGCACTAACGATGATTGGCTTTGCCAGTCGGGAGATCACTCTGTCGTCTTTTGCCCTTGGTACAGTATATAGATCACCTGGGCCGTACTCTGGTTTCCTTGGTGAATTTGCACATACTAGATCATATCTAGTAATTAAATAGATAGAGATTCAATTGTTGCTGACTTCAACATTCACATAGATAATGAAAATGACACATTGGGATGCACAATTATCGATATTCTCTACTCTCTTGGAGTCAGACAAAATATGACCGGACCAACTCATCGCCATAATCATACACCAGATTTAATTCTCTCATATGAAGTTGATGTTGATACTATAGAAATTCTACAGCAGAGCGATGACATCTCAGATCATTACCTTGTCTCTTGTTTGCTGTGATCAGCTAATGTCACTCAATATACACCACGCTACAGTTCAGGTAAAACTATTCTTTCGACCACTAAATATAAATACAGTCTTCTCTAGCACCCTTGATAGTGTCGCCCCCTTCTATTAAAACATTTTAAGAAAAAAGCTCTGCACTGTGGTACAATGATCACACTCATGCTCTCAAGAGAGCAGCTGTGGAGCACAATTGGAAGAATACAAAATCAGAGATATTTCGCAGTGCATGGAAGGATAGTGTCTGTAGCTACAGACAGGCTCTAAAAGCTGCCAGGTTGCATATTTCAGCAAACTAATTGAAAATAACCACAACAATCCTCCTTTTTTATTCAGTACTTTGTCTAAATTGGTTAGGAATAAAGCATCGACTGAACCAGATACTCACAGCACAATAGTAATGACTTCATTTCAATTTCTTTACTGATAAAATTGAAATAATCAGAAATAAAATTGGAATTATGCAATCAACAGTCACAGCACCTCAGAAAACAGTCTCTCATAATTTTCCTCACGAGCAACTTCAATCATTCGCTGTCATAGGTCATGAAGAGCTAACAAAACTTAGCAAAAATCAAAAGCCACATCATGTATTTTAGATCCAATACCAACTAAGCCCTTAAAAGAGGTATTCCCTGTAATCTCAGAACCTCTTCTTAATATGATTAACTCTTTGCTATCCTTAGACCATATTCTAATAAACTTTAAAATGGCTGTTATTAAACCGCTTATTATGAAGCCACAGCTTGATCCTGGATAATTGGCTAATTACAGACCGATTTCAAATCTACCATTTGTCAAAAATACTAGAAAAGGTAGTGTTTTCCCAACTATGTTAATTTCTACAGAGAAATGGTATACAATAACAATTTCATTCAGGATTTAGGCCCCATCACAGTACAGAGACTGCACTTATCAGAGGTACAAATGACTTGCTCTTGTCATCTGATCGCAGCTGCATTTCTATTCTAGTGCTTTTAGATCTTAGTACAGTTCGACACAATAGATCACAACATTCTCTTGAATAGGCTGGAGAATTATGTTGGCATTTGTGAACCTGCATTAGCATGGTTTAAGTCCTATTTATCAGACCACTACCACTTTTGTATGTGTAAACAAGGAATTGTCAAATCAAATAAAAGTATGGAGTGACACATGGATCCGTTTTAGGGACTCTGCTTTTCTCCTAATACATGCTTTCCCTGGGAGATATTATCAGGAACCATGGAATAAGTTTCCATGGTTATGCCGAAGTTTCCCAACTTTATATTTCTTCTAAACCCAACGAAAATTCCCAATTCTTCACTTTAGCAGAGTGTATCAATGAAATCAAAGATTGGATAGACAGAAAATAAAACAGAAGTACTAATAATTGGACCAAAAACCTCTAAAAATATACTATATCTAAACTATAATTTGACTATCGATGGATGTACTGTTCCGTCATCTTCTACAGCAAAGAACTTAGGTGTTATATTTAATAATATTATTAATTAATAATATTTCAATTAAGTGACCTTCTGACATGCTATATTCTGTCACACTCATTACTATCACAAAATTCTGGCTTGTTAATAATTCCAAGAATATCAAAATCCATAAAAGGAGGTAGATCCTTTTCATATTTGGCTCCTAAACTATGGAATAGTCTCACTAATACTGTTCGGGATGCAGACACACTCACTCAGTTTAAATCTAGACTAATGAATCATCTATTTAGCCAGGCATACACCTAACTAATCCATCAACTCACAATTAGGCTACTTTAGTTAGGTCTGCTAGAACCAGAAACATCTATCATGATCTATTACTCTGCATAAAATTGAATGGAATCTACGCTAATTTTATTCTATTTGTTTCCATGTCTCAACTTTGGGATTCATATCCCGAGCTCCAGCTCCTTTCCTGCTTTGTGTCGGACTACACTGTTATGTGTCGCTGAGTGATGGTGACAGACTACAGCTGGTGCTAGCCAGACATCACTTCAGTCTTATGACTTCAGAGGATGAACCGATGCCAACTCAAACTGTAAGACATTGGATACTTCACATGCCACTGCCTGAACCTTGGGCTTAGGATGGACCCCACCGAACCTCACCAAAACAGTTAAACTGAGATGCGACTCAATGATCTCTGCCTGCATCACCTTTGTCTATTGATGGACCACATTCTTGAAATGGAATACATAGACTATAATTTCATTACCAACAAATGCCTTTATCAGCCAACTAACAAAGGACAATGCATCTATTGGCACTTTTCCACTGCACGTTATGGTCGACTCTACTCTAGTAGCTGGTCAACTAAATAAAGTGAAGCTTTCTAACAGAAAATAGAGTTAAGGTAACAAAATGTTCCATCCTCTATCGTGGACTCCAACAACGCCGTGGCCGAGTCCAGGGCACTCGCCCTCCCATTGCTTGCCAATGATAGCATCCACCACTTCCACTTTCTTCTGCTTGAACCACTCCAGCTGTTGTGGTCCTTGATGGTTCTGTGGTCAATTTTTTTTACTTTTCCCTACACTGTTGGTAGGTCCGATGGTAGCCGTGTGTGGCCAACAGATGAGACACTACCAGAAATACTTTTTCGTTTTGCGTCGTTTTGTTCCTTGCTAACAAGAGGAACGTCTGCACCTTTTTTATTGACCACAGCATGGTTTTGCGCACAGCCAATTCTTTTAAAATATGAAAGTCACGTGAACAAATGACACTGCCATCACTATTGCTAACTTTAATACTAGCGGGATGAAGTCCCTTGTCGCAAATCCGGTGACGTCAGTAGTGATGATTCTCTCTGAACAACCAGTGATCTGCAGGGTTTTGATGTCACATTTTTACCGAGGTGGTACTAAAAAAAGTACCAGGTACCACAGTGGAAACCCCCCAAAAAGCGAGCAGAGTCGAGCTGTACCGTGAAGTGGAAAAGCCATATATGTGAACTTCTTTAGTTAATCCAGGACTTCAAAGACATTAGTCATTAATCTTAAAGGTTTTTTTTTAAAGGACCTTAACGCTTATCTAATTTACAAATTTAAACCATGACCTGCACTGCACACAAATAACTAAAATTGGCATTATATTCATGTTGTTCAGCCAGAGGGGAACTGGCCCCACAGTGAGTCTGGTTTCTCCAAAGGTAATTTTTCTCCACCAAACAACATCTTATGGAGTTTTGGGTACCTTGCCACGGTCGCCTTCAGCTTGCACAAAGGGGTTCTAAATACAATAATTATTTATTTAATTTTTATTCACAATCATATTTAATCAAACTGCCCAAGACTTTATAGATATTACAGTTAAAAATGTTTTGGTTAATGTATGATTTCCTGTAAGGCTGCTTTGAAACGATGTATGTTGTGAAAGGCGCTATACAAATAAAATGACTTGACTTAACAGAATGACTTAACCAGCTCAGTATCCAGTATTGGAACTCATGAAGCCATTGGTGAGTGACTCCTTTGGCAATGTGTGCAAACATATCTTTGCACAAAGGGCACTATCTATTGTTTCACACACACACACACACACGCACAGAACTAATCCTTTGCAACAAGTGAACCTGAGCTCTCAGTTAACAAAAACAGCCAAATACTCACTCTGAAAACTGATCTCCGTATGTCTAGTAATTCCAGTTTAAAATCCGTTCTCCAAATAGAACAGAGTGTACAATACGGAGATGGGAGGAAGTGCCGTCCGTTACCTGAGAGCTCTGTCACCTCACAGCACCAAAGCATGAATGAGAGCCACCAAACGACACAGCGGATATGAATGTTTGTGTTTGAGTGGGTGTACTTCAGTAAAGTGAGTGGTGTGTGTGTGTGTGTGTGGGGGGTGGACAGAGAGAGAGAGAGAGAGAGAGAGAGAGAGAGATGGAAGGGGAAAGAAAGGGTGAGCAAGACAAGCAGTAAGAAAACTAGTGGGTGTGAGAGACATGGAGACACATAGAGGAGGAAGAAAAGGGAGTATGAATGAACAAGGTCACAGTGATTGAACATCAGGTAGCCTTATTGTGGTGATCACAAGCTGATGGAAGCAGAATGCATTGTTATAACAAAGTGACTTACTATTTCATTAGTTTTCATGATTATACTCATCAAAACCTGTTCATGGTCCAAACCCCAATAAAAAGGAATAGTTCATCCAAAAATTCCATACCCATGACTGACTTTCTTCCATGGAACACAAATGGAAAGTGTATTTAACAGGGACTGAAGCTTTCAAGCACAAATAAGATGAAAAGGAATCATTAAAGTATTATAAAAGTAGTCCTAACGACATCTATTTTATTCCATCTGAAGGATGGAATTACATATTCCTATTAGTCATATGACAGCTTTGTGTAAGGAAACGACTGAAATTTAAGTCGATATTCACTGATTCACTTTTTGAAGCTTGAAAGCTTCCCTGTTCATTGTAATTCCATTAGAAAATAGCACGGAAGAGTCTTCACATTTTCTCTTTTTGTGAAAGTCATTTGGGTTTGGAACTACACAAAGGTGAGTAAACAATTATAGAATAAAATTTTTTGGGTTATCTGTCCCTTTGAATGAACTGCACTGAACTGATCTAGGGTAGTTCATGTGATATTTTTACCTTGACAGGAATTTGTAGGCTCACGTTAACTGAACAAATTGTGGGTCACCTCAGTCTGGCCGTCTTAACTCCTGCTGTTCCAATGAAAAGCACAACTTTGGATATTGACATCCACATATTTGGATAATGACAACAGGATGAGCTGGCTGGACCACTGATTGGATGGGGCTCTCCCAACTATGCAAGCATATAAAAGACTATATTAATGTACGTGTTGGAACATATAGTAGGCTATGTATGCGTCTGAAACAAGAAAAAAAAAAATAATTTTTTTCAAAACAACGGAGTGAACTTAATAAAAAAAATATATACTATACTATACATAAATGGATATACACGGTCTGCCAAAGGTTTGGAATAATGTACAGATTTTTCTGTTTCAGAAGGAAATTGTTACTTTAATTCACAAAAGTGGCATTCAACTGTTCAAAAAGTATAGTCGGGACATTACTGATATAAAAAAACAGCACCAACTCTATTTGAAAAAATCATTTTTGATAAAATCTAGACAGGCCCCATTTCCAGCAGCCATCACTCCAACACCTTATCCTTGAGTAATCATGCTAAATTGCTAATTTGGAACAAGAAAATCACTTGCCATTATAACAAACACAGTTGAAAGTTATATGGTTCATTAAATGAAGCTTAACATTGTCTTTGTGTTTGTTTTGGAGTTGCCACAGTATGCAATACAGACTGGCATGTTTTAAGGTCAATTTTAAGTAAAAAAAAAACACAATAAAAAAAGATAGAAACTCAACAGTCAATCACTGTTTTGAGGAATGAAGGCAATAAAATGCTTGAAATTGTCAAAACAAACTGAAGATTTCATAAAAAAGGTGTACACTACAGTCTTCAAAGACAAAGGACAACTGGCTCTAACAAGGACAGAAAGAGATGTGGAAGGAGAGGTGGTGGTGTAGTGGTCTAAGCACATAACTGGTAATCTGGTAATCAGAAGGACACTGGTTCGAACCCTACAGCCACCACCATTGTGTCCTTGTTGCTCCAGGGGGATTGTCCCTGTAATAAAGGCTCTGTAAGTCGCTTTCCTAACCTAATAAAAGCGTCTGCCAAATGCATAAAGGAGATGTACAAATAAACAAGAGGATAAGCACATCAGAGTCTCTAGTTTGATAAATAGATGCCTTACATGTCCTCAGCTTCATTGAATTCTACCTGCTCAACACCAGTTTCATGTATGAGAAGACTCAGAGGGGCAGGCCTTATGGCAAGAAAAACAAAAAGAAATGGTTAGAGTGTGCAAAGAAACAAAGATATTGGACAACAGATAATTGGAAAAGAGTGTTATGGATCTTAACCCTCTGGGGTCAACGGACGTGCTGACTTTTTCGTCATTACAGCGGAAACAACATAAAATACTCTGTCATTTTGGGGCATACAGATAAGTGTAAGACATCATTAGAGACTATAAACTGAGTCTACTTTTGTTTGTGTACACTCACAATAACAAGAACATCTTGTGCTTTTGTAAAATAAGGAAAATAAAAAGGGCGAGCTTTCAACTGTCTCTGTGTTCGCAAGCATATTTCTGAAACACGTCACAAAAATTAACTGAAACTTCACGAATACTTATCACACAAACATGAAACATATGTCTAAAGAAAGCTTAAAATGTCTACTTTTAAATAAAACAATTAAAATTATAAAAAAAAATATTCTCCTGCAATGTAATCTGTATGAAACAAAGCAATGTACAGTTTCTCCCGGCTCAGTTAATTATCCCTAACGTGATCACGCCCAAAGGCAGAGTTAGCTATTCATACGGTAATGTGCTGAGGCGATCAATGCAAATGGTAAACGCCCCCGACTGTGCCTTAAAAACAAAGTTCATTCACTTTTCTGCGCGTTTGGAAGATGGCACAACACACAGGTTAGGAAAAGTCCACATTTTCCTCAGAAGAAGAGCGGGACTCCGATGAACGTTTGCATTTTGAAGAGAGACTTGATCTAGCCAAGGATAAAATTTCGGATGAGTAAGTCATTTAGTTTTACTTACATATTAGTTGACATGCTATTTTATATAAACATGTACATATTTTACTAGTGGGACTGTTTCCAGAAATGCCAGGCAGGATTCAGAGTATTGAAATTTGAAATATGTCCTAATTGGCAAGTTTTAGTTACATTTAAATGCTGTTTCGGCTCAAGCAGGAATTTAAATTGTATGCTGTATGATATAAATATGATATAAAAATAATATGAATGTTTAGAATATATTTTAACTAGTATATAGGCAGTAATGATGAGAGTGCACCAGGATTTGACAAACTAGGGATTTGCAATGCTCTGCATATGATTCTTAGTTCCACCACCACAAGCAGTCACTGTCAAGCTCCCAAATATTTACCCTTTCAAACCAAAAACATTAACATATTAATTAAAACCAATTAAGTTCTGGTTGACCACATATAACATGCCAACACTCACATTCGCACATGTTGGAATGTGTGTATTATAACAGCTCTCTTTGTAAACAGAGGTCAGATTTATAGGAAAATCCTCCTGATTGGTCTGCGGCTCACAAATGTTCCTGCTGCACAAACAGTGGGCAGTGATGCTGTATAGTGAGCTAATGAACTAGCACAGTCTGAATGGGGCTTTCCCAATGAACAGAGAATTCCTAGGAGACTTAAGTTTCATTTCATTTCTATTCTTTTTTTTTTTTTTTTTGCCACCATCACTGGAAATACCTTCAGGGTGTTTTCCTATAAATGTGAAGCTTGGTGAATTCAGGCCCTCGCCACATTTTACTTAGGCCTGATAATATCTAATCTAGTTTCTGCTAGTTTTATCTGGCCCACATTAAAGAAAGTTAGTCACTTGTTTCACAATCTATTAACCAATTAAAATTGTAATATTCTGCAAAGTTGGAACTAGGGCTGGGATTCGCCAACCAAATTACGATATGATATGCATCGCTATACAACTGCTGTTTATGAGTTCACTTTTATAATCCAAAGATGTACAAAAAACTAGGCCACCAGCTGAGTAATGGTCAATCAATATGGGTTTGTCCAATGACAGATTCTTCAAAATAACCTTAAAAGTAAAAGAAAGAATAGTTCATACATAAATGAAAATAATTTTCATCATTTACTCACCCTCATGTCGTTCCAAAGCCATTTGACTCTCTTTCCTTCAAAGAACACAAAAGATGATTTTTGGCAGAATGTTAGTCCCTATGATAGCCTCAATCCCCATTCACTTTCATTGTATGGTAATCAACAGCATCTATATTCTTAAAACTGTTTACTTTTTGAGTGGACTATCCCTTTACAGATTTGGTTGCATCCTTGTAAGAAACATGGATCTACTGTTTCTAGAAAGAAAACAGAATAATACTAGCATTCTAATGCCCACTACTACTCAATATTTAAAGGAGCAATATGTAACATTAACATCAAGCGTTTAAATTGGGTACAGCAATCCAAATTCTAAATATTGGAGAGAGTTGTCTCCCCCACCCTCTCCTGCCCAGTCTCAAAGCTCACACAGGTTGCCAGGTTGAGGACATGCAACAGGAACAAGCAAACAATGGCAAGCGACGAGCCTTACACTGTAAGTTGATCAGCTAATGTATATGTTTGCAATGTTTTTATTGTTTGTAAATTGTAAACCAGCTCATGTGAATTTTTTATAACTCTGTCAATGTTAGCTAGATGTTTTGATGGCTTCCATGGCTGCAGTGAGCTGTGTTTGTTCCCCAACCTGTTTCAAATATGGCAACCTGTGGTGTCTAAATACTATTGGGAAATGAGCAGTGGGTGGGATCACACAGGACAAAACACAAACAGAAATTCCGGCCCAGAACGGACATTTAAAGCAGAATATACTAGCTGTAGCATTGTTTTCTGAGAAGCCAGAATTTCAACTTAGAATGTTTCCTAAATCTCTAACACATTGATAATTTTATAATTTAGTACAGTAAATATATTACATATTGCACCTTTATCGGAATAATTCACAGAAAAATGAAAATTCTCATTTACTCATCCTCATGCCATCCCAGTTGTGTATGACTTTCATACTTCTGCAGAACACAAATATTTTTAGAAGAATGTATTAGCTCTGTAGGTCCAAACAACAAGTGAATGATGACCAAAACTTCGATGCTCCAAAAAGCACATAAAGACAGCATTTAAAGAATCCATTATTAATCCATGTCTTCTGAAGCAATCAAACCAGTACTGGGTGAGAACCAACCATAAGTCTTTTTCCACTATAAATCTTGACAAATGCAGTCTCCTTGGCAATTATGATTTCAAGCTTGATTAGACATCATAGCACCATCTAGCGCTTAATGCATTCATCAAGCATTAGGAAGTGTAATAGAGCTTGAAATCATGATTGTGACAATGATGGCAAGATGTACAGTGAAAAAAGGGAGTAACATTTTGGTCTGTTCTCACCTAAAACGAATTAGATTACTTCAGAAAACATGGATTAAACCACATGAGTTTTATGGATTTTGTTTATGATACCTTTGTGTGCTTTTTGGAGCTTCAAAGGATTGGACACCATTCACTTGCATTGTATGGACGTACAGAGCTGAGATCTAAAAATCTTTGTTTATGCTCTGCAGAAGAAAGAAAGTCATACACATCCGAGATGGAATAAATGATGTAACAGAATTTTTGGGTGAACTATTCCTTTAACACTCCTCATTTTGTCGATTACTACACACATCCTTTACGGCTTGATTTTTATCTTCCCTTTTAAAAACAACTTTCATCGCTATCCACAACTGAAAACTCATCTGAGCTTAGACCTTTCTACTCCTCTACTTCCACTTTCTACTCACTCTCTTTTCCATCTCTTAGTTTTATAAATCTTCCCTAATGATATAGTGACCTTCAGCGTCATGTGGAGCAGGGCAGTTTGCTGGACCTGAGGCAGTGCGCGTATTGTGTCTGACTGAATGTGATCTTTGTGATGATGGTCAGCCGGTGGGGTGGGGATTGCCCATACTGTAGCCCTATGGGAGGGTAACTCACAAATCCATCATCCCTTTGTCTTCTGTTCTTCCAACAAGAGTTGGGAACAACAGAGGCTCTGTACATTTGATCAACAGGGGGATTGCTCTATAACATAGCCATGGCGGATTGTCTTAGGGCAAAATCTCCACTGCCGTGCAATGCGTAGAAGAGCCTTGTACCATATTAGACATCACACGTTAACCAAAAAAAGCATCAGCATCAAGTTAGAATATGATCCAGACTGCCAATGCCAGACTGAAACAAAAATAGCACAAAGATACCTGGAATTTTTAAAAGCTAAAAGAAATGACATACACTGGCAGCCAAAATTTTGGAATAATGTGTGGATTTACTATTTCAGAAGGAAATTGGTACTTTAATTCACAAAAGTGGCATCCATCTGATCACAAAGTATAGTCAGGACATTACTGATGTAAAAACAGCACCAACTCTGTTTGAAAAAGTGATTTTTAATCAAATCTAGACAGGCCCCATCTCCAGCAGCCATCACTCCAACACCTTATCCTTGAGTAATCATGCTAAATTGCTAATTTGGAACAAGAGAATCACTTGCAATTATATCAAACACAGTTGAAAGTTATTTGGTTCATTAAATGAAGCTTAACATTGTCTTTGTGTTTGTTTTTGAGTTGCCACAGTAAGCAATATGGAATGTCTTAAGGTCAATATTAGGTCAAAAATGGCAAAAAAAAGAAACTCAGTCAATCATTGTTTTGAGGAATGAAGGCTATACAATTCTTGAAATTGCCAAAAAAACTGAAGATTTCATACAAAAGTGTACACTTCAGTCTTCAAAGACAAAGGACAACTGGCTCTAACAAGGACAGAAAGAGATGTGGAAGGCCCAGGTGTACAACTAAACAAGAGGATAAGCACATCAGAGTCTCTAGTTTGAGAAATAGACGAATCACATGTCCTCAGCTGACAGCTTAATTGAATTCTACCCGCTCAACACCAGTTTCATATATGAGAAGACTCAGGGGTGCAGGCCTTATGGAAAGAAATAGCCACTTTTGAAACAGAAAAACAAAAAGAAAGGTTAGAGTGAGCAAAGAAACAGACATTGGACAACAGATAATTGGAAAAGAGTGTTATAGATCTTAACCCCATTGAGCTTTTGTGGGATCAGCTAGACTGTAAGGTGTGTGAGAAGTGCCCGACAGAGGTGACACCTCACGAGTATCTGGACAAACTGACAGCTAGAATGCCAAGGATCTGCAAAGCTGTCATTGCTGCACGTGGAGGATTTTTTTTCAAATTGTAATAGTAATTTTACAAGTTATTAATGCCCTGACTATACATTGTGATCAGTTGAATGCCACTTTGGTGAATAAAAGTAACAATTTCTTTCCATAAGAGCAAAATATGTACATTATTCCAAACCTTTGGTCACCAGTGTAAATAAACTATGTATTAAGAGTTGTGGGTGCTCATTCTAAAAACTAGAGCATCTTCAGGGAACTGTTTTAGCCAAAAGCTTCTTAAGGGTAAGGCATCTGTATAAACATGACAAAGAATGCATTAGGCACACTACCTGTTCCAGGTGTGCTTATTTCCCAACACCTTGTTTGACAATATATTGAGGGAGTGGGAGTACTTTCGATTGATATTTCAGTGCCAATAGATGTTTTTTGGAACTATTGGTTATCAGCAAGAAGCCAGGCTGACAAGGCTAATTCATATTCTTCTTCTTATGTGTCCTGCAGCTTTAATGTGCCACTACTCAAATACATACTAATGAGCTTTTGTGTGGTTGCTGGAGCATTTCCTCCAGGTGAACTAACATGTATACAGAAGCCTGTAACAAATCCAGACCTTCAGGGTGACATCTCCCCATCAGATAAAGCATTACACATTAATGTCTTTTGCTCTTTATTTTGTTGAACCAGCACTTAAAAGATTCATGTTTTTATCAGTGAGTGAAAGAAGAAATATGGAATTGCCCACTGCTTCCATTTATTATGGACTAAAATCACCGGATCACACAGCACATTGTAATCAGGCTTCTGACCTTTGTGGACTTGAAGGCAGCAAAGCACTTAAAGAGAAGTGACAATACTATTTAGCTGTGGTGTGTAAGTGGCTAACAAGTCTTCTCTACTAATTCGACTACAGGCACAGAAGCAGAAGTGTAAACAGGTAGGGTCGATGGGCAAGTCATTGAAGAAAAGGAGACAACAGACTTTTGCACAAGGTCTGAGAGACAATCACTCCACATTGGAGAATGTTAGCAGATGAGTCTCGGGGTGCCACTCATTCAAACTCCTTTAATTTTTCACTCTGGTTAGAGTAGCTCCTTGAAAGGACTTGAGTTCACCTTAATCAATGTCATAAGATGCTCATTTACAGACTTTTTCAGAACTCAAGATTTTTTGACTGAAAATGCCAGAGCTGTAGCAAAAGTTCTCAGCTTCCCTCTCACTTCTATTAGTGTTATCCTACAGTGGGAGTTTTGACAGTTTGTTTTTAGATCCTGAGAGATACAGGAGGCCTTTGTCTCCTCTCGTGTCACCACCCAGTCTCTATCCAAAGAGAAGATGGTTGATGGTGGGAGACTGGTAGTCAAAAATAGTAATCATTAACAATAAAACACCCACACATGAAAAGAATATAACTGTGAATAACTCGTAGCCACTGATACTCCCTTACACACCTGATGGCAAACAGACAGGGTGCTCTGTAACAAGCAGAGTTGGAGTCTTGATCTAGTGGTCTTGGTCTCAAGACCTCTTGAGACTACAGGTGAAACTCG
Organism: Xyrauchen texanus; assembly: GCF_025860055.1. Classification (NCBI taxonomy): domain Eukaryota; kingdom Metazoa; phylum Chordata; class Actinopteri; order Cypriniformes; family Catostomidae; genus Xyrauchen; species Xyrauchen texanus. The sequence continues at coordinate 32,088,594 of NC_068292.1, forward strand.
AAAAATTAGAATATCGTGCAAAAGTTCATTAATTTCAGTAATTCAACTTAAAAGGTGAAACTAATATATTATATAGACTCATTACAAGCAAAGTAAGATATTTCAAGCCTTTATTTGATATAATTTTGATGATTATGGCTTACAGCTTATGAAAACCCCAAATTCAGAATCTCAGAAAATTAGAATATTGTGAAAAGGTTCAGTATTGTAGGCTCAAAGTGTCACACTAATCAGCTAAACACCTGCAAAGGGTTCCTGAGCCTTTAAATGGTCTCACAGTCTGGTTCAGTTGAATTCACAAAGTGACTGTGCACTAAGTACTTTGCTCAAGGGCAGAATGGACCAGCTCCTCAAACACCCCTACATAGAAACCTGCAATCTTTACAATAAGAAGATGCATCTTAAATTCAAGGCTTCCACCACGCTTTTGCAATGCTTGATAAAACTTTTACTCTGTAATAGGAACTGCTAACTGCATATGTGGGAATGAGAGAGGCAAACAGCTTAATTAAAGCAAAGTTTTGCTATCCCAGATATGACCTTTAAGGAGACAGTTCACTGTACTTTTGACTTTCTTGCACAGAGTTTTTTTTTTTATCCTTTTTATGGAACTCAACCCTTAAATACTGACATGTAGATTTGACTGATTGTGAATAGGTGTGATATAATCACTGCATGGAAAGCAATTCTTCAAGCAAACAGTACGTGATATTAGGCTAAGTCAAGCACATAGAGGGCACAGTCATATATCCGCTCTTTCACTTGACCTGATGTGAATGATCTTCTGATATGCTGCTCCATGCAAGTCCCTTTGTTTTATGAACTGATAAATAAGCCAGCTCTCTGGATCTGTGATCTAATTATGTACTGTATGAACAGGGCACTCCTGATTCTGTGAATAATCCACACTGCATTGGGGCCAATATCCATTTAAAATGATCTCCCTTACCCAGTTTTACTTTACCAGAGAAAGGCCATGCAATACAGAAAAGCACCTAGAATTGTAGGTTTTAACTAAAGAAGGTTTACAGTATTTTCTGAAGCATCACGTTTCAAGTTTCACGGTATTCACATAACTGCAGTACACTGAGACAAGAAATTCATCAGTCTGCTATTGGTCAACAAACAGATAGTCCCACCATAAACTCACAGCAAAGAAAATACACAAGTATCACATGTGAGCGAGCTGATTGGCTAACAGATAACAAGTTCAAAGAACCTATCAGAGTTAGTCAATTGTCTCTATTAAAATAATTTCTCCTCTCGCAGCTTAATATGCAAAGAACTCACCTCTGTTTTTTAAGTTAGATAGTGTTATTCAGTGAAAAATGTATTTAACATATCCCTTGGTTTTTTATTAATTATGAAGACCAAGAGAGGCTTTCACTGTGAACGTAAAATAAAAGATCAGTCCCTCAAGGATTTATTCTTAAAAATTCAACATATCTCAATGTTATTTGTGGTAGCTTGCAATTTGATATAATTTCTGCAATGTTTTAGCATAAACCGTGAATCTGCTGCATTCCCATCGCTTGCCTCCATGTTTGCTTCAAGCTGTTGCGACATTTCCAACTGCACAGCTACCATTCTATCATCTCCACGTTAACAAAGTAAGAGTCTCCTCCTCGACGACTCCTGTGTGTCACTGCATGTCATTAACCCTACAGAACCAGCAATGACCAACAACATAATGCCATTTCACAAATGGTACATTAAAGTGAAACTACACTGTTGTGTTTCATATTAAAATCCTTGTCTACAATTCTGCAGGACCGCAGGCAGCATATTTAAAGCACAGCTAGTGTTTGACCTTCAATATGAGTGCTTCGAATGAGACACAAAAACCTGATGTCCTATATTTGCTTAATATTCCCTTAGTTGGATAGTAAAATATGATTAAATTTGAAATGCTTAATACAGTATCAATCTGATAAACTGGCAATATATGTTAAACATGTATATGAAATATACTGTATGTTTATATGTGGTTTTCACTGATATAAAAAGGTTAGATATGCAACAAATGTATATTTAAATATATTTAAAAACTTGCCATTTTCATATATGTAGCAAATTCTTTCCAGATAGTTGTGGAATTTCAATATGTACACATGCTCAAAAAACAACTATAATGTTATTTGTTTGGATGTGGCAAATAGCAGATTTTAAGACAATGTAATAATCACAACAGGCCTAATTATTGAATCCACATTTGTGTCTTTATTTTTTAGATGTATTGTAGGTCTATTTTAAACTATTTTAAATGTTCCTGTAAGAACATTATTACAAAAAGAATTAAGCGTCATCAATTGCCATATCACAGGTTTCCCCTAATTGTATGGTATTTTTGTATGAATGTATTTGTTTTTGTTTGATAACTGCATATTCATTTATTGTGTACTAAAATATTTACATGTAATTGCATTTATACCATCATTGACAAATTACAAAGGTGTACAATAATGACTATAAAAAAAAAATAATGAAAAAACAAACAAAACAAAAAAAACACGCTGCATATTGCATTGCAATACTTGAGAAAAGCCTTAGCAAATGCAATAATTTTGGGCCACAATAATTAGCAAAAGGTGCCCCGAAATCCTGATGGGACTGAAAGATGTAGGGAAATATGAGAACAGAGGACTGGAAAACAAAGAGCGCAGCATTAAGAAACAAAACGTGCATGTGAAATTTAAGGGGCAAAATGAGACACATTCTAACAGAAACTTCAAGCTGTCATGGCAACAATCAGAATTTCAAGTTACTTGGCAGAGGAAAAGAAAAGGGAGTAAAAAAGGAGAGAGAGAATTGAGCATGACATGTCATGGAATGAGAACACAAGCGATAAAAATAAGAAGAGGAAGTCACACTTTTAGAAGCCACCCACTCATTTCAGAGTCAACAAGTTTAGTTTGTCATTGCGTGGGTGACAAGACTCATAGCACAGGGAAACCACATCACACATTCTTCTCCACACCCCTCACCAATAACTCTAACTTGCTGAGACATGATCAACAAGACCAGGAAGTGGTCACAGAGGCAGGAATTGGCATTGATGAAACTGATGGGTATGAAGTCACAAAGAACTGGTCACACTTGCACTAGGTTAAATAATAATGTTTGGTGTTATGATTTAAAACAGGCCTGTATCCAGCAACATATGAACTTTTTGCTGTGAACTCCTTTGCTCCTAAATTTAACATATTGGTCTTCGGTCACCGAAGGTCCTTTCATATAACAGAGAATCAGCCTTCTTTTCAACTCCATCTTGTCTATGTTCTGAGGAGGAATTTGACGTGTAGTGTCAATATAAACACAACAAAAAAGGAAAAATAAGCAAAGCTGATTTGGCACTGATCAAACCTGACAAAACAAACTTCACACATGGTTGGAGAAGTTATATGAAGAAAACAATAACAAAGTAAAACAGGCATGTTTTTTTTTTTTTTGCCACCTTTATTTCCTTTTTGGAGTTTAGGACCTTATTGACTAACATTGTATGGGCAAAATATTCTCTTACATTCTTCAAAATGTTTTTATGTGTGTTCTGCAGAATAAAGAAAGTCATACAGGTTTGGAAGAACATGAGGGAAAGTAAATGACAGAATTGTAATTTTTGGGTTCACGATCCCTTTAAGTGTGGCTTAAGCACCCAAATGCTTTTTGGTGCCACTTTATGTGGTAGTGCGAGTTTAAAACAAGCTTTTGATAGGGTCACTCTCTCTCTAAACATTAATCGCTGTTTGCCTGCAGAACTGTTTGTCTAGCTAACATAAGGCACAGTCTGAATTTATCTTTCATAAGGCTATCATTCCTGGAATACCATTGTGGCAGGGCCGGGTCGTGATCCTACACACCCGGTCCCGTATTAGGCACCAGTGTAAAGCAGTCAATGGGAAGGAGGCGGCGAGAACTGGCTTGACGATGTAAATAATATTTTAATAGTAAACTTAGACACATAACAACAACAACAACAACAACAACAACAACAACACGCCATTCGCCACTAAGTGGCAGTGACGTGACCACGACGCTTGTGCCAGGCTATGTACACGTTAAGGCCAAGTGAAGTGTCGAACGCCCGCTGGCAGGAGGTCACGGGACAGATCCAACAGGCGACACGGGTCGAATGACTGAGATGACTGGCTGATGCATCACCTGTGCCCCCTACTGTGCCAACTTGCTGTGCTTTAGCCACCCTCATGCCCGTTGTTGTGAGCGTCGCTCCTCTGCGCTCAGTTGTTGTTGGAGGGCCACACAAACACACACATGACGGACATGTCCGTAAACGATCTCTCTCCCGCACGATCCTCTGCAGTCGACCTTTATCCCTCTCGGAGGCTTGATTAGCCTAATACGGGACCGGGTGTGTAGGATCACGAGTTGGTTTTTGTGGTTTACGAGGACATTTTTTTAGATTACACACTAGTAATTAGGAGGGTATTATGCTATAAATGTGGTTTATGAGGACACATCTAGTGTCCTCGTAATTCAAACAGCTTAAAAAAAAAACAACAACATACTAAACATTGCAAAAAGGTTTCTGTGAGAGTTAGGTTTAGGGGTAGGTGTAGGGTTAGGGGATAGAATATATCGTTTGTACAGTATAAAAATCATTAGGTCAATGGAGTGTACTCATAATGATAGCTGCACCAACATATGTGTGTGTATCAAACACACAAACATTGCCTGCAAGACAGCAGATAGCATCTTATGAAGCTCACCTAATCAGCAAACATCTACAGTTTGTGCACCATCTGTTAAGCGCCACTCAGGACTCTAGTTGGGGACTCAGCTAAGACACTGTAAATCACACATGGCAATAATATTAGGAACAGTGCAGCCAGTCATACATTAAATAACTGTTGGCAGCCATCAGTGTAGTGTAGTGCAGCCCAACTGCAAGATGCAGAGCAAAAGATCACTGCAGTTCAGCCCAGAATAACTCCCTGCGAATAAACTGCACATTCACACTGAAAAAAAAGACTGCCTGAGAGAGAAGAAAGGGAGAACCACCGACATAAACAAGCTAATGGAGGGAGAACACTCATCTGCCCATTGGAAACGCTTAATTAGTTTTTAATAAGGCCATGGTAGTTGAGAGTCTGTAACTTGTAGGCAATTTCTTGTATTAAAATGGTCTGAATGAAATTAGGCTTTATTCACAGTTAGCCATCTTTCAGAGACAGGTTAAAAGGCTAGTTCACCCAAAACTTAAAATGATGCTTTCATTTACTTGCACTCATGTCATTCCATTTGCATGGAACACCAAAAGAGAATTTTTTATAGAATGTACTGATAGTTTTTCTTCCATCTATTACAACAAAGGATGACTGGTTTTAAGATAGACAATGGATACAAAAACACCACACAAGTAGACTTCTGAGGCATAACGGTTGATAATTTTGTGAGAAACAGAAATACATTTTCATTGTTATTCACTGATAATCTTGACATCCGCCCTAGTGCTCCTTGGTACGTTCACAATAATCAATGCTAGATTCATGAGCAAATATGTTTTCTGTGTGCAGGTTTAATCTGATTTGTGGACAAATCATTGAAACTGGTTTTGGAGTTTAACAAACTGACTCAATGATCCAATTCCAGCAGTTAAAAACTCTGTAGAATAGAATTATCAGTGAATTAATAACAACAGAAGATTCAGAATATAGCAGAATTCATGAACATCTGGACTACTTTTATGGTTCTTTAAAAAGGTGCTTTTGCATTCTTTTTGCAGCTTGAAAGCTCCAGTGTCCTTGTTTTTTTTGTAATTGCATGAATATAATTGGGTGTTTTGTGTTCTCTTTTTGTGTTTGTTGGAAGAAAGTCATACTGGTTTACAATGACATGAGGGTGACTAAACGTTGACAGAATTTTCATTTTTGGGAGAACTATTCCTTTAAGGCGGGATGGGTGACTTTTTGTTGTGCGGTTTGTGTTCCTCGACATAAATTATCCACAGGATTCTCCCCTGACATTATGGGTCTATTTCTATCTTCTCTTGCTCAGGTCTCCTGGCTCACTATTAGAGCCTGCTGAGGGAGAGGGAGAGAGAGAGATCTGCATCTTTTTTTTTATTATATTTTATATTTATTTAAAATCTAAATTAAAAAACAAATGCTTTGGTAATACTGTTAGAAAACTGTCATGCCAATAAAGCTAAATTGAATTGAGAGAGAGAGAGAGAGAGAGAGAGCAAGCAGCACAAAGGGGTTTCACTGTGCCTTATCTCAACTGTAGCCCTCTGTGGGGAGCTTGCATGGAGACAAATGCCATTTAAAAACATATTTGTCAAGTAGTGTACGGCGGTGGTATGAAAAACACCCCAGGGGTATATGGCACGCACACTGATTTACTATATCAAACCTCATTCACGGTACCACAAGAAGCTAATACTTCATTTTAAAGGGAAAACATGATGAACATGACCATTTAAAATCCTTTTCCTTTAGGCAAATCAATCCATCATGGTGACAAGAGTGAGTTATGTCAATGTTTCATAATTCAGAGTAACTCTAGGTCATTATTTTAAAAGAAAGTCTGTGGGGACCAAACCAGAGTAAACGGCTGTATACTGTCTGGAAACAAACTGCATATAAAAGGGATGCTCGCAACTCAAATGCTATTTTTAAATACCTATTTTTAGATTGGCCGATCTTCATCTTAAATTCTATGATCTGCAATCGGCCGATCATGCCTCGATTCAGGGACAAACTTGCGCATCTTCAAGCAGTTGCTTAATAATTAATGATTTCTAATGATTTGTCACTGGAGCAATTTTGGAGTTGTAATGGATATAGCTCCCTTATTTTTTTACACATATCTCTGATATAACTTCAGCATACAGTATAACTTACAGAAGTGTGACAATGGGCAATTTTAAAAGAATTAGCAGTGATTGAAAACAGTATCTGTATCTTTACCTCAACTTTCTGATTGGTGCACCACTAGTTTAGACCGAAATAGATTAGTGAGGATGAGGCCTTAGTAGGTAATAGGCAGAAAGGCAATTCACTGGATTTTGGAAGAGCTTTTATCTCTAATCATATTTTTACTGCTAAAGGCTACATAGAACTTAAAAACACAAAACAAACACAGGATATGGTTGTATTAACCCTCTGTGACATTAGGCTGGAGGTCTTAAATTTTCTTCTCAACTGCAAACACAACTGGCCCAGATTTCATCCACTAAAAAGGCAGAAGTGTGTCAGGAGGAGTGAGCCAGGCTCGTTGGTGGTCTGAAATTAGGCCAGGATGAACTCCTGGGTTGTGGTCTCACACCCAATAAGAAGCAACATTATCTACATGTAAGAGTGGATTTGTAGGCAGATTGCTGTGGAGACAGGAAGAAAAGCATTCAGAGGTCAAAGGCGATTGAAAATACCATAATTGCTGGTGACCAGCAAAGGTTGTGTTTTGGATGCTCTATTGGACGGTTTGGATGGTTGACCAACATTTTTGTGCTTGTAAACAAAACTTGACTATGCTGGTCCACCAGCTAGACCAACACCAAACCAGGAATAACCACTTTCGAGCAGGTCTAATCTGGTCAAATGCGACGAGGCTGAATCCAGTTCGCAAGCTCCTCGTCCAAATGCAGGTATTTAATGCGCGGATAATTTTGCTCATCTCACCGCAAACAGACGGGTGACCTGTAAGATGTCCCGGAGTGACACATGATGTTAGACACAAAGATGCACTCTTGAAGAAACAGATATGTTTAGTAACAGACTAAAGAAAAGTAGACAATGCTTGTGGCTGATTTGCTGTTTGTTCAGAGGCGTGCAGCACGAGCCAGTCTCGTGGAACACACGCATGGAAAGAGTTCACACTTTTTTTTTGTACAGTGTACTTTTAAGAAAGCTACAAAATTAAAACTTACCACTATGAAACGTCTTGCTCAAGCCGGGCTTGTGATGGTGGTTCGGGTTGATCAGCTTGTTCTTCTAAACTTTCATTATCGAACTCGGATTCAAACTGGTACGGCAAAACCGACGCCATTGTTACGATAGTGTTTACAGCTGTTAAGCAAGTCTGAAACTCATTTATGGTGAATGGCATTACATTTCCAACACACACACAGAAAGGGGGTCTTTAAAGAGACAGGACCTAAATCAGAGCGTTTGAGCCAGAGGATGAAAATAGATTTAGCAGAAATGTGCAGTATTAGAAAAATAATGTGTTTTTAAACATTAAAGCATGTAAACCTATTGTAACAGTCCTCCAAAATAAAATCATGAACCTGTAAATTAGCATAATATGGGCTTTTTTTAAACTGTATTACCAAAATGCAATACAAACACAAATTCGATAAGATCACAAATTTGGCAAATTATTTCGGGAACATAATTAATTTATTAGGCTTTATTATTATGATATGTACTTGGTTTGGATTTGGGAAGGTGGTTATACAAGATTTTTATCACTTCGTCAGTTTTAACTGCTTTTTTTTTTTAAGTGCATTTTGAATTTAGAAATGTCTTTTGTTTAAGTTTTTCATGTTTCAATAAATTAATAAATCAATAAAACAAAAATATTCACCAAACCTCGACAGGGGGATGAAGACATTATCATATATCTCAATATTTTTCAAGGCAATTTTAAAATATTTGTATATTGTCCAGCCCTAATCTTGCTGCTATACTTCAGACAATGTTTGTATTTTAATATTTATGGATAGTTTTTTGTGGTAATCTACATTATGCCACCAATACTGTTGATTGAGCTTAACTTGTATTGACCCCAAAACATTTCTTTATTAATACTGGAGGGAAATGGAAGACTAGTATGGAACACGATGTCCTAACTAGAAGTGTCAAGTGATAAATTACATCTCTACTATGTTTATCGTGAGTTTCTGTTGCCTTAACCAGCCGCAATCATCATCAGATGCTTGGTGTATATTGTTGGTGCACCACGCAAAATACATTTGATGGATCCCATCCATAATTTTATCTCACTGGTCCAAAATCCAACTCTATATTGTCATGATTTAAACAACAACCATGAAGTTCACACTCTGTAGTTCAATTCTACAGAGGGTAGGAAAATTTGACTCAACTTAATGTCTTACAATTAGTTAGGACTTAGTCAAAGGATAGTTCACACAAAACTGAAAACTCTCCCATCATTTACTCACCCTCATGTTTTTCCAAGCCTGTAAGAATTTCTTTCTTTAATGGAAGACAAAAGGAGTTTCATGGATGGCTACAGTCACCATTCACAGTCATTGCAAAAAAAAAAAAAAACACACATTTGTACAAACGAAGTGAATGGTGAATGAAACCAACATTTTCTAACATCTCGTTTTGTGTTCCACTGAAGAAAGAAAGTCATCGTGTTAAGAATGACATGGAGGTGAGTAAATAACGACAGATTTTCAAGTCTGGGTAAACTGTAAGGTTACATCTCCAAATTCATGACAACAGCCAAATCTTTGAGAGGGTGCATCTGTGCATTCAGCATGGCAAATCAGAAATAAAAATAAGTATATTTATTTTATTATACTGCACATTGCAGAGACAAGGATGACAGGACAACAGCTGCAGGAGGATGTCAGTGTTACAGCACCCCTGAGATCGCTTTCCAGTTGGCCAAAAGGAGTAAAAAAAAAAAAAAAAAAAAAAAAGAAATATATTGGATTATGACTCCTACCTGATTAGACCATACAACATTCATATGTGATAAAACACCTGAGGTTTACTGTGCAGTCTATAAGTGTCCTAGAGGTGCTATCTTCGGTCTAATGCTGCCAAGCAGATTTAATACCTGCCAAGCACCAAGCTCCAATAAAAGAAACCCTTTACAATTTAAACCATTAAATATTCTGCCTCTGATGAACCCGCTATTTGAAGAACAGTGCCTGGGAAACAGATATGCATGCATGCGTGTGTGTGTGTGTGTGTGTGTCTAAAGGAAGTGTGCATGAGGAACAGCTCTGAGCCATTGAGCACACAGCCTGTCTTGATTATCCTCTAAATATGCTGTACAACGACATCCTGCTGTTACACAGTCAAAGTATTCTGTCTGAGAGCTTACAAAATGCTTCATTAATCTTTTCTGATGATCCAACGGCATGATTGAATGATTCTGATGTCATCAAAGTGGTAAATGTGCACCAATATCAGTTGTTTTTAGAGTATGTGTTAATGGTGGGTCTCAGTAGGAACCAGGCAATAAAATATCGTTATACGAGTCAGGATATAATTATCTGATTCTATGTTTAGTGTTTTGCGATTGAAAACTGTGATGCGTTACAATCTTTTACAAAATTGTTTCTCATTCAAATGTGAGAGAATAGTATACCTTGGATCCAGTGTGTTTATCATTAGAATATCATTTATATACATATATATACACATATATATACTAAATAGTGTCTGTTGATCTAATGCTGCATTATGTTTTGTCTTCTTACCTACTTGCTCTTATTACTGCACAATATTTTTCGGGTAAAGTGAGAGAACCGATATATGTAATCCAAACCACAATATCTGATATCCCAGGGCCTCCATCTCTGGATCCCACCCAATGACCTCAGCAGCTCCAAGCGAAAAACAAGAAGACAAAGAAAATTCTTTCTGCCTCTCTCAAACTCTAGCTGTGAATTGCCAAAGTATGAGAGAGAAAGCTCAGGCCATCATCTCCTGCACCGCACACAGAAATCAATATACAGTGTGCACTGAGTTTGAAGAGCACAGAGGAAGCAGAGAACAGGACTGTTTTATCAAGGGCACTAATATTGGCTATGAGCCAAAATCTTTTTGTTCCAAGGAACTGATAAACTTTTTGTACTTAAAACCAAAGCTCAGAGTTTTGAGCAGTCTCATTTTAAAAATGCTATTTAATGAGCATCACGGCAAGGTCCAAAATTAACACTCACTAAGAAACAAACGCAAGTTTTTGGCTTTGCTAAATAGAACAGAGTTACTTACCAGTTGGCTAGTAACTTTATTAGTAACTATACCATCTGCCATGACTTGTGCCTTTAACAACTTTTTACCTCAGTGGAAAACGTACAATCAAGTTTTTTTCTTCTATTTCTATCTGGTAAATGTTGCACTGTACAAAATATCCTGTTTAACTTACGGTAAAAAACTGGCAGCTGTGGTTACCAAAAAGTCACCATAAAAAAATATGGTAACCACATATCAGGCTTTACAGGATGTAATTTTGATGCCTGTATATTTTACAGTGCGTTACCGTTGTTTATATAATTAAATGATAAACTTCCAAAACTGTAACAATCTGCATTTCACTTTATAATGTATTGTTAATCACCATTCAAATTACAGGCATTTTTTACAGTGTAGGTATGCCAATAAGTTAATTTTGGACCCTGGCATGAATTAAAGAGAGAGAAAAAGGGTCTTCTGCATGTGGAGAAAGATATCCGGACATACAGTTGAAGTCAGAAGTTTATAATTACATGAGCTGCCACTGTTTGGAGTACAAGTTATAACATTGATGTGTAGATCAAATACAAAAATTGTATGGTCTCTTTAAAAAAAAAAGTTGCAGTTCAGCAAGAGTCTCGGGTTAATTTCAGCACACATTAACGAGAGAGTCGCACCATACCTTTAACGCATCCGTGCCATGTATGATTACAATTAATGTTTGTTACTTTTTTATCAACAACTGACAGAACGGGTATTAAAACACATTATTTAAGGACAATGAGGTGCATGGATCTCATCCTTGATGAACACATTACACAGGACAAATCAAACCAAATTTTACTTTAACTTTAGCCATGGAGTGATTCTCAATAAATTAATATTACCTTTACTATATAAATCGTGATAGTGTGTTAAAGTGTAACATGACAAAATTAATTGTTTACCCACCTGTATCATCCACACCGATAAAGTTCTCACCAGTAGATAACCCATCTGGAACCAACAATCATCCATGCGATTATCTAATCATTCAATCGTGTGACAGCAATGCAGTGCATAAAATCATGCAGATATGGGTCAGGAGCTTCATTTAATATTCACATCAACCATCAGAAAGTGGACAAAACATGATCTCAGTGATTTGGACCATGGTATGATTGTTAGTGCCAGATGGGCTGATTTGATTATTTCTGTAACTGCTGATCTCCTGGCATTTTCACATACAACAGTCTCTAGTATATACTCTGAATAGTGTCAAAAAAAAATACATCCAATGAGCGGCAGTTCTGTGGACGGAAATGCCTTGTTGACGAGAGAGGTCAACAGAGAGTGGTCAGACTCGTTTGAACTGACAAAGTCTATGGTAACTCATATAACTGCTCAGCAAAGCACCCCCCACAATATGATACTGCCATTCCCATGCTTCATGGTTGTGATGGTGTTCTTCAGCTTACAAGTCTCACCCTTTTTCTCAAAAACATAACAATGGACATTATGGCCAAATAGTTACATTTTTGATTAATTAAATCAGGGGACTTTTCTCCAAAAATTAAGATCTTTGTCCTCATGTGGACTTGCAAACTGTAGTCTTGCTTTTTCATGGCGGTTTTGGAGCAGTGACTTCTTCCTTGCTAAGCAATGTCAATGTAAAAATAGGACTCGTTTAACTATGGATATAGATACTTGTCTACCTGTATCCTCCAGCATCTTCACAAGGTCCATTGATGTGGTTCTGGGATTGATTTGCACATTTCACACCCAAGTACGTTCATCCCTAAGAGACAGAATGCATCTTCTTCCTGAGCGGTATGATGGCTGCATGGTCTCATGCTGTTTATACTTACTATTGTTTGTACAGATGAACGTGGCACCTTCAGGCATTTGGAAATTGCTCCCAAGGATTGTTGGAAAAATGACTTATGTCATGCACAAAGCAGATGTCCTAAACTATAATTTTCTAATATATATATATATATATATATATATATATATATATATATATATATATATATATATATATATATATATATATATATATATATACACACACACACGTAGTGTTTCCATGTTTTTGGGGACTTTCCATAGACATAATGGTTTTTATACTGTACAAACTTTATATTCTATCCCTAAACCTAACCCTCACAGAAAACTTTCTGCATTTTTACATTTTCAAAAAAACATAATTTAGTATGATTTATAAGCTGTTTTCCTCATGGGGACCAACAAAATGTCCCCACAAGGTCAAAAATTTCGGGTTTTACTATCCTTATGGGGACATTTGGTCCCCACAAAGTGATAAATGCACACGCGCACACACACACACACACACACACGCGCACACACACACACACACACACACACACACACACACACACACACACACACACACACACACACACACACACACACACACACACAATTATTTGAATGGTTCTTTAAATGGTTTCAGGTTTTTTTTATAACTTAAAGTGTGTTTATTATAGAAAATTAAAAAATTCTGAATGAACATAAGCCTGCTATGTTGAATGATGTAAACAGAAAAAACCCACCATATATGCATCGCGGACACGGCACAGGTATCAAACACAGAGTACGTCGATGCACTTAAAGTAGCAGACAGTACGCACAAAAGTTACAAAGGTTTTTCCCTTCTTCAAGAATGAACACCGCTAGAGTAAATAATCTACGTCCTTTGATAATGACTTGGGTCGAATTTATTGGAAAATATGCGAGTTGTGCTCTATGGCATGGCAGAAATTTGAGCAGCCTTCGGAGTTGTAGCTGGGTGCCACCAACAGATGGTGAGCACCAGTGTGTGTATCTTCACTGAAAACAGTTGTTTAAAATTTTTGTATGTGCCATGTCATGTGCGACCCACTTAATAGTGTCATTGGGGGCTGAAGTTCTAGAATCGCCCCTGGTCAGAACGATGTCTCTTTCTAGTCTTCTGTGAGATTAGCCATGCCCCAGGCAGAATAGATTACTTTATGCTAAAACAGCTAAAATGGGGTTGAAAATCAAACTGTACAGTGACTGAGCACAGATGTTCTGGTACCGTCTTCCACAGACTACTGACACATTCCAGCTGCTCCCAGTTGGGGAAAAAGGTATAGAAAGAAGGAAAATAATGGATGTAGCTCTCTCCTGCTGCTGGTTGAGAGAAGCTGTCACAGCCTGGAAGGGTTGTGGAACTTCAGAAGAAAGGAAGCAGCACGTGTAAGCCTGTACACCCTCTTGCAAACACACAGAAAAAGAACGCAACTGTCAAAAACACACAGAGGTGATTGTGCTAAACTGCACAATTGACTGAAATTCAAATGCATTCAGATGAGTGAAAACACCCAGAAGGTATTTCTGAACCTCTTTTGGTTCTTGTAGCAAAAGCAATGCAGTGCATTTCAGGAAAACTCTGGCAAACAGTTCTGCAGCAGCAAGCAATATTGCATCTTGTGAGCTCCACTTTGTCAGGTGTGGGGTAGGTGTATGGGTAAAGATACAAACCCATTCATCTTTGTGTAGGTAGGGAATTCCTCACAAAACCCCAACGCTTTATTACTACATTCACAATCAGGACTGGAAAGCTTTTAAAAAGCATTAAAAGCTAATCTTGAGAGACTAAATTGGGTATAGCATAGCTACAAGGTTGCTGGGATGTTCTGATTGGTTGCTAGGTGGTTTCTAGCTGGCCCATCCTCAAGTCTTCATTGTAATCTGGTCTCTATTTGGCTTGGTGCCTTCCTCCAATGAAAGTCTATGGGATATTTAATCCATATTATCATTCGCTGGTCAGAAGTCCAAAAGCAAGCATCACTTAAAATGTTAGTCTTTATAAAACCGTCAACAGATTTAGACAAAGATAAGTGTGGTGATGTGGTTAAAGTAGTAGTTGCTGGTTTGACCCATTCAAGGATTGAGCCATAAGCCATCACTGTATCCTTGAGGAATGCACCTAACCCCAGGTCACTCAAAACAGATAGAGCCTGTTATGAGTTCACCAACCAAAACATGTTATTTTTGAGGAGTGGAAATAGCTGGGACATGAACCCCTTTTCGATTTTCAGGTATCTAAGACTTCCAGTGTGTTTCCATAGTTACTGATTTAGCAAGAGTGTCTTGTTTTTAAAATTCTTTTTTAGGTTGCCAAGTTTAACATCTGCAGAGATAAAAGATAGTGTCCTGATTAAGCTTGTTTGCAAAACTAGAGTGACATTTGTTTAACACTTTTCCATGCAATTTTTTTATCCCAATTTTGTTGTGTCCTTAACATAGCCAAAAATCAACAAATATGTTAAAGAGCATCTGGTTGTTTTAAAGCAGGGGTCCGGAACCTACGGCTCACCCGGTCTCTCACCATTCACCAACACATGATCGTTTAAAACTTTCTAGAGATTCTTTTCCAACAGAAAGTGTTGGTGCGATTGCAAAGCTTGAAGTCAATGACACGGTTTTGTATTCCTTTCTCCCGAATTTTACAGCCTACTTCTGGTGAACAAGGTTTGAAATGAACACCCGCTTTTTTAATGTAGAGTATTTTGCTGATGTACCAGCCACTGTGGAAGGCAACCTGAAAGACTTGTCGCAGAGATGTATAACAAGAAATTAGACACAAACACAAATAATTTGAAGACCACATGAAAGAAAAGCCGCTGATACGCATCTGATTTGATGTGCGTTCAGTGAGCTCTGAGTGCAATGAATGCGCTTCTCCAAGACAAGCACATACCTAGAGTTCTGGGATTCTGAGCATTTTCTACGAGTGATTTTATGAACGTTCGTTATATTTATGTGCAACCAGGATGTGATATAGCACCCGCAAAATGCGATGAGACCAGTTCGCGAGCTCCTCTCCAAATGCATTTCATGCACGAGTAATTTTGCTCATCTACCTGCAAAAGGTGTCTCGGAGTGACACATTACAAGAAATGCTGACGTGTTTGAAGAAACACACTTGATTATATTTTTAAGAACAGACGAAAGAAAAGCAGTCAATGCTCGTGTCTGATTCACTGTTTGTTCAGAGGCATGCAACGGGACCCTGTCTCATGGAACAAGCGCATGTAAAGAGTTATCGCCCCATTTTCTCTGTTTCATTCAACTGAAAACTGTTTGCAAGAATAATGTAGTCTATGAGAATGCTGCAAATGATCTCCCATCATCTCGTGAGGTACTGCGAGTTTAGTTTGCTCTTACACATTGTGAACGCTAGTCTGCAGGTTCAGTATTATATACAGTTATCTTAGTGTTAAATACACAAAGACGAAAGTGATTAAATCATAAGGTAATACAAGACACGTTCACCTTGAACCTAAAATTTAATACAAACACATTTGATAAGAACACACATTTGGCAGCATTTTTTGGGAACACAAGATTTTTTAGGTTTATTTATTATGATGATTATTATAAATAGCTTTACATTTATAATTGTCTTTAGTTCTTTAGTTGTTTACTAGCAATTTGCACCTGTTGCTGCATACTGATACTTGCGTGATGGCAAATGGAGCCGTTGGAGACGGTAAATGTTTGGATATGGGGAGGTGGTTATATATAAGATTTTTTTAACACTAAGTTATTTGTATTGCTTTTTCATTTAGTTTAAAGTGCAATTTGAATTTAGAAATGTCTTTTGTTCTAGTTTTTCATGTTTCAATAAATTTAATTATTAAAGCAAAATCAATAAAGCAAAAATATTCACCAACCTTGGGGATTGACCACATAATCGGATATTGATATTTTAAATGTTATTATGTAAAAAACATTTTAATGATATCGCCCAGCCCAAAAGGGAAGTAACATTTTTCATGAAGTAAAATTAAGTAATTTTATGGAGACCCGCACAAACACTCAATTCCATATTGCATCATGTTACCTATTAATATTTGCATATTTGTTTGTTTTTGAGTAGTCTATGGGCAATATGGTGAAAAACATCATTAAAATAGTAAATTATTTGTTTGTGGTATGGCTCTTTCGAAAAATGCATCAACCAAAAATTATAAAATTGGCTCCTTAGTGAAAAAAGGTTCCCAGCCCCTGTTTTAAAGTCTGCCATTTTGTATTCATGAGTAACATTAAAGGAATAGTTCGCCCCAAAATGTAAATTAAATCATAATCCACAGTTGCTCCAAACAGGTATGACTTTCTCTTATGCTGAACACAAAAGGAGACTCTTAAATGAATATCACGTGTTGCCTTTCCAATGCAATTTTTGTTCACAGTGGCACACGTTCACATGCAAACTTGTTTGCAGCATGAGCTTTCTTTGTGCTCCCATGAATGCGCAAGGGAGGTCAAGTTTTTAACTGCAAAATGACTTAAATTTCTCACCAAAACTTACCATATGCCATCAAAAGATTACGCACAAGCCGCATGGACTACTTCTAATACTTTTAAATCCTTTTAATATTATTAAAGAGTGGCACTATCCCCTGACATTATTTTAAAAAAAAGATGGTACGTGAAATTAATTAATACTTCTCATCAGTTCCACATTTGGGCTGCATTTCCTAAAAGCATGGTAAGTAGATCATAGAAACAAATTGTGCCAATGGTCTCTACGATCATCTTAAGCTTGCAATGCTTTTGGTAAACACAGCCATTGGCTGTTCGGTAATTTTTTTATTTCTTTTTATTTAAAATCTTTTTTTAATAAAGATAGTTTCCTCAATCTGAGTGGTACCATACTTTGACTTTTTCTAGACTTGCAATCTGAACATACAAAAAAAAAAATGGGACCATAGAAAATGAATGGGAGAGTCCCTGACACAGAGCAGTTTTTTTTTTTGATTTGTCGAATACAATGAATTAATCAACCACAATGTAGTACACACAAATGAAGAAGTGGGACTATGAAAAATCCAGAGTGCAAATCATAGTGTACACACACACACACACACACACACACACACACACACACACACACAAAATCAGCCACACACAAAATCAGCCACAATGCAGACCCCACACCTACAGAAATGAGGTAACAGACCATACACCTACAGACCACACACCTAGAGAAATGAGGTAAAAGGACCATAATAGACCCATAATGCAACACACACACACACACACACAGAAAGAGAGCGAGATCAAAGATAAAAAGTCTGACCCCAATGTATTATCTTAGGTTTGTGAGCCACGCCTTTCAGAAAAAAATACTACATCTTTGTTATAGAAACAAAGAAACTAAAACAAATGTATTTCATTGAGTTATTGAAAAAATAATAATAATAATAATAAAAAAAAAATATATATAAATATATATATATATATATATATATATATATATATATATATATATATATATATATATATATATATATGAAATTATTGGTAAATTGTTTATTACATGGACTTTTTTGGTTTCAAAGACTTCACGGTCACAAGCAAGTGAAGGCCATGAGACCCCAAGTCCACATCAAGTGAGCCATTTGGTACACTACCATTGTTTCTCGTAATTTGTCAATCATATGCCCTTCTTCAGCAGACATGAACATACAGTCTTGCTGTTGATCCCAGAACAATGAAAAGGTGCCTAAATCACTGAACGGATTGTAATATACAGCTTGTGTATACATTATGTTGCTTGTAGCCAGATTGACAGTTCACTAAACTTGACCTACAGTTTACAAATACTACCCACCGGGTAACAGTCAGACATTCTCGTTTCCAGCAGTGTACACTAAACACATGATCCATACCGCGTGGCCTAGTATTAATCTGCTGTTTATTTTCCCAATTACAGAAGCTTATTTTGCATCAGTAGAAAGAGCGGGGGGCATAGGCCTCCCCAGGGGTCCAGGGGATTTCCTGAGGGGCCCTACAGAGCCACAGCATGGCGACTGTTAGGGTAGGTACACTACAAACAGTGTGAGGCCTGCAATAGAGACAAGCTTTGTGCAATTAATCTTTGTATGAATGTATGCGTGTAGTGTATGTGTGTTGTAAAGGGGAAGCACAAGCAGGTATAAAACATGATAACCAGCTCTTCTCTACTTCCATCACCAAGCCCAGGCCTTATCCCAAAAGGTGCACTTGATGCGGTTTTTGTTTGCAGGCATCCGGTCCACGAGACCTAGCTGGAGAAAAAAAAAACAATCTTAAAACCAGCCTAAGCTGGTTTGCTGGTCTTAACTTATTTAAGCTGGTCTCACAAGATGCTTGGGTAATGTTATTGGACAGTATACTGTATAGTATATAACTATATAACACTATATACTTGATATCAAATCAGGTCTCTTTGTTTATTGGCCTAAGGGAATAGTGACACATTTGACGCTAATGGCAGGTAGTTTAAAATCTACCATTCATTTTGTGGGCTCATGCCATACAATGTAATATTATGGCAATGCTGAAAATAGCTGCTGCTATTATATCTAGAAAGACGAACTGTGAGAGAACTGAACAGAGACAAGAGAAGGCGTTCGTTTGTCAGAGTATTCCTCTCTATTGAAATACCACACGGGCATTGAGTAATGCAGTGCAGGCCATTATTGGATCTTGGGTTGAATAGGAGGAAATGAGCTAGTGTATCCGAGGTTCTGTTTTATACACAGTTTAATGCGATGCAGAAAAAAAAATACCTTTAATTTTCAAAGTAAGTTTAAATAAGTCACGGTATAATTCAATTTTTTTTGATAAATTAAATTATTGTGAATAGAGACAGGGAAAGGGAAATGGCACAAGGAGGATACTAATCTGCATCTCTCATTTTAGAATCACACCTTAACAAGTCTGGAGAACAGGCACTAGCCTATAAGCTTTGGCTCAGACAAAAGTACGTTTTAAAAATAGAGATTTAACTGCAAAATAGCAGAATGTTTATAAGCATTGCTAATCTCTGTAATAACAAAGACATCAATATATTAATGTAATAATTTTCAAGCATAATTTCAAATTCTGCTATATTGACAGCATCTGTGACACACTGTCAGTCCCCATAAAAAAATATTTAGACTTCTACCTCAGTTTAGCTTAAAATGCACTTACAGTGGAAAACAATGGCACAAGTTTGCCCAATAAACTTCCATTAAAAGTGCATTGATGAAACTTAAACTTGTATTTCACCCAGAATGTTCCTCTAAAATCAACATATCAAAATGGCTGGATTCTGGAATGGAATGCACTAGGGGTGTAACGGTTTATTATGGGATGATTTATCACGGTTCAAAAATGAGCATTTGTGGAGATGGGTATTGTGGAGATTGGACCTTTTTTTACATAAGTTCATGCATGTTCTATCCAATACGCACAATGTGGGCATGCAAATGGAAATCGCTTCATAAATATTGATCATCATATCATATCCGCTCATCAGGCTGACACGTGCTTTGGAAGTGTTTAACAGTCAGCGATCTGAATCCTCATGATAAAATAGTGATGGATGTTTGTGCTTCCTCAATGAACATGTACAGTATATGATTTAATATGTAATGTCAATGAAAGCACACTATAATAATGCAGTTTAGTGCGAGGGATCAAATGTACATCTTAAGCGCGAAAGTGAATATGCATTGCGAGAAAATGTAAGTATACAGAGGGCTAATTATTGTGCTATATTAATGCCCTATATATAATTTTGAATACAATGTATAATAATGCTATAGAGGAATCTAATCCTAAATTGGGTTGAATAGGAGGAAATGAGCTAGTGTATCCAAAGTTTCTGTTTTATACACAGTTTAATGCGATGCAGAAAAAAAAAATAACTATAATTTTCAAACCAGCCGCAAATGACTTCAGTGCTTTTGGTGTTCATAATGTAAGTGGACTTAAAGAGGACCCAGTTTCTTTTTTGGTCTTCTTCACATTAATGTGGTCTCAGACCCCTTGTTGTTCACACCACAGCCCCTTAAGAACTCAGACCCCATTGCAGCTAGGGCTGTCACGATTATGAAATTTGGCTGACATTACAATATTTCATAAATAATTGTAATTATTATGATAAGCAATTGTCATACAAATTGTCATACATTGCTTATTACAGATAGGCCAACACCTTTAGTAATTTATTGATGTTTTTAACTTGATATCTTATAATGAAATGGGGCTCTATGATTACTTTTAAGGCTTTAAAGATTGTTGAATTTTTCATTTAAAATTCTAGCACAGGGATAGAATTACATAAAATGAAATATTTTATATGTTAAATCATTAATGTACTTTGTATTAATGTACTCTGTATTTCTGGAAATAAGCCCTTATTTCCCATGAAGGAAAACATTTGAAATTCTATGTCCATTTGAATATATTGTTCTTTGTCTATCATCTCGAGAGCAATAGAGCAAGCAAGCGTCTCCTCCTACGTGTAATTTATATTGTGTGTATGAGCCAAGAACATTTTCCATTGCGCAACTAAAATGAAAATGAAACTATAAAAATCCTCACTTGTATTTTCGTGGGAGTTTGGTGCAAACCTTCATAGATGGGATGCACATCAGAGCACTTAAAAACGGTTCATCTTAACGCGCAGCTCTGCTCTGAAGGTGGTCGGTCAGTTTATTTGAATACATAAAATAATACAACAAGAACGGAATATGACACAAAAACACGTCATGGTAATCATGGTATAAATATATTCGCTTAAAATTCCCATATGTTGGTGCAGCGATCATTATGAGGACTCTCCATAGACATAATGATTTTTATAGATTCTATCCCCTAACCCTACCCCTAAACCTCACAAAAAACGTTCTACATTTTTACATAAAAAAAAAAAACATTGTTTAGTATGTTTAAGCGATTTGAATTATAGGGACGCTAGAAATGTCCTCATAAACCACATGCATAGCATAATACCTTTGTAATTACCAGTTTGTAACCTAAAAAATGTCTTCGTAAACCACCCAAACCCCCAACACACACACACGCACGCACGCACACTACAGCTTAGAACAGACTGTACTCAGTCAAGAGGCAGGTAGCTCTCACTTTAGAAAGCTCATTGACTTTATACTGCAGTCTTGACACATTCATGGAGTTGTGTTTACAGAGGGCTGTGGCAAACGGCAAAACCAACATAACATAAATTGATATTTGATCTTTAAACAGACACCCAGACAACCACAAGTAAATATCTGTGACATTAATCACTTATGCCTGTAATCGGGTGATTGTGAAATCATTATTTTTCAATTACATTTGGTGATGCTAGTGGAGCAGAAATTACACACTTCAGCTTTAAGACAACTTTTCTGACAGCCCATATGAGAAAACATGCTTGAGCACAACAATTCTGCCAATAAATACATACAATTGCTCAGTAAAGATGCCACTGAATATTTGCAGTGGTGGAACACAATAACATGTATCCAATTATAAAGCCCAGGCTAATGACTGAAATCCTGCTATTTGTAGAATCATTCACCTTGTCAGTGTTAACTGTGCCAAGTGGATTAAGAGGCGTTGAACAAATCTGTAAAGCAACTCAGCTTTAAAAGACCACAACAGTTGGAGACCAGAAATTAACTTTTACTTTCAGGGGCATTGTTAATGAGGTCCATTTGGTTTCTTACCTTTTAAAATAAAATGTGTTTTTATAAAACGCTTAAATTTAAATCACTTAATTGAAACAATTTCTTGAATTTGAGAATATATAATAAATAGGAATAGTTTAACCTCCATAGGGCATCCAAGATATATCGGAGTTTCTTTCTTCATCAAAACAGAATTTAAGGCTTTTAGGATTTCATTTCAGGCCTCCTCCTCTAAACAATGCAAGTGAACGTACAACATTTTTTGATGGTCCAAAATGCATATTTATGGTGCATCAAAATAATCCACACGACTCCAGAAAGTTCTTCTGAATGCAAATGATGAGTATTTTGAGAAACAAATCAATACTTATATACTTATTAACTAAAAATGTTCTCTTCCGTACATCTCTGTGACGTGCGCTCATGAGAGGGTTGACGTAAGCTCGTTGGTAAGGTCACGCGGAGGAGGAAGCAGGAAGGGCGTCATAAAAGTCTTAAATTCAGTTTTGATGAAGAAAAAAACTCAGATATATCTTGGATGCCCTATGGACTAAATTATCAGCACATTTTCATTTTTGTGTGAACTATTCCTTTAACTAGGGCTGTCAATCGATTAAAATCTGTAATCAAATTAATTACATGACATGCCGATTAATCGCAATTAATTGTAAACATTCTTATATGCTGAGACATGCACCAAAAAAAGATAATTCATATAAATAATGCATAATGATTACAATATTTATAAATATAACATGTAGGGCATATAATAAATATATCATTCAAATTTACATTCAGTTTGAATATAATTGCATTATTGTGGCAGATGACTAAAGTTTTGTTAGATGATACAAAAAGTTGCTTAAGAACTCAATATATTGTTCATTTAATTCTCATCTTACTGAACAAGCCGATAGTTGATGGCAATCTTTTTTGCATTGTGTTCATCAATGCATCCAGTTCTCATAGCACGCATTCTTGCATTCCATCTGCGCAATTTTAATTGTCGCTCTACATGCATGTGTGTGCCGCAGACAGACGCATTCAGAGCGTCTCACTTGTATTCAACATCAAACAGCATATTTAGGACGCTGCCTCAATAAACATTTTTTGGAAACTTTGAAAATCTTGTCTCAAGATTCCTGAATTCTGTCCACCTGCTGTCCTTCCTACCAAGTAAGTGGTTCTTATTCTGTGGCTGCACCTACTGACAGCTTTTAAAAACAGATGTACTTCAAGTTTGAATGCCTCATGTGTACTGTACTGTTATTACAGAATTAAAAAAATAATACTGCAGTTTTAATTCTTGCAGTCTACATATAAGAAAGTCATACACATCTGGGATGGCATGAGGGTGAGTATATAAAGGGGGAATTTACATTTTAGCATGAACTATTCGTTAAAGTTCTGTATTAGAATTAAAAACAGAAGAATTCATAACAGGGGCATTTTTTTTGCCCCCATACTTTGAATTACAGGTGCATTTTTGTCTCTTTTTGTGATGTTTTTGCCCCAAGCCCCCCTTCATTTCTGTCCCTGCAACAAACGGAGAATTTTTTTTTACCAAAATGGAGAAAATTCACCCTAGAAGTGGACAGTTCATAGTAGCAATAGCCCCTTGTGGCAATAATTGTGAATGCAACACATGCTTGCGTTGCGTTATGTATTGGGGTCGGATACATTTTAGAACAAAATCAAGCTTGTGTAGCTAGAAACGTCCACGTTCATGTACTTGCATAAGAGTATGTTTCAGCCTTAAAAGCAACATTCATGATTCAGGACAGGTTAGAAAGTAGTTTTGAAGACTGTGGCAGCGGGGGCGTGGTCCAGCGCCTGTCCGGGAGAGAAAAGCGGTAAGGGCGTGGGTAAGGGTAAAGTGTGACACTAAGGAAGACACGGGAACCAGCGTCGGCTTCAAGGTAAGATTCTTTTAATTACACTTTCTGTTTGATACACAATCGTACAATACGTTATTTTCGTTGCCACTCTGGGTGTAGGCACTCTCTGTCCCGAGGCTCTGTGGCTGCTGCTCTTTTATGCTGCTCTCCTCATGCTTACTGCAATTAGACACAGGTGTTAGACATAATTTAGCTCAAGTGTAAGCGCCCTTACCGCTTTTCTCTCCCGGACAGGCGCTTGACCACGCCCCCGCTGCCACAAAGACCTAAAGTTAACTTTAACAGACCACTATTTATGTGGAAAATCACATATGATAAGGCATAAGTGATGGACTGGATCATCTTTGCGACTCTGGTGTAGAGTCAGTTTTGAAGCTTCTGTGTGATAGTCAGCTTCTGTTGGCAAGCGAAGATGCGTGATCTCTGTATGTGTTTGACAGCTCTCTGACAGTTGGCAGCTGGGCAGACAGCTGCAGCAACGGGCGACTCGAAGAACGTTTTGTTATGCAACAATCTACATGGCATTCAGACAGGCAGTTTAACTTGCAGTGGCTCTGTAACTAAAACCAGTCATGTCAGATATCTGATAGATATACACAAAGATAGCATCCAAACATTTTGAACACAGAATGCAACCTGATTGTGTAACAGTCCACCACTAATGAAAAACATCAGGTCTGACACAATGTACAACTTGTTCTCTACTCCTCAGTCCCAACCATCATCTTACTCTATATCATGTCTGTGTACACAGTGCAGTTTCAACACCCTTGAAGCTTAAGGAATAGTTAGGAATGTTTACCTTTAATTATGTTGTGCAACATACTTTCTTCCATGGAGCACAAAAGGAAATGTCCGAGCTGTTCCGTTCAATTAAAGTTTAGGGTGACCAGGGACTGTCAAGCTCCAAAAAGAACAAAAAGAACAATAAAAGGCAGTCACGTGGTGCCATGTGTGGTTTGGAAGTGTGACCAGCGAGCTCTGCACACTTTGCAAGTTTTAATACTTTTTGTGTCATAAACTTGTGAGATTCGATACGCTCTGATTCTTAACTGTTCTAAGAAGACAATATGTCAAAGAATTCAAAATCCTTGACCTCTGGAGATATTAAAAGACACTTACATGCTCAAGCTGAAGCCCCTGAGCAGCCCGGGAGTCAATTTGGACGGTGAAGTGAAGGAATTTAAGTGTTGGCAATGCATCTTACTGTAATCTGTCGATTGATCACTGCCATGGAGACGTAATTCACTGAGATGGTTACAAGAGTGGCACATGCAGAGAAATGGATAGATTATCTGGAGTCATCGGAGAAGGAATTGGCTGCTAATCCGCTAGCCACCATGGCAGACTTGGAGCGCATCTGGGAAAAGTTGGAGGACTTCGTAACCGGTGAAACATCGTCCGAATTGTTGGAATTCCTGAGGATGAAGAAGGCCGAGATATGGTGAACAGAGTTCCGGCTCGGAGTTCCACGGAGGGAGACAGGCCCCGATCAATTTTGGCCAAATTTCTGAGATCATCCGATAAAGATCTCGTGTTACTTGGCGAGGAGTAAAGGAAGGCTTTCTTGGAAGAACTACAGCATTTTTTGTACCCAGACTTTGACGAAATCGACAAGAGAGAAACGTAATCGATTCAAGGAATGCAAGAAACTCTTACATCAACGGACGTTCACTTTTGCACTGATGTCCCCAGCAAAATTGAGAATAGATACTAGGGATGGCAGCTAAATATTTACATGTCCACAGCAAGCAATGTCCTTCTTAAAGTCAATGACTGAGTAAGTTCTTTGTGGTTCTCAAGTTGCAGCCGAGTGGGCCTGACTCACTGAACATTCATTTGACTGTCCGAGGAATAGGACAGTCTGGGATAGGCTGGGATAGGCTCCAGCCCCCCGCGACCCTGTACACAGGATAAGCGGTTGACGATGGATGGATGGATGGATGGATGGTAAACATATTCTATACTGGACTGCTATCACTATGCTTCAGAACAAACAGATGATCTTTTAACATTCATTTTTGGTTAAAGATCCCGCAGACCCCACTGCTTTGGCCGTCTCTGGACCCCCTGTGCAGTTTTGTAGAGACTATTGTGACTGTTTAAAATATATTTTTTTCTTCTTTTCTTCCATCAACTTTGAAATAAATAAAAAGAAAGTGCAATGTGTAAATGTATATCGTGATAAATATCGAACAATATGAAAAGATTATCGTGATAACAATTTTGGCCATATCGCCCTGCCCTAATGCTGCTCACATATTATTGTAGCCCAGTTTGTGCTGAATACAGTGTTATCATACATTAGAATGTTTTTAAGCAACTGAAAAAGCAGAAATGTCAAGGCATGTCAAAACTTCTCCAAATTGTTCCCTTTGAGAGTAGCAAAAGCACCCCAGATAGCTAGAATTCTGTTTGAGGAAATTTTCACCAGATGGGGTACCCCCAACTTATCTGGTATCTGATCGTGGGGCAAAATTCACCTTTCACATAATCAACCTAGTTTGCAAGCAGCCTATCATCCACAAAAGAACCTAACTGAATGTGTCAACCTCAATCTCAAAACGATGATAGCATCCTATATAGGGGACCAGCATCATCAATCAGATAGTTGGTTGCCCGAATTTCGCTTCGCAATTAACACAGCTTAGCATGAGAGCACAGGGTACACACACCTGCAGAAGTGGCCCTTGGACATAAGTTGAAAGGACTGTTGGAGAGAGCTGTACATAGACAGCCTGATCCCAATAACCATGCCTATCCTATCATTGACAGACAACAAAACCTCATCAAGCTCATAAAGGAGAACGTTGAACGAGCCCAAGTCATGGAGAAACACTGCTACAATCAATGCCGCAAACAAATTCAGTTGGGCGATGTAGTTTGTGGTCGGACTCATCCTCTGTCCAAAGCGGAGGAAAGGTTTAGCAAGCATTCTTCTGGGGGGGTTCTCTCAGATAATTATTCTACTACTCACCACTAGGGAAGCTATGAGTCTCTAGTTACTGGTATATAGCTAGATAGGTAGTAGAAATCAGATTTGCTGGGCACAGTAAGCATGGCTTACCTTCTGTGTTGCCACAAGCCTCACTGAGTCCTAATTGGGAAACTGTGGTTTCACGCTCAATGAATAAGGACTCTTTAGTTCTAGTAGTAGTCTACTTCTTTTTTTTCATCGGTTGAAGATTACAAAGATTTCCATTAACAAACATTTCCTATGCATCACCTTGTGGATCTCTTGAGAGCTCATAACTAAGGATTGTAAAGATGTATCTTCATGTTGGATTATCTACATGATGGATTTATTTTCAACTGGATTATTTCACAGACTTCAATACCACCATCTACCTCCATATCTACATCTTGGCCAGACTTTCTCTATCGTCATCATCGGACACTATAAGATAAGACTTTCAATTTACAGTTGTTTCTGTTGCTCCATACCAGACTGTTTTCCACACACATAGGTTTCAATGACTGTAGTTATTTTTGTTATTTATTTCTCATATGCTCAGTGCTGATTTTGCTTTTTTGATCACATGTTGATGTATTTTTGTGTTCAACTTTCAAGCTTATATAATAAAGCAAAAAACCCAATACTTACAATTTTGCCTTACTGTTTTATTGATTTATACCTGATTTAATTTATGTTTATGTGAATACAATTTGGCGGGTCCTTCCCTTGAACAGATTTATAGCAGTTGCATACTCAAGTGTGATTGAGGTTGTTATAATATCAGAGATAAAAGATTATATATTTTATGTAGTACTGTCCTTCAAAAGCTACATTACACAAAATGTACTGTCATTTACACATATCATCCTGTTCAAAAGTTTGCATCCCCTTGGTTCTTGATTCTTAAGTTGCCTTCTTGAGCATCAATGAATGTTTGTATCTTTTGTAATAGTTGTGTATGTGTCCATCAATTGTCAAAAGCTGGAAGTATATATAATCTGAATAACTCAAATGTGCAGAAAATGCTGAGAAACCAAGGACGGTACAGTATTTTCCTTAAGAAAAGTGGACAGCTTCACAGCTCGGGACAAAGCAGGGACTCATGAACAATTATTACACAAATAGTAATTAATCAAAGAGAAAGCAACACACCATATTAAAGGGTTTGCTCTCGTGCCAGTAGCTCTAAAGCTCGCATGCAGTCTGTCTCATGAACGTGCAAGGAGATCAACAGTCGGTGAAGAGTTTCACTTAATAATACATCAGATTTTGGTTTGTTTCTCACCAAACCTTATCAAATTCCTTCAGAAAAAGGCATGAGTCACATATAATAATTTGTTAGACTTCTGAATTACACTTTTGTGTCATTTTGAAGCTTGAAGTGGTCACCATAAACTGCCATTGTGTGACATCAATGAGCACAGTTTTTATTTATTATTTCCTCACAATTTCTCCCTTTGTGTTAAGAAAAAGAAAGAAAATTTAACACAGGGGTGAGTAAACAATGACTGAATTTTCATTTTTGGGTGATCTAATCCTTTTAGAAGCAAAAGGAATGTACTTTTGAACCAGAACATTTGTTAAAATGAAGTTACTATTTTTGTCTTGTGGAATATAAAGTATGTGAGTATCTGTTGTCAAACTTCTTCAAGGTAGTATTAAATACATTTTTATGTTGACCTCTTATTTTTATTTTTTTAAACGATAACACACGGACACATCAGGGTTTTAGGTGCACAAGCAGTGCGTAGAACTGCCCCATATTTTCCCACGAATTAACATTCATGTCCGTGCCAAATTGCCCTAATATTAGTTAGTAG
The DNA here is from genome assembly GCF_025860055.1 of Xyrauchen texanus. NCBI lineage: Eukaryota > Metazoa > Chordata > Actinopteri > Cypriniformes > Catostomidae > Xyrauchen > Xyrauchen texanus. Next base: position 32,117,646 of record NC_068292.1, read on the forward strand.
GCTTTACCAGTGTTTTTGGATATAGCATTTGCAGTCAAGTCGTAAAATTACTACTGTATTGACTTATTTTCCCAAACCAGTCGGCAGATAGAGACAAAAAACGAAATCTCAGTATATATTATTTCTTTAGATAGGGATCATTTTAGATAAAACTAACCTAAATTGAAAAGGACAAATTGAAAATTAAAATTCTTAACAATAATAACTCTGCTTTCATAATGCAGCTTTCACTTTCTTTAGTCTATGTATGAGTGGAGGAGAAAAAGCAACAAATAACTGAAATGTCAACAGAATGCAATAAGAAGTGTGTTGAAGGACAATTGTCTTCATACACCTGAAGCATATGCTTTCATTCTGAAACCACTTTGAAGTTTGTTCAGCAGCAAACTAATAATAAAATAGAGGTGTTTTTGTTACATTCATATTGACAATTGTGTTTTCTTAGTTGTGAAGTTTAAAAAAATATTGATGTTGAGTTTATGGTTACAATTTGAATACAGATTCATGAACAGATTCATTCGGACTCGGCCCCTTTTGGACTCGGACTCTATTGTTTAAAGACTCTGACTTGACTCGACTAAGGTGGACTCGAGCCCAACATTTCCCCAAGGAAATGGGAAGTTGGGTTTGAGGGAATACAGGTTTGAAGGAGGTGTGCAGACACCACAGGTTCTAAGAAACAGGGCAAGTAGGAAGATGGAATGCGTGTCAGTAACTGCTGAGCTCAGCCATATTAATGCACCTCGCTATCTTTCTCACACACACCTCAGATATTCAAGAAAGAAGTTGGGCCAGGCCAAGTGTGAAGACACATGCATATACACATGTTTTCAGGTAGGAAAGAATGAATGTGTGTGAAGACGTCCATCTTAAGCACCGTTCAGACCTGCAACAACATTGTTGCTTGGTGTCGCTAGTCTCTATACGATGCAGTTGCTAGTGACCGTTCCTACTACTGTTGCACTAACGTTATTGGTGGACTGCACGTCTGGCCATGGTAGCTCTTGAAATGCTAATTACAGATGATACTGTTGGTAAAAATAAGACATCATTCTAATTTCACAAGGAATCTCTTTCTTTTCAAAATAAACATTCTTCAAAGGAGAGAGCATTTTCTATAACCTGCAGCATTGCTCAATGCATCATTCCATGACACAGTTGAACAATCTATCAATGTATGAATCAAACTCACTCCGAATGCTGACACGGTTTTCATGCATAATTTTTATTGGCCCATATCCATGTATGTGGTTACAGACAAATTATATAGAACACTGAAATCGCTCACAGAAATGGTTCACTTTTCCTCTGTCTTGCCAGCATTTGTCTCCAGTAACTCACACTCACAGCAGAAGGATGATGTGAGCTCGACTGCCTTCTCTCTATTTGGTAGTCACTCCTGAATGTTACACATCATTTGCATAAAGTTAAAGTTTTCTCAAATTTTTTGTGTCTCTCACCACACCCACATCTTGTCGCCAACAGTCTATCACTGGAAGTTAGTGTGCTCTCAGTAACCTACAATGTAAAAAAACCCAACTTGCAAATTGTTAACTCAGTTTAAAATTTTAAGTCAAGTGGACAAATTTTTTAGCAAACTGTTTATTTTACATATAAAAACAAGTTAACTGAATGTTTACTGCTATTTCGTTGAATAGATATAAACAAGTTGAGAAAACGTAATATTTCTATTTCTTCATTCAAGCGATTAACTTCACGGCATTGCGCATGCAATGGAGACATTCTCTTTAATCTCCAACCTCTGAAGACAACACGCAACAAAATTTTTAACGGATAATATAGCTAGAGCAAAGTGCAAGTAAAATGTACACAATTTGAAAGAATAAATAATATACATGAATATAGAAGACAAACAGCAAGAACTGAAACACAAATGTATGTTTGCTATCCTGAAGCTACACACGCAGGCTGCTATTTAAAGGATTGGTTTACCCAAAAATGAAAATTTGCTGATCATTTACTCAAACTCAGGCAATACCAGACGTATCAGAGTTTCTTTCTTCATAAAAAAAGAATTGATGATTTTTAGGATTTCATTTCAGGCCTCCTCCTTTAAACAATGCAAGTATGAGATGGCCTGAGGGTGAGTAAATTATCAGCAAATTTTCATTTTGGGGTGAAATATTCTTTTAAAATTAGATCTGCCTTTGACTGATTGATTTTATTTAGCTTTTTACTGTAGGACACAGAGCCAGAGGACATCCATGCCAAGGGGAAGATGGAGATCTTAACAGTCGTTGAAGATGATGTTGCCACCATCCACTCCAACCCAAATATAAGGTGCCTAGCTACAGTAGAGGAGCAGATTGTGTTGGATGATGTACATGACCTTCCCACTGCTGTTGCTCTCCTCTTTGGCTTAATTTATGCCATCAATATGGACTAGTCTGAAGAACTAAAATACACTTTTGAAACCATTCAAAAAGTGTTTGTGTAACTGATGGATCAAGTTGAGAGGATATACGGTTTGCTGGGACTTTTGGTTGAGGACTTTGGAGTATTGTTTATTGCTGCAGCATTTTAAGATTATTATTGTTACATCACTCTGGCATTGTAAGAACCATTTTGTGTTTCTCCAGCTCTTTAAGAGTATTTGTTATTTGGAAATGTTCTTACATGGAAAATATACAAAATGCAGTAGATGAGAGGATTTTTTTTTTCAACCTGATAAGTGGAGTGGAGTGGAGTAGAACTGCATCACATTTTGTTCCTTTTAAATGTGCCATTTTGCAGAATGCCAGTAAATACATTCTGTAATGATGACAAAATCTTGTTTTGTTGTATTTACAGTATGGTTTGTACTCCATGCATTTGTATTCTTAAATGATGTGAGGAGCATACACGAATCTGAGTGAGAATCTGGATGTAGGATTTAAAACTGTAAATTTAAAGGGGAAAAGGTAGTTGAATCAACTTAAAGTAAAGCAACTGGCTGCAAATCTTTTTTGAGTTTACTGAACTTTAGGACTATGTAGTTGTGCCAACAAATTTTTTACAGTTAGACTGGTAGTTCAATCAACCCCTTATTCCTCTTTCATCAAACTCATAGTGTATATTTAGATGTACTTATTGAGGAAGGTAGACTTCACTTAAACCTGTAGTTTTAGTGAACTTTCATATATGATTTGGCACAACTTCAACCACTGAAGTTGAATAATCTCAAAAATGCTTCGCAGCCAGTTGCTTTATTGTATTTTTTTTTTTAAAGTTAACTTAACGTTAAATTTTTTACAGTGTCATTTATCAACCAAGTGGAAATGCGCAAAATGTTTTTTGCAAATTTTGCAGTCTTCTACCTGTTTCCATTCAAATGGCCTTTTATCAATAAAATGGTGTGCATGATGTCATGCTTAAAACAACACTTAGTCGCATAAGTTTTGGTTTATTGCTAAATAAATCTAAAAATAAAACCGCTGAAGTCTTTGTAAAAATTAGAAGAGTACTGAGACAATTCATTAGCCAGCTTACTGTCATTTTAATTTCACAAATAAATGCAATCAGAAGACAAGTTATTGCAATCAAAAGAGAGCAGTTGCCCTTCTGATAGGACTGTAATATTGGTCCTGATGATGCGCCTATTGCAGGTTGCTACCGGATCCGAGCCAAAAGAGAATCTTCATGGCCCTGTTCAAGCTGGCAACCTGCACTAAGTAGTAGGGGAAACATTTGGTCTTAGTATAAGGACCATCCATCGATGTGTATATGCTGTGTGCACAGCTTTTAAAGAAAAATGTATATGGTGTAATATCAGAGCTTGCATATATGATGAATTATTTCCTGATATTCAATAGGCTATTTTAAACAATCATCTAATCTAAAGCATTGCCATCACAACTGCATTATGTCCAGCATATTTGTCCTGCAACTTTTAACAATCAACTGAACTTGATTGTCATCTAAAATACATTTACAAATTCATTTTCTAATTAGTTTTCTGAAGAAGCTCAGCAAATGCAATCCGAGGTAAAAAGGGTTTTAAAATGTTCAAAAACTAGTTTTCTGAAAGTGAACTCAGCATTGGAAAAATAGATCTGTTAGTTTATATTCTTGAAAAAAAGTGTAGAACATTCTGAGAATGTCATTCAGCAGACTTGTTCATCTACAGAACAGGGTAAGGCTAATTTAAGTTTGTATAAAAAAAGGCAAGTATACAGGCCTAGCAATATATTTTTTTCTTTTTGTTAATTAATTATTTTAATTTATTGCTTTATTCATTTGTTAATTTATTTGATTAATACAGGGAATTTTGCCGGCATTTTTTTTTAAAGTAAGCTAAACAATAATTTTATAGAATCGGGCTATATGTTAGTGTTCCAAAAAAGCACACATATTTTTTATTTAAAAAAATCTTTGTGTACAGAAATTATATGTTTCTGTATTGTTTGCTAATTCCACGACTGTCTTCTATTATTTTGAATGGTGTGGAAAAACAACTTAAAAAAAAAAAAAAAAAAAGATGGCTACCGCAATTAAATTAATCGCAAAGAGTGGCCATTCATTTGTTCTCAGGCTAACGATTGGGATAAATTCTGTCATGTGACACTAAATTTTTGCGATAATGAATTTTATCGGCAAAAGGTGTCTCCAAAGCAGTTTTCCGCGACATCTGAAGTATTGACATAGAGTTTATGAGCTAGAGTTATACAGAAAAATATTATGTTGGCACTTGTGAATGTTACACAGGAGTTAGTAAGTGAGTTTTGTGTTCACGATTTCCAAGCAAAGAGATTATCAACTAGAGACATTTTATCATTCAATGATGTTTAGTAAGCTGCCTTCAACAGGATCGCTGCGTTTGTTTATGCAAGTCTAAGAGGCTGCTGTTAAACCATGTGCATGCTTTCTTTGGACTGTAATATACGAGTTACCCCGAGACCACTGGGCTAACGAGAGAAACTACAGTGGAGAGAGGCTGGAATATATGAATAAATTAAGTAACAAATACCTGTGTTTTTGTGATTTAAATCAGGAGAAGATGGACACATCTCACATGCACTTTTGATCATGTTGTTAACAACTAGTTGTCTGGTTCTGTTCACATCTGTGAACTTTATCAAAATGCAGTTGTTACTATCTGAATTTTCAGGAGTTCATTGGGTTTTAGAATGCGACTGTCACCATTTCAAATTACCGAATTCTGTGTAAAGAACGGGATTAAACTCTAATAGGTGAACTGACAACTGTATTTAGCTGCAATCTGTACATGACCTTGACATTAAAGTCAAGAGCTGCTCCTAGCTGTCAGCCCTTACATTCTTGGAAATTTCATACATTTGACCCTGGGAGAAGGGAGATAAGACAGTTTAAAATATCCCAGTATAACAGCTTCGAAAGAGATTTTGTGTTTCTGCAGTTCAATACGATCCATTTCAGGCTGATCAATAATTATGCAATTTAACCGCAAACATATCTGCCTGTGTTGCTGAGAATCTTCTGGACAAACTTCTTTGATTCAATGATTTGTTTGCATCATCACTCAAAAATGTGCACAGAAGAGTTTTGGCATGTTATTTTTCATATATTAAAATGATTTAGGGGAACAAAACTGTACAAAATTTTTGTTTATTACCAGCTTATGTATTGTAATATTGCCTCTTCCTTCTTCCTAGTGTTCTTCCTTTGACTATTTTTAACTATGTTTTTTTTTTTACTGTATTTTATCATTTGCTTTAAACATATTGAACCTGATTGGGTACAAAGGCTGTTTGGTTGATTTAATAATGTAAGCAATTTCAGAGCAGTTACATTAGCTAACATAAATATAATCAAAAGGATGAAAAATACAGATATATACTTTAGATGTACTGCCCAGCTCTATTCCACACAGACAAGCTGTACAGATCTAAATAACCAAAATATTTTCAAACTTGTAGACAATAGTAAATAAAGTCAGTCTGGAATGCTCAAGAGGTGCTAAAGAGTCTCAATCCAAAAACAACCCTTTTGTTCTGGACTGAAAATATTTTTTTAGTCTCATTCATAATAATTTGACCAATATTACGCTTTCTGATTGAAGCAGCTTCGATGAATGACTTGACTGAAGTTAATGGTACATTCAGAGGTCATGTATAATATAACTGTGAAATCTTGCTTTTTATCCATAAATTCTGAAATTGTCACATGTTGCTGCAACAACATGATACCACGGTGACTGCTGTTGATGCTTGTGTTCTAGACCTACCAAAGGTTGACATATATACACACACTATATATAATGTCTATAATCTCTATTGTATGTGTATATATACACACACACACACACACACACACACACACACACACACAGGTTATATAACCAATTTGGTTGCTTAGGAGACTCCTGGCTGGAGTCACTCAGCATAACCTGGATTCGAACTCCAGGGTTGGTAGTCAGCGTCAATACACGCTGAGATTCCCAGGCCCCCCAGACTTGAATCTTGAGTCCCTCACATGAGCACCACAATTCAACATGTCTAGAGCAAGTGCAAATCTATGCCACAGTTCTTTCAGATGAGAGTTGTTTGTTGTCTAGAAACTGTGCAGGACAAAATTGTCATCCATATATTGTCCAACTTTCTTGTTAACAATTTCTACCAATAAAAAATACATTAGGAATAAAAAAAAAGTACGAAGAGCCGGAAAGAGGTTCAGAAATCTCAAGCCATACTTCCTGAAATATACTGACTTAAGTCTGCTTATAATCAACAACATGTTTTAATTAACATGTGATATGAAACACAGAAGGTGAAGCTGTGTTATTTTTCATACAGGCATTAGTGTTGGCCATGCCCACAGATATTTGCATTAATGGAGTTGGTGATCCTTGCGAGCAATCAGTGATCCTGCGGTGCCAGACAAGGAAACACTATCCTCATCAGCAGTGGTAGCCAACAGTCAGTCCCCTGTGTCAACACCAGACAATGTTCAACACAGCTGCACAGCACAAACACAAACTTCTGACCCAAATTTTGCACAGACAGTAAGACACAGCTAAATGATCAGACTAGAAGGTGCCAGAAGCATAATGCAATCTAAAGTCATGATAGGCACATTGTCCAACTAATGCTCTGAGATAAATGACCACACCCTACACATATCAGCATTTATTAACTCTAGCAGTAAATGGAGCATACTTAAACTTCCTTGATGTGAATAGCCTATACAGTGCAGTACTTTCTACTTGTACTGGTATTACCAAGCACCGACTCAATCCGGTATCAGCACGCAGTACGGCTGCTTTAAAATGCTCATTTTGAACGCATGCTACAGTATGTTATTCCTTACACGGAAATGGATAATTAATCAAATAAAAATCATGATGTCCTTGTGTGATTTAAACCACAAAAGGCTGCAATCTTAGTGTGGAAGAGCTGTGTACTTTCAATGAATGTATAAATCCAACCGCTCATACATATTGAGAATCATTCACAACATGTTGTATCAGATGACAGTAGAGCACTAACTCTACTGTGAACCATGCAGCAGATGTAAACTATATAATTATATAATTAAATCACAGCATTTGCACTAATCTTAACTTAACTTTATTTATAAAGCATTTTAAACATTAGAGTTCACAAAAGTTCTTGACAGTAATACAATTTAAAACATAACATTTAAAAATGATCACATCCTCAAACACCAGTAATCTAAAATACAAACACTCCAAAACTGTGTTTGCATTTAATTTGCCACACTCAAAGGCCAGTGTAAACAGATGAGATTTTTAAATAGGCCAAACAGGTGTGTTCAATAGCACATGGTCATATTAGCATATTTATGCTGTGGTACCGAAATTGGAATTGATAACCGTGAAATATCACTGGTATCGGTACCGACAACTTACATTTTGGTACAGTGACAACACTACTTTCTACTATCCCAGCTTAATATGGAAAGACAACTAAGGAATTCGAAGGTTGATTTGCCTGAAAACTGGTGGTGCAGAAATTACAGTACACACATCAGTTTTAAGTTGAGATGGGTCTCACATGATGTGATCAGTCACATGGCAATGCAGGATTGTTCTTCCCAGTTCTTGCAGAAAAGCTCTCAGTGGAGAATCTGCTCGAGTTCACTGATAAGATCAAGTTTGGCTTTGGCGAAAGTAACCCTGCCTCCTACACAATCCTGCTGAATTAGACCATTGCACTCAGAAGTCTTAAGTTGATATGCATTGAGGAGTATCACTTCAAAGATATATAGGGATAATGCACAGTCTGCCAGTTTAAGCTTTCACGTGCTTAATTTGTGTGTGCTCTGAGAGTATTTCGTGGAGTTGCGGTAAATGCGGATACATGCTTAAGTATACAGTAAAGATCTATTGTGCACACAGAGACCTTGTGCTTCAGCACCTCGACCGACTCGGGCTTCAAGTCAACTGGGAGAAGAGCAAGCTCCCCCCTGTGCAGAGCATATCTTTTCTCGGTATGGAGTTGGACTCGGTCACTCTCAAGGCACGTCTTACGTCCGAACGTGCTCAGTCAGTGCTGACCTGCCTGAAGACCTTCAGGCAGAAAGTAGCGGAGCCAGTGAAACAATTTCAGAGGCTCCTGGGGCATATGGCATCCTCAGCGGTGGTTCTCCCCCTCAAGTTGATGCAAATGAGACCGCTTCAGCACTGGCTACAGACTCGAGTCCTGAGGTGGGCATAGCGCCACTGCACCCCGGCATGTGACAGTCACGCCACAGTGTCATCAGACTTTCAGCCTTTGGTCGGACCTGGTGTTTCTATGGGCAGGTGTTCCCCTAGAGCTGGTTTCAAGGTGTGTCGTGATCACGACATACGCCTCGAACTAGGGCTGGCAAGGGGCAGGCAGACAGCCCAGACTCCAATGGCACGTCAACTGTTTAGAGTTGCTGTTGGTATTGATGGCCCTGAGGGGGATTCGACTGTTGATTCAGGCAAGCATGTGTTGGTCCGGACAGACAACACATCGACCACAGCGTACATAAACCGCCAAGGCAGCGTACACTCGTGTCTAGGGTTGCAGCGGTATACCGGTTTCACAGTATACCATGGTTTGAAAATTGACGGTTATCATACCATGTACATTTGCTTATCTGAGAAAAAAATGCAACCGGACAGAGAATCTTGTCCTTGTACTGGAAAACCATAAACAAATCTATGCAACCCAGGATACATTACCTACAGGTTATGATTAATCTATGGCTGGTCACCACTTGGATGTTCAATGTAAAATCTGTCCTGGAGCAAAACCAGTTGAGAAGTACTGAGTTAAAGGTACAGACAGGAGCAGTCTGGCTGTGTTGTCATGCACCTACAGTATATGTTAACTGTTAATAATCATAGGGCATTACTTCAAAAGCTCACACAGCTGATGTTATTTTTCATTTAGTAATTAATTTAACATGTAAACTAACATGCTTTAGTTACATAACATATATATTATATGTATAATGTATATTATATACATGTTATTTTTTATCATGTTTATAATTTGATTTATTATTATTCTGTTAGCTTTCTTATTTTTTCTATTTATTTTCAAAAGGTAGACTTTTTTTACACATCAATAAAACAAATGGTTTCAAGTTTCAATTATAATAAAGTGTTTGCTCAAAAACAAATAAATAAAATAACCCTTCTGTTTTCACTGATAATACTAATTGTGTAATACCGTATACAGAGATACCGTGAAACCGTGATATTTTCTGAGACTGTTATCGTACCGTGAAAATATCATACCGTTGCAACCCTACTCGTGTCACATATCGCAATTCGCCCGCCACCTCGTCCTTTGGAGTCAGCAGACTTTGATGTCTCTGCAAGCCACTCACCTCCTGGACATCCTCAACCGTCCATCGAACGCGCTCTCACGACAGGGGCTGTGAAACTCCATGGGGAGAGTCAACCCCCACGCAGTCCAGCTGATTTGGGAGAGATTCAGGGAGGCACAGGTAGACCCGTTCATCTACCTAGATTCATCTCATTGCCCCCTTTGGAACTCCCTGTCCGAGGACGCCCTCGGCACGGATGCCTTGGCATACAGCTGGCCTCGGCGGCTACGAAAGTATGCATTTCCTCCTGTGAGCCTCATTACATAGACTCTGTGCAAAGGAGGATGAGCAGCAAGTCCTGTTCGTTGCGCTGTACTGGCCCTTGTCTAATGAGGCAAATATCAATAAAACTAATATCATGTACCATCTGCAAATAAGCGCATATCTCTTTTAAACAGATGTAATACACAAACCTCACAATCTTGAGCAGATCCAGCATCCATCATTTATTTACCTTTAAAGCCTGTATTCTATCAGCCTCTCCTCAGCAGTTCCCTTTCACTTTTAACTTTCATTTCTAATGATAAAAGGCAAATATCCATAAAAATTATTTTATATACTGTTTGCAATTATGCAGATATTTAGTTTAAACCGATGTAATTCTCGAATCTCACAAAAATCCAACACTTTATTCACATCTTCCTCTGAAGTGCGTATCATATCAGCCAGAATCCAAACTTTAGGATAGGGATCAAAAGTTCCTCTGATTCAAAGTTTCAGGAGATTGCAGCTCATGCTGGATCCGTTTGAGCACGTGAGTGCAACTTAAAAGTAAAAGCACTTCACGTGTGCTATAAGTAAATGTCTTATTGTCTTTGTACTGTATGTACAATTGGTTTGATTATTTTTTTATATATCTGTATTGTATCCCATTGTTTCTTTCCATATAAAATAGTACGCCCAATAAGTTCCACACAGTGAGGTATACAAATTCTGTAATGATTAAGAACACTAGTATTGGATCGAGATCACATCGGGAGAGAAAAATATGGTATCGGAGCATCCATAAAAAAACATGTTGGAATATCTTGGAAAGGTATTTAAGGGATAGTTCACCCAAAAATTAAAATTCTCTTTTCATTTAGTTACCACCATGCCATCCCAGATGAATGACTTTCATTCTTCTGCTGAACACAAAACAAAGAGTTTTAGAATAATATTTAATCTCTGTAGGTCCTCACAATGCAAGTGAAGGGGTACCCAAACTTCAAAGCTCCAAAAGAACATAAAGGTAGCATAAATTTAAATTATATTTAAAGATTACCTTTTATTTTGTATACTTTTATTGTTCATTTTGGAGCTTAAACATTTTAGGACCCATTCTCTGCATTGTGAGGACCTACAGAGCTGAAATATTCTTCTACAAATCATTGTGTTCAGCAGAAGCCATACACATCTGGGATGGCATGAGGGTGAGTAAACGATGAGAGAATTTTCATTTTTAGTTGAACTATCCTTTTAAAGGGCTCATGAAATGCTTTTTTATCTTCCCTGATGACCACTGATATATGTCAGTAAAGTTTTATTGCACCAAACAATAGTTTATAGTAGGGTTGTGATGATCTCGGGGATCGATGATGGTTAGAGTGATCGCCAATAGCTGATGCCTTTGACAATGTCAATACGATATTTGGCTAATATTTCCATTAATGTATTAAATTATTATTAGTATTATTATTAGGCTAGTATTATTATAAAATTAATATTACAAATAAGTTTCCTGTAGACAAGTGTGTGGCCGGGTCGGGTTGTGATCCTACACACCCGGTCCCGTATTAGGCTAATCAAGCCTCAGAGAGGGATAAAGGTCGACTGCTGAGGATCGTGCGGGAGAGAGATATCGTTTACGGACATGTCCGTCATGTGTGTGTTTATGTTGTCTTTTAAGTTTATAATTAAACTAATATTTATATTGTCAAGCCGGTTCTCGCCTCCTCCTTTCCATTGAATATGTTACAAAGTGATTGAAGAAAGTCTACTAAATAAATAATAAGTCACTTTATTATGTTATTAAGAACAGATAACAGAAAAGTGTTCTCACTCTTTCTTTGTTTCGGTCTTCTGAATTGTTTTTTTTTTTTTTTCCAAGAACAGTATTGTCTATGAGTGCTGCAAATGACCTCAGACATATCAGCTCAGGACGTTTGCTTTATTTCCATAGAGCAGTAAATTGTGACCACAACTTCGCAGCCTATACATCTGTGATTAAAACATAACACGTTCACCTTGAACCATGATTTATATTTTAGAAATTATTATCATCATAATTATTATTTTTTTACATTTATAATTGTTTTGTTTCATTTAAGTAATTTCGCACTTGCATGTTTAGTAGGACACTTGCATGATGGTAAATGGAAAAGTGGTTACTTGTGTGTGTGTGTGTGTGTGTGTGTGTGTGTGTATATATATATATATATATAAAAATATATAAATTAGGGCTGTCGATTTAACGTGCAGTTTATACAGTGAAGAAAACACACGTTACATTGTTGCATTCAAAACACTTGAAGGAGCACAAATGCGAACTAAGGGATCTCAAGATGTGTTTAAAGATTGAGTATTAAAGTATATTTAACTTGAAACAGTGAACTAAACATTTTATGTTTATGATGCAACACACCCAAGACGTCTGACACCGGTGTAGATTGACGGGCTCTTAAAGCACTCATAATAAATCTACAACTGATTGACAAATTCACTTGTGAAATGGATTGCTGTGAACTGTATGCCAATGATTGACTTATGATCAGTAATATGGTAGTAAACAATACATTGTATTCTAAAGCCGCTTTTTGTATTATCTTATCAAGAAGAAAATATGCTCACTGAGGAAAGTAGCGTGAACAGGTCCTTTTATGCCCTCAGGTAAGGGCAGGGCCTTACAGCGGCATTGGACATGTGCTTTTGTCTGGATGCTTCTGCAGAGGTCAGGTGTGTATGCCTTTCCTTTAGGTGGATCTTTCCACTCAATGTTTCAGAGAACTGGTATTACAAAAAAGGTAACCTATCGTTTTCAGAACGAGATGTTTCAGAAAGGTAGGAATAAATGCTCTTTTTAGACTGGGGAGGAAGTTTTGAGTTCTGAAATTTACAGTAAGTTTTTATATTACAGTTACCTCTTATTTCTCAAAATATCAAGGACATTTTGATTTTCAATTTCATGTCCCATTAAAAAGAAACATATTTATTTATGTCTAATGTGAACATAAACGGTGGGTCAAAACAAAGTGTATTTTACAAAAATATTGGACTGGAAGTGGAAAAGCTACAGGTCTATTAGGCTACTGCCTAGTATGTAGTTAATATTAATTAAACAAGAAAATGAAAAAAATCATCCACTGTTCTTGGCAGGATAACTTTAGGAGGTTTAAAAAGTATTAATGCATTATAATCATACAATGAAGACCAGTAATTTAAGAAGTGTTATGGTACATTTTATAAAAAAAAAAACATTTCTGAATGTCTTTGACCTATGACCAAGTTTAAAAAAAAAATAAAGGTCTGCTTTTTAAAATTTGTATCTTGTTTTTTTCTCTTTTAGATCTTCCAATGTCATGTCAGAGCAATGATGCACTGAGCAAACTTTGAAGACATTCTTCCAGAGAAAGAATTGATCCTATCTACCTGGATAACAACAAATTCAGTTAAATAGTACAGACATCTGAGGTTCAATTCATCCCCTGGAGTACTGAAGTTTGTTACTGCCACTGCAATGCACAGGTGCACATTGAGTACATATAGTATATGTACTATACAATGGGACAGAGCACTTGTGTTTGTTCACCTGTACTACAAGTATGTTTCTGGCATAACTGCAAGGTTTGAAACAGTGTGTAAGAGATAGGTCATGGGTGTGGGGGAGTATGTGACACTATAGTCATGGTCAGTTGCCAACAACAGTGCAAACAACAGTCACATGCCAAAATTAGTAATGACCACATCTTGATATTCTACAAGAGTGTTACATGCCAGTAATAAGTCACAGACTGATTTATTACTAAATGGAAGATAAACAACAAATCTAAGATATTAAAAAAGGTTAAACCAAGAAGAGAACAAAACTTGCCAACACAACAAACAAACACCTCACTTCTGCTGATGTGAAACTAAAAATGGCATGTTGTGATAAACCATTACATGTCCCTAAAGACCAACAAAAGATCTCATTGAGCCTAAAGCTGCTTGTGAAAGTGCTATGTGGAGAATGTGTCTGAAATGAGGGTAGTAAACTATGTGACGATACCTGAGCTGGAATGTGGAACTATTGTGGTATAAGACTAATGATTAATTTACATTTGACCACACGGTGCTTACTTATTCACTGTTGAGTTTACAGTAGTTGTGTGTAAATGGTAGCTTTAGGGATAGAAAAGCTTGTTCATTTTTTTGTAGTCTGAGCAAATCATTTTGTAGTCTGAAAAAGATTTGTAATGTTGTGGTCAGTCCTAAACTTCTGATTTTTTTGTGCAGTGTGAACAAGACCTAAAACTAGCCACAAGAGGAACACATTAATGAAAGTAACAGAAAAGCACACTTGCACATACACCCATATCTGCTTCTACAGAAGGAATGCTTATGCAAACATATCAACATGAGGGAGGTGATAGACTAGAGATGATGGCAACAGTCACCTCATGTTCTCTTGCTATTGCATTACTAAACCAGAGGCATTACATTCTCATGACAGAAGACAGAAGTGCAAGACAGAAGGCTTTCATTTCTTTGTCTTGAAAACAGCTGCAAAATGCTCAATGGCAGAGGATTTGAAGGCGGGAAGAAATGTAAGCTCGGTGATCATTTGATCTCAGAGAGTTTTGCTACTCATCAGACTGTAAATCATAGAGCAGAATTCATGCGTCATTTACCCCACCAAGGCAGTCTGGCCCAGCAAACACAGGGTGAGCCCCTGAATGATGGGTAAGGAGGGACGTCAGGCTCATTCACCATAGAATTACAGCACCTGCTGCCCTTTCCAGCCATTCCCATTCATTATGCCTCTCCAAGCAGTCCGCTGTTGGAAGATCCTCTGTAGGGAGCGATACAGCTGTTCTGCAGAGGCATGGTGACTGGGGATTTTAATCAGTGTGGGATGTTTAATATAACAGCTAGCTACAATAACATCCCAGACAGGATGATGATTTTGCTTTCCTACTGTTTCCTAGTGGATACAACTTATCCACTAACTCTGCTGCATTTCAGATATTTGGCACACTTTAAACAAAATACAAACTGATACAAACCACCCAGAAATTAAATTGTTTGCATATTAACCAACCTGAGCCCATATTAGGAAGAGCTACTCTTCCACACAATTTTCTGAGATTCCAGTTTTAGTTTAACCAAATTCCGTCAAGAATCCAAATACAAAATGGTATAATAATTGTACTTTTAAATGATAATATTTATTTAAAAAACAATTCAACACAAAGTATCAACCACATATGGGAGTCTGGTCAATTAAGAGAAAATTGAGATAATATTGTAGACTATCTTCTGCAGGTCTACTTCTAAAGGCTGGTCTATTGCAATAAGGATTTATTTACTGTAGAATACACTGTAGTGCTTTCATTTAAATGTATTTAAATAAAAGACTAAAACAGAAGAGTTTAGTGTTATTGCATATATAATTTAGAGATGTGGACGGGGTCAGTTAAAATGCCCACATTCTCACACCATAATATGTAGGATACTTTGCACGCATTCTTCCACTATCATATGTAAGGATATTTGGTGTGCTAAATTTAAGAGGGAATTTAGGGTCTTGAAATATGTGAGCTATGAACTAAATTAAACTGTCCTTATTGTACCTTATTAGGTAATGAAATGTATAACGGAATTAGTCATGTTCGACAACCACTATAAATTAGATAAATTACAGATAACTTCATTATTTGTCTTCATAGATTCTCCACCATTGAAATCGTAATACAACGTCTAGTTGATTCTGCTCACAATTTCTACTGCAAGGAATAAGCTTTAATAAGTGAATTATGATTAATTCACTTATTGGAGTGATATTATTCTCATGGCTTATTGAAAATAATATCACACGTATTTAGGTACAGCTTTGAAGCGAAAACTTTTAGAAACAGGAATGAGATTGTTTATCAAAATATACCACAGTCAAGTCGTCTTTGAACACAGACAAACTTTATTACTATTCTAAACATAAATCTAATCTAACACATATATACATGAGACAGGTTGGTGAAAAGTGACAGAATGTGAAATAACGGATCAATACAGATCAACTTTACAGAATCTGTTGACAATACCTTAAGAACCATTTATAATTCTTTGAGTCTACATCGATTTGCAATCGTATTACCCAAATTATTTAATTAATACACCAGCACTTTGAGCACAATGTTGGAGATGTGCATTCTTGTGTTGCTTGGTTCTTGGCGAATAGTCGAAATTTTTTTCCGTCGATGTTTTGATCTCCGTATGATCGAAGTTTATTGTCTCTAGGAATTAGGTGAAGCGAGGCCTTCTCACTCCTTCTCGGGACGTCGAGTCCCGAGCTGCCGTGGATCTCACACGGGGAAGAGTCAGCGCGAAGTCTGAGCAGTCAGCGGAGCAGAAGAGAAGAGACAGAACGTTTTCTTCCTTTTTGGAACTATTTGAACTGAAATTGTCCGCATTCCCAAAGATTTACATGGTCGACTAGGCTGTCTTTTCTGATAGCTGATTTATAAGTCTTATAAAAGTTATATGTTTTCTCGCTCAAAAATAGTGCATATTTAATGATGAACTTTATATCGTGCAAATGGTACAAGAGACATGATATTCGTTGTCATCAGCTTTTTCTATGTAACCAAACAAATGCTTGCATACCAAATATGAAATTTTTTCCATGGATATTATACGTGTAGGTAACAAAACATGAAAATCCCTGGTTACAAAATCATATTGGTTTTACACATCATTGCATTTTATCAAGTTAAGCCTTATAGTTACCATTCTTAGTAGAATGAGATGAATCCTACAAAATGAAAGATTATATTTATCAATTATATGTGATTGCACATTGCTGCACACATTTTAAAGAGGTCCATCATTATAATCATTATTCTATTAGTCTATAATCATTAATATGTCTGGTACAAACGTTACCAAAGTTCAAAGTGATTTTCAGCATTATCTAGCAAGGTTAGATTAAGATGAAATGTCTTAGAGTTGTGCAAATCTGATGGTCCTTGCAACCTTACACAGAACAGCCTGGTGTAACTGTGTGGGGGTTACGGCTGAAGGCCGGTAATTTATGACGTGGAAACATTCCAATCTGAAAGGCTGGGTTTTTCTCGTTTCAAATCGTGTTGGTGGAATTCTTCTGCATATATAATCCTCACAAAACTGGTCAAGAAATTTTCCTGGACATAGGTCAAATAAATCAATCTCTCTCTCTCTCTCTCTCTCTCTCTCTCTCTCTCACATTTGAATAAAGGAAATAAAGTCAACTGTACATTTTAGGACCACTTTTTTTACCTTCTTTTTTTTCATTGTAAAAATATTTTAACTTGAGCACATTGTACAACAAAATTCGCATTACTGTAATGTATCCAGACATTTAACTTTTATTATTCGCATTGTTTTCAATGATGATTCTCTTTACTGCAGGTAATTTTTTAAGTTTACTGTTGTAAACATTTTTTTTCAATAAAATCTGTGAAAATAAAGGCAGTAATTCTATGGTGTATAAATACTTCACAAATGTAATAATATAGAATTTTTTTTACACTGCTGTAATGAGAATCTGGCATAAAACTAAACCCTAATGGCCCTAAAATAGGCTTTATTTTCTATATCTTTTGAGTCAAACAGGACCAGGATTTTTGACAGGTTTTGTAAGGGCTTGTTGTTCAATAAAAACAAGACTATTTAAGTGGTTCACACTACTACTAATCAGGCCTAGATGGAATCTACAGACTACTTCAGCAATTTTCTATGCTGATTTTGGGGGAAAATAACTGTGAAATTCAGTGGAATGGATCAACACATGCTAAAATGTGTTAAAATGGAAGAGCTGAGCCTATACTACACCCTAATCTGTAGCTGAAAGAGTTGTAAAATCAGACAGTTATTTATAAATAAACATGCAAGGGGTGGAGGATGTGTAGAACTTTGTGAATGATGGGAATGCTAATGATTTAATAATAAGACTTTTAATCAAAATAGATTTTTACTAGCAAGATAAGATTGTGCTTTCGAGGAATTTGGTTCAGCATTCAAAGAAAATGGTAAGGGGAGAAAATGAAGGAGAAGAGATTCAGTGATGGTGGTGGAACGTTAGGACAAGGCATATATTAGGTCTTTCATGCTTCAAATCGTTATACCCCGGTAATACCAAACCCATACAGAATCCTGGGTTATTATGTTTCACACCATTCATACTTTACCCTGGATTAATAAATAATCCTGGGTATTCATGTTCCGATGGATCACACTGTACATTCGCAAACCCCGGGTTAACATTCTTATTTGCTTATTTGGGGTGTCGAAACAATGATTGGATGAATAAGGCTTGCCATGGACACGCAACCTGTCAATGTTCTGTGGAAATGTCGGCAAGTAATTCAGCTCTGTTTGTATTTTATCTTCAGAAATATGCCACATAAACACAGAATACTTGTGTTTTCCACCACTGTTTGACACTTTACCAGTTTCCTTTAGACGGAGAACATAAACAACATGTGAAAGTTTCAGTGATGGGACCAAGCACATTAATTTAATGAGGCAAGTACTGAGGCTTTATATGATTGGTTGTCTGCTGCTAAACAACTTTCTTTTTTTGCTCTGGAGCAGGGTAAAAACCCCAGGTAAAAAACGGTGCTAACCCCCTTGCAAAATTACATGTGTGAAACGTTGCTTTACCCGGGGTTAAAAGCAGGGTTTAGAATGAAGATAACCTGGAGTTAAGCACAGTGTGAAAAGTCCTACTGTGATAATAGGAAGTGAATTACCCCTCAGATCTACAGCACTTCACGCAATGAATCCAACAATGATGGTGCAAATGTGGCATGCTGGCGCTAAGCAAAGGACATCAACATCAGCAAAGAATGCTATTATTATTTTTTTTTTTCACACAGTGCCAATTTCACTGCCTCCTTCTGCAGTTTCAGAATGGCATTGTTTTACTGAAACAAACCTTTAATGGCCTCAATTTTGCATGCAAAAGAAATATAAACGGAACAGTTACAGCCAGAGAAAACTTCAAGACAAAAATCCAGCCAACAGCTCATTAGTCTAATGGTTATAGTGCACCACAGGTGATGCGGTGTCCTGCCTAACAAGGTAAGCAACAGTCATTAAAGATTCTCTCACACTAACTGGCGGCTAACAGACTTTAACCTTGCCAACCTTAGTGAATTTCAAGAGAGTATGACTATGAAAGTGTAACGATTGAGCAACGAGGCAGACGAGGAGATGCGGATCCAAATGCAGTTTAGATTTTATTAAATAAACAAACAAGTAAACACAAAGGAACAACCCTCAATGGGGAAATAAAACTGAAAACTGAAAACTAAACAGGATGAAAACAAACAGAGAACTCGGGCAGGGAACACATACCAGGCTAACAACAAACAACGATAGACAAGGACTGAACCAAAAACCAGGGTATAAATACATGAACATAGGAAAAAGGGGCCAATGAACAAACAGAACTCAAACAAGATAACAAGGTGATTAACAGAACCAAAATGGCAAATAAACGAGGGCAGGAGCAAACAATGAACGGTGAACACGAAAGCTAACAAAGAGACTATGGAGTTACACAAGGGACAAAAGTGAAAACCAAGGAATACAAAAGTGACAAAAATGGCAAACAAAAGGGCAACAGTGAAACAAGACAAGGTATACATAACAGAGCCCCCTCAAAGGATCGGATTCCAGACGATCCTAAAGAAAAAAACCAAGGACAAAAAACTCAATAACAAAATGAGGGCACCAGGGGCAGGCAGGAAGTCCAAGGGGGCCGAGAGGACAGGCAAGCAGTCTATGGGGGCACAAAGGGACAGGTTTAGGGGGCCAGGGAGGTATCGACCGGGCAGGGACAGGTTTAGATGGCCCGGGGGCTGGCCATAAGGCAAGGGCCGGCTCAGGGGGTCTAGGAGGAGGCCACAGGACAGAGGCCGGTTTTGATGGCCTGGGAGGTGGCTGTGAGCCAAGGGCCGGTTCAGGGGACCTGGGACGTGGCCACAGGACAGAGGCCGGTTTTGGTGGCCTAGGAGATGGCCATGGGGCAAGGACCGGTTCAGGAGATCTGGGAGCTGGCCTCAGGGCAAGGACAGGTTCAGGAGGCTTGGGGCCTGGCCGCAGGGCAAGGACAGGTTCAGGAGGCCTGGGAGTTGACCACGGGATGTGGGTAGGCTTGGGGGTCCTGGGTGGTGGCCGCAGGATAGGGGCCGGCGGTGCCGCGTGAGGCGGAGCCAAGGAGGACTTCGGAGGCGGAGCCGTAGAAGACTTGGGAGGCGGCGCCGAAGGAGGCGTAGGCAGGACCGTGGGGGGCTTCGGAGGCGGAGCCGGGAGTGGCTCTTGCGGCGGGGCCGAGGGAGGTGGCGCTGTAGGAGGTTCTTCAGGCTGTGAGCTGGAAGGCTTCGGAGGTGGAGCCGAGGAAGGTTGAGCCGTAGGAGGCTTGAGAGGCAGAGTCGTAGGAGGCTCGGGTGGCGAAGCCGCAGGAGGCGGAGCCGTAGGAGGCTAGGGAGGCAGAGCTGTGGGAGGCTCGGGAGGCGGAGCCATAGGAGGCTGAGCCATAGGAGGCGGAGCCCTGGAAGGCTCGAGAGGCTTGAGGGGCGGAGCCCTGGTAGGTTCGAGAAGCTTGAGGGGCGGAGCCCTGGAAGGCTCGAGGGGCTTGAGAGGCGGAGCCCCAGGAGGCTCAGGAGGAGGAGCTCTGGAAAGCTCGGGAGACTTGAGAGACGGAGCCCTGGAAGACTCGAGAGACTTGAGAGGCGTAGCCCTAGGAGGCTCGGGAGGAGGAGCACTGGAAGGCTCGAGAGGCTCAAGAGACTTGAGAGGCGCAGCACTGGAAGGCTTGAGAGGCTCGAGAGACTTGCGAGGCAGAGCCCTGGGAGGCTCGGGAGGAGGAGCCCTGGAAGACTCGAGAGACTTGAGAGGCGGAGCCCTAGGAGGCTCGGGAGGCAGAGCTCTGGAAAACTCGGGAAGCTCGGAGGACAGAGCTCTAGGAAGCTCGGGAGGCGGAGCTCTGGAAAGCTCGGAAGGCAGAGTACTAGGAAGCTCGGAAGGCGGAGCTCTGGAAAGCTCAGAAGGCAGAGTACTAGGAAGCTCGGAAGGCGGAGCTCTGGAAAGCTCGGAAGGCTCGGAAGGCAGAGTACTAGAAAGCTCGGAAGGCGGGGCACTGGGAAGCTCGGAAGGCGGAGCTCTGGAAGGCTCGGAAGGCGGAGCACTGGGAAGCTTGAGAGGAGCTGACTCTTGGACGGGCGCGACCACTGGCGCTGGCCTTTGGACGGTCGTGGCTACTGGCTCTGGCTCTTGGACGGTCGTGGCTAGTGGCGCTGGCTCTTGGACGGTCGTGGCTACTGGCGCTGGCTCTTGGACGGTCGTGGCTGCTGGCTCTTGGATGGTCATAGCTACAGGCGCTGGCTCAGGGACGGTCGAGGCTACAGGCGCTGGCTCAGGGACGGTCGAGGCTACAGGCGCTGGCTCAGGGACGGGCGAGGCTACAGGCGCTGGCTCAGGGACGGGCGAGGCTACAGGCGCTGGCTCTGGGACGGTCGAGGCTACAGGCACTGGCTCACTGACCTCTGAGGTGACAGGCACTGGCTGGGTTACCGTGGTATGCGCTGGCTTTGGTTCGCTGGGCGCTGACGGCAGAGCCAAGAGGGGTTTAGGGCATGGGGCTGCGGCAGGCGGAGGCTGGAGAGCAGAGACCTTTCCCCTTCTCCTCTTCCTCCGGGCTGATGCGACTGGCGAAGCTGGGATGCTGTTCCTGGTCAGCGTGGCTTCAGGTTCGCTGGCCGTGGCTGGCAAGGGCTCCTGCTCGCTGACGGTAGAGGCCGCAGGCGCAGGCTCGCTCACCGTGACAGGCGTGGGCGCAGGCTCGCTCACCGTGACAGGCGTGGGCGCAGGCTCGCTCACCGTGACAGGCGTGGGCGCAGGCTCGCTCACCGTGACAGGCGTGGGCGCAGGCTCGCTCACCGTGACAGGCGTGGGCTCTGGCTCGCTCACCGTGACATGCGTGGGCTCTGGCTCGCAGACCGGGGCAGGCGTGGGCGCAGGCTCGCTCACCGTGACATGCGTAGGCTCTGGCTCGCTCACCGTGACATGCGTAGGCTCTGGCTCGCAGACCGGGGCAGGCGTAACAGTGAGAGCCTGGGACGGCTGAAGAGTCTCCACAGTAGGTGGGAAGGTAGGGTCCACAGTGAACGGGGAGCCGCACAACAATAAGGTCACCTCCAGGAAGTCGCGGAGAGTCCAGCCGTGTGATGCCGGCGGCAGCCGCTCCTTCAGCCAGCCACACAGGTTGTCCCTGAAGAAGACCACAAGGGAGGTGTCCGGGAAGTCTGCAACAGCCGCAAGTTTAAGGAAGTCACGGACATGGGCCTCAATCGGACGGTCCTCTTGCCTCAGGCAGAGCAGGTGGTATCTGGCACGTAAAACCGCTGGATCCATGGCGGTCTAACGATTGAGCAACGAGGCAGACGAGGAGATGCGGATCCAAATGCAGTTTAGATTTTATTAAATAAACAAACAAGTAAACACAAAGGAACAACCCTCAATGGGGAAATAAAACTGAAAACTGAAAACTAAACACGATGAAAACAAACAGAGAACTCGGGCAGGGAACACATACCAGTCTAACAACAAACAACGATAGACAAGGACTGAACCAAAAACCAGGGTATAAATACATGAACATAGGAAAAAGGGGCCAATGAACAAACAGAACTCAAACAAGATAACAAGGTGATTAACAGAACCAAAATGGCAAATAAACGAGGGCAGGTGCAAACAATGAACGGTGAACACGAAAGCTAACAAAGAGATATGGAGTTACACAAGGGACAAAAGTGAAAACTAATAAATGCAAAAGTGACAAAAATGGCAAACAAAAGGGCAACAGTGAAACAAGACAAGGTATACATAACAGAAAGTTACAAATGTTTTTTGACCAGGCCATGCTATTTTGTTTTTTTTTTTTTAAATTAAGAGGCAACAAAAATAGACTTTGGTTTCTTAAGAAATACAGTTTAAAAACATAATAGGGCACTCTATTATGTTAAATAATTAACTGTTACAAATACATGCCACTATAACACCTGAATGTTTTGCTATCAACAGCATGCAACACATTGTATCCAGCCATTGTTGCCACTGCCAAACTGCAATTCCAAACTGCAAACAAATACTCAAAATGAAAATGAAAGCTCTGGTCTAAACTATTCCACAAAGAATAATGCCATACAGAACCAGTGAGTAATTTAGTCACTCTAGTGATTCAATGAAGATGAAAATTGATTTTATCATCTTTGATGCAGAGTGCAATAACGCCAGCTCATAGGGCCACTGGAGTGGTTGTTCAAAAAAAGCTAACATTTCTTCTGAACATAAAGAACAACATATGAGCAATGTATTCAACTCTTAAAAAAAAAAAAAAAAAAAGTATTTCAGATAATATGCTCAAAAAATATACAATCGCTTAGCACTTTATTAGGAACACCTGCACACCTAGATATTCATGTGATTATCTAATCAGCCAATCCTGTGGCAGCAGTGCAATGCATACAATCATGCAGATACGGAACAGGAGCTTCAGTTATTGTTCACATCAACCATCAGAATGGGAGGAAAATGTGATCTCAGTGACTTCGACTGTGGCATGATTTTTGGTGCCAGACAGGCTGGTTTAAGTATTTCTGTAACTGCTGATCTCTTGGGATTTTCAGACACAAAAGTTCCCAAGTTTACTCAGAATGGTGCCAAAAACAAAACACACCCAGTGAGCAGTAGGGTTGCAATGGTATGAGATTTTCACAATACGATAATAGTCTCAGCAAATATCACGGTTTCACGGTATCATGGCATACGGTATTACACAATTATTATTATCAGTTACAATGACCCTTAAAGGAGTGTAAACAGAAGGGTTTTTTTTGTTTTTTTTTTGGTTGGTTGGTTGGTTGGTTGAACAAAAGCTTTATTATAATTGAAACCATTTTTCATGGAAGTATGTGTAAAAATAAAAAGTCTCCCTTTTGAAAATAAATAGAAAAAATAAGAAAGCTAACATAATTATAATAATAATTCACTGAATTATAAACATGATAAAAAAAATAGCATGTAACTATTGTATATAACATGTTATATAACTAAAGCATGTTACTTTACATGTTAAATTAACTACTAAATGAAAAATAACATCAGCTATGTGAGCTTTTAAAGTAGCCCTTTGTTTATTAACAATTAGCATATACTGTAGGTGCGCAACAGCGCAGTCAGACAACTCCTGTCTGCACCTTTAACTCAGTGCTTATCAACTGGTTTTGCTTCAGGACAGATTTTACATTGGAAATCAAGTGGTGACCCACCATAGTAAAAACATAACCTGTATTTAATGCATCCTGAGTCGCATTTCCTTTTATCTTAAGTAGTTTTGTTCATGGTTTTCAAGTACTATGGAGGACAAAATCTGCATAAATAATAAATAAATAAATGTAATAAGAAAATAAATAAAGGAATAAATGTCTTGATAAAACGAATATATTTTTTTCACCTTTTATTTTTGTTCTTTAAAACTATTTTTATTCTTTTATTTGTTTTTTTTTATTATTATTTATTTATGCATTCATTTATTTTTATTTATTCCCACATGTATTTATTTCTATATTTAAATATTCCCACATTTATTTATTTTTGTATTTATTCTTAGATTTCTATCTCTTGTATGATAATTATGTGGGCGGGTCTTGCTTACCATTGGCTTATTGTAGATTGAAGCGTGTGCTCGATTACTCTTGACTTGTTTTGATGTGATGTTAGGTCATAGCCATATTGTGTAAACTATAGCTATTTGTGGGGATAAAAACATAAGCGCTTAAGTCAATCCAAGATTTATTGGTTATACTAAAATCACAAAATAAATGGGAACTGTTTCTTCAACAAAACCACAAAATGAGCAAGTTTTTTGCTCATTATATGTTAAAAAATTATATGTTTTAACCTTATGCTTTTCTTTTTTCTGTGTATATAAATTCATATTTTGATGTCCGCAAATCCATACTATTGATTTCTGTTGTTATGATTGTTCATTGTAAAAGACACAACCATGCTTAATTTTCCTGATTGTTTATGTATGCATGTATGTATGTATATATATAAGTTCTGCAATAAAAAAAAATTAAATAAAAAAACTATATCTGACGCTTCACATATATCTAGAGAGTTGCGCAACTTGCGAATGAAGTCGATAACCATGCATCAAATGACTATGTTTCATTTAGAGTAGAGGTGCTTATTGATGGTTTAGGAGAGCTGTATGCCGTTATGTATGTCGAAGCACATACTGGATTGTTAAACTCTCTGCAAAACGTTCCCTGCATATTCAAAATATGTGCGAGTCAGGGGGTGCTAAGATGGGACGTCCATCTGCTTCCGATAAGTACTATTGAGCTCTTAACCAATGATGCACTGGAGCTACGCAAGGACCGCCTCCCTCATTTCCATGTTGCACAAAAGTAAAAATAAATACATGTATAAATAAATAAATATATATGGGAATATATAAATATGGAAATAAATATATGTGGGAATAAATAAATATAAAAAATAAATTAACACATAAATAAAAGAAATATGCAAAATAAATGAATAAATAAAAGTTAAAAAGAATAAAAATAAAGTTTAAAATAAATATAGAAAATAATAAAGTCATAAAGAATAAAGCCATACAACAATAAATTCAGGAATAAATGTACTTAAAAACGATTTATATTTGTTTTTATCAAGACATTTATTCCTTTATTTATTTTTTTATTATTACATTTATTTATTTATTATTTATGCAGGTTTGGGCCTCCATAAAGTACAAGGACATGCATCCAGTGACATCATTCAGACTGAATTACACAGAAGGAAAGGCTCCTCATTACAATGGTTAGGTCAGTGTAACCTAGTCTTAAATAATAGTAATAATAACAAATTATAGTATTTATGATCAAATTAAGTACAAGCTGAAACGCATCTTGAAACTTTAACTAAAACTGCCATTGTTGATATAAAATGAGGTCTAATAGATTCTACCTTTAGATTATTTCATATCAAATATAAGTTACTTTAACTCATGAAACAATTTTGTAAAGGTAATGTAATGAATGAAAAAAAATAATTATCGCAAAGCACAGTGTTGATCTTTCCCTCCTCAGTGCTGTTTGGCATGTCAGGGCTGCCTACCATTTGAGAGGTTTGACTTGACTTCCTCTGTAACACTTTAAACTAGAAAAGTCTCACTAGAATTGAAATTGGTCACATCAGTTTTGAGGTCTGCACTCCGCAATATCGAGGGAAGCCCAGCTGTTGCACCCTTGCACCAGAGAGAAGAGCAGATCATAATCGCGAGCTGGTTCCGTTACACTCGTGGGAAAGTGCAGATGAGAAGCCTTTAGCTGATTGCGAGATTATCATTAAATCTGCCTCGGCAGTCCTAAATAGGCTATCACTTAGGCAGACACCAAAATATCTACAATGGGAGAACCATGTTATTCTTTCCCTGCAGTCCGAAATAGACCTGCGCCGAGGGGCGTGTCTAGGGGGGAGGCTGGGGGAGGCAGTGCCTCCCCTAGGATAAGCTCTGACTCCCCTGAGAATTTGAGAAATAATCTGTCCATCTGATCAGAGGCGGCGGCAGCCGATTTTGCCGGGGCTTCAGCCCTGAATGTTTTGAGTGTAGCCCCGAATGTATTTTGAATAGTTGACTGACAAATATGAAACCGGACAAAAGCCTATGTAAACCCCCGAAATCATAAGTTGCCTTATTTCATTGTGCTTTGGCTTTGCACATACTGGATACAGCCTGTAAAAATAGACATAGGTATAATCTAGCCTATAGAATAAGTTCCTTTGCTGTCGGTAGCCTATGGGCGACTCCGTTTCTTCCTCTCTGTTGAATATGCAGCAGGTAGGGGAGGAGCTTGCACAGTCGTTGACATCAACTAACGTTACTTAGTGGCGAGTTAACGGCAATTAGCAGGAAAGACAGCAAAAATTAAGCAAATGTGGCTTTGGGGATTTTTCCGAAAGAAGTCAGTGGGTAAGAATTCACAGTTGTTTTTGTCCTTAAAGTCTTAAGATCATCATCTAGCTGGCTTTCACCCACAGTAGGCTAAACCTCAAGAGTTGTAGCCTCTAACCTCCTTGTTTAAATTGACGTAGCTTGGTAGCTCCGAGTTAACGCAGTTGCCTCTCACACCGGAGACCGCAGTTCGAGCCCCGTTCGCAGCGTACTTTTCTTGTTTATCAGGTGTTGTTTTCGCTAAGGATAACCAATAAGTATTAACATAAAATGTATGTGTGACTTGTTTTGTGATATTAGTTTGTAGGAAATATACACTTTGATTTGATTAAATGGTTTTGTAAAGTGTAGCAAAGATGAGCAACAGACTGAGGAGCAGCAGCAGCAGCTGTGCCAGAATCAGGCATGGAAACTGGTAACAATTAATCAGTCACTTTACTTTAGAGAAAGTTAAAAGTGAAACATTGTTTATCTCAATGATCCTAATGAAAGGATTTTGACAGATGAATTATTCTCATAGAGATGATGAAAATTATATACAGTTCGATGCCATAGTGTGTCAATGAACTTCGACTAAAGTCATTCATGTATTGCTTTAACTTAGGATCTTATATATCATTTTGACTATTTATGTCAAAAAATAGAAATTATTTATATTCAATATTTTTTTTTACCTCACTTTACTCACTATAATATAACTCTTTTGTGATGACTTTATGTTAATGTACATGAAAATTCAAGAATCATGATAGATCTTCGGGCAATCCCACTGATCTGCTCTTCCCAATACATTTTCTTCAATGGTATTGGTCCACAATTTGACATATGTGGCACTTGATGAATTAGTTGTTTGAAGCTGATTTGCAATATGTTATGTGCTGTATCTGTTCTTTTGCATCACAGATGATTCAGGGAGGAGAGAGGATGTTGAAGATAGTAATAGAGTGGAAGATTTAGGAACTGTAGAAACAGGCCCAGCCAGAGCAAAACAAAGAATACCCTCTCACCTGCTTTGGACTACAGGGAAGTGGTTGCTAGTGTGAAAATAAAATTGTCTGGGCTAAGCCCGAGATGTCCTTCAATGCTGGAAACGCCTCTGCATCTGATGATAAATTACAATTTAAAAGTGGATTGTTTTGTGCATATTTTTCCATCGCTAGCAGATGAGTGAGGTCTGACACAACAAAAATCCAGTTTAAGCCCTATAGTCTAATAGGGGCCCTGTGCCTATCTCTGGGTTCCTGGCTTAGAAAAAGATATGCACTAAAACAGACTGTGTGTAGTATAGCTTAATTTTGTGCCGATTTTTTCAATTGTTTATGTTGCCCCCCCAAACAAGCTAAATGCCCCCCCAAACATGATATCCTGGTAACCCCTCTGCCTGCGACCCCAGTTGAGAAACACTGCTTTAACTCATACACACACACACACACACACACACACACACACACACACACACACACACGCACTTATGTCAGATCCCCTTGCCTTGCTTCTCTGTGAAATTTTCTACACTGCATGCGTGTGTGTGTGTGTGTGTGTGTGGCACAAGTTGACGAGTCTGGCAGTCGAGGAGGAAAGGAGATGTGCACGCACAGGTGAGATTCTCAGTCCGGTTTAATTTTTTTTTTAATTAATACCATAGATAATCAAATGTACATGGTATGATATCCGTCAGTTTTGAAGGGAAATGCCTTGTAGATGAGAGAGTTCAACAGAGAATGGCCAGACTGGTTCGAGCTGACAGAAAGGCTACGGTAACTCAGATAACCACTCTGTGCAATTGTGGTGTGCAGAATAGCATCTCAGAATGCACAACACATCGAACATTGAGGCCGATGGGCTGCATCAGCAGAAGACCATGTTGGGCACTTTATTAGGACCACAGTAATCCTAATAAAGTGCTCGGTGAGGGCATAGTTTGAAAAAGATGCTAGTTCCTTACACTCGATTCAAGCACTGTGGCCCACATGATTCAAGCAATAACACATCTCAGTCACCGAGTTCTCCGCTTTGTGCCGTTACACTAAAAAATAATATAATTAAGCTTTCCCTCCTCACCACCACACGCTGCATTAAAAGAAAGTAGTTCTAGCCAAGTGTGTCTAGGCAAAGCAAACTCATAAGTTTTTCATGATGCTTGCTATAAGAGAGGTGACACCAAAAAAAAAAAAAACAAACAAAAAAAAAACAATACATCCACACTAAAAAAAACCATTTCAAATAAATAATAATAAAAACAATTACATCAGCAAAACTATTATCTTTGAACAGGTTTCTCAAGACATTACATCATAAATAATTAAATATGATAATAATAAAGGAACCTCCCAGACTATTGCACTTAATCCATCATGCCATACTTAATTGTTGATCATTAAATAAGACAACTAGCGTAGGTCTCAAAACACCCTTAATGTGGCACTATTCAGGTATAGTGGTTTGAAAAACAGCAGTCACTAGTAGTCTAAAGAAATTGTATTGAATTGTTTTACATTATGTTAAAATTATTTAGCTTTTTAAGATTTCCATAAGTCTTTAAACTTTGCAATACTTTGTCATTATGACCAAGTCTCAAGTGTCTCTTTGTATCCCACCCCACACACAGGGGACTCCGTCTACGTTGTCATTTCCAAGAATTCGGAAACAGCGTAATATATTCCTGTGGTGTGTGTGGTTTGCCATGTTACTTTTATGTAGCAAAACGTTATTCTTGGCTGGCCGACGGGAGAAAACCATGAGTTAAAAATGTAAGCTTGCTTTCACCACATTTCCCAACAACGCAGCAACTTGTTTAAAACAATCAAAACATTTGACTGTATTTTTGCGAATTCTCCGCATTGTGTCCAGGAAGTCAAATTCTCATACTGAACGTAAATAATTTTACATCAAATAACAATTGCGTCTAAACGCCATGACTAAGTTTTAGACACAGACTTCATATACAATATTTGTATCCCTGTCAGCTGCATGTCATCACATAACAAGACTTATAATGCTTACAAATGTATCCAGAAATCAATATATAGTCCACCAAAATACAGTTGCAGAAACATTAAAAAAGAAAAATTCTAACGTGTCTTGTTTCCTCGAGACGGTACCTGAAACAGATGTTGGGCGATGTTGGAGCCATTTACTCATTTAGTCATTACTGGTCCGCTTCGCTTGTCAAACTGTATCGCCGCTTATACGCCTCTCTCCCTCTCTGCGTTATTTGGACTTCTCCAAGCCAACAGTGCCTCCCCTCGTGCTTGTCAATCTGAAAGCCCAATCATGCGTTCAGCTGTCCAGCGCCACAACAAGCACAGTGTCGCGCGATGCAAACAGTTCACGCCGCACCACCCTGCACGCGACACCCCGAGGGCCCCACCCCCTTCCACGCTTTCGAATTTCCATGGCTGATTAATATTCATGAGGTAGTATCCTTCCGCTACGTCTATTCATAGTTTTCAGTCACGTGACTTGCGCGGAGACTTGGAGCTATTATTTATTTATTTTTTTAGCTATGACATGTCTCTTCATAAGGAATATTATTTGATTAATTTGCTGCTTTTGTTGGCAAAGTTTAATATTACTTTCATAAATGAAAGTATGGTGGTTATAAAACATTAGTTTTAACTCTTAATTCAGAGGTTCAGCAATACCTAAGAACAATATCCAATTTGAGTAACAAGAAAGCTGTAAAGTGTATTGAAATATGTAAAATATAACATATATATATTTTTTATTTAAACTGTCTTTTTTTATTTTTTTTATTTTTTTTTTCCTTTTTATTGTTGTTTGTTTTAATATACCTCTTGGCTATTGATGTAAAAGTTTTGTAAGCATTAATAAAAAAAAAATTAAAAAAAGGATTATCTTAATTATCGTTTCCCTCCTCGCTGTCAGCAACTGTGAGATGACGTCATGGAACATTCCAAAAATTCCATGTCCCGATATTCTTCATTTCAAGGCGACAGGTAATATTCAGAATCAACACTCCTAAATTTAAATTAAAAGTCCCCCCATTTATAAAGTATGTTAAATTGGCCCTAGGTACACATATTTAATTTATATAATTTAAATAATTTCTAACTGTCAAGGTAACAGTCATCATAACCACAATCAAATATTTTATGGACTATGAGAGTAGAAATGCCTTAATACATCCAGAGCAATGTCTCATGAGAGGCTCGTCTGGGAGATGCATACAGGATTGCAGATGTCAGCACAATTTTTCTCAATTCACTGACTCTTGTACTTTTTAGCGGGACTGGAGTTTCTCAGTTGCACTGATGGTAGCATGGCTCAGATGGGGACTATTAGTAGGGTTAACCATCAGCATGGATTTAATTAATTTTACCCTTTCCCAGGGGCATGGAGATAGAGTGTTATCAGGGTTTTAAAAAGGGTAAATAGTAGGATCATATGTGTCATTTAGGGGTGGGACAGTTGGATCATGTCCCCACAACTTTTTTACCTTTGGCAATTTTGTCTAAATATTTTTTTAAAAGCTTTCGTTAGGTAACTGTTTAATGCAGAAGAAACATCTCCAGTTCTTGAGCATGGTTTACATTTAATTTTTGTGTTTCATAGTAAGTGCTTATCCGGAGCTGGAATGTATTATTTTGAATGTTGTGATGACTGCTTGTTGTAGCTGTTATAAGTAATGTTTAGTGACATGTGACAGCAGTAATGTTCTCTCCTGCATGCAGACACATGCTCTACGTGCTTCACTCTGCTGTCCCGCAACACGCGCTCTTGTCCAGTTAAATCATAAAGCAAAATGCAAACAAATGTGTCCTGATTCATAAAATACACATGTAATCTTGGTTTATTTAAACAAAAAGCTGTACTTGGGCAAATTAGAATCAGGAACTCCTTGTACTATAGAGCCCAATACCTTACCACAAGACCAGATCAGTCATCGTGTGTTGCATGTTTTTGATCCTTGTATTTATCCAGAGACTAACAAAATCCCAGGACCAACAGTTGCAGATATAGTGATACATTTAGCAAATTACATGTTAAATATCTATTGGGAGTGCTTGATTAGGTCATTCAAGACTTTTTATTAAAACAGTAAAATATTATTTGAAATAATTTTTTCAGAACCTGATTAAAGGAATAGTTCACCCAAAATTTTTCTATTTTTAAAAGAATATTTCAGCCCTGTTGATCCTTGCAATGCAAGTGAATCAGAACTTTGAAGGCCCAAATGTCAGTATAAAAGTAATCCATTAGACTCCAGTGGTTAAATCCATACCTTCTGAATCGATATGATAGCTGTGGATGAGAAACACGTCAATACCACCTGTCATATCACTTCAGAAGATATAGACTTACCCACTGCAGTAATATGGATTACTTTTTTGTGTCCTTTCTGCCATTTTGTTACCTTATGAGTTCTGGTCAACATTCACTTGCATTGTGAGGACCAACAGAGCTGAAATATTCTTCTAAAATTTTTAATTTGTGTTCTGCACAAGAAAGAAAGTCATACACATCTGGGATGGCATGAGAGTGAGTAAATTATGAGATAATTTTCATTTTTGGGTAAACTATCTCTTTAATATTCATGAGTTTTATAACATCACAACTAGCACCACCCACCCCAAACTGTCTCAACCACTTTTTCAAACAAAGTGGCAAGTATACGGATACTCTTAGGATTCACAGAGAAGTGTGTGTAAAAGGCAATATTTAATCCCAAATACATTATGAACCAAGCCTGAGTAGTAAATTATATATCACATATGTTCAATGATTTACCCAAGCTCTTTGTGTACCAATTTATGTCTTTAAGTGATATTTAGTACCACATGTACAAAGAGCCCATTCACACATTAGCATGCATAAACGTAGATTACAAGCCCTAAAAAGTAAAAAAAAAGTAATAATAATAATTTTGAAAAAAGGGGTCTGTTCAATCTTCTTCTCCCTGTGATATTACTACCCACTCAACGCGGTCTGAACACAACCTTCATAAACTCAAAGATTGTATGCATTTAAATAAATTATGGTGTGCTAAACGATACAAGAACCAAAGATTCAATAACCTCAAGTGTTAGCTACGCACTATGAATCACCCTGACAACCATGTGACGAAACTGTGGACAAAGGAATGCTTTGTTTAAGAGATGCAAATGCAGGGCTTAGTCGATGCCTTCCGGACAGTTTCATTACTGGGCATATCTACAGCTTCCCAAACTACTCGCCTGTTTGGCCTATAACCTGTAATTATGCTTTTTATATATAGATTTACTTTACAGGAATAGATTTACGCCAAAGAAAGAAACATACTACATCAGGGTATCTGCAGGTTCGAAGAAAAATTAAATTTAAGACTTTTTAAGGCCAAATAAAAGAAAAATGAAAGACCACTTTCACAATAATAATAATAATAATAATAATAAACAAATTAAATAAATAATTAGCAGGTAAATACAAAACCACTGAGGCTGTTTGGATGTCTCTGCACATGTTTTTTTTTTTATATATATTTTATTGTGCATTTATGTGTTTTTGTTTTTTAAATAATATAATACATAAAAACTCAAAATTAATTCATTATGAATGCATGTTGCCTAAAGTATGTAGCCTATATTGTGACCCTTCTCTTTAGTCACTTGTTTTCCACCAAGACATGATGCAACAAACCTTTCACAGTAGCGACATGTTTGATTTTTGATGGGAATGGAAATGAGGTTGTGAAGGATAGTCTTACCATCTCTTCAATGGCATGCATGGTATAAATCTGTAAAAAGCTCCAAGATCCCTTCTGATTTTCCACAACTCGTGTTATCTTGGGTTTTTTGACTACTGAAAGTTCTTAGAAGGTATTTTTCAATGTTTTGTCTGCCAAACGATACAAAAACACTTTCAACTGATGTACAGCTCATCGAAGAGACTCTTTGTCTATCCCTCAATGCTTCATTGTCATTCTTGTCAAAAAAAAAAACAAATATGGCGCTTCTGTGAATAAGATCTAAGGAATAACATTTATATACTTTATCTTGGCAGATAAATTTAACAAATACGTTAACAGGTAGTTAAAGTGCAGTTCATTTAAAATTGCAGTTTCTGTTATCACAGCTCACTCTTGAGTCTGATTAAATGTTTCTCTGCTGTGGAACAAAAAAGTAGATGTTAAGCAAAACGTTTAGTCTCAGTCAACATTCACTGTCAAAGCATCTTTTTTTATTCAATGAAGGTGAATGATAACTGAAACTCCCTAATATCTCCTTTTGATACTGAAATAAGAAAGTCATACAGGTTTGCAACAGCATGAAGGTAAGTGATAACCATTTTCATTTTTGTGTGAAATATCTCAATATAAGTCAAATCTCATCAGTTACCTTAAAAATGGCTGTTTAAAGTTGACAAGATGTATTGAAAATATTCAGATTAAATTATGAAAGAGAACTGTGCAGCATAATTAGTTATGATGTATATTGAAAACAGATTGTATACTAAATATTAAATATAGTATAATATATTTTCATATTATGTACAGTATATTATAATATTTATATAATTATATTATTATTGTTTTGTACATTATAATTTGTTTTTTAAAAACTGACTGATTCAGATGACAGAGAAATACCTGTATATGTCAGATGGAGCTCTAGAGGTGGAATTGAGAGATATACTGCAACACATAGTTCTGTGTAAAGCTGAGTAGTTCTTTTAGCTTTACAATTCTTGTCAAAGGTGATGTAAAATAAGGAAGCACCACAATTTGAAAGGTGTCAAAAGACAGCTCCTTACCTCGCACACTTGCAAATTGCAACGTTGACTAGCGCATCATTCCCTGCAGGCAGTCACACTAAACTTAAGCATCAGCTGCTAAATGCTGGTTGCATGAGAGAGAGAGAGAGAGAGAGAGAGAGAGAGAGAGAGAGAGAGATGACCACATGCACATGACATGCACAAGATCAAAGTGTTTGAAAAAACACTAAAAGACACAGCATGGGGCAGGCAGACCACCTCGACACCCCTCAAAAAAGACACCCGGCAAATCCACCATACACACCACAACCAAAGAGAATGCCCGTTTCCAATTGGACATCACTGGGGATCTCCACCCCACACAAAACTTTACCTGAGAGCACATCATGCACCAGGACAACACCACAGACCCCTGCCTATATCAGGACACAACAAGAGACACGTATCTGCAACAGATCATCACCAAAGACCTCCACCATCAAAGAGACATCATCCCTGTCAGAAGGGCAAGAACAGGAATGGTCCATGTCCCCCAGCAACCAACACAACATACCTACTCCTGCTGACAACACGCCCAGCTCAGCACCACTTCCACAGTCCCTGAGCTACACCCAGGCTTTCAAAAGACAGGGAAAGACACTGGAGATGGGTGAGATCAGACTGTTGCTTGACTGGATCATTGCCCAGCAAACACGAACAACCCAATAATAACAGCATCCTATATTGTTAACAAGAACGTAAAAGACCTCCTGCAGCTCTGTAGATGTCTGAGTCTGTACATTGTCAATGGTAGGATATGGGGAGACACTTTGGTAGATTTACATTTTGCTCACCTCTTGGGAATATCACAGCAATCAGCCACAACATTAAAACCTCCTGCCTAATAATGTGTAGGTCCCCCTCGTTCCACAAAACAGCGCCAACCCACATTATGAGATGCTATTCTTCTCACCACAATTGTACAGAGCTGGTTATCTGATATACCGTAGACTTCTTGTTTTTGGCACCATTCTGAGTAAATTCTAGAGACTGTTGTGTGTGAAAATCCCAGGAGATCAGCAGTTACAGAAATACTCAAACAACCCGACTGGCACCAACAATCATCCATGCAATTATCTAATCAGCCAATCATGTGGCAGCAGTGCAGTGCTTAAAATCGTTCAGATATGGGTCAGGAGCTTCAGTTAATGTTCACATCAACCATCAAAATTGGGAAATAAATGTGATCTCAGTGATTTGGACCATATGGCATGACTGTTGATTCCAGATGGGCTGGTTTGAGTGTTTCAAATACAAA
Organism: Xyrauchen texanus; assembly: GCF_025860055.1. NCBI lineage: Eukaryota > Metazoa > Chordata > Actinopteri > Cypriniformes > Catostomidae > Xyrauchen > Xyrauchen texanus. The sequence continues at coordinate 32,153,705 of NC_068292.1, forward strand.
ATTAAAACCCTGAAGCCACAAAAGCATCTAGACCCGATGGGATATTGAATGTAAATTAGCATTAAATTCCAATTGGCCATTCTATTATTATTCAATACAGTTCTGAATGTAGTTTGCTTCCCTGCCATATGGAATCAAGGACTGATAACAGGGTTAAATACATTTTACCCTAATAATTACCTTAAGTCATTTGTGTGAGTAGCAACCTGGGAAAACTATTTAGTTGTAAACTGGAGACTCTTAGACTTCATCATGACACACAATGTCCTGACCAGTAGTCAAACTGGATTTCTATCAAATTACTACATACTTTAATTGAAAACAATGTTATCCAAAATAAAGGTGAAACCTACAATCTTATAAAATCAATGTACACTAAAAGCAAATGCGGCATGAAAAATGAGCACAACAAGAATACAATCCAGGGGCATGGAGTGAGACAGCGATGCTGCTTGAGCCCAACATTGTTCAATCTATATACATCAATGAACTGGCAACCATTCTGGAGTGAGCTGCAGACCCTGGTCTTCATGGTTCTGCTGTCTCCTACTGAACAGGGTCTACAGCAGAACCTGGACCTTTTAGAGCAATACTGTCAGACCTGGGGCCTGACAGTCAACCTCAAAAAAAGTAAAATAATGACCTTCCAGAAAAGATCCAGATTTCTGAACACAATGCACATTCACATTAGGAACTAACCAAATAACACACTCATCACGCTACAATTATCTAAGGCTAAAAATCACTTCCACTGGAAACTTGTGAATGAACAGAGAGATAAAGCCTACAGGGCCTTCTATGCCATAAAAAAAACAATGTTCTATAGAGATACCTGTTAGATTCAGTGATTGAGCTGATCATCCTGTATGGCAGTGTAGTGTGTGTCCATTTGTCAGTCCACTGACAAATCCAAATCAAGAATTCCAATCCAAATGGGAAAAACATCCAATAGAGACCCTGCATGCAGAATTCTGTTAAAATATTCTACAAGTACACCGGCACACAACAAATAATGTGTGCAGGGTCTGATGGTTTACTATCATCCACTAACCCCATCACACTAAAGATCTGGACCAGAACAACCCGGCCAAACTAATTAGAAACAGACAAATTTTAGCACAAATGAAAAATTATTATATCACCTATTTGGAAAATGCAATGCTATCTGGCCCTAAAAAGAGAATACACCATGGCAGACTATCTGTACACAGTAACAGATAAAAAAAAAACTGTGAGCCACCTTGAAAAGTACAGACTCAGTGGACACAACCTCGCTATAGAAATGGGCAGACACAGTAAAACATGGCTGCCACAGGAAGAAAGGTTGTGTTCACACAGTGATCAAAGCAAAATCGAGACAGAGATGCATTTTCTAAAAAAAAATTGACCACAAAGTTTTACATATTCACAGCACATTTAATAATTAAAAAACTATGAAAAACTGACCTTCCTATTAGGACAGTACAAAAACTGTGACAAAATTTAAGACGTCAGCAAATGAAATTTAAGACTTCTTGTAATTTGTTTAGATATATAAGACTTTTTATGGCCTTTAATTTTAAAAAGTAAATTCAAGTCTTTTTAAGGACCTGTGGGTACCCTGTGCAGTTAGATTATAGGCTTTGTTTGAGAAATGAGCAAAAAAAAAGCAAAACTTGACAACTAAAAGTTTTAAGGGTCAATTAGAACTACGTTGTGTGAAAAAACGAGTAGGTTATTGTTTACTTCTCACAAGCCGTAGACTGTTGTGATGTCACGTTGAGGTGACACAATAATTTTGGACCGGGTGTTTCACCATTGAATAGGTCAATGTGCTGGCTTCTGGAGTCTATTTAGTGTCCGGAAAAGTTCACCTGGCATTCAGGTGATGAGTCATTGTAGCTCACAACTGCCTGATCCTGTCACTGGATGCCACTGCCACGCGGACTCCCTGTGGAGAATCAGAGGGCTGCTGGCTCTATCGTCATGACAGCCACTGTCCTAGCCAGATTCAAATAGGACACCTGACTGAGCTTGTGGCTATGAAGTGCGTGATGGCTGTGTGGTTGGGGGTTTATGTCATGCAGAGAAGTGACACAGAGCATTTTGATTGATTGACTGTTGTACTTCACTTTAAAGCACTCCAAAACATTCTCTACATAAGAAAATGCATGCAGATGCTTTTAGCTACATAAAAACAAAAATTAAATCCTGTTAAATTTACAGTAATAAAAATTGGCAGCTGTGGTTGCCAGAAATTTACAGTAAAAAATACAGTAACCACACTTTACAGGATGTCTGTATATTTCACAGAGCATTACCTTTATTTATTATTAAATTATATAAACTTAATAACTTAACCTTCTGAAACTATACAAACCTGCTTTTCACTTTATAATGTATTGTTACTCACTGTAGTAATTACAGAAAGGCACAATTGTGGCCTTTCCAAGAGCAATGATCTATAAACATGAAGAGACTCAGTGTCACTCACACAAACACCATCAGGGTAACACATGTGAAGTTAAAAAATGCAATACACATTAACTAAACTACAACAAATATAACACAGATCACCCTTATGTAGATAAGTGACATTAAAGATTAGAAGGATCATAACTTTTCCCAAAATATAATGATGGATGAAAATCCCAGGAGATCAGCAGTCACAGAAATATTCAAAGCAGCTCATCTGGCACCAACAATCATGCCACACTCCAAATCACTGAGATCAAAATTATTCTCCATTCTGATGGATGATGTGAACTATATCTGAAGCTCCTGACCCATACCTGTGAGATTTTATGCACTGCACTGCTGCCACACAATTGGGTGGTTTTGGTATTGGATGATTGTTGGTGCCAGATGGGCTGGTTTGATTATTTCTGTAACTGCTGATCTCCTGGGATTTTCATCCATCATTATATTTTGGGAAAAGTTATGATCCTTCTAATCTTTAATGTCACTTATCTACATAAGGGTGATCTGTGTTATATTTGTTGTAGTTTAGTTAATGTGTATTGCATTTTTTAACTTCACATGTGTTACCCTGATGGTGTTTGTGGCAGAGGTACTAATTACTAAGAGGTACTAATTGAAGTATGGAATTGTCTTCCTAGCATTGTTTGAAACTCATCTGTTCAGCCAGGCATACACCTAATTCAGCTCAAAATTATGCTGCTTTAGTTAGGTCTGCCAGAACAGGAAACACTTCTCTAATTTTATTACGTTGCTTTAAAGTGAATGGCATCTAAGCTAATATTATTTTTTTTTTTCCCCTGTCTTAATGTCGAGATATATCTCCTGAGGTTACCAGAGCCTGCCAGATCCTACTCCGGTCCTGTCTCATGTCTGACTCCCACTGCTACATTTCGCTGAGTGATGATGACCAACTGCAGCCTGTGTCTGCCACACTTCACTTCAGTCTACTACGATGGACTTCACAGAGGATGAATTGATGGCAACTCCAAGATATGGGATACTTCATGTGCCACTAAACCCTGAACTCAGGATGGACTTCACCAAAATTACCTGCCATAAGCTCCAAGACGGATTGCGATGCCCCTCACTGATTGTTGCCTGTATTGTCTTGGTCAAAGTATGGACTACACTCTCTTAAAATGGAATACATAGACAATGTATGCCAACTAAAGCCTTCATCAGCCAAATAACAAAGGGCACTGCAAATACTGTATGTGCACTACCATAGTTAATACAGAATGGACTTCAAAGACTTTGTCAAGAATCTTACAGTTCATACAAAATCATTTTGTTTAAACATTGGCCCCTAACATTTATTTAGCTTACTAATTTAAACCATGACTTGTTCTACACATAAATAACTAATATTGGCATTACATTCATACTGTTTAGCCAGAAGGGTACTGGCCCCCAAAGAGAGCTTTGATTCTCCCAAGGTTGTTTTTCTCCATTAACCAACATCTTGGAGTTTTTTGTCCCTTGCCACAGTCGTCTTTGGCTTGCTCACTGAGGGTGTAAATGCAAATATGAATTACTTATTAAGGCACAATCTGCAATCACATCTTTATCAAATAGCACAATGGTGACTTTAGACATTATAGCTTTATTTTCTGTTATAGCATAATTTACTGTTCAGTTGCTTTGTATGTTGTGAAAAGCACTATACAAATGACTTGACTTAAAACATATAAAATTACCCATTATATTTCGTTTTGTTTAACATAGCATTTAAGGGTGGGAAAAATTGAAAGTGTAACTCTGAGAACAAGGCGGAATACGATGTGCATATGTATATCTTGTTTAGTTGCCCCTAAGGTGTCTAGGTAATGCTATAGACCTTGCATATTTTGGTGGGAAAATTTACTCACGGTCATGTTGTTCCAAACCAATATGACTTTCTTTCTTCTGTGAAACACTAAAGGAGATGTTTGGCAAAACTTTTGCTTCAATCACCATTTACGTTTATACAGTGAAAGTTAAAAAATTTGACAGAATGTACTGTAATATGGGTTTGAAACACATGAGGTTGAGTAAATGATAACTGTGATCTATCCTTTTAATCTAAATTTTGCTAATTTCAGGTTTGTTTTGTCTAGCGTGGAGAAAAAAAAACACAGTGTAGTTGCACTGGACAGCAGCAAAGGCCCATTTTCAAAGAAAGAAGAGGCAAGCACCCCCAAAGTTCATGGTTCCTAGAACCCTTGTTCCATACTATGCAGAGTCCCAAGACGTCAAACTCTAACAAGAACAAACCAAAGGTTTCTGGCATCAGCGACAGGCCTGATTAAAAAATGCAAAGGCAATGTGAAATGTTAGACTCTACTACAGCAGCCAAAGTCTACAACTGTGTATTCTGGTTGCTAAACTGAGAGAAAGCTTTGTGGATCAAGAAGAGTAAATTCCTTCTTTGAATTCAGTCAATATCTCAACCCTAATTGGGAAGCTTTATCTCTACAAACACATATTAGCTTTCAGCCTTTATTAATCAGAATCAGTGTCATCATTGCTCTCCTCATTGGCCGCTAGTGTAATTGAAATATAGAAATAGAGAGGCACTTCTTTACCTCTATACACCTTTAGTTTTTTTTTTAAATCTTAAAAGTGCTCTAAGTGATTTAATTTTTTTTTATACATAACACATAATCCTCATTTCCTGACAGATACTGTATCAGTGAAAATAGGTGAAATAGGTGTCTTAAAAAAACACCTGTTATGGTGACAGCCCTAGGCTCTGTGAATAGCTAAGTGTCAGAGAAGTGGCCTGCCCTGTATTTGAAATGCCTTCTGCATGTCAATGATTTTGCATGTTCAGGTTTGATGATAATGAGTTTAGAGGTTAGGGTTTTGGAGAGAGGATGTGTGGTTGAAAGGATGGGGGCCGTCTAATTCATATGGAGGAAGTTGGCAAAATTGATGAAATCGCTAACATCATCATTAAGTATTAAACTTTGACATGTTACTCGCACCCATTTGTACTACAGAAATGAATGATACTTCAAAAAGTGCAGGTTGTTGAAGAGACCTTTGCCATTACTTTTCTGAGAGATCAGACTTAATGGTTTTGCCTTGTGGACAATAAAACTAGTGAAAAATCGAATCGGTTACCTAACGTAACCTCGGTTCTCTCTAGATGAGGGAACGAGTATTGCGTAAGCTAGCTTACGCTACGGGAAAGATTCATCTTTTCTGAGATATTGAAGCCAAAAAATTATCCTTAATTTTGTATCATTTGTCAACGCAGTGCAGCAACTGCAGACCTTGAGCGGGCTAGCTAGCGAGCTCATTGGTTGCTCTGCGGCAACTGCTGCAGCCTATAGACGAACTTGAGCGAACTCGCGTCCAATGAGAGGCGTCCTGCGCTACTGCATCAAAGCCCGCCAAAATGGGCGTGGCTAGAGTGCATATAAGCGTAGTTCGTAGGCTGGAACCCTGGTTTTCATTGAATGAAGCGAAAGTCGCTCGTGGCGCGAGCACGGCCGGCTACGCAATACTCGTTCCCTCATCTAGAGAGAACCGAGGTTACGTTAGGTAAACGATTCGTTCTTTTACGAGAGGTTCTCTCGTATTGTGTAAGCTAGCTTACGCTACGGGAACCCATTGTCAAGGCCGTGTGCGCCAAGCATCCACTGCATGAGCCCCGGGGGTGGGGGGACCCGGGGGAGCCCTTGTGAGTGGGGAAATAATATTTGGCCGGCAAGAGTGCGGGCCAGTGTGTGTGTAATACATAAGCACATAGTGGGAAGGGAACGACAGAGCGCCAGTGCCGGTCTGTGTGGAATGAGTCCCATCAGTGCAGCTCACCAGGGGAGCTGTAGCGTATTAAACCGCTAGTAGTTTTGCCTGCAGGGCGGGCACTTCCAGATTGTAAAATCTGACAAAGGTGGAGGGGGAAGCCCAGCCCGCTGCCACACATATGTCGTGAATGGAAATCCCGCTGGACCATGCCCACGATGAGGCCATGCCTCTAGTGGAGTGAGCCCTAATGACCAACGGGCATGGCAGGTCTTTTGACGCGTATGCGGCAGCAATAGCGGCCACTATCCATCTAGACAGTGTCTGTTTCGAGGCGGCGAGACCTTTGGTGTGCCCTCCGAACGAAACGAAAAGCTGCTCAGAGCGTCTGAAAGAGGCGGAGCGCGCGGTATACAATCTCAGTGCTCTGACTGGACAAAGGAGATTGGCGTCGTGTTCACTATCGGATGCTGGCAGCGCCGATAGGGAAATGACCTGTGCTCTGAAAGGAGTACCGATCACCTTGGGAACATAGCCGTGTCTAGGCTTTAAAATGACCTTGGAGTCACTTGGTCCAAACTCAAGACACGCAGCGCTGACAGACAGCACGTGAAGGTCTCCCACACGTTTGACTGATGACAGGGCAGTCAGAAAAACGGTTTTGAGTGAAAGGTATTTCAAATCCACGGATTGAAGCAGTTCGAAAGGGGGGCTTTCATAGTTTCGAGAACTATAGAAAGATCCCAGATAGGAACTGATGGGGGGCGCGGGGGGTTCATCCTTCTAGCTCCCCTGAGGAAGCGGATGACCAGCTCGTTTTTTCCCAGTGACTGGCCGTGCAGGGGTTCAGCGAACGCCGCGACGGCCGCCACATACACTTTGAGCGTGGATGGGGATCTGCCCTTATCCAGCAGCTCTTTGTAATAACACGAGCAGCGATGACACCCCACATGTCCATGGGTCCAGGTCTCTGTCGGTGCACCATTTTGAAAACACAGACCATTTTGATGCATAGAGTCTTCTCGTGGAAGGGGCTCTAGCGTGTATGATGGTGTTTATTACCCCTTCTGGCAGAGCGACGGGTAGTCGTTGATCACCCACGCGTGCAGCGCCCAGCGCTCTGGGTGGGGATGCCAGATCATGCCGCGAGCTTGAGAGAGGAGATCTGCTCTCACTGGGATGGGCCACGGCGCTGTCAGTGACAGCTGCGTATCTCCGGGAACCATGTCTGATTCTCCCAACGCGGGGCTATGAGGAGCACCGAGTGACGCGTTTCCCTGATCCTCTGCATTACCTGTGGCAATAGCGAGACGGGAGGGAAGGCGTAAAGCGGGCGGTTGGGTCAGTCCTGGGCCAGCGCGTCCTCGCTTTGAGAAAAATATTGGGCAGTGAGAGTTCTCTTCTGACGCAAAGAGGTCTATCTCTGCTCTGCCGAATATGCGCCATAACTTCTGGACTGTTTGAGCGTGCAGGGACAATTCCCCTGGGGGAATATTGTCTCTGGACAGTCTGTCTGGGCCGTCGTTCAGGTGGCCTGGCACGTGCGTCGCCCTCAGCGAGCGCAGGTGGCACTGGGACCAACTCAGTATGCGTTTCGTCAGATGGAAGAGGTTCCTGGATCTGACACCGCCCTGACGGTTTAGGTAGGATACCACAGATCTGTTGTCCGAACGGACCAGGACGTGGTGACCCTGAATGACCGGGAGAAAGCGCACAAGCGCGTACTCGACCGCTATCATTTCCAGACAATTTATGTGAAGAAGCTTTTCCTGAACTGACCATAGGCCAAAAAAACCGGAGAGCCCTCGCAGACCGCGCCCCAACCCGTGTTGGACGCGTCTGTCGAGATGACTTTTCGGCGAGATACAGCTCCCATCGTCACTCCCCGCTGATACCATTCGGCCACTGTCCAGGGCTGCAGAGCTGAAATACAGGTCTGAGTCACCTTGATCGGCTGGCGGCCTGTGGCCAAAGCCCGGCGAGACGCGCGGGTGTTTCGCCAATGCTGAAGCAGGCGCATGCGCAGTAAACCCAGCTGAAGTACTGCTGCGGCTGAGGCCATGTAACCTAGCACTCTCTGAAATTTTTTCAGAGGCGTGAGGCTGTTCATCTGAAAGGACGCGGCTAGTCGCTGAACACGGCGCGCGCGCTGTGTAGATAAGCGAGCCGTCATTGCCACGGAGTCTAGTTCTATTCCAAGGAAGGAAATTGCCTGACTGGGCTGTAGTGAGCTCTTGGTCCAATTGACTGCAAGACCCAAACTGTTCAGATGGCTGAGGAGAACTGTTCTGTGAGACAGAAGCTCCGTATGTGACTGTGCCATAATCAGCCAGTCGTCCAAATAGTTCAGAATTCGCAAGCCCTGACTCCGCAGGGGTGCGAGCGTCGCATCCATGCACTTCGTGAAAGTACGGGGTGCTAAAGACAGGCCGAACGGAAGGACGGTGTATTGATAAACCTGGCCGTCGAGGCGAATCTCAAGAATGGCCTGTGACGGGATTTATCTGAATCTGAAAATAGGCATCTTTCAGATCGAGAGAGATAAACCAGTCCCCCTGGCGCATATGCGCGAGGAGTTTCCTGATTGTAAGCATTTTGAACGGTCTTTTTGCAAGCACCTTGTTCAAAACCCTGAGATCTAATATTGGTCTGAGGCCGCCGTCTTTCTTGGGAACAAGAAAATAACGGCTGTAAAACCCCAACTCGCTCAGCGAAGGCGGCACTTTCTCTATGGCCCTTTTGCACAGAAGGTTTGCTATTTCTGAACGAAGCATGCAGGCTGCTTCCGTGTTCACAATAGTTTCGAGCCGCGCTCTGAAGCGGGGAGGGCGGCGATCGAACTGTAGCAAATAGCCCTGTTTTATTGTGCTTAACACCCATTTGGATATCCTGGGATAGCTTCCCACGCTTTGAAGCTTAACGCTAGAGGGTGAATGGCCAAATCGCCCTGATTGCCGCACACAGCACGCTGAACAGAATGTGTGAGCGCGCTTACTGTGCTTATGCATGACTGCTCGCAGACAGCAGGGACAAGCTGTTCTGTGAGTGACTTCCCGATTGAGGTGAATGGGGAAAGAGTCACATCTGTTAAGTGATGCGCGAGCATAGTCACGGGCACGGGACTTACATACAGAGAAGTGTTTGCTGGCCGTGTGACAGAGCAGGCAGAGAATGGGCGCGCGCACGTATTCGTGAGCGCGTTTATTGACTCTAACACTCGAGCGGGCTGTGTCCGCTTTATGTGAGTGGGCTCTGATCGGGACACGGGAAGTGTAATGCTTGTGTGTAGAGGTGAACACTGGATTGTGGGCACATTTTCTACACAAGGCTGGTCGTGTGACAGAGCAGGCAGAGAATGGGCGCGCGCACGTATTCGTGAGCGCGTTTATTGACTCTAACACTCGAGCGGGCTGTGTCCGCTTTATAAGAGTGGGCTCTGATCGGGACACGGGAAGTGTAATGCTTGTGTGTAGAGGTGAACACTGGATTGTGGGCACATTTTCTACACATAAGGCATGTTTGCTCTTTACAAGATTTATTTGGGTCGCCGTGAAAACAGCGTTTGAGTGCAGGCAAGCGGGCAGTATCACCGGCTTGTTGGCTGCTGAATCCACCACTGCAGTAGCCTGAGAGAAGGGGACTGACAGAGGGCGAAGCTTTGACGGCTGTCCGGCTGCGGCGGGACTGAGCCGTCGTTTTCTCAACAAAGCTAGGAGGACTTCGGTTGCTCAGGTTTCAACGCAATCTTAGGCTGAGGCCCGCGGGGGGGCGGCGGTCTGCGGCGGCTGTTTGAGCGCGACCTAGGGCGGCCGCCCTGTCGACGCTGAAAAGTCTGGCTTTGCTGAGCTGGGCGCTGTGAAGAGGCTCGTGCAGGAGGCTGGTCACGTGGGCGGCCTGCAGAGGAGCTAGCGCGACGAGGCAGGAAGAGATTCATGGCTTGGGTGGCTTTCTGGACTTCCGAAACGGTCAACAATGCCACTCACCGTGGAACCGAAGAGACCGGACGGAGAGAGCGGCGCATTGTCCGTCGCGCTCCTTAGATCTGAAACAGCCTCTGGGTGTCCGCCTTTCTCATCCCATTCTCGAAGGAGGTCCGCTTAGAGGATCTGTAAGACGGCCATGGAATGCAGAGCAGATGCGGCTTGGCCGGCGGCGGCATAGGCGCGGCCAACACAGGCGGAAGTAGTTCTGCAGGCCTAGATGGGAGCACCGGTTTAGACCGCCATCTCGCGGAGGGCGGGCAAAGGTGTGCTGCTACCGAATCCTCTGGATTCCTGGGCCGAGGAGGAGGCCTGGGAGCCTGACCACTCCTCGCTGTCCGAAGCCATGATGGAACAGCAACCCTTATCCTCCGCCTCGTCATCCCAGATGGCAGCAGTGCGGCCACTCGGCGGCAACTGCGCGTCCCGGGGGGGCGGGGAGGGTGAAAGCGAGACTCGAGGGAGAGGCTCCGGCGAGGCAGTCGCTTCTAACACCGGTTCCGGCAGCCTTTGGGAGCGGCGCTTCTTATTGCGCGGCGAAACGAAAGGCGGCGCGGCGGCTTCGGTTTTGCATGCTTTGAGTCGAGCCCGCAGGGTCGACATCGGAAGCTCCTCGCAGAGGTCGCATCCGCCGTCAGCGAGGGCGAGCTCTGCATGTTCCCGTCCCAGGCAGAGAGCGCAGATGAGGTGGCGGTCTCCGGTGCTGAGAGGAGCGCGGCATGAGCCGCAGGAAGTGCGAGGCATCTTTAAAAAGACGCTTGATACTCTTTTTGTGAAGTTCGCTGAGGAACTTAGCTTGCTCTAAAAAAGGATACGTCGCCGGATGGCGTAGCTCGCAGGATGGCTGAAGGTGGCGAAGACGGCCGGCTTCTTCGAGCGCTGTCCAAGCTTGCTAGATGCCCCTCGAACGGCGACGCGGCTTCCAGTTCAGAGATGCGAAGAGCTTCGCTAAAGAGATGAAAATCAGGGTTCCAGCCTATGAACTACGCTTATATGCACTCTAGCCACGCCCATTTTGGCGGGCTTTGATGCAGTAAGCGCGCGGACGCATCTCATTGGACGCGAGTTCACCCAAGTTCGTCTATAGGCTGCAGCAGTTGCCGCAGAGCAACCAATGAGCTCGCTAGCTAGCCCTCTCAAGGTCTGCAGTTGCTGCACTGCGTTGACAAATGATACAAAATTAAGGATAATTTTTTGGCTTCAATATCTCAGAAAAGATGAATCTTTCCCGTAGCGTAAGCTAGCTTACGCAATACGAGAGAACCTCTCGTAAGAGAACCCTCAGACTTACACTGAAGGAGGTAGACATCTAGCAACCACCTAGAACACCTTAGCAACCACATGGCAACTCTCCAACAGTCACTCAGAACATCTTAGCAACTCTATAGAAACCCACTTGCAACCGCCTACAACACCATAGCATAGGGTGACCAGATATTCTGGTTTATGTGGGACAGTCCTGGTTTCATGGTGCAGTGTCCCGACAATTCTCCAAAAATTTCAGCTATTATGGATCTATATGTCTGTCTGACTGTCTATCGTATATATATATATATATATACATATATATATATATATAGATCAGAGCTTCACAATAAAACTTGAGCTTGACCCACAGATGTCTAATCACTCATTTGAAGCTTTAAGGACATCACAAATGGCCAAGAATTCCAAATGTCATTGTTACTATGACGACTTAATTAGGGGTGGCACAAATGACAGTGTGAATGCGTGAACAGGGTCGATATAATCAACGAGCAAACTAGAACTTAAGATGAGAATATGTTCATCTTCCTCTTTACAGAAATCAAACAGCATGAGAAGGCATGAACAGTTTGGCCCATTTACAGAAATATTCTGGATACAGTACATTTCTATGTATTACTTTTTGAAGGCAGAATCTATATTTATTCATGAATAATTAAATCTCATTTGCAGACACACGTCAATAGGCCTATTTATCTCACAACAACGTGTCAACCAAATACATCATAAGTATAATACGAGTTTTCAATAATCACCACATGACAAGTAACTGAAAGTGAGAGCAAATTAAAAATAGCTAGTACACAGTAATCTCCATAATTTTTGAGTGCATTTCTGGGAACTAGCAGAACATCCTTACTATTCAAAGATTCCACACCTTTCTAAATGCTAACATTTGACAGAAATGCAGAAAAGAAGTCATGAAAAGATTAGTTTGGGTTTATGTGAGTCATTGATGCATACTCTGTTTAATGCACATTTTGATGGTAGAGAGAGTGTCAAAAACATAAGGCTCGAGTTCCTTTGTGTGCCCCGATGTCTTGTCTTTGTCATCTGGTCACCCTACCCTAGCGTCATGGTGGACAGTTTTTCATGAGCAAGCAACACACATTGTCAGTAGGTTTAAGGTTGTAGGGACCACTGAAGCATTCTCTAAGGAGCAAACTAAAAAAATATTACAAAGAATTTGAAACACAGAAAAGTACAGACAAACATTTGTGCTAAACCTTGGGTGGAGATTTTGGGACACTTTCACTAGAAATGGCATTAAATATAAATTGGTAACTGTCATAAATGTTTTGGAGTCCTCCATTCAATAATAAAACTTCCATGCACTCATATACCCCCATGAAATATCACTTTTCCTGACAACATAATGTAAATACAGAACTGCTGTACTCTTCATGTAGACTTGCGGGTCTGCAGAATACCTACCTGAATCAAAAGGAAAACCACAGAGGTAAAACATAGTGTCGTGGAACCCTGTCCTTCTCGTGCACTAGTTGCACAAGTGTGCAAAAACATCTCCACTAGCAAAACACAATTGCATAAGCAATGGTTGACTATGCTTTGCCAAACTGCCAACTGATAAATCACACATTTGAGACGAGATGCCTGATTTGCTGAGCCCAAAATACACATAACGCTCAATACCTTCTGTGTACGCTGGCCACTCAAAACATCTCCAGCATTCAGAGGAAAGAACACGTTGCCATTTGGTACCTTCTCAAAGATTCTAGGCTTGTGTTTCATATTTTGCTCTGGCAAAAGTATTTTTTTGTGCAGCACTGGACAGCCAAAAACTACACAGTTGTGAGTGTGATAATTGCTTGTAGCTGGAAAAGAGTTTTATGGTCAGAGAGGCCAGTTTGGGGCATCAAGACTAAATTGGGTAAATGAAAGAAGCCTAAAAACGTACTTGGCAAGAGAAAATTAAATATAAAGAGGGGGAAAAAAACAGTCAAGAAATCATCTAAAAACAGTGCCTAAATGGGACTTGTACACAAACTACTAGAGGCAAAAACAACCGTGAACACTTTGAATGCTATTGAAAAGTTGAATCAATATCTGAAGTCAATCATTGATGTCAGATATAATATTTTACAATGATAACTACTGATATGTTATTACATAACTGATGTATTATCAACTACTAAAAGGGTACATTGTTTGACCAGTGATGGCCATCAATATCGAGCAAAGAATATTCACATTGACATAAGAGATAGCATCAGCAGCACATCAGTTCCATCTGGTGGACAGACTCCAAATAAAAATCTATTTCTAACTATTCCAGGACCGACATTTACATGTGACTAGTTTTGACGTTATTGCACATACTTCGTGCTAAATTGGGAGTCGAATCAATATACAATCACAATTTGTAAAAACTGACTGTGATAAACCAACTCATTACATCAGTTTATTAAAATATGCAGTATACCGTATTAGCACAGATCACTGTAATATTACTTCCACAGAGAAAACGTGCAAAAGCAATTGTCCATGGTATGAAAACAAATATGAAATGTTACAATTACAAAACCGCGAAGGCACTTCTTAACAGGTCTGAATAAACCTGGTCACTTTTGATAAGATAGAATATCGAAAGCAATAAAGAAAGGCACATGAAGAATTATCAACAGAATTACAAATCTTACATGTTGCTCCTAATAATGAACGGTCATGCTTGTGTTAACACAAATGCAGAATATATACAAACAATATACTTGACAATCAGTTTCAGTCACAAGCATGGCATAGTCTCACACAGGCAAGTGTTCACAATACTAAATGACTTGAAGCAGATATATCCACAATACTTAAAGAGTCATGAAATTTGATAACTTCATAATTTTGTAATGGGACAAAAAGAAACCTAAACTGATGTTTTTGCCACTTTTTTAAAATAAAAAACTTTTTAGAATTTAGTCCAGCATGTGCTTACAAGAAACAAATGAGTTAATTTACAGAAATCTTTAGATAAAAAAAAAAAAAAAAACAATCACTGACAATGGAAGAATTAAGTCTTTACTCAGAAATACCATCTACCCATTAAACACATCAATCATCAACAAATGTAAATTTATATACAAATGTTATTTCAAGGAACGGTTTTACACACTAAATCACACATGCACTCGCGCGCACACACACACACACGCGCGCACACACACACGCACTGATTGACACTCAAGATATGTTAAGATGTGCCTCTGATGGATTGGCAGCACCATAATGTGTATTATTATGATCAGTGATTTTATATATATTACAGCACAGTCTGTTTTCATGGCAGTGGGAGCAGCAGAGGGGGAGACCCAGTCCAGAGTGTGAAATCTCAAGTGAAATCTGCACTTTACTGTACTAGGGAAGGGTGTGTCGGGCTGAGCTTATCTCCTAAACACACAAGTTCTATGGGGCTGTACAGAGGGCCTGGAGTGATAACAGCCCCCTTTAGGACCCACGGTGCACATGGGCTACCCACAGCCCTGCTTCCCTGCTGACATTGCTTAAGAACAAAGTGCATAATCATAGTGAAATTTCCTAGTATTTTATATTGATAATATGTATTGTACAATATATTGAAGACCCTGATGTTGAAATTGTATCACTGTAAAAATAATTTCCCCTTCAGGTAGAGCAGGTTTCTAGCAGCAGTAACATGCATATTTGTATTCGTGGCAAGGACCACAAAGTTGAAGTAGGACAGTTATTGAGCTTGGAAATGTGTGGCCTAAGGTATGAGTAGCTTACAATTCATAAACACACATGTACAAGTAGTACTGTTACCTTAATCTAATAAATATAAACTAGCAATATTGACTTTACAAAACACACTAATAGCCATATTGATTTTGAAATTAAAGCAAACCCTTTAAATAAAAAGGGATAAATCACCTTAATAAATCTGTCATCACTTACTCACCCTCATATTGTTTCAAACCTGAATGGCTTTCTTTACACTGTTTAACACAAATGGAGATGTTAGGCAGTATGCTAGTCTCTATCACCATTCACTTTCATTGCATCATTTCCCATACAATAAGAGTGAATGGTGATGGAGGGTGTAAATCAGAAGAAAGTCAGTCAATGGGTTTGAACAACATGAGGGTGAATAAATGATGACAGAATTTTCACTTTTTGGGTGAACAATCCCTTTAACAGCCATGAGTATTGAAATGCAATGGGCATGAATGAATCCATAGGGACATCACAGTAGAAGCTACATACTGATCTAATCTATTTTAATAATTTATCTCATTTATCCATCATATGTGGGTATGTGCATCATATGCAGCAGCAGCAGCATGCACACACACTCACACACGCTATGCTAGGGTGTGAACATTATGCATTAAACAAAGTTAAAAAGAAACTCTTCACACTAATGTTGAATAGCAACTTTTTGCACAGCAGTAATCCTCAAGTGTCGTGTCAATTTACTGAACAACTGAAATAATAATTGTTTGTAATTTTTTTAAATACTTGTCATGGTAACATGCATGCAATTTTAAACTTGCAACTACTTTACAGCCCTATAAAAGTCATCAACAGTGATATGACCAGATCTAATACAGATTTGTTTAAAACTATGTATCACTGGTGATGATGAATTGCTTGAATGTTTTTTTTTTATATTTCTATCTCACACATACCCACACACAGACACAAATAGCTGTGAAAGTGTGAGACAGTCTCGCCCTTTCAAGCTCAGTTGAAGTCACGGTTGGGGAAAATAAGAGGAGCCACAAGGGTCCACATGTAGAGGGCCAGACTCAGCCAGCTGGAGCAGATCTTAACCCACACCGCAGGCATAGAGCTCTGCATGGCCTGAGTGGTGGTGTCAGACCTGAAGATCAATGAGAGAAAAGAGCAGAAGAGAGAAATAAGAATTAAGCTGGTTAAAAAAACCAAATGTATCTCAACGTCTGGATTAGGGTTGTGCTGATGGACGATATCATCGTCCATCGTGATGGCTGACCAACATCACGATGTAGAGCCACCATTGTGATGCCACGCCCCCTTTTGCGAGTCTTGCTAGTGTGACTCACTAATCCTAGTCTCTTCTATAGTTAACCTAAAAACTTTGCAGGGATTGCTCTGTAAATTAAATTGAGAATATAACTAATGCATATATGCTATTTTAAATACTGTAGTATATGCCAGAGGCGTGGCGTGTTAGTCTGTGAAAATACCGTGTCAGGCAGGCTACACAAATATTGATCTTGACATTGTTAGCTTCTTGTCTTTTTTTACATGTCTTACACTGTACATTTAGATTAAAATATGTTATGTTGTAGGCTACAAGAAAATAGCCTTTATTAATTAATTATTAGTAGTTGTAGTGTCTCAGAACATCTTGCTCATTGTCACATAGCTCTTGTATACGCTGAAGCGGCAGTTTAAGATAAACCCAGACAAGCGAACGTCAAATAACTTTTGTCTGGTTAATACTTTTAAAGAAAAATTTCCTTGGCCATAAATCCATAATGTCAAATCAAATGAAAGAAACAAGGTGAATATGAATAACACACATTTATTAAAACATAGAAGAACAACAAATAAAGAACAGGAAAACGGGAACAACACTCAGACCGAAACTCGGCATTAACATTTCACTTATAATTAGCAGCACAATTAACTTCAGCACAGGCTACAAAATAACTACAAAATATGAACTACACAAATGAACGTTTAAAAAATAATATGCAAAATCGAATAGCTCCGCAACGGATGGCGAAAAATGCGTAAAGAAGTCTAATATCTTTCACCATAGACCATGTTTAAATTTCGATGTTTCTGGCCAGAACTACCAACATATTCACTTTATCTGGTTTTAATAAGCTACGGATTGGAGTAACTACACTACCCGCTGTGCTGAAGACCCGCTCTGATGGAGTACTGGTAGCACATATGCACAGATATTTCCGTGCTAATCTTGCCATGAACGGAAACCTTTTGTCGTTCGTTTTCCACCAAGTCAGCGGGTCCTCTTGCCCATCAATGGCCATTTCCTGCAGGTACATGGTCATTTCTGCCTCGACCTTTTGCTCATCAGTGAGTAAAATAACGAAATTATAGTTTTTAAGTGGAAAATAGTATTTATGTAAAAAGATATATTAAAATAAAGTGCACAACTCTTCTTAAGTGAAAGCAAAAAAAAAAAAAAAATGCTTCACGTGTCGTGCAACCTACTGATAAAGCGCCGACGAGTCATTAGTTGGGTTAGTAAAATAACGAAATTATTATTTTTCTTATAATTTTTGAAAATTATATGAAATTATATAATCCACCCGCCCCACCCCACCCCACCGACGATATCATCGTCCATCACGATGTTTTACTGTCAACATCGTCAACTGCCAATTAAGGGACATCGCCCAACCCTAGTCTGGATAAACAAGAATCTTAATTTTTACCAAAAACCAGTATATCCACCATGTATTGCCAAGATTACTTTTTAGAGGACAAATATATCAAAATAATTAATAAACACAGCCTTCTATATAGCGAGTAAATCACTCACATATTTGACTAAAATATGTCTAATATTTGCCAATGGCAAGAAAATATTACGATTTCACTCGCCAGTTATTGAGTTGTATAGTAGTGAAGCACCGAATTCATTTACTGAATAAGAAGCTGCTATTATGAATCTGGATTCCGTCTCGTCTTTTACAGTGTTGCATCTTGTGACGTGAGCTGTTAGAAGGTAATAGTGTTGTAAAACTCAAGAGCTTGTAGATTTAAATTTGAGAATTTATAAATATTTGTTCTGTGTATTTTGCATCTAAAGACGAGATCCACGCACCCCATTTTCATTTCATGTCTCTTTTAATATCCTTTCAGTTATTTACAGTCAATTGGTGATCAGAAAGGTAAAAATAATAATTAATTCTAATATCACATTACACGGATGATGTAAAAAATACTGTAACTTCTCGTTAATGTGCGCTGCGCTCATTCAACTGTAAACACTTGCTTGAGGAGCATCCATTCCCTTAAAGAGACAGTAGTCTCTTTAGTGCTAGTTATACATATCAAATGTAAACTCAAATGTATATCAGTACATATAAAAATATTCAACAAAATGTAGTAATGTAGCTATTGTAATAATGTGTAAATGTAGGTGTTTTAGGTCAAGCATTTAAATGTAATGGTGAAGTATGTTATTTCTGCATAACAAGCACCACCAAATGGAATGGAAAACATTACTTGAATTTACTAAAGAAAATGTGACCAGTGTTTGCTCTTGCAAAAGATGTTGCCAGGATAACTGATGTATCTTGTTGCCAAGGTGTTGTGTGTGCTTAGCAAGGTGTTGCTATACAGTTGCTTTGGTGTTCTCAGTGGGCTATAGCATGTTGTTTTGTGGTTTACTAGGTTGTTCTGGGTGGATACTAGTGGTTGCCCCCAAGATTTTTGAAATTCTTGCCATTAGATATAGCATGGGACCCTGCTTCAATAAAAGTCTACATCTTTTTTTTCGCCCGTCTTATCTTCTACCAGGCAAAAGATTGCAAAAATAGTCTTACACACTCGGAAAAAAAAACGCATCCTCCTGCTGTACTGAAGCCAACACCTTCATGTCACTCCAGAGTGATCACTTACTTGTACCAGTTAGTGAGAGTCATCATGATGTAGAGAGAAGCCAGGAAGAGGTGGAAGTGGAAAAAAGAATAGCTGTAAGTGACACCGTCCTCCTCGTTATCCAAAGCACGCCGAAGGCCGTCCTCGCCAACTTCCTCCCCTCCCCCAGAACCCTTCCCCTCCTCTGTCTGCATCAGCCTGTTCACCTGAGCGTTACTGGATGAACGGATACTGGACAAAAAAAAACAATAATTCTTTGAAACCGGTTATACGACACCAGCACACAGATGACATTATGTATGGGTAAGTCCTTCACTTGGATCCGAGTACCTTGCTTTTAATGGGTGATAAGCAAGAATTTAGTCTAGAGTTCTAAGGGTGAGGGCCATTTGGATGGGCTACAGGTGTCAACACCTGACAGCAACAATCAATCTATGCCAATAGGCAGCTACATAGCTGTGGCTGCCAAATTGTTATGTAAGCATGGAAACACCAGTTAACTACAGTGGCTGATGTGAAAAGGTGCTTAAGATGGTCTTTTTCAATACACTGAGAGCACATCCACAACAAGACTGAAAAGGCTCAAGGACACAAATCCAAAATCATATACAATATTTTTTCTTAATCTACCTGGCGTAAAAAGTGCAAAAGAGAAAGATGATCAGTCCCACAATGCCTTGAGCATCCCACCATTGTACCATCCCAGGGGAGCTGGTGGGCGTGGCCTCCGCTGTGCTGACATTGGACACCAGGCTGAGCAGACTAGGGTTACACTCCCGGTCTAAATACAGAACCATGCAAATAAACAGTTAAATAATTAAATCAACTGAAGCATTGTGAACATCATTAATCAGACATTAATGTGACACATTGAGGCACTACATCGCTACTCAGACTTGCAAATAAACACTGCACGTTAAGTGGTCAACTAATCGCACTTTCAAAGGTTCTAGATTGTTAAAGGGGTAGTTCAACCAAAATGACAATTCTCTTATCATTTACACATCCAAATGCCATACCAGAGGAGTATGGCTTTCGTTATTCTGCTGAACACAAACAAAGATTTTTAGAAGAATACTTAAGCTTTGTTGGCCCATTCAATGCAAGTCAACAGGGCTCAAAAGTTTCAAGCTCAAAAAAGCACATAGAGGCAGCATAACAGTAATCCATATGACTCCAGTGGTTAAATCTATGCCTTCAGAAGTGATATGATAGGTGTGGTTGAGAAACAGATCAATATTGAAGTCCTTTTTTGAAAGTTTGAAATTTGAGATTTATAGTAAAAACTTTTAAAAATACTTAAAAATTTATCTATTTCTCACCCTCACCTTTCATATCACTCCTGAAGACATGGATTAACCACTGGAGTCGTATGGATTACTTGTATGTGTTTTTTTGAGCCTCAAATTTTTGGACCCTGTTGATTTGCATTGTGTGGACCTACAGAGCTGAGATATTTATCTAAAAATCATTGTTTGTGTTCTGCAAAAGAAAGAAAGTCATGCACATCTGGGATACATAAGGCTGAGTAAATAATGAGAAAATGTTCATAATTGGGTGAATCATTCCATTAATATAGCATCAAATAGTGGACCACAACATTATGTGGGGATAGTGGGGTAAATATGTGCACTGGATTTTAGTAGGTAATACGGCTTTATTCAGTAACAAGCAACTGGAGGCTATAAAGGTTGGACATTAATTTGTATGCCACAAAACTCACCAACAACTGATCATTCTGAGGAAGACCAAAACAAAAATTAATTAAATAAAAATAAAAATGGACCAAAGTCAGACAGTAAATATTTTTAGAGACTTGTTTTCATGACTTACTTGGATTATTGGTCATGGCAGACCAAGTGACGTACATAGTGTATAAAGTGATCAGAGAGGATTGAAGCAGACCAGACTGTGGTGAAACATCCTGCAGACACAAGACAAATGAATACAATACACAATTTGTAAATGAAAAACACACAATATGTTGTCCACCTTAAGAAAAATCGTGTGAAACTACTGATAACTTGTTTTTCTAATGGCTAGCACAGCAAAGGGGGCTTGTCTCTTGTGGCAGTCCAGCATTGATATTATTTTTGCAAAGAAAGAAACAAAGAAGTATGCGTAAAAAGACAAAAGCTAGATACAGAGCAAAAGGAAGATGACCTTCAGAACAACATAGCGTTTGTTTCCTTATGCACATCATAAATCAGCATTCATGAGTGTTATGATTTATGTGCGCAGGCCATTCCATATTCATGCACAGCTAGTAAAAATGTATTTGTCAGTTCCTGTTTATTGCTCCATGTGCAAGGTCTTAAAGATATAGTTCATCCAAAGAATTGTCATCATTTACTCACCTTCATGTGTTTCAAACCCCATATTACTCTCTTTTTTTGCTGAACAAAAGGATATGTTAGGCAGAATGTTAGCCTCTGTCACTATTCACTATTTCATTGTATGAAATGAAAAGTGAAGGTGACTAAGGATAATGTTCTTTCCTACATTTGTGCTCCACACAATCATATGGAGTTGAAACAAAATGAGTGCAAATGAAGGATGATAGAATTTCCATTTTTGGGTGAACTCTCCCTTTAAGACCCTCTCTGCAAGGAGAAAGCTCACCTGCACTTTGGGCAGAATGGAAACCACCGATATGATGACACAAAGAATAAGGTTAAAACTGATGAAGAACTTGTGTTCGGCACAGTCGTCGGGTTTAGTGTAGTATAGATAAAACAGCACGATCGCAGCAAAGGCCAAGACGTAATGTAGTATAGTGAAGAACAGCAGACCTGTAGGCAGAGAACATAGTCTCATGTTTCTTTCTCTGAAATGTATTGACTGAGACACACGTTGCAAGCCCATTGTGGTGAACAGTATATTACAGTCTACCTGCTCTCTACATACCTGAGAACCAACACTTGCTGTTGCCCTCCTCAGCATTCCTCACCCAAACCTCATTCCAGGAGTGAGCAAAGTCAATTAGGAGAATGAGCTGGATCAAGATAAACATGAAGGAGCCCACGATACCAAAGTAGAACCATACTGTGAAGGGGGGAAAAAAAGCTTCAATAGAACTGGATGGTGGGAGCATACTTGTTAAAGATAGTTCACCCAAAAATGGGTGAGAAACAGATATAAACAAAATATAAGGCCTTATTTTTTTATATATCCTTTTCCTCCCCAATTTGGAATGCCCAATTCCCACTACTTAGTAGGTCCTCGTGATGGCATGGTTACTCACCACAATCCGGGAGGAGGAGGACAAGTCTCTGTTGCCTCCGCTTCTGAGACCATCAACCCATGCATCTTAACACATGGCTCGTTATGCATGACACCATGGAGACTCCTAGCATGTGGAGGCTCATGCTACTCTCCGCGATCCACGCACAACTTACCGTGCTCCCCACTGAGAGCGAGAACCACTAATCGCAACCACAAGGAAGTTACTCCATCCGACTCTATCTGCCCTAGAAACCGGGGCAATTTGGTTGCTTAGGAGACCTGGCTGGAGTCACTCAGTAAACCCTGGATTCAAACTCTGATTGCAGGGGTGGTAGTCAATTCAATGTCAATACTCACTGAGCTACCCAGGTCCCCATAAGGCCTTTTTTTTTTTACTTTAAATCTCCACTTTCACTTTTACATCTCAAATTGAAAGTTAAACTGGAGATTTAGAGTAACAAAAGACTGTTCTGTTTCTCAGACACACCAATTCTATTGCTTCTGAAGATATGGATTTATGTTTCCTTTATGTGATTTTTAGAGCTACAAAAGGTCTGATCACCATTTACTTGCATTATATGGACCCACACAGCTGAAATAGTTATCCAAAAATCTTTGTTTGTGTTCTGCTTAAGAAAAAAAGTCTGGGATGGCATGAGGATGAGTAAATGATGAATTTTCATTTTTGGGTGAACTATCCCTTAAAGTGTGCTCTGTACTTTACTTCAAAAGCCCACTTTCCACGAAACAATCATATCCAGATGGATAAAATCAAGTCTTGCCTCAAGTTATTTTCTGCTAAAAATGTCATACTTAGAAATGTGTCACATTTCAGAAGTTAAATGCATTTCAAATTCTGTTTCATGTGAAAAGTAACCAATTGAGACACTGACTCTTAGTTTTTCAAGAGGCATTAACTTCAATACATTGTATACAGAAACTGATTATTAAGAATGTTCAGAATCACAGTATATATATATATCCATCCATCGTCAACACAAACAAAGATTTCACAAACAAAGATTTCAACCGCTTATCCTGTGTACAGGGTCGCGGGGGGCTGGAGCCTATCCCAGCTAACATTGGGCGAAAGGCGGGGGACACCCTGGACAGGTCGCCAGTCCATCGCAGATATATATATATATATATATATATATATATATACACATATACTGTGATTCTATATCTATATATTGTTGCCAAACGTCAGCCTCGAAACCTTAATGACTTGGAGAAGATCTGCAAAGAGGGGTGGGACAAAATCCCTCCTGAGATGTGTGCAAACCTTGTGGCCAATTACAAGAAACATCTGATCTCTGTGATTGCCAGCAAGGGTTTTGCCACCAAGTACTAAGTCATGTTTTGCAGAGGGGTCGAATACTTATTTCCCTCATTAAAATGCAATTCAATTTATAATATTTTTGACATGTGTTTTTCTGGATTTTTTTTGTTGTTATTCTGTCTCTCACTGTTCAAATTAACCTACCATTAAAATTATAGACTGATCATTTGTTTGTCAGTGGGCAAACATACAATATCAGCAGAGGATCAAGGCATAAAAGGCAGCATAAAAGTAACTACACTACAGTGGTTTAATCCATGTCTACTAAAGTGATCCAATCTATTTTGGGTGAGAACAGACTCAAAATATAACTTTTTTCACTGTACATCTTGCCATTGCAGTCTATGCTCAATCATGCGTTCAGGCTCGATTACACTTTTTAGTGCTTGATGCATGTGCAGAGTGCTAGGAAGTGTAATCAAGCTTAAAATCATGATCACCAAGGAGACTGCTGATGTCACGATTTATAGTGAAAAAAGGACATATATTTTTTCTGTTCCCACCCAAAATCAATTAGATCGCTTCAGAAAACATTGATTAAACCACTGAAGTCGTATGGATTACTTTTATGCTGCCTTTTAAAATTGTGGTCACAATTCACTTGAGTTGAAATGTTATTCTAAATATCTTAATTTGTGTTAGCAGAAGAAAGAAAGTCATACACATCTCAGATGGCATGAGTGTGAGTAAATGATGAGATCATTTTCTTTTTTAGGTAAGCTAAACTTTAATCTGTTTTTTATATGATATACCATTATGAAATGTTCCATCTGGGATGAAAAAGGCTCCAACGGTGATACCAACCAGGATCAGAAACTTGAAGAACCAGAACCTGTAGACAAAACAGCCACAGATGGAATCAAAATTTAAAAGTGTCTTCCTTTTTGTAGTAGAGCACATCACACAGTAAATCAAGCCTACCCGTTCTGAATGGCGGCGCGAGGGTCTTTGCTGCTCCGTACACGAATCATTATAGCAGAGAAAAGGAAAAAGAAGCAAGCCATAGCAAAACACATACGGTAGACTGATTTGTAGCCAACAATCACGTTGCAGTTCACATGGTTTTCAATCCCTGGTATCGTGGTTCCCCCTTGACAAAAGCCAGGAATCTAAAGGGACATTAAATATGTTGTGTTATGTTAACGTTGAATTAAAGGGACACTTCATAATTCTGGGCTCTCAATCAACATCTTTAGTTTAACATGAAATTGCAAGTTACTAGTGGAGGAACTATATTTTCTTTGCACTGCTCTTCTGCACTGATTAATGTGATGGTTGAGGTACACCCATGAGATCACCATATCCAAATGGATCTAACAAGCTACAACAAGGGTCACTGATAGTAAGAAAAAAGTAATAAAAAACATATATCTGGAAATATAACTTCTGAGTAAGTAGCATATATGCTGCCAGACCTTCTTTTCTTTGTTTATGGGCATGACATAAACATGCAAGGACTAATGATTCCCACCAAATCGAACATAACTCTGAAAGTAAGATCAATATTGTAGGCTTACTGTAGGAACACGGTGTAAGACAAGAACACAATTTTGATCAAAGATTTTTTCTGTACTGGCTGGCTCAGTAAATATATTTTGTTCATTTCTAATTAACTATTCAATTAGAAATTCCTGTAGTATACCTTAAACATAACACACGCATGGAGTGGGTAAACATTGAGGGTGGGCCCACCTTGCGGAGCTGCGTCTCCATGCCAGGCAAGATCATTATTACAGACACCAGTGTGCCCAGTAGGAGAAAGAAGGAGAAGACCAGCCGTGTGACAGTGGAGTTGTTCGTAGAAGGACAACAGCCACAAAGAAGACATGGAGCTGAGCCACATAAACATGAGGCCTGCAACAGGGAATTGCATGACATGAATTAACCAATTAACAAAGGATGCTTCACCTGTAAAAGTGTTTACAGAAAACCTGTAATTTATTAAAAACTTTAAAGGGAAGTTCAACCAAAAATGAAAATGATCTCATCATTTTTACTCACCCTCATGCCGTCCCAGATGAGAGACATTCTTTCTTCTACAGAAAACAAATGAAGATTTTTAGAAGAATAACTCACCTCTGTAGGTCCATACAAATCAAATGAACAGTGGTCAGATCTTTGAAAAAGCACATGAAGGCAGCATAAAATAATCAATAAGGCTCCAGTGGTTAGATCCATCCTGTAGCTTCAGAAGTAATATGTTAGGTTGGGGTGAGAAACAGATCAATATTTAAGACTTTTTTTATTATAAATTTCCTCCCTGCCCAGAAGGTGACGATATGCACCGAGAATGCAAACCGGCAAAAACAAAAGAAATTTATAGTAGAAAAGGACTTAAATATTAAACTGTTTTTCATCCAAACCTATCATATTCTTCTAAAGACATGGATTTAACCACTGGAGATCACTTTTATGCTGTATATAAATACTTATTGGACCTTCAAAGTTCTGGCCACCATTGAACAGACAAACAGAGCTGAGATATTTTTATAAAAAATATTTGCTTATATTCTGCTGATGAAAAAGTCGTACACATCTGGGATGGCATGAGGGGGAGTAAAAGATGAGAGAATTTTCCTTTTTGGGTGAACTATCCCTGTCATACACAAAAAAAGCATTAAAACGTTAAAGGAATATTCCAGGTTCAATACAAGTTCAAATCAAAGGACAGCATATGCATTTTGTTATCAATGTTAATGTCCATAAAAAAATATTTTGACTTGTCCATCCTTGTCCAGCAAAAATCGAAGTTACAGTGAGCCACTTATAATGGAGGTTTTGGTGGGTTAAAAGGCAGAAATGTGAAGCTTATTGTTTTACAAACGCACATACATTAAATCTTCTGTTGAAACGTATGTATTATTTAAGCTGTTTAAATCATACATTTTACAGTCCTTTTAGGGTTTGTTGAGATTACATCGTCATGACAACAAAGTTGTAAAATTGGCTATAACTTTACAAGGAAAAGGTTAGTAAGTGATTTTATTACACTAAAATCATGTTAACACATATTGTTTATGTCTTGTGGCTATACTTATGAAGCAGTGAGTATTTTAACATTCAAAATTTTTCCCTCATTCACTTCCATTGAAAGTGTCTCACTTTAACCCACATTTTTGCTTTTTTTAAAGAAAAGGTGGGACAAGTCAAAATGTATTTTTGTGATAATCAACATTATGCCACTAATGCTGTCGACTTATCTCAACTTAAGTTGAACCCGGAATACATCTACACTATTGAGTACTTGCGAATAAGTTCCAATCACTAAAATGGCATTAGGCTTTGATCAAACAAATGCATAATTGGCTGTTGCAATCTCAGATTATGTTCTTCATAACATATATTTAAGACTTGCTGATGCCCTAGTTAATATTAATAATATACAATCTATAAACACCTTCTCAAGGAACAAAGATTTGCTGTAAAAGCAGGAAAGAGAAAATCATTGCTAAAGACTTTGACATCTATAAAATCAGTCACTCTTATTGCATACTAAAATCACCACAAATTGCTGTTACTCATGCTAGAAGAGGTAGTTCATCTGAAACTTACTCAAGAGCAGAGTTACAGGAAAGGCATCTCTAATGTTGTCAAGTTTTCATAAACCTATTAGAAAAACTAGCAGTAAAAGAGATCAAAATCTAAGCATAACCAAAAATAACTCTGTCACCCATTTCAGATTTCTCAAAAACCACCTGGCTGGATGATTGTTCAAACTAATGGAAGACTGTGTTAGAACAGATAAAAAGCGCAAATCAAAAACATCCTGGTGGGCTTTGTGGGATATACTTATTACATTAACGTTGGAACATAGTGTTCGATATAAATGTCTGGTTTCAACTAAAAGTAGCCTTTTTAATTTTTAAGCATGTAGCTATTTCTTTAACCAGGTGTCCTTCTGTTACAGTATGTAGCCTATAGACATCTCACATTTTAGGTTAAACCAATACAAATAAATATCAAATGGTCATTTTGCAACATCTTAGGGATTTCCCTTTCAAACATTTAAACAGTAAAATATAATGTGTATATAAAATAAATTCTTAATGCATAGGTTTCAACAGAGGATATATTTGATCAAGCTGGGAACTTAAGTACAACTGAATCATAACTACTATTCTCTTTTAAAACTGTCTCTCTAAACATGTGTAACCAGGTGGATTATATTCTCTGTGGCCCACATTTGATCTATGAGATGCTTAAATCCATAGGAACCGTTTTGTCAGTCAACACAGGAGAAAAAAAAAAAAAGCAGAGACGTAATTAAATAAATCAACATCTTACTAATGTTTTCATTTCTATAAATAGTGCGGTTAACCATAGTAGACCATAGTAATGTATTATGAAACATGCACCTGCTATTCCTCATCTCATCTCAATCCTAACGACCACACTTCAGTGGCCCACACAGTGTCACATGTAAATTCTATGTAAATTTAAACGTTGTTAACATATGCTATGCCCAATGTAATGCAACAGTACGTCTGATGAGTAACATTATTTTGCCATATTTTGTGAACAACAAATGATTTAGTGACGCTGTCAGTTGCCACCACAAGTAGCTTAAATATTAGACGCAGAAATTAAATTAACACTTACACAGCTCGCAAGTGAGCACAGCGCCATGCATGCCCCCATATCTTATTAAATATTTAAATAATTCCAAGCCGTTAGAGGATCAACTGGCAGGTATGAGTTGCTTCTCTTGGTCAGTCAGGTGATCTTCTTCTTCTTTTGTTTTTTTATGGCGGTTGGCAAACCAACTTAACGGTGCATTACCGCCACCGACTGGGCTGGAGTGTGAATCAAGAGATATTGGAACTCAGCTAAAAAAAAAAAAAAAAAAAAAATTTAAATCCTTTTGTCTAAGTCTATGTCTCTCAGATACTTAATAACAAAGTGATAAATGTTACTAGATGTTTTCCCTAATAAACCTTGCATTGTGAAATTATTCTGATTGATCATTCTGAGAGACTGAAAAAGCTGGTTTCTTTCTTGACTGTATTTTGTGCACTGAAATAAAATATGCTCCACAGTTTCTGAATGAGTACAATGTTGGCATTTCCCTGTTGGATGTTTCCCTATTAATTTCAATGAAGAATTGAGCCCTGTGTGTCCTATTCTTAACCGTGTAATTATACTTTCCTCTCTTCTACTCCTACACTCTATCCTTCCTATACCCACTTCTGGTTGTATATTATATAAATGTCTCCCTTTATCCTGATCCACCCAATACTCCTGCCATTTTGATCTTGCATATGCTTTAATTAATATTTTAGCTTCAGTTTTGCTATATGGAACTTGTAATATTCTATTATGTTTTAGTGTTTGTTTTGCAAGTTTATCAACCTCCTCATTCCCTTTCACTCCAACATGTGCAGGTACCCAAAGAAACCTAATTTTTAAATCCTTTACATTTAACTTATGTAAAACCATACATATTTTATGAATTATATCATTTCTTATAGATTTCCCAGATTTCATGCTTTCTAAAGCTGAATAACTATCAGATATAATCACGGAGTTATTTAAATCATTTCCCTCTACCCATTCCAGGGCCAACAAAATTGCAACCAGCTCTGTTGTGTATACTGATAAATCATCTGTTATTCTTTCCTGACATATTACCCCATTCTTTGGAATATATACTGCTGACCCAGCATGTCCTGTCTTTGGATCCTTGGAACCATCTGTAAATATAAATGTATATTCAGAAAAATGCATATCCAGATAACAATTAACAATATCCTTCACTGCTACTTCCTTTGATTTATTTTTGATTTACTTATGAATGCCTAAATCTACATCTGGTATAGGGAAAACCATGGAGGAATAGGAGGGACTGAAACCGTTGAACAGTACTGTAACTTATGTAACCCTATATTCTCAGCTTTCACATCACCAATCCACCCAAAACTTCTGTAATTGGACTTACTGTGTTCCCAGCAGTCTTTTAAGATAGCTTTAGCTGGGTGGCTATCAACTTGTCCCCTCACATTAACCCAGTATGCCAACATCAGTTGTATCCTTCTGATCCTCAAAGGCATCTCACCCATTTCCACTTGCATAGAAGACACTGGGGATGTTTTAAAAGATCCACTACATATCCTTAGAGCCTGAGCTTGCATGACATCCAATGCTTTGACATTAGACTCTGCTGATGACATATATACTATACACCCATAATCAAAGACAGGCCTCATTAGTGCCCAATATATATTTTGTAATGATGCCCTGCTTGCTCCCCATGCTTGTCCTGATAGACATCGTAGGATATTAACAATCTTTTTACATTTATTAACCATTTTTTCCAAATGAATCTTCCATGTCAACTTTTCATCAAACCATATCCCAAGAAATCTAATAACTTTCACTTGCTCAAGAGGCTGAGTGTACAATTTTAAGGATACAGGTGTGATCTTATGCTTTTTGAAAAACATATGACTTGTGTTTTAGACACTGATAATCTAAATCCCCATTTATTTGTCCATTTTTCCACTTCCTTAATTGCATCTTGCATTTTTGATTTAACATACAATTCATTACGACCTCTAAACCATAATGCTCCATCATCAGCATACAAGGATTTCCCAATTTTCTGGTCAATATTTGAGAATATATCATTAATCATAATATTGAATAATAATGGGCTACATACACTACCTTGTGGAGTTCCATTCTCAACTATATATACCTCAGATAATTCTGCACCTACTCTTACCTGTATATTCCTATTAACAGTCAGGTGATTCCTGCGTCTGAAGCTAAAGACACAAATAGTCAACTGACGTATTTTCATAATAAAAGTAAAGTCTAGCTTGCAAATCGCAGACGATTCAATAAGCATTTGTTTAATGTTAAATGTCACTCCTGTTTATATTAAAGCCCACATGTTTGAATTAAGGAAGTTAGCTTATTAAAATGTACACTATACTTTTTTAAAATTGATAAATTTTCCTACATAAGTCCTGATGTCTTGGATTGCACGTCTCAAGATAATATTAATGAGATATAAAATAACAACTACAAAGCCTAAAATATAGTTTTAAATAAACATAGTTTCTTACTTATTAGGAATATTAAATACTAAATTTGGGCAAGTTCAGGATGGGTTAAACGATTCACGTGACTTTTATTTTGAAACAAGAGGTCAATATAAAATATGACAACGCTACAAAAGACGTAGGCTATACTTTGAAACCTGGTTACAGTGAGTCATTCACAATGGAAGTGAATGGGACCAATGTAAACGCTAAAATTCTCACCTCAAAAGTGCACCCAGAAGACTTTTTTTTTCAATAGCCTAAACAATATGTTTACATGATTTTAGTGTGATAAATCACTTACTGCCTTAATTATAATTTAAACAACCATACAGCTTAAACAGGACTGTAGCAAGGAATTCTGGGACGCCTGACTGTGTATTGCTCTGGGCCCCTTTCATATGAAATTATACAGTTTAAAATTTTTGTGGGCCCCCCTGGACCTGTGGGCCCCTAGAATCATTACAACCTTTCACCCCATTAGCTACGGCCCTGAGCTCAAATAATACACAAGTTTTAGCAGAAGAATTAATGTAAACGCTTTTATACAATTATAAGCTTAATGTTTTTTTGTGGTAATCATGCCACAAATGTGCAGATAGCACAAATACATCTCTAAGATCAAGCAAGATGTCTGTTAAGAGCATATCATCTAGAAAGCATCAACTTCTGATTAACATCTACTTAAAATCTTTGCAATATCAGATTTACAAACATTCTAATCATAAACGTCTCAAAGAAATCTGCTGAATGTCATATTGACATCCAAGAGGAAAAGTCTTGTAGACATATTGCAAATGAGTAAACGACCTAAAAAAGGCCTATGTCTTCAGATGTAAACACACACATCAAATGAACATCTTGTAATGTGCGTGTGTCACGGGGATGATCTAAACTTGAACCCAGAATAATTCTTCTGAGATTTGATTTATTTCATTGACGATATTTGTAGCAAACTGATAGCATATTTAAAGACATTTTGATGAACTGGGTCAGTTAGTAGAGAGATTGATGAACTAGGTCAGTTATCTCACAAATTGAAGTAATTAACCTACATCTGTGTTTTATTACTGTGACCATCTGATTTATGACTTGCTTAATGAGTTTGAGAAAACTGACAAGATAAGGGTTTCAGATATAAGTACAGTGGCTTCTCAGTGAATGAGAATTATACAGACATGCATTCAACTGCTATATAATGCAACATAATACTGCTGATCATAACAGCTTCATTAGTGCTCACATTAATCATTGTATTAACATAATGTTTACTGTTATTCCAACATAGGTGAATTTTCTTGTCTTGTTCCTATTTTATCCACAGTGGCCAATCTTTGTGTCGAAGTCTGTTCCCTCAATGTTTCCCCGGTTAGTGTTCCCTGTAGTGCCTTTAAACATTGAACATAGAGGGAATGTTTAATTTTTGACGATTTCTTCCGTTACTTTTCAGAAACCACCAAGTGTGTTAAAAGCTTCAGGTAGCCTGAAAGATATATTTGTAAGACAAAATGCTCGGTAGCTCACTTCACACATGTCTTCACACTCACATGCTGAACCAGAAGTCCTGAGTGTAAAATTTTGAATGGCGCTTTCCCCCCTATATTCCCCTTTACCGTATTCTCTTCCCCCTATGTTTCCCCTTTGTCAAAGTCTGTTCCCCCTATGTTTCACCGTAGTCGAAGTCCGTTCCCCCTATGTTTACACTTTATCGAAGTCTGTTCCCCCTATATGTTTCCCCATCGTTGAAGTCTGTTCCCCCTATTTTTCCCCGTAGTCGAAGTCTGTTCCCCATATGTTTACACTTTATCGAATTCTGTTCCCCCTATGTTTCCCCGTAGTCGAAGTCTGTTCCCCCTATGTTTACACTTTATCGAATTCTGTTCCCCCTATGTTTCACCGTAGTCGAAGACTGTTCCCCCTATGTTTCCCCATCGTTGAAGTCTGTTCCCCCTATGTTTCCCCATCGTTGAAGTTTGTTCCCCCTATGTTTCCCCATTGTCAAAGGCTGTTCCCCCTATTTTTCCCCTTTGTTTCCCCATTGTCAAAGTCTGTTCCCCCTATATTTCCACTTTGTCAAAGTCTGTTGCCCCTACGTTTCCCAATAGTCGAAGTCTGTTCCCCCTATGTTTCCCCTTTGTTGAAGTCTGTTCCCATTACATTTCCCTTTTGTCGAAATCCGTTCTCTCTATGTTTATAATGTTTCACGGCACTACGGGGAACACTCACCTGGGAAACATAGGGGGAACAGATTCAACACAACACCGGCCCCTACCAAATTATTAGTTAGGCCAACTAAATTTTATCCAATCAATGACACATTTAAAATCTGACTTAAATACCATAAGGCCTTTGTGTTTCCCTTAAATAATTTGTACTGACATTTTAAACATGATTTAGGAAATAAATCAAATCGCTTTTATTGCAGTAGATGTGCTTCGTGTAATCTAAAACGGGTGAGCTCAAATCCCATCCCTGAAGCCCGCCTCTTTGACTTGTTGAATAACACATCAATCCGATCGGGGGGGGAGGGGGACACCTAAATACAGCCTATATTAAATAATAATTATAATGAAATAAAAGAAAACATTAAATCAATATTTTGTACGCATAATATCAAGGCTATTTTGAATTATGGCAATTTATTCAGTATTCACACTCGGTGCAGTGTTGGGTCTCCCCTACGAATCATTTTTGGTACCGTCCTCTTTTCCCCTGTCAATCATTCCATTGAATCGCGATTGTAAACGGGAGCCGATATGGCGTCAAACCTCAGGACTGGGGCAGGTGATTTCAAAACACACCATCTGCCATAAAAAAAGGTGCAGAAGTTTATGAGTGAGTAGTTTACCGTTAAATAATCTGAATCAGTCAGGACCGTGGATAGCTCTCTACACCGCTGGTAAGTTCTCGCCTGTTCCGTTCGAGCTTAATCTTCTATCATGAGTGAGTGAAATTCATTCATTTTCTGGCATGCTTTTATTATTAGATTGAGACATTATTCGAGTCTTTGCATTAACGTACGTAGAAATGCATACGTGATGAATCCTAGAATGACAGATCGGAAGATTAGACATCCTTTTGTTGATTTAAATAATAATAATCGTAATATAATAATAACAACAACAATTATAAACGCACTACTTGATCATTCTCCGAAAAAACGGTTGAATTGCAATTTCTGTTTAAGACAGAACGCAGATGTAAGGCATCAGGGGACATGTTAGCATCATAAACATGTAAACCCATGGACTCCTGCCGCTGTCAGATCAATTTCAACTGTAACCCCAGAGCAACATTCACATAAGATTAACATGACAAATCATCTGCTCCAGTTTTGCTTTGATTCAGGTCCTCACTCTTTTAGTGTTGATATAATAGAAGAGTCAATATGCATTTACTGAAATGTAGGCCTGGAATTAAAAAAAAAAAATGTATAAAACTCATCTAAAATTATACATGTAGCATTAATCTTGATTATAGGGATAAGAACAAAATGTTTAGCCTGCCATACCCCCAAAAAATAATTTAACAAAAAAATGTTAAGGGTACATGGTGCTCATCTGACTGTTTATAACATATGGTAGATTGATATATCAGCCAGGGCAATAAATCACCAATATTTATCCATTTTGAGATTATTGGCAACAAACCAACAGCAATACACAATTTCAGTTTTTTTGATATTCTTAGTGAATTTCAAGTAAATAATGTGTCAAATAAACATGAATCAAATTTCAGCATAATAAACTTAATATAATAGTAATATAATTCAACTGTATTAGCTTTTATATTACACGCACACACACACACACACACACATATATATATATATATATATATATATATATATATATATATATATATATATATACAGTACTGTTCAAAAGTTTGGGGTCACTTGCCTGAAAAGTTTCTCATGATCTTTAAAAATCTTTTGATCTGAATGCTTAAATGTTTGACATTTGTTTTGTACATAAAAATATAATTGTGCCAACATAGCAATTTGTCTAATTACAAAACTAACATTGTATTTAAAAAAAATACAAGTTTTTGAATGGATGACATGGACCGAATAATTAAGAAAAGCAGCCAATAAGTGCCCGACATAGATGGGAACTCCTTCAATACTGTTTAAAAAGCATCCCAGGGTGATACCTCAAGAAGTTGGTTTAGAAAATGCCAAGAGTACATTTCTGCAAAATCTAGGCAAAAGGATGGATTTTTTGGATTTTTTTAGTCACAACATAGTTCCCATAGTTCCATTTCTATTATTCTATAGTTGTGATTACTTTACTATTATTCTAAAATGTGAAAAATAAATAAAGAATGAGTAAGTGACTAAACCTAAACTTTTGAACGGTAATGTGTGGGTGTGTATATATATATATATATATATATATATATATATATATATATATATATATATATATATATATTGGCCTTTTTCAACAGGGTTATGATCAACTTGGAATGCAAATTGTTATTAAAACAAGTGTGTATGAAGGAGAGTGTTTTGAAGTTTAAATGAAGAGGGGTCTAAATTAATGATAACAGTGCTGGTTCTCATCCCTAATTCTCCAGCTTCATACAATATGGATTAGAAAACTACAAGAGCCACAGCTACTCAGGCACCCTGACACGGAAGAGAGAGAAAGAGAGGAGTGAAGCTGTCTTTAGTTAGAGTAGCTGTGCTTTTATAAGTGTACGTGTTTTTCAGGGAGAGAAGTATACTTCTTGAGATCACTAGCTGGGACAGCCTTGAATACTGCATTGGTAGGCTGTACAAGTATATTTACATTTGGGCATGTTTACGATTTGCATTTATAAATATGAGTGGTGCTTGCATGTTCAAAACTTGCCAGTCACAATGCTAGGATGCATTGGGTGGTTGCCAGGGCATTTCTATGTAGTTGCTAAAGTGTTCTGAGAGGTTGTTAAAGGGATTGTTCACCCCAAAATGAAAATTCTCTCATTATTTAATCACCCTCATGATATCGGTTGTGTATGACTTTCTTTCTTCACCAGAACACATTTCAAGAAAAATAGAAAAATATCTTAGCTCAGTACGTATTACGTTTAAATGTGTTTTTGTTCATGTTTTGATTCATGTTCTTCATTTAGTCATGTCTTTTATTTTTACATTTTGTTGTCATGCTTCCTATTTCTGTTTCATGTCATGTGACTGTCATGTGACCCCAGTTCTGTTTTATCATTGGTTCTTGTATCATTGCCTAGTTATCTTATTATTAGTTCAGTTTTCCTATTGGTTGTCATGTTACCCTTGTCTGTGTATTTATAGCCCTCATGTTGTCTTGTCGACAAGAACCAATGATTAAACAGAATGGATAACAAGACACATAAACCAATGAAAAGACAGGACTAATAAACACGGTGAAACAAGAGGGTCACATGACAGTCACATGACAAGGAAACCACATGACATGAAACAGAAACAGGAAGCATGACAACAAAATTGAAAAATAAAAGACATGACTAAATGAAGAACATGAATCAAAACATGAACAAAAACACATTTAATCATGACCGTAGGTCTTTAAAATCCAAGTGAATGAAGATTTCTCTATTGAAGTGCCAAAAATCACAGCTAGTCAGCATAAAACCAGCTATTAATGTCTTCTAAAGCGAGCCAATCAATTTTGGTGCGAAAAAGATAAATATTTAAGTACTTTTTGAACTCATAATCATGCTTCTGGTCAGGGGCGGTATGTGCGTGACGTAATTGCATTGGCATTTGAAACACACGAGAACTGATGCTTGTACGTCACAGCCGGAAGAGTAGCATTGATTACTAGAGCAGAGGAATGCTGTACAATAGCTTGGTTGGTATATAATAGTTTAGATCTATTATTATCTGTTTCTTTACTCTTTACTTCTTTATCTGTATGTTTGTGTGCTCTTCCTGGATGTCTTAACTGAGTGGAGAACATGAGATTACTTTGGTATTATGGCAACGTTAACACATCACACAAGAGACCACTTTGACTCTACTCGCTTGTGAAGCTTACCCTCAAGTTGGATCATAGTTAAAAATATTTCTGTTTTTTCACACCAAAAGTGATCGTATCTTTTTAGAAGACATTCATTTAACCGCTGAAGTCATATCGATGACGTTTATGCTGACTGTCTGTGATTTTTTTCGGAGTTTCAAAAGAGAAATCTCCATTCACTTGTATTTTAAGGACCAACTGAGCTGAGATATTTTCTATTTTTCTTCAAATGTGTTCTGCAGAAGAATGAAAGTCATAAACACCTGGGATATCATGAGGGTGAGCAAATAATGAGAGAATTTTTATTTTTGGGTGAACTACCCCTTTATAGTGTTTCCGAAGCGTTGGGAATCGAGAATCAATTTGAAACGTTAGAATCGATTCCAAAGCTGAAGTCGATTCCTTTCAGGGAAACCGGTTGGTATTTTCAGACTGTGTTTATTTCCTCGACCACTGAACTACTACACATTTCAGAAGCCTAATACCACTTAAACAATTCACAAAAGAATTATAACATTTTTGCATCTTAACAATCATCAACCTGACTCCGTCAGCATCTCCAAATCCTCTCTGTTTGTTAATCTGTATGAAGCAATCACACTAGCCTTTCAACACATCCGCTTTCCAGACCTGTATAATCTGATGGCAATTTACTTTGGAAACATGCCAAATTTGTGACTGTAAATTGGCATACAATAACAACTTCCCCAATGTTACAACACAAGTCTGCAACAAGGAAATGGCAGAGTTAAGTTAGCTTCCAAAGTAAATCAGTATGTTGAAGTTTAATTGATCAATGAGCTGCATTTACAAAAGCGAGAATCTAATTTTTCTATTCATTCTCTAAATGTTTACAGTGTTTTAAAACCTTTTGCATATATATTAATTTTCATTAATCTACCTTTTACAAACTTTTACATAAATATTATTTTATGAAATCAAATTCTAAAACAAAAATATTAAATACACGTTATGAAATATATATGAGTACTGTGCAAAAGTTTTGGCACTTAAGATGCCCCACACTGAACATCGAGTCAGTCTGGGATTACATGAAGAGACAGAAGCAATTGAGTCAGCCTTAATATATAGAAGAACTTTGGCAAATTCTCCAAGAATCTTAGAACATCCTATCTACCAACAAGGTTGGGAGGGTTACTTTTGAAATGTATTTCACTACAGATTACAGAATACATGCTTTAAAATGTAATTTGTAACATATTCCATTAGATTACTCAAGGTCAGTAACATATTCCAAATACTTTGGATTACTTCTTCAGCACTGGTGATTTTTTTCACTTGTTTTGACTATAAAAATCTGCCAGTACAGTAAAACAAAATACACATGTTAAAAATACATTCTCTGAAAAACCTAAATATAGTATGCAGCATTGTTTCTGAAACAAGATAAATAAAATGTATCTTGTTTTAAGGATTTTTTTATATTTTTACGGGAACAAAATACAAAAATTATTATAAAAAATATGATTTTTGCACTAATATCAAAGGTCTTACTAGGAAAAAATTAATTATGATATAATGTGACATTTTCTCCCCAATTTGGAATGCCCAATTTCCAATGCACTCTAAGTCCTCGTGCTGGAGGTGGACAAATCTCAGTTGTCTCTGCGTCTGAGACGTCAATCTGCACATCTTATCACGTGGCTTGTTGAGGGCGTTACCGCGGAGACATAGCGTGTGTGGAGGCTTCACGCCATTCTCTGCGGCATCCACGTACAACTCACCAAGTGCCCCACCGAGAGCGAGAACCATATTATAGCAACCACGAGGAGGTTACCCAATGTGACTCTACCCTCCCTAGCAACCAAACCAATTTGGTTGCTTAGGAGACCTGGCTGGAGTCACTCAGCACACCTTGGATTTGAACTTGCGACTCCAGGGATGGTAGTCAGCGTCTTTACTCGCTGAGCTACCCAGGCACCCTAACGTGAATTTTCATGCTAAAAAAATATGATCGTGCCTGGTAACATGTGCATGTAAAATGGCTAGAAATAGCGTTTTAGCTTAGCGTAAAGCTGACAATTTACACAAGGATTATTTATATTTCTTCTGCTCCAAACTTACTTCAACATACTTCTCTGTCTGCTCATATGAATTTCACAAGACACATCCTAAGAAAGTGTTTCACCGCTGTTCAAATGGACTTTGTATAGATTTATATGGATAAATGTTTTCCATCTGAAAGGACTAAATATTAAATGAAACAAATTAAAATAAAATGCAAAGTAATCTCTTCAGTAATAAGAATACTTTTTGAATGTAACTGTATTCTAATTACCAATGATTTCAATTGTAACTGTATTGGAATACAGTTACATTCAAAAAGTATCTTTATTAATGAAGAGATTACTTTGCATTTTATTGTCATTTGTTTCATTTAATATTGAATATATAATAGGATTTTGTATTTTAAATACATAATCCCATTACATGTATTCCATTACTCCCCAACCCTGTCTACCAACAGTACTGTATATATATATTTTATATCTGAAATAAACCAGCGATTTAACCTGGATTGTTAAATTAAACTGAAGTGTATTGTTTGGACATTTTCTTCATTTTATTAATGGTAGTGTACAGTTAATGTACATTCTAATATAAACCTCTTTCTAAACAAGAACTCAATTGAGATAACAGACATTTTAAATGGTGCTTTTAAGATTATTTGCGGTAGCTCTTCGAAATTCAGGTGCATCTACTCAAACTTCCCTCAAATGTATCTCATGGGATTAAGGCATCACACTTTGGTATGTGCATATAGGCCCTGATTTAAATTTAGCATGAACTTATTAATAGTAAAGTCATTCATGCAGAAAAGTAACAGCACATCTCTCCTCGCCAAGCCACATAATTTAAGGTATCCAATATATCATTAGCACAAATGGGGCTGGACGAGTTACATGCTGAAGTATGTTCCTAGAGTTAAGGTGTTTATAAAACACCTGCATTTAAGCAATGGTGCATTTAGTAGTACACAGTGATGCTTACCTTAGCAGGCAACATTAAAAAAGTTTTTGAATCATTGCTGTAATATATAAGAAATGCATAAATCTTACAATCAAAAACAAATAAAGTGAGGCATGTTTTATGTATGCTATCATAAAAAGTGTATCTTGTTTGTAGCTATAACCAAAAAGAAAGAGATCAAAAATGTCTAATCAAGATCAGCATGCAAATTATTGCCATTTCAAAAGGCATTATTAATTTACCTTGGTTATTTTGACAGTGTGTTGAATGTAGATCACATCTTGTAAACTATTTAAACTGGCCTTGTTTTCATAGGGAGAGGGATGTCATAAAAGCATGTGGCCAGGCCCAAAGATGCAGTTATCCCATGTGATTGTTGATATATTAATGTGCACGCATATGTTTGGACAAGCACATGCTAAGACAGGGAGGGATACATGCACGCATACATCATCATGCACACACACACAGATATGCATGAACATATTGCTCATGCCCACTCAAATAATCACATACAGTACATTCACTATTAAATGCTTATATGCACACATATACACAGTAATTGGACTCACGTGTGGAAAAAAATTGCTTACGTGTATTTCGCAATAGCTGTTTCAAAAGATTACTTGTTGCTATGCTATATATGTGATCCAATATTGTTGCCACAGCAACTGCTTCCTGACTGAGAGAGAATGGAGAGTGATTCGTAAGGCTTTGCGTTCCATAGAGTGGCCTATTTGTGCTTGAGAAAAACAAGCCTTGGGCCATGTTGGAACCATCCATATGGGTTAAGCATAAAGGTTTGTGCTTATATAATGCTTTTGTTACTGTGGGCAGGAAACAGTTTCTGGGATGCCACTTCCATCTAGTGGTCAGAAAACACAGTACATGTACTATATTAATACGAAATAAAAGGATTGCCCATATAGGTACAGATCTGTACAGATCCGACCACTCTAATCCTCATGTTAGTTTGTTATTCTCTCTCTTTATTTTTACCTTAGAGATGACAGAAGTGAAGCCGGTGTTGGATTTCGCCTCATCGGGTCGCTCTGGTCGTCGAAATGCACTGCCTGACATCCTGGGCTCTCCTGTTGGAGTCCCACCAGACCTGCCCCTTAAACTGGCTGAACTATCCCTCACAGGTAACATAACCTCAATTAAATGTTATTCAGTTATAACTAGAGGCAGTACATTGGCTTGTAAAGGACGAAAAACATTTCTGAGGAACAATATTATTTGAAAGGTGCTCTATAAATAATGACAACCTTGAAAGTCTGGGCATATGTGTACTTTGGAGAATTTGTGCTGTTTTACAGGCATTGGGTTGTCACATCAAATATGAATGTAGCTTTTTTCTTCTTATGTTTACTGCACTTTGTATGAAGTTAATTGATAAATATAAAGTGTTCATAGCATAATATTTGAAAACTTCCTTACTATACCCAACTGCCTCAAACTTTTGCCCAGTACTGTACTGTGTGTGTGTGCGTGTGCGCGCATTATTTAGACACTACAAAAAGAGGCTTTAAAAGTCAAAATATTGTTTGTTTTATTTCCATATCATTGATTATAACCCTATTTTTGATCCAATACTGTCTGTGCTATTTTAAATTGTACATAGGTCTATGTAATCATGTGTCAGTCTATGCTTTTGGAGTGCCAAACTTTGGTTGCACCGTGTCTTACTAGTTTTCTGCTTCTATAGTCATAAGCAATGTATTTTTTGGACACTTGTGCCAAGGTACATGTATTTTACATTTTTAAAACTTTGAATTAATTAATGCGCTATATGACAATATTTTTCAATAAATAAAAATATTAATAATCAAGAGACCACTGCAAATTTTTCAGTTTATCTGGATTATAAAATAACCAAAAAGATGTTGCCCCAGTTGTCAAGTCATTTTTTTTTTTTTATAGTGCCTTTCACAACACACATCGTTTCAAAGCAGCTTTACAGAAAATCATGCATTAACAGAAAATTAAACTGTAATATCTATAATGTCTTAGAGTCATCATTTTGTAGTTTGATAAAATATGATTGTGAATTGTGTTTAAAAATAAGTAATTAAATAATAATTGTATTTATAACCCCAGTGAGCAAGCCAAAGGCGACTGTGGAAAGGAACACATAACTCCATAAGATGTTGCTTAATGGAGAAAAATATCC
This sequence comes from Xyrauchen texanus, assembly GCF_025860055.1. Classification (NCBI taxonomy): domain Eukaryota; kingdom Metazoa; phylum Chordata; class Actinopteri; order Cypriniformes; family Catostomidae; genus Xyrauchen; species Xyrauchen texanus. The sequence goes on from NC_068292.1 coordinate 32,195,518, forward strand.
TTGGGAGAAACCAGACTCACTGTGGGGGCCAGTTCCCCTCTGGCTAACATCATGAATATAATGTCAATATTACTTCATGGTTTAAAATTATTATACTAAGTAAGTGTTAAAGGTCAGTGTTTAAACAAAGATTTTGTATGAACTGTAAGATTAAAGACCAAAGTCTTTGAAGTCCATCATGGAGATCACTGGATAAGTTTGCATAGATACATTGTCCTTATTAGTTGGCTGATGAAGGCTTTTGTTGTTAATTGTTAGTCTTTGTATTCCATTTCAAGAGTGTGGTCCATCAGTAGACCGAGGTGATGCAGGCTGAGATCAGTGAGGTGCATCGCAGTTCAACCAGCTGGTAATTTCGGTGAGGTCTATCCTTAGTCCAAGGTTCAGGCAATGGTATATGAAGTATCCCATATCTTATGGTTGAAGTTGGCATCAGTTCATCCTCTGAAGTCCATTGTAATAGACTGAAGTGATGTGTGGCTGGCACCGGCTACTATTAGTTATCATCACTCGGAGACACGTAGCAGTGGAGTCCAACACGAAGCAGGAATGGTTCTGGTGACCTGCAGGATAGGAGTCCCGAGGTTGAGACAGGGAAACAAATAGAATAATATTAGCATAGATACCATTCAATTTATTGCAGAGTTATAGATCACAATCAATGATTCTGGTTTCTGGTTCCGGCAGACCTAACTAAAGCAGCCTTATTTTGAGTTGATGGATAAATTAGGTGTATGAATGGCTAAATAAAGGAGTCTTTAGTCTAGACTTAAGCTGAGTGAGCGTGTCTGCATCTCAAACAGTGTTAGGGAGACTATTCCATAGTTTAGGAGCCAAATATGAAAATGATCTACCTCCTTTTGTGGATTTTGATATTCTAGGAACTATTAACAGGCCAGAATTTTGCATTCGTAATGAACATGATGGACTATAGCATGGTAGAAGGTCACTTAAGTACCTTGGAGCTAGTCCATTCAAACCTTTGTGGTTAACAGAATTTTAAAATGAGTATGAAATTTAACAGGAAGCCAATGTAATGATGATAAAATGGGGCTAATATGATCATATTTCTTGGTTCTAGTCAGCACTCTGGCTGCTGCATTTTTAACCAATTGAAGTTTATTTATTGATCTTGCTGGACATCCTCCCAGTAATGCATTACTATAATCTAGTCTTGAGGTCATGAACACATTAATTTATTTTTCAGCAACAGAGAGCTTGTGTCGTAATTTAGCAATATTTCTTAGGTGGAAGAATGCTGTTCTACAAACATTGGTAATTTGTTTTTCAAATGACAGATTGGTATCAAATATAACACCTAATTTCTTCGCTTGTTGAAGACTATGTAACAGTACATCCATCGAGATTAAAATCATATTTAAGCGGCTTGTTTTTAGAGGTTTTTGGCCCAATAATTACTACCTCTGTTTTGTCGGAATTGAGTAGAAGGAAATTTCTGGCTCTCTAATCTTTACTTCATTGATACACTCTGCTAATTTGGAAAATTGTAAAATTTCGTCAGGTTTTGAAGAAATATAAAGTTGGGTATCATCGGCATAGCAGTGGAAACTTATTCCAAGATTCTTGATAATATCTCCCAGGGGAAGCATATACAAGGAGAAAAGCAGAGGCCCTAAAACTAATACCTGTGGCACTCCATATTTTACTTTTGTTTGGTTTGACAATTCCTCATTTACATAAACAAAGTGGTAGTGGTCTGGTTAAGTGGTTAAGGATACTTAAAATGATATTGACCAGGGCCATAACCACAATATACATTGAGGGGGACAAGTCCCCTCCAAAAATCAGATATTGCCAAATTGCCCCCCTCAATAATTAATATCTTTGTTGCTGTTCTGCTTAAGTCCATTATGCACCGCTGTTTAATTGTCATTAAGTTGATGCGGGGATAACATAATTGTTTAAAAAAGTTACATTTTTTAGCTTGCTCAGTAGTCTAACACCACTCATCAATGCCATTTGAGATAGCTAATCAAATCGATGAAGGCGGGACTCAAATTTAAGAAGATATTCAGGAATCTTATGGATTATTCCAGTATCATGCATCATCAAACAGTTCAGGTTAAGAGTGTTAGTGTCATATAAGATGTAAGTATCTAACTAAACATGCAAAAATGTACCACTGTTTTATGATTGAAATATTGTACCGACTGACAGTCATTTCCAAGGGTGCAAACTATTAAACTTTTGGCGAAGTTAACAGTTTTGAATTGAAAATATATCTTGTACTGTACGTGATATTTATATCAGTCATAATTTTGAATGTGAAAACATTAACGGAGCAGTTGTCAACATATCAGTCAAAGAGCGAATGTGTGTATATTGTATATTGTGTGTATATATGTGGCAAGCTTTTGAAGTAGCTTTTTAGAAAATTCACTTGACATTGTATAAGAAAATTATCCATAAAGTAGAGCGTTATCACCCAAAGATTAGAACTAGAACATGGTAAGACCAGTGACTGCCATTGATTTTCATATATTTTTAATGTAAATATTATTTGGTAATAATTTATAATAATTTTAATATTTTCTAAATCATTTCTTTGTCTTTAAATAAGTCAGAAGTTTGAACAGCATCTCCTAAGCATCTTCTTTTAAAAGAGACCATTTTATTTTGAGTACGGTATGTCCTTGTGAGGTATGTGCTCAAAAAAATGAGCCACCAGTTAAGGGAGTAGTTCACCTAAAATGGAAAATGTACTTTTAATCACTCATTTGCTCACACTTATGTTGTTCAAAACCCTGCTGTTACTTTTACTTGGAACATAAAAATAGATATTTTAAGCAGCTCTATTCCATAGAATAATAGTTTATAGTAAGCAGGAGCTGTCAAGCTTCAAAATGGACAAACACTATAAAGCAATCTTAAAGGTTCAGTAGAAAGACATCATAACAGTAGCACTATATTCCAAACTTTCTGGGACCATACAATAGCTTTGTGTTGTATTTTAAACTACTTTTATGGTATTTTGATGATTATCTTTTTAATTTTTTCTCTTTGGACCTCGACAGGAGTGGTCAATATGAACAATGAACAATACGTATATCTTTTTAAATAAAAAATTAGCACATTTAAAGGCTTTTCAGAAAATGAATGCATTTAGTGCCCTTAAACTACTTCAATGTTTCCAATGTTCAAGTCATACTTACGGCCTTGATATTGATCTCACTTTGTAAATAGTTTTAGTGGTATTTCGAAACCGATATAGTAAATGCAAACATCTATTTATTAGTATCTCTGATTTTTTTCTTTCTTTTTTTTATTTTTTTTATTTCTCTTTTTGTCTATCTTGTTCTGTCTGTTTCAGATGGTCCAGGGAATGCACAGTCCCCCACTGCAGAGGAACCCCCTACTCCTACAGAGAGCCCAGAGGTAAAGCAGGGCTCCTAGGTGGCCAAGCCCATACCTGAACTGCAGAGATGGGGCCTGGACTGCCCTGCCTTTCCCCTGGAGCTCATCCTCTACCGACTGTTCCTGATGCCTGTCAGACTGCATTATAGGAAGCAGCAGAGGGCAGCTAAAATGTGACATGAAGGACAAGGTCTTCAAAGGTTCCGTGCAATGGAAAAAAAATAGAATGTCCAAAAAAAATCAAAAACAGGAAATGAAGGAGAATATTGCAAGAGGATGTTGTAGAGCAAACCTCACTTTTTTTTCTTCTTCTTTTTTTTTAAACACTGACAGGCCAAAATGCAGGGGGACCTGCTTAAGAACGCTTTAATGGATTTTACACATTTGTTTGACAAAATGCTGTTCTTTTTATGAGCTTTCTATCCAATAACAACTATTGTGAGTTGTGTATACATCCAGTTGTGATTTGATATTGTATGATAATTTGTGATCTGAGCAGTGTCTATGAGAATTGCCTTGTCTTTGGAAAACATAAACAGGAAGGGATTTAAGCAGGTGTGTGCAAACATTCAAGCATAATGTAGCATTCACTTGTATCCAGCCTTTAAAAGAAAGGTAATCAAAAATGACTTTGTGAAAAATCTTTATTTGTGAGTAAAATAATCATAACTGCCAATCCTGAAAATTCAGTGTGAAAACACATACATTTACCAATCATGTCGAGTGTTCATAATAGCATTCCATTTCAAGAAAGGAAAGTATTATACCCTTAAAAATGGGTATAGTTGGCATTATACTATGAAAAACAAATCAGAATGCCCTCCACACTGATTTCAGTGATTGAGTGATAAAACATATTAAACTAGGAAAATGATAAACTAACAATATCATTTCTTTGTGAAAGAGATTTTATAGTAAACACACACACACACATACAAACAAACACACAACCACTTTGTGTTCTCTATAAACTTTGTATAGAGTGTCCTTACTAAAGGGAGTGTACTTTACAATGTATGGCTCTGTTTAGCTCTTTGATGTCAGTTAAATAATACATGTTCAGAATAGGAGACAACCTTGAGTTTCAATACTTAAGCTAAAATCCGAAATATATAGGATAAAAAATACAGGATACATTTATTTTTCTCTTTTTTTTTTTTGTGAGGTGGTGAAAGGGTGTCTTAAGAGCCATAGCTTTTTTTAAGGCCTGTATAGCCTAACCATGCAAATTGAAGGGAGGGAAATGACTGTTGTTTGACAAGTCTTGAGAGATCTTTTATAGTGTCTGTGTCATGACAAGCATGAATCTGGCATTGCTTATTATTTATGGGACATATTTCCGATGTCGTCCATTTCCATTTTTTAATACTTCATGTTTATTTTAAAGTTTTGTCCCACATATACACAATGCTGATAACTCATAATGCATCAGTGTAAAATGTTGTAATTGGCAAACTGGGATAAAATTGCCTTTCTTTGTATGTTTTTACACTTCAGTAACTGTGCTGTAAATAAATATATAATAATTATAATAAGTCACACAATGTGTGTATTGTATGCTATCTAATACTACAAAGCCAGTCAGTGAATCTATTAAGCTTTTTATGTATATACACAAACATCAAAAACATGGCATTGAAAGGGCCTAGTCTAGATAATCAATACTGTACCTCAGAAACCAATAAATTGCATTGAGTGCTGTGTTCACCACAAGGTGGAGCCATTATTCAAACATGGACATTGCCAGCTATGCCGTTTGTTGACAATATGAAACAATAAGAGGGCGACAATGTGTTTCTCTGCAATAAAAGTCTAATATCATACATCCATACTATAAATATATTAGCTAGGTCTTTTTACAGAAATAAACGGGCAGTCAAGGCTTTTCTTAAGTACACAATCAATACAACTAGATTAAACACCTTTGAAGGCAGCATATACTGTAGGCAAAATTTTTATCTAATTTGGACTGTAAAAAAAAATAAAAAGGCTGTAATATTCTGTCTGCACGTCATCGAGAGCTGTGTGAGCCCTGATAGTCAAAGAAAACCTGATAGATTTGTAGAAAACGAGTCATGACAGCGCAGCCATTTTTCTTCTTCAGTTTTTGGTGATTCACATTATTTGTGCATATCGCCCCCAACTGGGCAGGGAGTAGAATTTATGATAAAAAAAAATATGACATAAAAATGTATCTGTTTCTCACCCACACCTTTCATATCACTTCTGTAGTCATATGGAGTACTTTTCACATATGTAGGGCGCTCATTCACTTGCATTGGTGAGGACCTACAGAGCTGATGTATTATTCCAAAAATCTTAATTTTTACTCTGCAGAAAAAAGAAAGACATACACATCTGAGATACCAGGAGGGCGAGTAAATCACAAGATATATATATATTATTTTTTATTTTTTTTGGGAGAACTTTCCCTTGAATGTTAACGTTTTTACTGAAATCTGTATTTAATCTTTGAGGGTATTACACACATCAAAAAGCGTATTTACAAATAGTATATTTTTTTCATCTGCATTTAATTATTTTATTAAATATTAATTAAAGGAATAGTTCACCCAAAAATAAACATTGTTATCATTAACTCATCATGTTATTTCAAACATGTACGCCAACTGGTATGTTTGTTTGGCAAAATAGTAGTATTAGTCACCATTCACTTTCATTGCATCTTTTTTTCAATACAATGGAAGTGAATGGTTACTGAGGCATTAGTCCCTCACAATCTGCCTAACATTTATTTTTGTGTTTTACAGAAGAATGTAAGTCACATGGGTTTGGAACAGTTTGAGTAAATTATAATTTGTGGATGAACTTACTCTTTAATTAATGGTTTTCCATCATGTAATAGACATCAACCCTTGTGAGTCCTTCAAGTATATGGTCTTTACTTTACAGTCTCAGTTAATCATCTACAGCATAGCCTATTCATATACTGCACGGTACTGCTCATCATATGGTCTTCATCTCACTGATTTCTACACAAAGACAACAATGCAACTGCTGACATTATGGAGTTGATGACAGTAGGCCAACTTGAGTCAGACTAGTACAAGAAAAATCATGTTCAAAAGACCCTGTAAAATAGTCCAGCATTGCTGATCACTAGCATATGTTGAGTTTTGGATTCTGGTTTGCCTACCTTGGTCAACCAGTTTCATCAGAAAGAACATGCTGGTGAACAACATGGCTAGGCTGGCCCACCACATAAATCACAACCAAACCAGAACTAACCCATTATGAACCAGCCTAAACTGGCATCGATAATTAAGCTGCTCAAAATCTGTCTTTTCAGCAGGGAATTCATCCTAATATAAAACAAAGCTTACAACATGTTGAGTATCTTAATATATCTGTGCTTCCACCATATCATATAATGTAACAAGAAGCTGAAGTAGAACTTCCCAGTGGGACATGAAATCGAGTTTGTATTGGTTAGAGTACCTTTGCATGGGTTCATCTCCATGTCTTATTACTGATGGATTGTTCTAGCATATTTGAATGCATAGACCTATACAGGTTTGCTCTGTGTCATGTCTTGATTTATACCCACAGTTGGTAACAATTAATGATGGCAGGTATCTTTTATAACAAAAAAAAAAATCTTTTATAGCTTTATAACAATAACAAACATGGTAAAACTTTACAATAAAGTTGCATTTGTTTACATTAGTTAACATTAATCCTTTTATAGCACTTATTTATCTTGGTTTATGTTAATGTCAACATATATGTAGGCTATCAATACATTTGAAATGAAAAGTAGTGTATGTTAACATTAGTTAATATGCATCTCTCTGGAATACTCGATTTGGATTGGTCAATGGCGCCATCTAGCAGTCTGATATTTCTGAGTAATAACTGCACATACACATATCAGACTGCTCATCCAGAGTATTGCAAGCCTTCTTTACTACTTCTTGGATCATTGTGCGATCTCTCCAAGTAAGTTAATAAAATAATTAAAACTCAAATCAATATTTCAATGGCATTTATTTATTCACTCGGCTAGTAGTCTTTTAACTATCTCCCTGATAGTAGGCTGGGAGCTGAAGGGTGTTTCATCCCCAAAGAAGTGTACTCCGGAGAGTAAGATCTTTGGAATCTTAGCAATAATTCTGACCTTCCTGATGGATAGCAATGACTGTATATTGACACATCAGTTCAGAAAGGTGGAGTTCCAGGAATACCAGGCTGCTTGGAGCACACCAGCATCATTTCCAAAATCAATTGAGGATGTAAAGCGGAATCACGGTGACCTGGCAGTCCTGTGGCTGGATCTCACCAACGCCTATGGAACAATACCCCACAAGTTGTTGGAGTCCACCCTCAGAGCCTTCCATGTTCCTGTTCATTTCCAGCAGCTTCTCCAGAGCTATTTCAACAAGTTCAAGGTGCTCTTCACCTGCAGCAACTTCACCACTGACTGGCAGAGGCTTGAGGTAAGCATATGCACTGGTTGTACTATCTCAGTGATCCTATTCTCAGCTGCAATGAATCTCCTGGTCAAGTCAGTTGAGAAGCCATGATAAGGAGCCACGCTTGCAAATGGCATGTAGCAAGTAGCAGTAAGAGCATTCATGGATGATATGTCAACAACAGTAATGTCAGTCCCGGAGGGCAGGTGGATTTTAGAAGATTTGGTAGAGATCACCTAAGGAGCCAATGGTTTTTAAACCAACTAAATCTGGAAGTGTAGATCTGAAGGGGGACATATACAGGATCAATATCGATTTAAGATTGATGAAGATACCATCCCTACTGTTAGTGAAAAGCCTGTTAAAAGCCAGAGGAAGTGGTACAGAATTTTTGTTCCATCGACCTGTATAGTATAGGGAGTAAACTGCAACTTCCTATAACATTAGTGGTGGAAGAATACAAGGCAACAAAAGCCTGGCAGGCCATCATGCTCTGGTACAGCAAGGTGATTGAGTCCACCAGTCGAACATCAGCATCCACACAAGCCACAAGTGGTCCACAAGCAGGCCATTGAAGTTGGCAGAAGAACGGATAAGCCATGCTGATATCATCGGCACAGTTAACCGAGGCAAGCTTGGCCTGGGCTGTGTCACCATGGCCAGTTGGAAGAAAACAACATCAAGGGAACGCCGTGATATGGTGCAGAGAGAGATACGGACAGCGGAGGAAGAGGAGAGACATGCCAGATCAGTAACCATGAGACAACAGGGCAGCTGGACACATTGGGAGTGTTTAAGAAAGAGGTCCCTGAAATGGCAAGAGATGTGGAGTATGGAAGAACACCAAATAAAGTTTTTTCTCTGCTTCGTCTATGATGATCTGACTTCACCAACCATCCTTCATAGGTGGAGACTGGGTGCACCCTGTGTGGAAGTTCAGCTAGCTTGGAGCACATCCTTTCCTCCTGCAAAGCTGGCCTGGTGGAAAGGAGGTTTCGGTGGAGGTATGATCAGGTGCTAGCCCTGTTGGCATGTGGTCTGAAACAGGCAAAAATAATTATAATTATTTTACGCAGAAATAAAGATTTTTCACAAAGTCATTTTTGATTACCTTTCTTTTAAAGGCTGGATACAAGTGAATGCTACATTATGCTTGAGTGTTTGCACACGCCTGCTTAAATCACTTCCTGTTTATTTTTTTTCCAAAGACAAGGCAATTCTCATAGACACTGCTCAGATCACAAATCATCATACAATATCAAATCACAACTGGATTGTGATTTACACAAGTTGTATACACAACTCACAGAAAAAAGCAATTGGTACCCATTTTATTAAAGGGATAGTTCACCCAAAAATTTTATTTCTCTCATTATTTACTCACCCTCATGATATCCCAGGTGTTTATGACTTTCATTCTTCACCAGAATACATTCAAAGAAAACTAGAATCATTTCTTAGCTCAGTAGGTCCATAAAATGTAAGTGAATGGAGATTTCTCTTTTGAAGGTCCAAAATTCACAGACAGCATAAATGTCATCTATACGACTCTTACTGTTAAACTAATGTCTTCTAATGTGATACGATCGAGAGGTTAGTTGCTTTCCAGGAAAAGTTGAGTGCTTTAGGGTTACCAGGTGTCAAAGGTGTAGTGTGGAAGAGACTGGTCGATGGTGGCATCAAGTTGGCTTTGGCTGCATAGAGGACAGCGTCAGCAGAGTTAAGCTGGCAGCCATGGGTAGGACAGGGCACATCAGTGTATTCACTGTCATGGTAGAGCAGGCAGATCCAGGAGACTGGTTTTTGCAGTTGAGCCCTTCCAAAGCATCATGGGCTTAAATCGATGAAACACCAATGAAAGAGGCAGCCCATTTGAGAACCCAGAGAAGACACAAAGGCCGAACAAGCTATGCTCTGTCCCTGCGATTGGATGGAGCGATTGTTGAGCTATCTGGCTCAAAGAAGATACAGGAGGTAAGAACTGTAATGTGAGCTGGTTGCGCTGACCCCATCATATTGCTGATATTAATTAGCTGGACAACGAACAGTCAGATAATTACAAAATAAACACCAACATAACTTGCACAAACCGGAGGTGGAATTTAGCTGTTCAGCAATTTTTTTACATTACAGTATTTCAAAACAAATCAGTGTTTCATGTTTATTTATTTATTTGGAAAGTAGTCTTGTAATAGGCTGGATAATGAGCAGTCAGATGGTAATTTTCACAAAATAAACACCAATAGAACTCGACGCAAACCGAGAGTGGATTTCAGCTGTTCAGGGATTTATTAAGCAGTAATGTCATATTTTTAATGCAAATCAATTTAATTTATTTATTTATTTGGTTAGTAGCCATGTAATCAACCCCTTCAGGCTGATCCTGATTACACTGTCTGGATTTATTTTGTGAAAACAATCGGCTTACTTTGCATTATCCCTTACTTTATACATTATCTCATCAACTGACAAAAAACAACAACAATATTTTGCCTAGCTACATGCCAAAAATAAAGGCAGAAACATAATAGCAATGTCTGGCTGCATGATAAAACATGCTAGTAATTCCTAGCAAAATACTAGAACATGCTAGCAACAACTGGATAGGTGCTAAAACATACTAGTAATAAGTTAGCCACACCTAGCTAGATGCTATCTTTCAACCTTTCAATCTGTCTGGCTGACTGAAGGGCTTGTAAAACCTTCAAACTTTTAAAACTACTTGAACTTATTCAAGCTAACATCAAAGTTTGTCTACAAACTTTATCAATCTAGTCTAGTTACATTATATAATTCTAACAGTAACTGAAATGGTTAGAAGTGACATGAAACTTTGAATAATATGTTTTAATTTTCTGTATATTGGCCTATTCATAGTGTAATGTATTTATATTAGAATCTGTCATTAACAACACTATGCTTAAAGGGATAATTCATCCAAATATGAAAATGTTGTCATTATTTACGCAAGTTGATCCAAACCTGTTTGACATTTTGAAAGCAAAAGTAGACGTTAGGCACAATATTAATCTCACACACTATCTGTCACAAGCTGGGCTTGAACTTGGGTCTCAGATGTGGAGAGTTGAGTGTTCTACCATTTAGCCACAGAGGAGGTAAAGTTGGACCCAAACGAAACACTCAAGGCAGTAGTCCAGGCAAAGTAGATTTATTAAAAAAAAAGGGTGCTTTGCAAGTCCACAAAAATACAACAAAAGTTCTTCTCAGAAAGAGGTATTGTTAATGTAGAGATAATGAAAATAATAACAGGAGAGAAATCAAATAACTCCACGAGGGGAGAAAAACAAAATCAGATAACTAAGAACAGCTTACTTGGGATAGCTTGGAAAGCTTTGAAAACTTGAAAGGACTCGGTGGGACACAGCAGGAAACACATGGCAAGACTCAAAAACCGAGTGAGGGACAAGGGGGAAAAAAACACAGCTAAAGTACTCTAGGGGAAACAAGGCACAGGTGACCTGGATAATGCTAACAAGGACACACGAGGAAGAACTAAGGCAGAGGTGACCTCTAGAGGCCCGGAGACAAACAACAGAAGGCAGGATGCTGACAGGACCCCCTCCTCTAGGAACGGCTCCTGACGTTCCTTCCAGAACACCCTGGCCTCAGGGTGCGAAACTCTCGGATCAAACTTGGGTCCAGGATGTCCCTTGCTGGAACCCAGGAGCGCTCTTCCGGCCCGTAACCCTCCCAGTCCACCAGATACTGTAGAGAGTTCTGGACCCTCCGGGAGTCCAGTATCCGGCGCACTGTGTAGGCTGGCTGGCCGTCAATTATCCTGGGAGGTGGAGGGGGTCTGCGAGGGGGGGCAAAGGGAGAAGACAAGACAGGTTTTAGTAATGAAACATGAAAAGTGGGGTTAATTTTAAGTGAACGAGGGAGAAACAAACGATAAGAGACAGGGTTAACTTTCCTTGCTATGCGAAAAGGGCCGATGTATTTCTGGGAAAGCTTCTTAGATTCGACCCGGAGGGGCAGTTTCTTAGTGGCTAACCAGACTCTTTGACCAGCTTGGAAATTAGGGGCCATCCGTCGGCGGCGATTACCCTGGCTTTGGTATCTCTGGGAGGTCCGAAGGAGGGTACGCCTGGCCTTCTTCCAGGTCCGCCTACAGCGTAGGACAAAGCGCTGGGCCGAGGGAACACCAACTTGGGCCTCTTCCTCGGGAAATAATGGAGGGGTGTATCCAAACTGGCATTCGAAAGGGGACAATGCGGTGGCCGAGGACTGGAGGGTGTTGTGGGCATAATCAGCCCAAATGATATAGGTGGCCCAAGACGTGGGATTACTGGCCACCATACACCGCAAGGTGGTCTCCAGATCCTGATTAATCCGTTCCGTCTGCCCATTAGACTCTGGATGGAACCCAGACGACAGGCTGGCTGTGGCCCCAATAAGCCTGCAGAAGGCCCCCCAAAACCGGGACGAGAATTGGGGACCTCGATCAGAGACCATATCCGGGGGCATTCCAAATATCCGGAAGACATGGTTCATTAGGAGCTCAGCAGTCTCCTTGGCTGAAGGCAGCTTGGGCAGGGGAATAAACCGGGCAGCCTTAGAGAACCGGTCTACATCCACCAGGATAACAGTGTTGCCCTGGGATGGAGGAAGTCCTGTAACAAAGTCCAGAGAAAGGTGTGACCATGGCCTGTGGGGAACAGGTAAGGGATGGAGCAGTCCCTGGGGTTGCTGACGTGTAGACTTTCCCTGGTTGCACGTAGGGCAGGCCTCCACATAGACCTGAACGTCCTTCTTGATGGACGGCCACCAAAACCTCCACTGGAGGAATTTCAGTGTGCGAGCACTTCCTGGATGGCACGTCAAGGGCGACTCATGACCCCACTGCAAGACCTGGGCCCGAACAGATAGAGGAACGTACAGGTGTCCGGCGGGACCACCGCCTGGATCGGGCTCATGGACAAGGGCCTCTCGTACCCCTCTTTCTAGTTCCCACTGAAGAGGCGAAACTATCCTAGACCCCGAAATAATAGATGCCAAGGGTTTCTCTTGTATTTCAGGCGCGTGGACTCGAGAGAGGGCATCCGGCTTGACATTCTTGGTGCCGGGTCTGTAAGGCAGGAGAAACTGGAATCGATTAAAAAACAGGGACCATCGTGCTTGCCGAGGGTTCAACCACTTGGCCTGTTGGAGATATTCCAGGTTCTTGTGGTCCGTGAGAACTTGGAAAGGATGCTGAGCCCCCTCAAGCCAATGGCGCCACTCCTCCAAGGCCAGTTTTACCTCAAACAACTCTCGATCCCCCACGTGGTAGTTACGCTCTGCCTCAGACAGGCAGCGAGACAAGGCACAACGGTGTAACTTTCCATCCTCACCCCTCTGTGACAGGATGGCCCCCACCCCCACCTCTGAGGCGTCCACCTCCACCACAAAAGGTCTTTCTGGGTCAGGTATCACAAGAATCGGAGCTGAAGTAAAGCGGCACTTGAGATCCTCGAAGGCCCCCGCTGCCTTTGGATCCCAGTGAATCTTGGTTCCTCCTCCCTTAGTAAGTGCTGTCAAGGGGGCTACCACAGAGCTGAAATTCTTAATGAACTTCCTATAGAAGTTTGCAAAGCCAATGAAACGTTGAACCTCCTTGACTGTGGCAGGTGTGGGCCAGTTGTGGACTGCCTTGACCTTCTTGAGGTCCATCTCCAGGTGGCCAGGAGTGACGATAAACCCGAGAAACTGAGTCTGGGGAACATGAAATTCACACTTCTCAGGTTTTACGTAGAGATTATTGTCAAGTAGTTTCTGGAGAACCCGGCCAACATGCACCTCATGCTCCTTCAGTGATCTCGAGAAGATGAGGATATCGTCCAGGTATACGAAGACAAACAGATTAAGCATGTCCCAGAGAACATCGTTAATCAGGGCTTGGAATACTGCGGGGGCGTTGGTGAGCCCGAACGGCATCACCAGATATTCTTAGTGACCCGTGGGGGTGTTGAAGGCCGTTTTCCATTCGTCTCCTTGCCGGATTCGCACGAGATGGTAAGCATTGCGGAGATCTAGTTTAGTAAAAATGGACGCCCCTTGAAGCAGCTCAAAAGCAGTGGCCATGAGAGGAAGGGGGTATCGATTCCGAACCGTGATCTTGTTAAGGCCCCGGTAATCAATACAAGGCCTAAGACCGCCATCTTTCTTCTCTACAAAAAAGAAGCCAGCCCCAGCTGGGGAAGTAGAGGCACGGATGATGCCGGCTGACAAGGACTCCTTAATGTAGGTATCCATAGCTGAGTGCTCGGGGGAGAAGATCCGACCCTTGGGAGGGCAGGAACCAGGGAGTAGATCAATGGCACAGTCGTAAGTGCGGTGAGGCGGTAAGGAAGTAGCCCGGGACTTGCTGAACACTGCCATGAACCGATGGTAAACACTGGGGACTCGGGAGAGGTCGACAGACTCTTGAAACTCGGAACTAGTGGCCAAAGGACTCTGAAGCATGCAGGTGAGTTGGCAATTGGAACCCCAGCTTAGAATGGTGCCAGTTGGCCAGTCGATTTGGGGGTTGTGTCTGCACAGCCAAGGGTGACCCAGGATAATAGGATACTCGGGGGAGTCAATGAGATAGAAGGTCTCCTCCTGCTGGTGTTGAAAGACGATAAGTTGTAGGGACTGAGTCGCCTCTGTTACTTTGCCTGGTTCCAGAGGTCTGCCATCCAAAGCTGTAACTGCCTGGGGTTGAGGAAGTAGTTGGGTAGGGATCTTAAGTTCCTTAGCCAAGGTTAGATCCAGGAAGTCACCTGCGGCAACGTAGTCGATCATAGCCTGGACCTGATGCTGGTGGCCCTCCCAGGACAGAGTGGCTGGAATAGCTAGGACAGCGTTAGTAGAAGGAGCTCTAATTTTCCCCATCACAGCCCCCCTGTAGCTGGGCGGGGACAGGTGTTTCCCGAAAGCTCGGGGCAAGTGGAGCGGAAGTGGCCGGCAACCCCGCAGTAGAGGCAGCGATGCTCCCTTATGCGACGTTCCCTTTCGTTGGGAGAAAGCCTGGAACGGCCTAACTGCATGTCCTCCGGGGAATCATGGAGCTGTTCAGGAGCCGGGGAAGCTCTGTACGAAGGAACACAAACAGGAGAAACGGAGTTGCTCAGAGGAACTTGGGACTGAGACACCTGGCAGCGAGCCATTCTCTGCTCTCTCAGACGATTGTCCAGGCGGATGGCCAAAGCTATGAAGGACTCGAGATCCCCAGCTGGTTCTCAGGTGGCTAACTCATCTTGAAGGGGCTCAGACAACCCTCCATGAAAACAGGCCCTCAGCGCTTCATCATTCCATCCGCTCCTTGCTGCTATGGTCCGAAATTCAATGGCAAAATCCGCCGTGCTGCGGGAACCCTGACGGAGAGAAAGTAGGCGCTTGGAAGCTTCTCAACCACTGACAGGATGATCAAACACCCGCTTGAACTCTTCCACAAATACTGCGTAGGAGTCACAACAGGCCACCTGGGATTGCCACACTGCAGAGGCCCAAGAGAGAGCCTTGTCTGAAAGAAGGGTAATAATGTAAGCAATCTTGTAACGGTCTGTGGGAAAACTTGAGGGTTGGAGCTCAAAGGTGAGGGAGCATTGGGTAAGGAAACCCTGGCAGGCACTTGGATCTCCAGCAAAGGGCTTGGGAGGTGGAAGTCAGGGCTCCGCCACTGGAGAAGGCCTGTCACCACTTGGGGGTGATCTGGAGGAAGGTGAAGGACCAGGGAGGCATTCAAAGAGTTGGCGGATGGAACTCATCATATCGGCCAGGAGTTGAGAATGACTGGTCATCAACTCTTCTTGTCAGCTGAGAACGGCTTCATGGCGCTGGAAAGATGCCCCATGTTGAGCATCACCGCCAATAGGTCCTTGGAACTGAGTGTCTCTGGGTCCATGACTGACTCGGTTTTTCTGTCACGAGCTGGGCTTGAACTTGGATCTCAGATGTGGAGAGTTGAGTATTCTACCACTTAGCCACAGAGGAGGTAAAGTTAGACCCAAACGAAACACTCAAGGCAGTAGTCCAGGCAAAGTAGATTTATTAAAAAAAAAGGGTGCTTTGCAAGTCCACAAAAATACAACAAAAGTTCTTCTCAGAAAGAGGTATTGTTAATGTAGAGATAATGAAAATAATAACAGGAGAGAAATCAAATAACTCCACGAGGGGAGAAAAACAAAATCAGATAACTAAGAACAGCTTACTTGGGATAGCTTGGAAAGCTTGGAAAGCTTGGAAGGACTCGGTGGGACACAGCAGGAAACACATGGCAAGACTCAAAAACCGAGTGAGGGACAAGGGGGAAAAAAAACACAGCTAAAGTACTCTAGGGGAAACAAGGCACAGGTGACCTGGATAATGCTAACAAGGACACACGAGGAAGAACTAAGGCAGAGGGGAACACAGGTGACCTCTAGAGGCCCGGAGACAAACAACAGGAGGCAGGATGCTGACACTATCACAGCATTTTTTACACAAAGAAAACCATACAGGTTAAGCCTGTTGAGTTGAGTATATTATGACAGAATTTTCATTTTTGGGTGAAGGTATACAGTAGTTCACCCAAACATGAAAATTAACTTATCATTTACTCTCATCATTCCATTCCAGATGTGTATGACTTTCTTGATTCTGTAGAACACAAATGAAGATTTTTAAAAGAACATCTCAATTAGGTCATTTCAATACAAGTGAATGGTGGGCAGACCTTTAAAGCTCCAAAAAGCAGACAAAGGGAACATTTGGCTCCAGTAGAATGATCAATGTCTTCTGCAGAAGAAAGAAAGTCATACAGATTTTAGATGGCATAAGGATAAATGATAAGAGAATTTTAATTTTTAGGTGAACTAACCCTTTAAGCATAATGCTGTTAATGACTTGCTAATTACATTTATATAAAGTTCTTCCAATTGTCTATTAATCTCACATTAAACTCACAAAACTACAGTAGTCTAAAAATAGCCTAGTTTATCAAATGCTGATGCCCTCAGATATTACTTCTATTATGCTAGGGATAAAGAAAGCAAATTAATTGAGGCATCAAATAGTATTATGTTGTGATAATTTCCTCCCTTGTTACATTAAGCACATGCTCTTTGTGTCTTGCTGCCACAGCTATTCAGTATGGTGTTAGCTGTACCCATCCAAACATGCTGTGAGGAAGTTTAGTCCCACCCCCTACCGTACACTTGTATAACAAGCCTGGAAAGAATGGTGCCTGTACCATTGCTATGGTAACGTGCTTCTAAGGAAACCATTTTGGCAAAAAATAAATAAAAATACACCATTTTACTAAAAATTTCACTTACAGATGAGATGATCTTGTACGTTTTGCACAAGGTATATATTCCCAAGGCTCTATAATTTGCTGCAGTTTCAAGTCCTGAAAGGGCAGGGACCAAAAGGCAACAACAGCCTGCTCATATCGTCATGTAATTCTGTTAATATTTTCAGAAGCACAACATGCAGGGTAAAGTGACAGCATTATTGTGAAGATGTGGAGTAGTGGGATCAGTGTAGCCTGAAGCAAGGATGTAGTCAAGGCTCCAATACAAAGGCTTCATCCTCACAGTGGTGAGATGCTATCACCTGCAGGGCAGACGAAGACTAATGCTTCATCAGTTAATAACTACATGCCATACAAGAGCACAGCTATTAGTAACAACCCCAGGCAGTCAACATCATCCACAGCATCAATAGACCTTCTGTAATCTGTAATTAAGATACTGAGATAGAACAAGACCTAAACCAAGTGGTGACCTTTTCTTTATGATGCACTCATGTGTGATGGTTTCAAACATGATGCTG
Organism: Xyrauchen texanus; assembly: GCF_025860055.1. Taxonomy (NCBI): domain Eukaryota; kingdom Metazoa; phylum Chordata; class Actinopteri; order Cypriniformes; family Catostomidae; genus Xyrauchen; species Xyrauchen texanus. The sequence continues at coordinate 32,213,124 of NC_068292.1, forward strand.
AGCCTAATAGTATTTATTTGGCAATTTCAAATGTGGTAGCCTGGCACTATTGGGGCAGAGGAATTTGTTGTCTTGTCACAAATGATGATGGGTCAATTTGAGCCAATGAAAAATAATCAACGTACCAAGAGGCGGCTTTTGCAGCTCAGGGATGTGGGGTGGCAGTACCCGCTCAGACGCTCTGCACATGGAACTTAACGTGCCAGTCAGTCTGCCTAAGGGAGAGAGGGAGAGAGAGAGAGAGAGAGAGAGAGAGAGAGAGAAAGAAAAGGAGAGTTAGAGAGAAAATGAGAGCAATAGAGAGAGACCAATGATAAAAAAAAAAGAAAAAGACATGGATGCAAACACTATGTCAGAGCTCCTGGCTAAAACCACTACAAACTCCTATATGGCATTTATTGTATAAGCCAGAGGGATCCAGCATGGGAAATCTCAGATGTTATCTTGGCGTAAAACCAGCAAAGGCCTAAATTATATGAATGTGTTATACAATTAGGGCAAAGTAGTGTACATATTTAATATTAAATGTCTTTAAATTTTATTTGTTTCTCCTTTGCTATTTCTAAAATTTCCTGCTTCTCAGATGTCTTTCCTAGAGTTTCAGAAGAACAATGCCTCAAACTGTGCTGTGATTTGTCTTCAATCAAAAGTCAGCAATTTCAAATGAACTCAAATATTTCAGTTTCTAATTTTTAAACAAACTATTTGAGTTATACCATTCATATTACTTCAATAGCTTTACTGTATGTCAACAATTGTATAAATTACAGTATATTTCTCCTGAGGAATTTTAAGAGAAATATCTGATACATAAAGTTGATATTTAAAAGAAACATAACTGAGAATGCAATTATATCTCTTTAGCTATGAAAGAGAAACCTCTGAACAATACATTTTCCCTCTGAGTTGCTGTGTGAGTCAGTGGCAGATAACTCTTAATGTTTACACAATCTGAAGAATGCAGACGGATGACCTGTACTATGGATACTTGATGTTCTGATCCAGAGGGTCAACTTTAATTTGTTAGAATTGGCCCAGCTGAGGAAACTGACAAATGTCTGTCAAAAGCTAATTTAAATTTATATTGAGAATCTCATCTGGTGCTAGCAATGCCAAAGTCATGGGTTTTTATACCAAGGAACCCACATGTACTGATAAAACTAATACTTTGACTGGATTGTTGATTTGTATAAAAGCATCTTGAAGTGTAAATGTAAAGTATCAGTATCATATCAACTCCAATAACAGCCTATATAATGGTTACACTATTATGTCATTATGGCTTTAGTGTTAGATGCTATTTGCATCCTGGTGCAAATAGTGACAGATACTATTTTGCACCACTAATTAAATTACTAATAACATACATTATAGGGGCACCCCTGCAGTATCAATCCTACCCAGATCAAACTTTTTTCTGAACTACCCGACCTTCACTGCGACTAAATCACTGTGAGGAAATCAACGTTTATATTTAAAATATAAAAAAGCAGAATTGAACAAGGGTTGTCCACATGACAAAAGCACATGCACACCATTGTTACACCTCATGCCACTACAGCAACACTAGGGGCTGCAGTTTGTCTAGCTGCACTGTGTGGCAGGTGCTATTTACACCTCTGTTTAATTAATTGAATGACAGTAACTGTTACTGATATGTAATCTGATTACAAGAATTTAATATGTACTGTGTTACACTACTTTTATTTTTTACAAAAAAGTAACTCGATTACAGTAACCAATTACTTTGTTATTGAATTACACCCAACACTGTTCACAATGAACAAACCATTTTAGATTGTATCAACCAGTTTGTTTGTATTTAGATTTTCTTTTAGATATTTAGTTATTATCAGAGAATACCATTGGCTTGTCTATTATTATTACAGGATAATGCCACATTAATTTACAATAAAACAGTAAGAAAGAGTATTTAGCCACTGCCTTAAGTGTGTCATGACTGTGACTACCGTATGTTAAGAAAAGTTTACAGGTCCTTATTCCCTGACAAGGCATTTGTTGTCATTTACTGCTTGGGGATAAAAGGCTAAGAGATAGACTTAACCGAATTTACCCTCCCTTGTGACCAATTGGGCGGGTATTCAGCTCAACCTTCTTTCTGACCGTTATAATCTGATCTTTTGTTGAAATGTTGGCAGGCCATTCTGGGCCGGAGAAGACTGGGCAGCTGATTTCTTCTTGTCCATTGTGCAGTTTGAACAAGGCAGCTACCAGGATTACAACTCATTACTGGAGCAACCGTCACCCTTTCAGCTCTCTCTCCAAGGAGACGCTGGTACTTTTCCACTTGGGCACCGCAGGGAGAGACACAAAAGGAAAAGTGCCAAAGAGATTGGCAGTAGAGTTTAGAGCATGTAAAGACTACAGTCTCATTGTTGTGTGTAATGTCATTTTTTGTCTGATCTTGGGACACCATCTACAATACATCAGTGGTTGGTAAATTCCTGTGTAAATGAATGTTCCTGTGTAAATGTAGTTTTTGATACTCTAGTGATACCAAACAGCTTTCTAAAACCTAATAATCCATAGGACCTGCATCATGGTTAGTCATAAAATAGTTATGTAGCTCAATAGCACCAATAGAACTGAAAGCATGCCAGAGAGACATTGGCAGTAGTGAATTACATATCTATTGACATTTTCTGGCTTGAACAACCACAACATGAGCGTATTGTGCAGTTGCCTTTTACAACCAAAAAGTTCATTCAAACTTTATATCTCATAATTGTAACTTTATTTCTTGCTATTGCAACTTTATTTCTTGTAATAAAGTCGCAGTTGCAAGATATAAACATGAAATCACAAGAAATAGTCATAATTGTGATATAAAATCAAAATTACCTTTTTTCTATTGTGTTTCTGTGATAGTGGGATCAAGGCATGAAAATAAACAGTTTAAGCATAAACCGATCAGCAAACCAGTACCCTGATTCACAACACCTTTACCGCTGTTCCTACCAGTTTATCCAATGTGTGCAATGTTGCACATGCCTGTTCGCTTTGACATCAAAAACAGAATAAACCATGATTTCAAATCTGATATGAAAGTGATTTTGTTGCATTGTCAGATTTTTTGAATGAGCAGATTTTTGGAAGTTATCAGCTTATTGTTGGCATGTAAAAACAATCAAAATGTTTCACACATACTGTAGACTGTCTCTGATTTAGGAGCACAAACATATCAGAATCAGAATCAGAATGAGCTTTAATGCTAAGTATGCTTACACATACATGGAATTTGTCTTGGTGATAAATATAAATAGACTGAGCTGTGTATTGCATCTAATTATTGGTCAATGGGCTAGTTTTTGAGATGGATCGTCTGAAGGAAAAACTGTTCCCTGTGCCTGATTTTTCTGGTGCTCAGTGCTCTGTAGTGCCGTCCAGAAGGCAACTGTTCAAAAATGTAGTGTGCTGGGTGAGTGGGATCCAGAGTGATTTATCCAGTCCTTTTCCTCACTACAGTTCTTGAAGGGAGGGCAGGGGGCAACCATTAATCCTCTCAGCAATCCGAACTGTCCTTTGTAGTCTTCTAATGTCAGATTTCGTAGTTAAACAAAACCAGACAGTTATTGAAGTGCAGAGGACAGACTCAATGACGGCTGTGTAGAAATGTATCAGCAGCACCTGTGGCAGGTTGAATTTCCTCAGCTGGTGAAGGAAGTACAACCTCTGCTGGGCCTTTTTCACAATGGAGTCAATGTGGGTCTCCCACCTCAGGTCTTGTGAGATGGTAGTGCCCAGTAACCTGAATGAGTCCACTGCTGCCACAGTGCTGTTTAGAATGGTGAGTGGGGTCAGTGTTGGGGTGTTCCTCTTAAAGTCCACTATCATCTCCACTGTTTTGAATGTGTTCAGCTCCAGGTTGTTTTGACTGTACTCGTGAGCCAGCCAGTCAACCTCCCTTCTGTAGACAGACTCATCATCATCTTTGATCAGTTCGATGACAGTAGTGTCATCTGAAAACTTCAGGAGCTTGACAGAGGGGTCCTTGGCAATGCAGTCATTGGTATACAGGTAGAAGAGTTGTGGGGAGAGCACACATTCCTGGGGGAACCAGTGCTGATTGTACATGTGCTGGAATTTAATTTATCCTCATTAGCAACTGCCGGTCTGTCAGAAAGCTGGTGATCCACTGACAGATAGACATGGGAACAGAGAGTTGGTGTAATTTAGTCCGAAGAATAGCTGGGATAATGGTGTTAAAAACTGAAATGAAGTCCACAAAAAGGATCCTTGCATATGTGGCAATCATAAGTGGAGGGAGGAATACTGGAACGTCTAGTAAATCCTCCCTAACCCTCTCACACACACACACACACACACACACACACACACACACACACACATTAGCATGGATATACAGACCACAGAATAAGGTGGACTGCTACCCATCCTTCCGACTACGCCAAATGTGGCAATCATAACTGAGGGTTAGGGAGAATTTACTAGACGTTGAAGTATTCCTCCTTCCAGTCAGGTATCAGACATAGGTTAAGAAAAACAAATAGAAAACTTTATTTGAATCCCATAAAAATATCAAGGTTTAAGGCATAAAAACACCTCAACACATCAGAACAACATTAATCACACTAATGACACATATGGACCTTACCACCTCAGAATTGGAGACCGGCTCTCTCAAGCAGAATGGACACATCAATCATGCATGCACACTCACACCACAGCACGCCACACCTCACAGTGAACACAGCATTCAGGCGAGACACCCACCACCACAACGCGAGAAGACGCTGATTCTCTGCAACTGGCCGCCCCAATTCTGAAGGAAAAAATAAGATAGTGAAACACAGACAAACACAAGCTTAACAAATTATTTACTAAAAACACGTTAATCGGCATAACACATGCCTCACACAACCACTTATAAAGGGTTCACCAAACCAGTCTGTCCATCTAATCGTGGTGCCACGACAACTGGTTTGCTGATGGACTAAAGCAGGAAGAGAGCAGCCCACAAATTACAAAACAAAAACTAGCTCAAGTAAATCACAATAAAAAAAGGAAATATATAAAACAGACAAAAACTCCAATCAAATCACCAATAAGAAATATATTTATATATGTACAGGTGAGTATATTTCTATATGTACAGGTGAGGAGCTGTAGTTAGTTTTTTTGTTGCTAAGAGAGCAGAAATTTTCTAGATGAATACTGTTTGGAAGCTGTGCTGTCGGAGCTTGACCAGAGCGCCTCCATCTAAAATGTCCAGCAAAACGTCTGAATAGTCCAAAACTGGAAAAAGATTGTCTGGTGAGTGCTGCCAAATGTTTAGCAATTCGTCTGTGGTAACACTGATTAGAAACAAATTACTAAACACAGGACAAACAAACAAAAACAACAAAAGAATTGGAGAGCTCCACACTGAGGCTGCCATCCACGGCACCATCTTGACTGTAATGACTATAATATAAGGCATGCCTTTTATTTGATAATGAAAATGTAGATAGTGTGTTGGTATAGGAAATAAAATCTGATATGACAGCAACTGTGTGACAGCATTAATCTAAACCGCTGTCAATGTTTTGTGATGTTGGCATCCTCGACAGCACAGCAGAGAAAGGAGAGGAAAACGACTGTAGGGACACCATACATATATCATTACCCATTACATAAGCATAAAAAATGTAGTCACCTTGTCTGAATCTGTGTGTGACATTTTACATCAGTGTCTGTGTTAAGTTGCAGGTTTGCCATTTAAACTCATGTTTGTTCAGGTCAAAGCAGTGACTTAGCCAGGGCCCACCCATATTAGACCCAGGCCCATCCAAATAATTAGAGATTATTCTTTGACTTCAAATATATATTTATAAAATAGTTACAAATAAATTTGGATTTCTGAAAGACCTATTTGAATGTGCCGCTTCTCTGTTGGAAATTTGGTTAAAAAAAGTTTTGGGTGAAAACTTGGCTCATCCATTTTTATTGAGGTCCAGCCAAAAGTAATTTCCAAAAAATTTAATACAAAAACCTCCTGCGTGCGACTGGGCAACCCATCTCAGATACGAGGACTTCATTCATCTATAATTCATTTCCAGTTCATTTGGCCCCTAATAGAGGCTGCACAGAGGGCATGTTAAACTTACATTTTAATGTTATGGCAAAGTAATGCTTTACACTGCATTAAGGTCTCAATACTTTAGTGACAGATGACCATGACTGAGCCAATCAATCAGTTGTATTTTTTCTTAAATGGCTTAATTACAATAAATGCATTTACTAGACTTTTTTATAATAATAATAATAATATATTTCATTTAATTGATTTACATGCTGTTTTTATTTGATTGGGGGGAAATGCCATTTTGAAGGTAAAAAATACTCAAATTAATTCCAGGAGGCATGTTTTGCCACTTAATTAAAAGGTACAGTATTTTCTGACATGTTGTTCTTTTTTGTCTTGCTTTAAATTAGATTAGAATTAAAAAAATATATATTGCCCTCTTCTTCCCCAAGCGGCTGTGAAAGAAAAAGATGAAGAGGAAAAAGAAAGGAATTGTAAAGGGATGTGTGAAAGCATGTGCAACCAGTATGTTGTTGTGGTAAGAGTGGGGGAGGTGCATAACTCTTATGGGAGCATGACAGCCTCCACTCCATCCAAAGAGGTAGGAACATTACGTAACGCTGTGACATTACGTCTCATGACATCATCCATGAATCCAATTAAAAATTCAATGACTCTAACAGAGGTAATGGAAGAATTATTTGCTTTCAAAAGGAAGTTTAAATATTGCATATTAGAATAACAACAGTATTCAAGCAGAGGTGGTTTTTGATTAATCCATTCTGGCTGGCAAAAATTCTGAGCTCCGTTAGAGATAAAGTATTTTCTGTCGCACAGTGCAGTTATAAACTGGGTCACTCTCAGTGGTGGGAAATGAAATGCACTGTCTCTGTCTAGCTGCCTGCAAGCAATTTGGTCCCCAATCCAGCCAAAAGATGTTCCAATGCACGTGGCAAAACATATTTTGGCATTTAATCTACCAGTTCACATTCGGCTACACACATCTGATGCACATGGGTCACTGAAAGTGCACATCTGGCTGTAGATAAGTTGACAGAATTTTTTTAACCAATCAAGTGTCAGCCTTTTATTCAGTCTAGACTACACTTGTAGTGCACAAGCAGAACTCATTATCACTTTTTTTTGTCTTGCCTTGAGGTAAAACTACATCTCACCATAAATTCCAAAATGACAGCAACATGTGGGGTAAGAAAATGCAAATGTGTTATATATTTATGGAATACCTTTTGATCAATGTACATTCATATCACTATATGTGTTTATAGAAAAGCTTTCACGATTCCACTCTGCCCCAATGATATTAGGAAAGAAAATGTACCTATAGGGGTGTTTTAGTTCCCTTTTCTTTCCCTTTGTGTCTTTGTGTAAGACATTAGAGACCCTAGACAGGGCGAGGCATCACCATCTGCTCCCCCTTCCCTTGGGTAGCTTACAAAATGTCTCCCCCCAAACAGGAGGAATGAGATCCAGGGTGGGGCAGGAGGAGACTGGCAGAGCATGATACAAGCAGTTTTGGACAGAGATGTGGACTTAAATGAAAAGTGGTACTTGTGGTACTTCACTGAGGAGCAAAAATATCAAATGCATTGTTGACCTGAAGTCTGTGAAATCTAATTTAATGCAAATTAATACCACTAATGCTTGCTTGTGTTTTCTAATATTCCTAATTTGTAAGTCCTCTTTGATAAAAGCATCGGTGTGCTAAATTGTTAAATGTAATGTAGTGTAAATTTCTTTAATGCTAATAGTTAAAACATTATTATAACTGACTCAAAAGATACAGATTTGCTTCTTATGGGCAGAGACGAAGGCCATCCAATCACACAGAAACAAATGCCAGCCACAAGACAGTAAAAAGCAGTCAGCTTGAAACTATACAACAGCAGGATTTCAAGTGCTGAAACTATCAGCTTTGCCATTTCGCAAAAGTTAATGTCATGCAGATAGGATTTACTGAGGCATCAGAATTAATTGAAGCAAAACAATCACTTATGTCAAGTGAACTGTAATTAACATATTGCTTGGCTCTAAAAAACAAGTTGTAAAAGAGGTTACAAGTTGAGGTCGACTGATAGTGGATTTTGCCGATACAATAACTATGGTGGTAGGAAAGGCCGATAACCGATTAATTGCCGATTGTTAGAAAACATTTATTTATAGAATGCCAAAAATATATATTGTTCTTTCCTTGCTATGATGGGCACAGACAAAGGAGTCCTAAATGTATAAAAAAATCCCAGAATATAGTACATTGTTCATCCAAAATCCTAAAAATTACCAGAAAAAAAAATTAAGATTTGGTGCATAACGCAGGACGTTTAAGTATAAACATGCCTGAAAAACACCAGGGACTCTTATTCTGAAATGACAAAATTATGAAAAAACTATTGGCAACTTTCGCCATTGATTTTTGCCGATGAATATAATTTCAAAAAGCAACTATCAGCACAGATTAATCACTGGTAAAACCTATACATCTGTCAACCTCCAGTTATTCTGAAAACATTTACAGTATATAGCTAGCCAAGGGCATAGACCCCCCCCCCCCCATAATCAAAACAAGCAAGTTCAACCACCCAATATTTAAACCATGTTCAATGGAAATATGTAAATGCTTTATGCTGCAACCCCACCAATGTAAAAGCCAAATCTAGGCCATTGGCTGTAGCCCCTTTTATGACTGGCAGTCAGATGACTTACAGGGGTGAAGTGGGGACTTCCATTGTTTTTATAGCCTCATCAGATCATAGTCCTGCAAGTTACTTTTTTAAAGAAAACAAAAAACAACTAAACAAATAGCATTAGGTAAGCTTATTTAAGCCCTCTTATTTAAGCTTTCAAGAAATTAAGCATGCAGAGCACATTCTAAATAAATCAGTAATACCAGGCTAGATATTATCATGATTAAGATCAGGCTAGACAGTAGGCACATTTGCGCAGTTAAACAAGAGAAATGAAATGAGAAATAAAATGAAAATATCTCATCTTTGTATTATATTTAATTATGCAATAAGAACAGGGTATACATTATTGTATATTTACATTTCTATTTTAGTATACATTATTGTATATTTTAAATACATTATTGCATATTAGAATTTTTTTTTATACTAAATGGGCCGAAGTGACCCAGCAAAACAGACTGACCTACGCATTCCAATAATAAACTGACATCGGCCTATGCATTCAAACAGTAAATATAGATTAGATTCTTATCAGCCATTGAAATAAGGTCACATCTTAAATATAAGAATCTCAAAATAAACACATTCACAGAAACATTGTTGATTTATCTCACATAAATGTGTTCCTGCATTACAAAGAAATACAGTCGGAACTACATTTCCCACAATTCCCAGCTCGATAATGATTGGTTACATCCAAATATGACGCAACAGAATTTTGGTCCTCTTTTGCGCGAACCGTTGATGTTGAGGCAGAGAGAAATCTGCGCGCCGACAGCTCCAGCTCTGATAACTATTACATCTAAAGGTGGGTGTTTTTTTGTTGTTGTTAAAAATATATTTTTTTTATGTATCCCATCCGTTTCTCCTATGACAGGCAATGAAAGTGTCTAATGTGTATACATTCACAAGGGTTTGCATCTAATTCTCAAAAATACCTAAATTCCTATTTTCGGGAGGTTGTCTAAATAATAGACAAGGACATTGCGAATATTAATTTAGGTGGGGATGTTGCCATAACTAAGTTATCAAAACAGCCATCGGATTGTATGTAGCTGTGCAAACAAAAAGGCAAAGAAATGCGTTTCTCGTCGCTTAATTGGGAGGGAATTGGGCTGAGGTTGAGGTGCAGCCAACAGGCTCTTGTTTCGTTGAGTTTGGCATGTATCAGCCAACAGACTAGAACAGTTTGCTTCAATTTTACCTTAAATCCTGGCCAACAATTCGACTATTTCACAATTTTCGCAAAGTGGCAGGTTATCTGATGGGTCTCGACGTCTTTTGTCTCGACGACGTTGTTTGTGCATTCGCCAAGCATGCTGTCGAATTTTATTATTTACCTTAATGTGCATGAATGCAGTTGATTAATAAACATACAGCAATATGTAAACATGTAAACACTGTGATATTATTCTGTAAAACGATATCATTGCAGTAGTGTATGCTGTGAAAATTGGATGTGGGTGTGATCTGATTTGTTGGAAACAAACGTTGATCCATAACATTATTTTTTAAGGCTGAATTTCCGAGTTGCATTTACTTGGACATTATTAGACTATTATTATTATGTAATATGTGGAACGTGGCAATAGGAATGATTGCAGGCTGTTAGAATGAGGGTTGAGGGTGTATCTCGGTCATCTATTGTCTCCACTTTAGATCGTGCATCCCAACGGACAGATACTAAAGGGATGTTTTTTTTTATCCATTGAGTGTTGGCTATTTCGTGCTTTCAGATCTTAATGAACATGATTCGTTTCTCTAATGGTTAAAATATCTGACTTCTCAATGAATTAGCTGGAGGATGACTGCCCTGTTGTCTTTGTTCGTTCCTGATACAACAACCCCTTTGTTTTAGTCTCACAGCGGCCACTTAGATCACCTTACAAAAAGAGATGGCGCACTTTATTTTCCGTAAATGTCACCCGAGCTTCTGTGGACAGCAAGTATACATTTTAATTGAACGATTATAGTTAAACTGGATGATGAAAGCAGCGTCTGAATAGATGGATAGGGTGGTTGTTGTGCTGCCAGGGACACATCCCTTTTTTTTGGCTTCCAGAATAAAGAAGTGTATATTTAAATTTTTACATTTAGCATGCACTGATTTATGCATTATTTATCAATAATATTGCCCTGTGATACTAGCTTCACATTATATTAATTTTCATTAACTAATAATTTATGCATGACTATTGTGGCAACGCCACTCCCAAACCCCTTAAATGTACCAGCCCATGTGTTTGCGAGTGTGTTTTTATGCAATCAATATATATATATATATATATATATATATTATATTACATTACATTATATAACATTATTACATTTTTATATATGTATATCTAAGTTCATGTAGTGGATGCAGATATCTTGTTACTATATGAACATTTTCAATGGTAGGATGCGATAATAAGCTGCTTTATAGTGGTGGGTTGTTTACAACACAATATGGGAGAGATTAATATTTAATAGAAGGGATTGTTGAAAGAATAAATTGTTTCTGTTATCATGGTTAGTGGCAAAATGTTATATTTTCTAACATTACTATGTGCTGTTATTTGGCAGGTGTGTGAAACCGCCAAGGTTGGAAGTGCAATGGCCTCCTCTGGAGGTAAGCTGTGGAAATAGGAGCAGCTAAGCTCCAGTCGGAATTCAACATGCATAAAGTAGTTTGCTGAAACAGTAATCCACAGTAAGTCATACTGAATAGAAAACTGAATTAGATTATTAAATGAATGCCATATCATTTACAGACATTCATGTTAAAGAACTGGACAAGCGGGCCTCTGGACAGGCTTTCGAGGTTATCCTGAGTCCCACGGCCCCAGATGCCAAGGGAGAATTCCCACTTTCCACCCCCAAGAAGAAGGAGGTTTCTTTGGATGAGATCCAGAAAAAATTGGATGCAGCAGAGGAGAGACGCAAGGTAAGCGTAAATATGCACAAAGGGCCTATTTTTCTATCAAATTGTATTTGAGCTAATCATACATCCTTTTGTTCATATATTTAATTCCTCCTTTCAGAACCATGAGGCAGAGGTCCTGAAGCACTTAGCTGAGAAACGAGAGCACGAGAAGGAGGTCCTTCAGAAAGCAATGGAGGAGAACAACAACTTTAGCAAGATGGCAGAGGAGAAACTTAACCAGAAAATGGAAGCCAACAAAGAAAACCGCACAGCACGCATGGCAGCTATGAACGAGAAATTTAAAGAGAAAGTATGAATATAGATGGATGCATATGCAAAGTGAAATTTATATAATATATATATATATATATATATAATGGCTCTGAATCAGATATTTAACAGATGTTTCTTTATTTTAGGACAAGAAGCTTGAAGAGGTACGAAAGAACAAAGAAACGAAAGATGGGGCAGAGGGTGAAAACTAAGTTTCCGCTTTTATTTTCCTTTTCATTTAGGGTATAGTGTTGGGTTTTTTAATGCATCCAAAGATTTATTTTTTGTTCCATTAAATGGCCAATTTTCCATGATTGGATTCATGTACTTGCCACTTTTTTATTACGGGGTTTTGGGGAGCTGGTGCACAACATTCTCTTCATCACTTTGTGTGTATTCAGTACTGTCTTTCATCCCCTCTAACCTGTAGATTTGTCCAGTTGCAGCTATTAGCGTTTAAAATGAGCAGTGTTTTACTGATAGGGAAGCATGCATGTGTTATGCATAGGTATAGTATATACTTGGTGTATTGCATTGTGCAAGTCCACCTGTTCCCTTGTATGCCAAAACTGCAGTCCTTTGAGCTTAATAAAGTTGCACAGTTGTTTGTTATTGTAACAGTTTTGCCACTGCCTCTTTGTTGAATAGTCAGCCAGTCAGGGTGTAAAATGGAGTAAACTTGTACACTACGGAGATAAAAGGCAGTTCATTCTATACGGACATATAGGTTTTGCCTAATAATCAGATCTCTTAAATCTTTTTGGACATAGACGTTTCATGAGATTTGTAGTGTTAACATTATACATTTTCACATACACAAATATTTGACTTTACTAGATCATAATCAGAATGATTTAAATTGAACATGCACCAATGAAACTAAACGTATTCATTGTGCACTTGTGCGTAAAGTGCAAAAGTGTGAGTATTTATAAAGGTTTTGATTTATATCCAAACACATAGTGTAAGTGATGTACTGTGTTTGCATTACAGATGAACTGAGCAATATCAATAATACAATTAGTTGGATAGGGCTGTATATGAACTATACAAGCATCCAGTGTTTTTCAGTTTGTCAGATAGGAGAAAGGCTTTTTTCTGTCTCAAAATTATTTTAGAAAGATAAAAAAAATAAAAATAATGAAAATGATTATCTTTTGGTGCCCAAACAGAGTTAGATGCATGGACATTTATGGCAGTTGTAACAGCTCTGGAATCCTCCGTGATGAATGGCTTGTTGTCCACATGCTGTCACATGATTGTGTGTTCAGAAACAGTGCATCCATCTTTTCTAAGATGAATTATGTCTTATTTCCAAATTCCTCCCTCCTTTAGACACAATTACATGCATCCAAAAATAGACCCTGTCCAATATTATGCAATGTGATGTTTTTTTTAAGTGAATAAAATAAAAATGAAATCATGTGCATGTCTCTGTTGTAGAAAGAGAGCATTATTTTTATAATGTTAAAACAAGAGAAGTTCGGTCCAAATGAACTCTTAACACAGCATTTAACACTGAAAACTTCCACACAGTAATGTCCCCAGTATCAATCATTCAATCACTCAAAGTATTGTAGATAAAATAATATTTCAAAAGCTTACTTTGCAGAAAACTCAACTTGAGCACTTTTACCACTAAAAGTACTTTCAGACTCAAGGCAACCTGACAACACAAATTCCTGGACAGCGACCTTTTCAGGGTGTCTCTGAGACAGTGTTACGAAGTACTACATGGGAATGTGCTATTAATTCTTGACTGAGAAAGTAGTAACATTTTGCCATAATGTGTCTAAATTTACAAAGAGGACCTTTGTTTTCACTGTCCACACTGTGTTAGACAAGGACACATTGTCAGCAGGAGTGCCTGTGTGGGAGATGAGATAAGCCTCACAGCTGAGCTGGGCATAAGAAATGAACAACAGTAAATTACAAAGTGTACCTAGACATTGCGTACATGAAATATGTAGGCCTACATGATAGACAACATGTACATAGTTACCATTCAAATATATATTTATAAGCGTAAATAGCGTCTTTGTGTTACCTCATTGCCTGCCACAGCCTTGAATCGCTTTCTAATAAAGATTTAATTGAAGTTGATGCATTTCTCAAATCCCTTCAATTGACTAAAAACAAGAAAAGTAACAGATTCCTGAAACACTATGAGCAATGTTTTGGTAGTATAACTGATGATGTGGAATGTTTTCCTCTGCATGTATAAGTATGTAATTTATTTTCATTTATTTATATATTTAATTTTATTTCACTTCGTTATCCTGTTTTTTTGTGTATGTCTGTATTTTTTTTTAATTTTTTTCCTAAAGTTTGTACAAGTGCTCATTACTTTTTCCTGCATATGTTTTTACAATTTATTCTTGTTAAATAAATATATAAAAAAATCTTTCTGAATTCAAGATTTTGTAGGTGGTATTTATAAGAGAGTCCTATTTCACAGTCCATTAATTTTACAGGGCGTGGCCACTTTAAAGATGGTCTTCTATTGGATAGTTACGGTGAACAAACGCGGCGACGATGCTCTCCGGCCTTTCTGATTGGACAATTCACCTGTCCATCAGCGATCTTTAGGTGTTGTCCATCTGACAGCTGTACTGCAGGGAGCTGACAGGAGCCTCTCCCGCTTAACAATTTCACGTGGAAATATTTCCATAATGACATTTTCGATTTGAATTTTGTTTCCTCGACGCGTTTATAAAGGCACGGTTAAATGCAGTGCACTGATTTAAGGGATAATCCTCTTAAAAGGTAAGTCAGTTCATTTAGTCTTGAACCGAGTCTTGTGTGATACGTTAAGATACAGAGTTTGCAAGCGGGGGGAAATAAAATGCAGCGGATAGCCCAAGATTGATAATCGAAATTTGTTAAGAAATCTACTTACGTAAGACCGTAAACGTTTCTGGTTTTGCTATGACCTGTAGCTACTTTTTGTACAGATAAAATTCAGTGTTGCGCTTCCGGCGTCTCACGATTTTGTTTTCTTCTAGATTTTACTCGAGAAACATCATGAGGGTGTGGGAAGAGTGTCGGAATGCCATTACTAAATATGTTTTTGTTTTTTTGCAGTCTATCACGTAATTGGGTTGCTTTCATTTCATATTTAGAATACATTTGTTTCTAGACGCTATTGCGCGGTTTCTTCCTTAATAATTCATGTGCACGAGGAGCCTCAGGCATAGCTCTAATGTTACGTAAGCGATGACGTCTGTTCATTGTACAACATGGAGAAGAAACGCTCCGACGCTTTACATCACGTTACCTTAATTTTCAGGTTGTACACGTTTTTGCCCTTCAAGTTCTCACTTGAGTTTATTGCCTTGGCATGTTTTTTTGTTTTTTTTTAAATCGTCCATGCTGGATCAGTTTGCAACATAGATCGTTGGTAATGACGTTTGGTTTTGCAGTGGTTTGCATACATTGTATGAATGGAAATAAGCCGATAAAAAGCATGAATGGAAATAAGCCGATAAAAAGCAGGCCAGGATTTTTTTTACTGTTAAATAAGTGATTAAGCTATATCTTAATATCTATATCTTAGTAAGCACATTTATGTATGACTATATTTTTAATTAGATTTCTTTTCTCATGAATGCACATCACCATGCAATTTCAGATGCACTACAGATGTAATGTAATTTAACTGTTATTGAATACTTTTCCCAAACAGACTGCTGTTTACTTAGTCCTTACCATGGCGACGGTTGTGATGGAGCAGATTGGGCGCCTGTTTATCAATGCACAGCAGCTTCGTCAGATCCCCCATTTCCTGGAGTCTGCCTTTCCTACTTTGCCTTGTACTGTGATGGTCAGTGATGTGCCATGGGTATTCCGCGAGTCACACATTTTCACAGGCTACAGGCCACCAGATCAGAGCTGGCGCTACTACTTCCTAACTCTGTTCCAGAGGCATAACGAGTCTTTAAATGTGTGGACACACCTGTTGGCCTCCCTCATTATTTTAGTCAAGTTTCAGGAGCTATCTGAAACTGTGGACTTCCTGCGTGACCCTCACGCCCAGCCGCTTTTTATCTTGCTCCTAGCCGCATTTACCTACCTGGCCTGTAGCGCACTGGCCCACCTACTCTCAGCCAAATCTGAGCTCTCCCACTACACTTTCTATTTCTTGGACTATGTGGGCGTAGCTGTATATCAGTATGGCAGTGCCCTGGCCCATTTCTACTATGTTGTTGATGAAGAATGGCACTCTCTAGTGCAAAGTTTATTCTTGCCAGCTGCAGGCTTCTTGGCTTGGCTGTCTTGCACAGGCTGCTGCTACGGCAAGTACGCCAGCCCCAGCATGCCTAAGTTTGTTCACAAGCTATTCCAGGTGGTGCCTTCGGGCCTGGCCTACTGTTTAGATATCAGTCCAGTGTTCCATCGCATCTATAAATGCTACAGCTCCGAGCAGGGCTGTGCAGACCAGGCGGTGATCTACCACTGCTATCAGGTCCTTTTCTTTTTGATTAGTGCCTACTTCTTCTCGTACCCTCACCCGGAGCGCTGGTTCCCTGGATGTTGCGACTTCATCGGACAGGGCCATCAGATCTTCCATGTGTTCCTCGTGCTCTGCACTCTAGTGCAGATCGAAGCAGTCCGATTGGATTATAGCGAGAGAAGACCTCTCTACGAACGTCTCCATGGTGACTCACTGGCTCACGACGCAGTGGCTCTGTTTATCTTCACAGCATGTTGCAGTGCACTCACTGCCTTCTATGTGCGCAAACGGGTGAAGGCATTTCTAGAAGAAAAGCAAGAGTAGAAGTTTTGGCAAGATACGGGTCTGGGACAAGATAACCATGCTTGCACATGTGGGAAAGATTGCACTGGTCTACAACTGAAATGACTAATAGAATGCAAAAGACCTACTTCCTATTTTGGGTTTATTTGTTATTCATGATTTTGTTCTGTGGCCTGCCAGTGCTGATTACCAAACTGGTGACATGCTTTAAAACTGCATTACACAGAAAGTAACTCTAAAAAATGGATTGCCTGCTGAAAGGTTTTGTGCTCATCTCTTAAGCTAATCTTATTGATGACTGCCATTACACCCCATTTAACACAGCATTTATGTGTCATCTATGAGGGGGTATTCACCTTATTGCTGATATGTTATTTTGCATACAGGAACCATTGTAGATAGTTTAGGTGGATCAACACTGGATTTATACATACTTGCATTGTGCCTCTAAATCTGACCCCATCTAGGTGCATAAATGCTCGAGTGCAGTATGCTACTCTTAAATCAATGTTACACATCAGTAAACAAAATGCCATCAGAACATTGCATACCAGTATGGCAACGTAACACATTTGGATGTCAATGTTAAACACACAGGTCTATTAGATCATGAATAAAAAAATAAATGCAACCTGCGTACAGGAAATCAATTTGAAAGATGGGCTGATTATTATTAAAATGTTTTTCTTATCCCCCTCTACAGTGCTTTTTAGATTATACATAGATTACCCTCAATATACTAATGCAAATCAGTGTCAAAATGACTTCTGTCTTGCCTTACAATGTGTCCTACCTATCCAGTGTCCCTTTGAGGTCAGTTTATTTGGTTGTGCTATTGTGAAATGCAATCGATGGGTATTTTATGAGTATCAGTCATGCACTGCCAGTGGACATTCCCTGACATTTTTAAGTTGTCCACCCAGAGCTGAAATACCAGAGGATGATATGTTGTTAATATAAAAGTAGGCAGGATGTGACATCATGGCCTTGCAGTATAGTCAGATTTACGAAATTTGAGTTTATATAAATAGTTCACTGGAAAATTTTAATTCTCTCATCATTTATTCACTGGTTGTGTATGATATTCTTTATTCTACTGTACACAAAGAAAATCTCAGCTCTGTAGGTCCATGCAATGCAAATGAATGGTGACCAAAACAGAGCTCTAAAAAGCACATGAATACAGCATAAATGTAATCCATACGACTCCAGTTGTTTAATCCATGTCTTCTGGAGTGATCTAGTTGGTGTTGGGTGAGAACAGATCAAAATGTAACAAATTTTCACCATAAATGTTGACATCAGCAGTCTCCTTGGCGATCATGATTAAAGCTCGACTACACTTCCTAACACCATCTAGCGCTCTTTGCATGCGACAAGAACTAGGAAGTGTAATCAAGCTTAAAATCATGATCGTGCCTAGAGACTGCAATGACAAGATGTGCAGTGAAAACACAAGTTATATTTCGGTCTGTTCTCACCCAAAATTGCTTAGATTGCTTAGGAGGATGTGGATTAAACCACAATGATTACTTTTATGCTGCCTTTGTGTTTTTTTTTTGAGCTTCTAAGTTTTGGTCACCAATCACTTTGTATAGACCTGATTTGAGAAATTTGATGGTGGTTAAATATTGAGTGAATTTTTGGGTGAACCAGAGATTTGTGTTATTAATTTAACACAAAAAAGAGCACTTGTTCTACTAGTCATTAAGATTTTCAAATATATTAGAAAGTTGTTTTGTTTTGTTTAATGTAACATTAAAGTGACCGCCAAAGAGGCTTTTGAGAAACAATGAATATGCCCACCATAGATATGATTTTTCCTTTTGTCATGAATATGATCCTTTTGCACACAAGCGCTAAACCTATGGCCTTTACCTTTACTCATACCCGATGTGAATGCCTTTGTGTGTTTTGTGCATATGAGGAGTTATCTATTGGCGGTTCAGCACTTTATTTACAAAAACAGTCTGAGCATCAAAACATATCTGTTTTAAATGTAGATTCTAATGTGCCTGACTACATGCATGCATCCCTGTGTGTGAGTATGCAAACAGGTGCTTGTTAGTGTGTGTTCTCATTTTTGAATGTATTTGTATAACTATGTAGGATGGTTACTTGTGAGAAAGGATATGAAGGCTCTGTCTTATAGTCTGACCCTGTTTAGCTTTTTAATTAGCATGAAATTTGTGTAGCCCCCCTTTTCTTTCTCCTGCCAATGAACAAATTTAACATGCCGATCCATTAGATCGAAGGTGGAAGATAAGCTATTATCTTCTTGAAATTATCTGTATTCTCTCGAGATATTGTGCCACCAGAATTTAGCTCCATTAAATGGTAAATGTTCTGTGCAATGTAGTGGAAAAGCTGGTTTATGATCCGGTTGATCCCATTGTTCTGGAACAGAAAAACATAAATTGCCATGTATGAGTCATTTGAGAAGTAGCATAAAAGCGAAGTCATCACTAATGGTGACCTGTATTTATTTTTGCAACCAGTACCACATTGGGCAGTATAAGCCAGTTTAAACCGCACCAGCACACAACAATGATGTCACAGATACATAAGCTCACAGACAGAAATATGATGTCATGAAAGGACTGGAAACAAAGTGATTTACATGTTAGAAAAGGATCTCACTGTAGATGCTTTATTTAAAGAAAAACCATAGCAAAATATAAATTGTGATTTCTGTAGACTGTGACATTGATATTTATTATGACATGAGAAATTAATGGTATTCAGCAGTAACGAATGGAATTTCTGCTGTACCAGCCAATATGTGTAGGAAGAAAAGGACCACCAACCCTCTCATAGTAGAGCAAATGGGGCTGATAAGAGCTGATGTCACAAGTAAGAAAAACAACACATGAGGTCATCTCCTTGCATAGCCAGTATTTGATCTAAAGCCTCCGTTTCTGTATTGCTCAAGTGGAAATTCAAGAAACTCTGTAAACTACTAATTCTAAACTGTTAACGGTTATCTGTTTCTTTAGTTCTGTACTAATCTACTCACCTCAAAGACACTTAAAGAATCTGAATAGACCTTTTTATCTAACCTTTCTATTTTAAACTCCACCATGATTAGAGTTTGGTTTAGGGATTGTTTCATTTGTATTGCACTTAAGTAAAGAGGAAGGATTGCTCAAAGTATGTTTAGAACCTCTTGTCAGCCAGCAATGATTCTACTGTTGCTCAGTTTTGACAGTACTCAACCATGAGCCCTTGCACGGATCTAAACTAACACTCATGTTTCCTGCTGCAGTGCAGAACAGGAACAAGACTGATGTAACCTAAACTTTACCATTGTGTGTGGAAATGACTGTGTTGATGTACTATGGTATTTAAGTAAATAAACAAGTGTAATTCCTACCCTGCATATCATGTCTTTGTTTTCTTTTTGGGCAGAAAAATACAAGAATACTTAAGGTCCTCTTTATAAACAGAAAAGAATCAATTTGGTGTATGAACACACAAACAAACTTTTTAAAAGGATAGATATAACATACTGTGACCATATGACAATAAAGCTTCTGTATCAGCTTATATCAGTATTCAGATTATATCAGTAATAATCGGTTCCTTACATTCTACTAGTAGGGGAGACTGGGGCTTTGAGTCAAAAGTTAGGTGATACAAATATTCATTTTCATTCAACATTTGGTTTTGTATGCATTTTAAACACAGAGTTCAACCTTCTTAAATCCTATCCTCTTTCAATATTGTCATTGTGCTATAGCTGTTGGGTAAACAAGTGAACACAATAAAACCACACTGGGATACATTCTGGGAAGTGTACTCAGTATTTACACTGTTTACACAAAAGTTTGGATTAATGTACAGATTTTGCTGTTTTGGAAGGAAATTGGTACTTTAATTCACCAAAGTGGCATTCAACTAATCACAACGTATAGTCAGGACATTACTGATGTAAAAAACAGCACTAACTCTATTTGAAAAAATTAAAAATAAAAAGTCAATTTTGATCAAATCTAGACAGGCCTCATTTCCAACTGCCATCACTCCAACACCTTATCCTTGAGTAATCATGCTAAATTAGTACTAGAAAATCACTTGCCATTATACCAAACACAGCTAGAAGTTATTTGGTTCATCAAATGAAGCTAAACATTGTCTTCGTGTCTGTTTTTGAGTTGCCACAGTATGCAATAGATTGGCATGTCTTAGGTCAAACATGACAAAAAAGAAACGG
Organism: Xyrauchen texanus; assembly: GCF_025860055.1. Lineage (NCBI taxonomy): Eukaryota > Metazoa > Chordata > Actinopteri > Cypriniformes > Catostomidae > Xyrauchen > Xyrauchen texanus. The sequence continues at coordinate 32,234,025 of NC_068292.1, forward strand.
CTTTCTCTAGAAATGTGTCAGTCAATCATAGTTTTGAGGAATGAAGGCTATACAATGCTTAAAATTGCCACACATTTTTTAGATTTTATACAAATGTGTACACTACAGTCTTCAAAGACAAAGGACAATTGGCTCTAACAAGGACAGAAAGAGATGTGGAAGACCAGATGTACAACTAAACAAGAGGATAAGCACATCAGAGTCTCTAGTTTGAGAAATAGACGAATCACATGTCCTCAGCTGACAGCTTAATTGAATTCTACCTGCTCAACACCAATTTCATGTACAACAGTAAAGAGAAGACTCAGGGGTGCAGGTCTTATGGGAAGAATTGCCAAGAAAAAAACACATTTGAAACAGAAATACAAAAAGAAAAGGTTGAGAGGGCAAAGAAACACAGACATTGGACAACAGATAATTGGAAAAGAGTGTTATGGATCTTAACACCATTGAGATTTTGTGGGATCAGTTATACTGTAAGGTGCATTAGAAGTGCCCAGCAATACAGCCACCTATGGCAAGTGCAAACAGCGACTGGCATAGCTCCAAGTTAAGTGATAAATCAACAAAGATAACTAGCTTAAAATAGAATGCACAGAATAGCACAGTTAGTTTTGATAGCAAAGCTGGCCATCAAAATAGCTTAAAATCATTTATAAAACATGAATGACACATTGATAAATGACAAATGTTATATAACATGGGATTTGTGAGACATTTTTAACCATAATACTGTAAGGCGGGGTGCCAATGTGTTTGCATTCAAAGGCAAAGAGCAAATGCTTCCTGAGGCACCACACCCCACTGAGCAAAGACTGAAAAATCACACCTCATTGTTACCCTTCCACATCTGTCCCATTGTCTCCCCTCTCCTCCTCATCCATAACCTTTCAGGCCAGAATCACCTCAAACTCACCTAAGATCTGTATGTAACAAAAGACCATATCTGATGTATACAAATAATGTAACTTGTGTAACATGTTTGGTATCATTTCAAATGTCTCGGTGCATCTGGTATAGTGTTTTGTCCCCAGGTTTATAAAACTTAATGACAACAAAGTTATAAGGTCTATGCCAAATACTGAATAATTCTGGAGGTCTATCCCCCACCTTGAAGGTTAAACACCAGGAAGCCAAGAACCCTTTCACCCCCAAATTCTCATTGAACACAGGATAATACCATTTGGTACACAATGTGTATTCTGTCTGGATATTTAAGGATTCTCTGTAGTCAGATGATCCCACACCTTAATGTGTGTTACTGTAATAATTGGAATCTGCATTCAGATTTCCCATGCTTTGCAATTACATGTACTTTTCTCAACTGCCAGGTATGTTCTTTGACTTGGTTCTTTAACTTGTGTTTTAAATCATACCTGGCAAATAAATTGTTACTTTTTGATTTATTCTGTATTCCTCTGAAATCATTTATATCAATACTGGGTCTTTAAAATAGTAGAAACTGCTCTGGAGGAACCGAGCAGGAGAATACCATTTTAAGAATAATTTATTTCATAACTGAAGCTTTAATGTAGGAGGAAGCCACTTAAAGACTATCAGTTTGAATCTCATTAGAAACTGATCAAAAGGTAAATGAATAGAAGAGGATTCAGAGTAATCAGTAACTTAAATGATTAAAATAAAAGAATAATCAGAAAGAATTTAGAGCCTTAATCTAAATTAGAGGTCAACTTAAAATTGGAGTCAGATTAATATAAAATTGGAGTCAGATAAAATTAATAACGGGATGAATTTGTAAAATGCAAATTATTAACAATAATTGCTTTACTTCAGTGCTCAGAAAAGACAGAACAACGCAGAGACCTTCAAGGGGCAAATCTATGTATTTTTAGCAGTTTTGCCTGTCATTTTACAATACAGACTTTCTATCATCTGTTAACATTTGTTCATCACCATCATCTTACTCAATTAACATCTTTATGTTCATCATGATCTTTTTCACTTTTTCACATGATCTTATTTATCATCATTATTATTATAATTTTGCACATATTCATCATAAGTGTGCTAATGCTGAATCTGTTGATGAGAAAAAATCTCTGTGAAGCAAGGGGCTTCAACAGTGGCTTTGTGACACCAAGTGTGTCTACTGTGGTACAGCAAGAATCATCCAATTATTGTCTGATCTTAGGTTAATAATAGTAAAAAAAGATCAAGTTTAAACAAATACTAATTTAAAGTTATAGTTCCTTAAAAAATTATGAAATCATTTATTCACCTTCGTGTTCCTCCAGACCCATAATAATTGTTTTCCTCTGTGGAACACAAAATAAGGTAGTGTGTTTGTTTCAGTCACCATTTACATACATTGCATCTTTTTTTCTCCATACAATGAAAGTGTGAAAGTGAATGGTTACTGAGGCTAACATTCTGCATAACATCTTAGCGGTGATCTCTAGAACTTTGGTGTTCCATGAAAGAAACGGAGTCCTCTGGGTTTGGGCGAACAGGTGAGAGGCTGAGTAAATTCTGCCCGATTTCTTTTCTCTGTTTGTTTGTTTTTTGATGAACTATCCCTTTAGGTTAAATTTAACAGAACCTTAAATAAGCAACACTTCATCTAAATGATTCATGCAGTAAAGCATGGGTGGGGAACGTCAGGCCTCAGGTATGGTGCAATTTTTATATCCCCAGAACTTGAATTTGAAAAAGCCTCTGAATTAATGATCTTCAAAAAAGACTAGGTGTAATTTGATGTTATCTAATTTTTTGCTGCTAATTTTAAATGTTTTAAAATATTTTGTAAAATTCAGGTCTCAATATTGAGGTTGTTGAATAGGGGTTGAGAAATTCAGATGGCAATATTCGAGGAAGTCATTCCTGGAATGCAAGGAAGAGCAAACAAACGCTGATGTATTCCATCTCTCTCGGACTGCTCAAAAATTTATTTTAATTTTTTAATAATATATTTATTATAATGTTTCATTAATGTATTTTGAAGAAAAGATCAACTTAATCAGTCAATTGGATCCTTCACCTAACAGCAATTTTCATCAAGAACCTTATTTAATAATGATATGGGCAATAACATTTACCGGTGGAAATTAATTATCAAAGATAATTAAAAATGAATTATATAACACATGTATATTTTTTTTTATACATGTGTTAAACGGTTGTGAGATCAAAAATGTTTGAACACACACACACACACACACACACACACACACACACACACACACACACACACACACACACACACACACACACACACACACACACACACACACCAGTCAGCCACAACATTAAAACCACCTGTCTATTATTGTGTAGGTCCCCCTCCTGCTGCCAAAACATGGTCCACCCGCATCTCAGAATAGCACTCTGAGATTACTTCTCACCACAATTGTACAGAGTGGTTATCTGAGTTACCATAGACTTTGTCAGTTCGAACTAGTCTGGCCATTCTCTGTTGACATCTCTCATAATCAAGGCATTTGCGTCCACAAAACTGCCGCTCACTGGATGTTTTTATATATTATTTTTGGCACCATTATGTGTAAATTCTAGAGACTGTATTCAGCATTTACAGAAATACTCAAACCAGCCTGTCTGGCACCAACAGTCATGCCACACATTCTGTTTCTAAATGTTTACATTACTGTTATGGATTGCTTGAGTTAGCATGCCATCTCACGTTTTAATATTTGTATCAAAATTCTTGATAATCTAACCTCATATGTATTACATATGTAGACTACTGATGATTTGTCAGTGTCTTATATATTATGTTTATTTTAAAGCAGACCATGTACCTTCATGATAATGCAAATCTGGGCTCCAACTAAATACTTTAAAGAAGTGTTCTGTAATATGCGTATTTGCATTGTACCCCTTATGAAAATTAGACAGCAGTATTCCATTATAGTTTCTTTTGTTTTGCATGTAATGCATGCGTGAAAGATAGAAAGTGATCATTAGAGGAGTCATTTAACCTTAAATGTCAGTATTTTTCTTCCTCACATTTTCTTTTAAGTATTCACACACACACACACACACACACACACACACACACACACACACACACACACACACACACACACACACACACACACACACACACATGTTGGTCTACCTATCATTATGAGGACTTTCCATAGACATAATGACTTTTATACTGTACAAACTATAGATTCTATCCTCTAAACCTAACACAACCCCTAAACCTAACCCTCACAGAAAACCTTCTGCATTTTTACATTTTCAATAAAACATTGTTTAGTATGATTTTTAAGCGATTTGAATTATGGGGACACTAGAAATGTCCTCATAAATCACATTTATAGCATAATACCCTTGTAATTACTAATTTGTAACTTACAAAATTGTCCTCAGATCACAAAATACACACACACACACACACACACACACACACACACACACACACACACACACACACACACACACACACACACACACACACACACACACACACACACACACGTAGTGTTTCCATGTTTTATGGGGACTTTCCATAGACATAATGGTTTTTATACTGTACAAACTTTATATTCTATCCCCTAAACCTAACCCTACCCCTAAACCTAACCCTCACAGAAAACTTTCTGCATTTTTACATTTTCAAAAAACATAATTTAGTATGATTTATAAGCTGTTTTCCTCATGGGGACCGACAAAATGTCCCCACAAGGTCAAAAATTGTATGTTGACGTGTTTGCAGTTTGAAAGCCTGTAAGTTTATGGTTTGGTCACTCTCACATACATTTTTCCTAACAAATAAAGTTAAAGAAATATCTTATAAAATTATTTACAGATTTTATCCTGTCAAACTTTTTTTTTTTTTTTTGCTAAAATGTAAAAGTTACATTGATATATCCTGCTCTGTTTGTGAAGTTTCTTCTGAAACTGTAAGCCATTTGCTTTGGGAGTGTCCTTTTGCTCAATCTTTCTGGAGTAATGTTGCTTGCCTTGCTTGTCCAAAAAGTGTTTTGTGATTTTTCCTTATCTTATAGACACATTCTTTTTGGGTTTTTATATTAATGACAATAATTTAATCAAAGACAGGTTTTGTATAAACCTTCTTTTATTCATGGGAAAGTTTTATATTCATAAATGTAAATATTCAAAAAGTAGACCCTGCTTTAACATCTTCAAACAAGAATTACATTTTTATTTAAATACAATCTCAGTGTCTGTTAATAAGAAAGTTATAAAACATCTACCATGTTTAATATTATTTCGTAATATGTTTTTCTTCTTTTTGTGCCCCCTCCCATTTTAAATGTTCTTTCTTTCCATTTCTTAGAAAATATTTTTAAATAGATTAATTATACTTTTTATATATTTTTTCTTGTTGTCTATTGATACATAACTTGTTTTCTGTCTGAAAGATTGTTTGGATGTTGTTGTATTTAATTTTTTTTATTCATGCCAAACGTCTTACATGAAATTGTGTCAAAAATTACAGAAGAACAAGAACAGTAAAAAAATTAAGTGTTATTGTATTCTCTGTCTGCTAAAATTTCAATAAAAAAATAAAAAAAACTGCTATTTTCCAAATGAGAGATGGATTACATCGACGTTTGATTGCTCTTCCTTGCATTCCCGGATGTCATCCTCGACACCTGAATTTCTCAACCCCTTTTCAACTACCTCAATATTGAGATCTGAATTTTACGACCTGAAATCCACACCTTGAATAATACAAACTTGTGGTGAATTCACACAAAATATTTTCAAATATGAAAAATTAACATTTTTTCGATTACATCAAATTACACCCAGTCATTTTCAAGATCATGAATTTGGAGGCTTTTTCTAATTCAAGTTCTGGTAATTCAGAAATGACACAAGACCATATGAGAAATATTTTGAAAGCCAAAAAAATACAATTAAAATAACGATACATTTTTTTTTTTTTTAAATGATAACGCAAACTATTGTTTAGATAGACCTTTTAGCGTTTATACTTGGTGCGTGAGCATGTAACGGAATGCGTACGTTAATTTCAACCCACAATCAGAAATTGCAAGCAACTGTATGGCCCGCGGAGTATATCGTAAATAATTGAATGACCATTAAAGGAAACATGTTCCCCACCTCTTCTGTAAAGTACCTATAACAACCTACAGTACACCAGAACACCGCAAGATGGCAGTCTCGTCAAAGCCATAATATATTGTTTAGCAACGTCCCGACAAATATACTGTAAATGTTTTTGCAAACTGAAAGATGTAGCATAATCCTCTTCATCCATGTATCCCCACTGCACAGTCATTTAAAGCAGCATCTCTATTTTATGTTTTAAACCATTCCTTGTGTAACTTAGAAACTGGCAAAAGTTTTCCTCTGTGTCATTTTATTTTTAAATTAACATACACATCCCTATATTCCTACTGAACTGTTGTGGTATTCTCTTTCTTGTGTAATTTTTGGCTATGTGTGCTTCCTTCTCAGTAAGAGGTCATGGCTGGACACATAACTCTCAAAATCAGATCACATTCATCTGGGCTCCAAGGTCCATTCCAAGGCTAGTCACTCATTCATGGGTTGTTGCAGTCTTATAGCATGGCACTATCTCACACTTGACATCTTATCTGGATTTAGTATATGCTCTATAAAGAGAATGTCTTGTTCCTCTTCAGCTCGGTCTCTCTCATGCTTACTCATGCATGACCACTCCCTCTTTTTTCATCCCTTGCTCAAGACAAAGGGCTGCTTGTCTGTCCAATTGTTTAATATCCTAAAATTAGGACTTCTTGATGTCACTTTGTCTTTAGTTCGGTGAAACACGATAAATATTGATTAATGATACATCTCTGTAAAGCTATAATCAGGAAATCTTTCTGAAACTGTTTCTTGTCATTAAGTATTAACATGCAATTCTTTTGTCAGAATGGTGGAATGGGAGGGCTGAGGTTTAAATATCTTCCTCAGACTTGACTAGTTTGGCATGTAGGATGAACTGATATCCCTGCTAAAAACAGCGTTTACCAACCTTAAAATGGTTTGCTGGTCTAAGGTGGTATAAGATGGTCTTCCTAATCTACCAGCCAGGCCAAGCTGGTGCGCTTTATCTGGCAGGTGAGCTGGTCTTCCTGCCCAAGACCAGCCAACCAGTTTAGGCTGGTTCTAGTTTTTGGGGTTTTTTTTTAACAGGGGTTAGGCTCCTTAATCATCCTATAAATGCTAAGGACCCTGGATATCTAAATAATTTACTAATTTCCAGCAATGCTGTCATAGCTGGTTTAAGATGGTCTTAGCTAGTTTAAGATGGTCTCCTAACCTAGCCAAACTGGCACTCAGCTGTGAGCTCTAACTGAGAGGCCAGTAGCCCTAAAATTTTTCAAAACCCCTCTATTGCAATTTTTCAACAAGGTTTTGGCCTATACATGCTGAGCACCCTGAATCTCTCTAGATTAACCTCCCGATTCACAGTGGGATCCTCGCAATGCATGATGGCAAGGGGTTGATGGAAATCCCTGATTACAGAATGATTGTGGGAGTGATGTTCAAAGGTCAGTTACGAGGAGTTGGATTCTCTAATTGGATTCTCTAATTAAGAGCATTTACACCTTTGTTACATGCACCCCCACAGATTAGCTAATCAGAACTGCTGACAAACATTAAATCTAGGGCAACACATAGACTTGTAACTGTTTGTCTACATATCATCACTTCTTTTCACACATTAATGATGTACATTATGAGAGCTATAGATATCAGGGTGTGTTCATGGCATAGATCCTGCAGATCTGGACGAAGAAATAATTGGAATTTTAAGTATATAAATTGGCTCCTGCCGTAAATGTGCGCCCTGATGAATCCGCTCTGTTGTATTATATGGTTAGAGGGCTCTAAATCATACAGCATAATCACCTTGCCGACTGCTTCCTGTCTTCTAACTATCAATTCCCTCTCTTGTCTCCAAAAATCTTTCTCTTGAAATGTCCCCTTTGCTCACTACCTCCCTTCATGCCTCCATCCAGCTTCATTTCTAAATGTTCCATTTGGTCTGTCAGACAATTATTTGTATCAAAGTTGGTGAGGTAATACCAAAATACTTGCATCTTCTATCATGTGCTGTAATTAAAGATCGTGGTAGCTGGAGGGATCTCTTTGTTCAGAGTTATTAAATTGTTCGCCCCTTTCACCGCGACGGCCATCTCTCCTCTGCCTTTTCTGCCCACTCTAGCCCGAGATTAGCTCTCTTCCTCCCTTTGTTGTGGCTGCATTGCCACCGTGCTCCACCTTTTCATTATCTCACTGAGAAAAGCACAAGAGCAGAAATCAATATATTCCTCAGAGCTTATCCCCTCAAGCATGGATGAAAAAAAAAAACCTGAATAAACTCAATGTATGTGGAGAAATGCATCTTACACAAGAATTGAGAGGCTGTGTGGTGCATTGTGATACAAAACATATGCTTTCATTGAACTTAATGTAACTGCGTGCCAGTTCTTGATTCAATTGTCATTATGATGATATGTCAAAGTTCAAAGAGTACTTAAAAGTTTTAGGGGCCTGGGTAGCTCAGTGAGCAAAGGTGCTGACTACCAACCCTGGAGTCATGTGTTCAAATCCAAGGTGTGCTGAGTGATTCTAGCCAGGCCTCCTAAGCAACCTTATTGGCGCTGTTGCTAGGGTGGGAAGTCACATGAATAACTACCTTCCTCTGGGTTGCAATATGGTGATGCTTGTGCTTGGTGACCACGTGGCAAGTTGTGTGTTAATACTGGAGTGAAAAGGGGATAAAATCCCCCTCCCTCAAAAAACAAAATTAGAAAAAAGTTTTAGAGTCCACCTACTGAGGTGTCAAAGGCCATAGGAACAGTTTTGTTTTGTAACAAATCCCTCAAGTGTCACTTTAAACTATTGTCCAGAGGTATATGATGAACCACAAAAAAAATACAAATAAAATGGCAAGACTTGGTGAATTGTGTAATGCAGCTTGCACCCAACAGTTGGAGGATATTTAGGATCTATGGCAGAATCAATGCTGAGAGGATAAAGTGCTTTTGCTGTCCACACAGCCTGAAGATCAGTGTTAACATTACGGGCATTTAGTCGTCTAATGATTGTGTGCGGGGGTGTATTTCAGCTAAGCGCTGAGAGGTGCTCCGTCTAGCTTGACTCAAACGACATGGATGGTCTCATTAAGATGGAGTAATGGCTTTGTGGCAGAGGCCATGTGCTAAGATGTTATTCTTTCCAATTACTTCTTTCAGTAATAGAAGATTTTAAAATAAACATTCCGGACTGACATCAGAGCTGGCTGTTTTCTCAGCATTTCCTCTGTGGAGTTAATCAAAAGACAGAGTGCCTTTGCTTATAGCAGAAGGTGGATATCATCGTTCTCAGAATATGAGGTCACTTGTCTCCCTTGGACTAATGATGCATACAGCACCTACTCTATCCTCTGTTGTAATCTTTTGGAAACACTTAAGGCTACATGCTAATATAATAAATTTACTTATAAACCATAACAATGTATCACATGCTGCTCTGCAAAATAAGCAACATGTTGTTTGTCAATTACAGTAATACGGTCAAAGTCTGTCATCATCTGCTTTTCCTAGGACACTTATTTTGAAGTTTTCCCCTGGAATACATCTCCCATGATTCACTGCCCTCATCATCCTCACCTTTCTTCCATTCCCTCATTAGATCCTTATGTGTATAAATACCCTCCAGTTTTGTTCATTTGTGGTCAGTTTTCATCTGTGTAATATTCCTATATTAGTGTGTAGTTTGTTTGGTTCCATGTTTTCTCCACGTTGTTTGTTATCTTCATTCATCTTCACCTTAATTAAAAGCCTGCATATTGATCCAGCACCTCATCATAATCACCACCATACACACGTGACAAATACTTGTACAAAATTCTGTAGAAATGTAATGTTTTAATAAAGGTTTAAGTAAAAACTTTCTTTGAACTTCAAAGTTGTTCACAGAATGCCCTGTAAATGTTTAGGCAGAAATGTGGGCTGAAATACTACAACATACCAAAAGACACTAACTCTAAATGACAGGAGCCTACAGGTCAAACTACATGCAGGGTCAATTTGACTTCTTCAGAAACAAATGGGTGGATTAGTGGAAAAATAAAGATGAAGAAAAGCTCTATCAAATGAATGATTTTTGTCTGTCCTTTCAGTCTGCTTCCTGCTTATCTGTATTTCTGTGTGTGTGTGTGTGTGTGTGTGTGCGTGCGTGCGTGCATGTGCACTGCATGTTTCTGTGTTTGCTGGTGGCTGCTGGGCTGATCTGCCAAATGGGTAACCATGTGCACGTGTATAAAGCCTGCATCCATTTCCCCCATGCTTTGGGTCTCATTCCTTTAATGACAACCAGCCTCTGATTTATTAATACAATATTTTTACATTAGAGATATAGCTTCTGGTGTTATTTTTTTGGTGATTATTAAAAATGTCTATTATTGATATTTCTACCAGTCGCCTTTTGTTTTTTTGGTGCAGCATTTTACTGTAATTGAATCATTGGTCATGTGACATCTAATCACATCTCATCATGGGTGTAAGCACTCTTTAAAAGTGAGTGTTGTGTATTTACGAAACAAGAATTTATATTTTGTGTTCCTCTATGCCCTTACATGTGTACGCCACACATATAGGAAACCCTGTGTGTAGAATCTTCTTCTCTGCTCTAAAAATAAACACAGCAGAGCACATGGTTGATTACACTCCTTCTCCCATGTACTACTTTGCTGAATTTTAACAGATTACATAAATTGCGACGAGGACACTTCATTCTCACATTAGGCTTTGTTGTTTTTGAAAATAGTCAGTATTGTAGGAATATAGATATTTGCCGCGCGAATACTCGGCACTCCATGAGAGAGCGAATGTGGATGCGCTGCGGCCCTGATCTCACAATCTGTGGCTGTGCTGAAATGATTGTCCGAACATTATGAGTACAGTCTAATCACTGGGTGATACCATACGTGAATGGCTTGTCTGTGACCTCCGTAGTGAAGCTATACAAAAGCAACTGCTAACTGAAAGTAACTTAACGTTACAGAAGGGCATAGCGATCAGTATGTCAATGGAAATGGTGGCCAAGGAAGCACAGCAGCTAAGTGCATTTACGCAAGTACACAAGGTGTATTCTGATTTAAAACTTTAAAGTAAAACTCAAATAAGTCATGTTATCACTGTAGTAAAGTGGGTCACCAGCCAGCAGATTGTTGGTGTAAGGACATGTACTGTAGAAATTGTGGCAAGAAAGGTAACATTGAATGTGCCTGCAAAAACATAAAGACACAATCAAACAAAAATGCTGGACATAAAAATAAAAATTACCAGAAATTTGCAAGGAAGCACGTGAACCAAATAGAAAATGCCCAGGACACACAGAGTAATTCTGGATCTGAGGAAGAGGCTACCTTGTGTTTTTTTCTCTCTCTCACCTTTTCTCCTCAATTTGGGATGCCCAATTCCCAATGCGCTCCAGGTCCTTGTGGTGGTGTAGTAACTCGCCTCAATCCTGGTGGTGGAGGACGAATCTCAGTTGCCTCAGCATCTGAGACAGTCAATCCGCACATCTGCAGATCCTTTTCTGGAGGTTGTGTCGGAATACCAGCCTTAACCTGAACATCCATCAACACCAACTATGAAAAATTAACTGCCTGAGAATTCCTCAAGCCATGAGAAAGATGCTGTTCGGAGCGCAGGTCAGTCTGTGCCTTTGTCAAACCAGCCCCCTGAGAAAGAGACTGTAGCTGTTAATGTGCCAACAGTTCGGCCCTAGCCAAAGAGAGAACAACGACCACCAATTAAATTGACACTTTAATCTAGTGTCTAACCCTCAACATTGGGCAGAATTATCCCCAGGGTTACTGTATGTCAGGGAATAAAGGTAGTCTACCCTCTTTCCCTTGTAAAAATAAAATAAAAAAGTTATTATTTCCTGAGTAATATGTTTTTATATTTGCATATATAGGAAGCTTAAAAGAAAATGTTACTGTTGAAGTAATATATAGTTTTTGTTGTGGTTGAAGCAATGCTTTATTTTCTTTATTACTTCAAAAGAGTATGTTGTGTATTTTCAAAACGAGAAGTGATCTTTTTGTGTTCCTCTACATAATACATTTAGGATACCCCCTTCTCTAATAAACACAGTAGAGCATATGGTTGATTTGACTCACGTCTCCCGTTGTCACGATTCCCTTGTTGTCTGCCCTGGGTTTCACTTGTCTTTGTCTAAAACTACACTTCCCATGATCCCCGGCCCTCATCACTGCTAGCCCTGTGTCATTGTGCTCACCTGATTGTCGTTTGTCATCATCATGTCTCCAGTGTACATAAACCCTGTTTGTTCTCCATTCCCTTGTCGATCGTTGATGTTTGTGGACACTTGTTTCCGTGGTCTTTGTATGTTTATCCTGCCTGTTAAACTCCTTGTATGTCTTCCGTGTTTTTGGTTTATTTCCCCATTGCGGGTATTTCCTTTGTTTTGGTTATGTCTGTTGAGTTTTCACCGTGTTAAATAAAGTTACACTGCAAATAGATCCTCACTCCACGTCTGCCTTCATCTGCACTCATTACACCCGTGTACTACTTTGGTGAATTATAACAGAGTACATAACAGTGAGGTGTTAAAATGCTTTCTTCTATCCCAGTTTAATAGACCATTTCAAAGCATATTTGTTGGATTTGGGAAGTGACGTCAACATTTCAACACATTAAAAAAAACAGCTGGAGGCACTTCATTCATAGTGACTCAAAGCAATAATATTAACATGATTGACAAAATGGCAATATTAAAATTTGGACCATGTTGTTTGGTGGCTGGATGCTCCCTGTATTCCTAAAACTAACATATACATTTATATAAAAAAAAAACAATGGAAAGTAAAGAGTTTAGATTGCCAGGCATCGATTGGTCAGTGAAGCACTGCATGAAGTTGAGCACACATATTGTCTCAGCCAATGGTGTGAGTTATAGGCGGCACCTTTGTCTGTTTGCTCTATCAATGCAGGCGGGTGGATTGTTTAGGAAGAAGGTAGTTCTGCAATTTTGTATGTTGATGGTAATGGACCAGAAATTACACACTTCACCTTTAAGCTGAAATTGTGCATTTACTCTTTGTAGTGTATAGGACTGGAGAGTTTATACCCTTTCTCTGCCCACCCCAAAGCAATAGTAAAACTGTTTCTCTCGGCTTTAAGTCAAGATTAATTAAAGCACTTAGAAAGTAGGACACTGGCCCACTGAAGATATATTTGCCAATTTTGAGAGCATCTATAAAATACATTGGAATACATTTTTGAGGGTAAACTTAAATCAAACCAATAGACTGGGAGGGAGGTTTGCAGAAGGATTTAGAGAATTAACATATTAAACACAACCTCCGGCTGCTTTTGCTCTCAGGTCACTTTTATTTATGCATGGCCTGGTGCAATGAGCCTTTTCTGAGGTAAGTTTATGGAAGCACTGCTCTGGAGTAAGCTGACAGGAACTGATATGTGTTTTTAAGGCCTACGGCACATTGCAGGGCATTTCATCTGTATGTTACATTCAGGGCCATTTCTAAGCATATGGTGGCCCCTAAGCGAAATCCTACTCGGAGGCCCCACCTTGGATCCAGACAGACCCAAGAATGACACCACAATACAGTCTTCAACAAATTTGAAAATAGTAACTTAAAATTAGAATATATTAACTACACGCACACACACAAAAAAAAATATTAACAATAAATTAATTTCTCATAAAGAATTAAAATACTTATCAGTATGATAAGAAAATTATCTGTTTAAATAAACATTACCTACAGTGACTGGTGAGAAAACTCTACAGTAGTTATGTGACAGGCTCTCGCATTAGCCATTTTGTATGTAATGATTACATATAAAAATGGCAATTTACAAGGAATTTGTGTACCTGAATACCCAGCTGCCTTTGACGTCCCTAAATATTTAAATACGGTACCTAAAAATAAATTTGGATAATTTAATCATCTCTATTGTTGCAACTACTGTCAGCTAGTTCGCTAACAAACTGAAACAAACATAGCTTCGAGCTAATCTTGGCTAGCTACACCGTTACTATTGTCTAAACCAGAAATGGGCAACATAAGCCCGCGGGCCGGATCAGGCCCTACACATGGTTTAATGTGGCCCGCGGCTCATTTATCATACAAGCGTTTTTTATCATACTATTTTGTAGGTTTAGGTGTTGATTTTGTAAGGATGTATTTTTGAATGTCTCATTTATATTTTAAAACACTATTGGTTAGGTTCAGGCAAAAGATTTAGATTAGGGAGGTTAGGGATGGTTTTAATCATTAAAACATCCATCTAAAATTCACCTTAATACCTCATCTTGTAGGAAAAATATTAAATAAAATTTTGGTTCACGTGATATGAGAGTGAAACGATCATCTGTGTTCTGCAACTGCTTTCAGGTTCTTGAATAACGTGTAATGTGCAAGTAAGGGCAGCCGGTGGACTTTCTGGTGCCCTCCTAGGGTAAGATGGTGCCCCCCTAGGGAGTTGGTCTTCGTAGTCTGCTTATAGGGAGCAGCAGTACTGCTAACATACATCAGAAAAACATTAAAAACAGGTTAATGAATGAGTTTTGACAGAGAATTAATGGAAATAATCTGTAACAGGGAAATGAACTTTATGGAGCCCTTATACCATGCCTTTAAAACCCTCAAAACTTAATTTAGTATGCTGTGATTTGATCGGTTTACTCAAATTATAACAAAGAAACACCAGCACTTTCAGCGAAAGTTAGGATGTACTGTACTTGCATTACATTGTTTGTCGTTTATGTCCTTAATGTCCTTTGGCTTGGCTTGTGGAAGTTTATGTTTAGTTGGTCTTGAAGTTCTGAAGAAGTTGGAGGGTTGATTTCAGCAGAAATCGACTATGCATGCTGGATTGCTGTTGTTAGAGGTGGGTTGTTTTCTGGAGTCAAGGTTGACAAAACCCCAAAGGTGATTTGAGCCAATCAGAAGTGCTCAACTCACTGTTCTCCCTCAAGGTGATTTATAGTTCTTTGTGTGAAGATTTCTTAAAATTCTGCAAAAAAAAAGTACATGTTCTAATTGTGCATTTTATATCTTAAATACAACAGATTATAACAATAAAATGAATTCACCCATTGTTCTTGTGGAAAGACACATTTTTAACCTATCAAACACAATATGTCTGCTCTGAATAATAGTTGACTAACTATTTCAACATGGATAATACACCATTAAAAATCATAATCATTAGTAATAGAAGTGATTACAAGTCATCACACAAATGTTAAAGGTTACATCAGGCTATAATCATTTGACTCAAAGTTCCTGGGTTAAGATGAGATGTCCTGATATATGTATACACAAGAAACGTTTGTTTTGTGCATTTGGAGATAGGAGAAAAGCACTTGTTTTGGTTAAAAGAGTTTGAAGGTTCAGATCCAACAGAAATGTTCTTTGTGATGAGTGCTAAAGGATGGTTGATGGAAACAAGTCACATGCTCTCTTATTAGTATAGTTTTTAAATATGTAGTTATATCTGAGAATAAAAGAGTGTCTTCGTTCTGGAATTCTGTGGTTTCCAAGGCGACCATGGCAACGGTTCTTTATCTATCTCTTGGAATGTGTGTGCCAGTGATGGGGGTTTTCTCGGAGTGTATTTGGACAGATCTGCCCTTTCTATTCAAGACAGTTACATTGGCAAGATGCAGGTCAACTCAGACTCCTTGGCACCAGTCTTAATGCTTAGAGGAATTTCCTGGAATTTTAGGCCATCTTGGTGTAATTCTGTCTTAATTCTTCTTAATTTCCTTCTGCCTGGCTACTCAGATCCTACAATCTGAATATGACACCATTTTGCTTGCTTTTGCCACCACCAGCTGGACATTTCACTGGAAAACTGCAGCCAAACATGTAATACAGCATCTACATTTTCAATTGCAAAAATTATCTCATGTTCATGCAAATTTCATGAGGTTAGGTTGGACTTGAAACAACCAGAATTGCAGCTTGATGTTCACAAGCTTCATTGGTTTTGCTTACATTTGAACATGCCAACACACTTCAAGTCAACTATTGTCATGGCTGAGCAACAGTTAAAGAGAATATTGCTTGGCAAGTCAGGTAAAGTCAATATGTTTATAGTGACTTACCTGAATAATAACACATCCAATTTAATGGCACAGACTTTTGAAGGAAAAATCTGTCACCCCCTTGAGTGCTGAGATTTGTTTATGTTAGAAAGCATGTTAAGCATGTTCAGCTGTACTGTTCTTTGGCAATGGTCTGGTCATGTGCTCGCATCTGTTTGTGTAAAATGTTTCTGGCTTAAAACAACTCCTCTCCCACTCCACACTGTGCATTCATATCTGCAGGAGCACCACTGATAGATTCATTTTTGGTTTGAGTTCTTCAGCACCTTTGCTCATTACTATTCCACTGGCCTCGCTAATCAGCTGCACCGCTGCCTGATCAGACAAATTCATCATCAGACTGGGAAAGGTTTAGGAGGAGACGACGCACACTCATTTCAACCTGAAGGTCACCAAGCTGCCAAGTCGCTTAAAAGAAAGAAGTAATTGAATTGTCCCATGCTGCCATGAAACCTTTTTTGATTTGTTTCTAAACACAATTAAATACATATTTAAACCACATAACAACAACAGCATATACAAATCTTTTTTCAGAAATCTTCAGACTACTCTTTGAGAACATTTATTGTGGTTTATGCCCTCTCATGCTAGCTTGAGCATACACTTTGTTCTTATGAAGGACATGAAATAATAATGGTTGCACCATTTGTTAGGAATTGAGCTCAAAGGCATGCCCTTATGATTCTTGAAGGTCTAATTATGTTAATATGTTTTTAATGGGGTTTTGTTGAGTTCTCATCAAAAACATATTAAAACATGTCAGGCAGAGATTTTGTTTGTTTACAGCTAAAGTTCTTGAAGAATTTTCACTCATACAAGATAGGAAACAACATGTTATGTGTATTGTTTCCCATATTTTGATGAAGCCATCAAATCTATTGCTTTCAAATGAGCTTATTCAATAAGATATTCAGTATGTTTATGAAGCCTTGTGGAATCGGTTGGCTGCATGGTCCCTATGTATTTAACCAGTGATGCATGGCACACAGATGCAGCATTAAAACCAATGACTTTCAGACCCATAATAGTCATCAGAGCAATTTATATCAGACTAACCCTGGCAAAACACATAAATAAAAAAATCACTGCAAACAACAACAGCAGCATCAGCAAATGAACTGTATCCACCACTGAAGTGAACATAAACTTTAGTACTTCTTTAAAGACCTTACACAGTATATCTTACATAACAAACAGATATCACAAAATACATTATATATTTAGGTTTTCCTTTACGGTATTTTATAAAACTCAAACAAGAAACACATAGCTCACAAATACATACTCAGTCCAAAGATATTTGGAGAAGATCCAAATTGCATAACAAAATCTTATTAGATATCTTATGATACAGCATTTGGAAATTGTTGGTATGGCGCCTGATGGCAGTTACATCCCAATCCCCTATACAACACACACACACACACACACACACACACACACACACACACACACACACACACACACACACACACACACACACACACACACACACACACACACATGTTGTGTTTCCATGTTTTATGGGGACTTTCCATAGACATAATGGTTTTTATACTGTACAAACTTTATATTCTATCCCCTAAACCTAACCCTACCCCTAAACCTAACCCTCACAGAAAACCTTCTGCATATTTACATTTTCAAAAAACATAATTTAGTATGATTTATAAGCTGTTTTCCTCATGGGGACCGACAAAATGTCCCCACAAGGTCAAAAATTTCGGGTTTTACTATCCTTATGGGGACATTTGGTCCCCACAAAGTGATAAATACACGCTCACACACACACACACACACACACAATCTTGCTATTTCCCTCCTTATAAAAGCCTCAGGATCCCAATTTTGTGTTATATCTGCAGTAATGCTTTGTTGTTTTGCTTGGTTCTGTATGAGTGATTAAATTACCATGTTTATATCTTGTAAATTGAACTGTTTTTCTGATTGTCAAAGAGTTGTAGTATTCACAATGCCATCTCCCCACTCAGGTTAATGACTGTGAAACAGTAACAATAGCGGTTTCATACAGAGTCAAATGCACCCTCATCAACGGTAAAGTCATAGACCCTCTCCAGAGACCTAAATTCTCCCATTATCTGATATTATCACAAAGGGAGGAAAAAAGTAATAGTTTCCCAATCTCTGGGAAACAAAGCACATAATGTGCAGAATGTATCTTGACAAAATCTAAATGAAAGTGTCTGTGAGACAACAAGAAAATTGTGGGATGTAGCGGCCCTGTGGATTGACAGACAGAGAGAGAGAGATGGATTGAGCCAAGGCTTACACGTTAGCTCCTGGGCACAAATCATGGAGAGAGGCAGGAATAAAAGAGATTGATAACAATGGAGTTGCCTGGTTAAATGCTGATTTGAGGGTAATTTTCCAAATGATGTTTTACAAACCATTTTCTTTTCTCTCATCACTACTTTATATAGTGAAATATTGCCATTAATGACTTAAAGCTATCTAGCTATCTGATTGCTATCTGTACAGTATTCACATTTGATTTACTGCTGGACATATAAATGCGTCTCTGCAAAACTGAGTTCACCTCCATGATGATACAAATGCAGAGAATTCAGTGATCAAGTATAAATAGCCCTTACATAATTAAAAAACTAAACAAACTGTTGTTGTGATAGGACCAGTTGTTAGGATTCAGCACATTTTATTCATATCAAATAAAACTACCAGCAAGCTTTGCTCTTTTATCTAAGAAATGACAAGTAGCTACATCCAGAATCTGCAGGTTCAAAGTCTCCAAAACAGTATATAATAAAAATAGGCCAATTAATAGAAACAGATGAGCAACGCTTTAGATTTAATGCCATCATGATGTACATTTTATTTATCATATTAATGTAACTTTCCACTAGCTTTTATAGCACTTTCCTATAAGTGCATCTGGAATGACATTTTTCCAGCCATAGAAGAAAATTACCTTATGCTTTGGTAAAACAGCTTGACTCTTTATGTGGGCTTAAAGTAAAAAAAGACACTCTGCCTTTTCTTTTTATGATTTCTGTCTCTCAAGGGCCCTCTGGATCTCCTTTACTGCAATTAGTAGTCTGCTTTTCCCCCTATGCTTTACCACACTAAAAGCCCATTTCTATTCATTCCTCTAACATGAAAGTGTATATACAAACTATTCCAAAGCTCCGCCTGCTGGTGTGATTCACTTTCAGTTCACTCAAGCCTAAATAATTTCATTAAAAGGGGTTGCGGAATAGGCCAGTGGGAATATTTGTAGTATTAATCAGTGTCGTGTTGAAGTAGGACTTGAAGGCTTGCAACACACTGCTCCCATGCTGTTTAAAGGTCCTTGGCTTTGTGTTAGTAATCCTCATGTTCAGGGTACCTGGCTGTAAATATTTACTGAGAAGACTGGCAGAGGGCGATAAGGAGTTTGGGCCTATTTCTGATAACACTAAGGATTTTAAGGCAGAGTATTTAATAAAATGCCATGCATATCTGGGGCCATGAAAGATAGAGAATGTCAAAGGACTATTTGTTATGTCTTTTATGCTCTACGGTGACAGGCAAACAAATCTATACCAGCGCTGGTTGAAAAAATCCACGATATAAACATATAAGTTGAGCTAATGAAAAATAAGGCTTGCATTATAAAAATTCTGCAATTTCCTTCACAGCTGCATGTCTCTATTAGAATAATGTATACATAAATTATTTAGCAGGAACCCTATTTTTTTAATAGCAAACTCTAAAGGGATAATTTAATTTGTTAAAAGGGTAAATTATTCCAAAATAAACATTCTGTCTTTATTTACTCACACTTTTGTTGTTTCAAAACCAGATTACTTTCTTTCTCTTCTTCTGTTTTTTAAGTGTATTTTGATTTTCACAAATTTAATTTCAAAGTGCTGTGAGATCAGGAAAGACAAAGAAGAGAAACATTAATTTAAACAGTAAGACAAAATACACATTAACACAGGATTAATTTGAAATACATTTGAAATAATATTATTGTTATTTTTTCATAAAATGATAAACCAAATGGAAATTGTCTGTTCTAGTTCTTACAGACATATATATAAATACTATGGGGGAAAGTTACTGAGAATAAGTTGTGACACTGATAGCATCACTTGTACGCGCTGTCTGCGATTCAGGAATCAGTTCAAGCTGATTCCTGAATTTCACCTACTGTTGCACTTGTGTACATGGTAGTGTGACAATAAAGTGATTTGATTTGATTTGATTTGATTTGAAGCACACCCTAATAGTCAACAGCACAATCTTGTGGGCAGTGTTGGGGGTAACGCATTAAAAGTAATGTGTGTTACTTAATCAGATTACCTTTTTGAGTAACAAGTGAAGTAATGCAATATTTTTTGTATTTTAGACCATAATATCTGAGTTAATTTAAAAAAAATAACACGTTGCTTTTGGATACCTGTCCCTGTATTGCGAGAAATCCGTAGTAAAAGTGTGCAAACTTCAGGGAGGAGATGTAGTGCATGATTGGCATTGTTGTTCTATAGAGTGTGAGGCCAGAGACTACTTCGCTATTTTAATGAATGGGAGAAATTGGAACACCCAACCAAGAAGTTCTAGCACCCCACATTCAATGGATTTAGAAAGGAAGTCATGCTTTGCAGGTAAAACAGCCAATCACTTTTTAGATACAGACATCGTCTTGTCAATCAACTCGCTAACGCACATGCACATTTCGTGTTTTAGTGTAATATGAGGTCAACATTCGTTTGAGTGAAACGCGGTAAATTCATGTGTTAATACAAAATACATTTAAAAATCTGTAAATGCGTTTAGGCAGAGGGATCATAAGTCTAGTCTTCCACTGGCCACGACATGGTACACAGGGTGAAATAGTCATTTCTGAATTAATTCTAAATTCACTGACTTATGCAGCCGAAATGCTCCATGTTACAGCTCCTCTGTAAATGGGTGAATGGGATGAGAAAAGCTGCCTCTGGATCAGTGGCTCCGAGCAACGTTCTACATCAATTGTGTATGCAGAGAAAATGTCTTAGTTTCTAAAAAGATTCTACATTTTGTTTTATAATAAAGTAGTTTGATTCAAGAAAGTGGAGTGGTGGTGGCATAGTGGTCTAAATCACATAACTGGTAATCAGAAGGTTGCAGGTTCGATCCCCACAGCCACCACCATTGTGTCCTTGAGCAAGGCACTTAACTCAAGTTTGCTCCGGGGGGATTGTCCCTGTAATAAGTGCACTGTAAGTTGCTTTGGATAAAAGCATCTGCCAAATGCATAAATGTTAAATGTAAAACGAAACAAACTCTTTTCGTGACATTTTGGTAGCATTAAAAATGATTCCATTCAAGTTGTATCAAAATGTCCCTTTTAAGTTGTGGCTTCTGTACTCACCTTTGATCAACTCAAAAAAAGCTTACACTGAGATGGCATAAGTGGAAAATATTAATTTATGCATCAGACTTATTCCTTGAACATATTAGACTGACATTCCCCACTGAATTTTATCCAGACTTTTGAAAAACATCTTAAATTGACTCTGACACTGTTGATGGGCACAGCAGTGGTTATACTTCATTATTCATATTGGCTGCCATGTTGATGGAAAAACAAATAATGCATATTCATGTTATTGATTCTTTATTATAAATATGATATGAAGACATACTTTCTAAATATCGGTTTATGTTGTTTTGACATGAGTGTTGTACAGTAGCTAGCATGACCTGTAATATGGGTTATTTGTATGGAATGCATAGCATAGCAGAAGAGAAAGTGTCTGTGAGAACAAAGTAACGCAAAAGTAAAGTAATGCTTTACTTTCCATAAAAAATTACTTTTTAATTAATTAAGTTACTTTTTTAAGGATTAACACAATATTCTAAAGAGTTACTTTTAAAAGTAACATTACCAAACACGGCTTGTGGTCAGTTTATTGCTAAATTGACTTCCACAATCTGGCTTACTGTCCTGGAACTGTACAGCATCACTCCACCACAATGTTGCTGGGACCTGAATTAGATCTTTATTACACAGAAATTATGCTTGTCTGCACCACATAACATTTGGTTACGTATGTAACCTCCGTTCCCCGAGGGAGGGAACGACACGTTGTGTCGGAGAAGCGACACTAGGGGTCTCTCTTGAGCGCCGATATCCACCTCTGATCTATGAAAAAAGGCCAATGAGAGTTGGCAGCCGCTATTTGCATGTCCCGCCCACGGACATACGGGTATTTAAGCGGCGCAAATACGGGAGTTCATTCAGGATTTTTCTGAGGAGCCGGAAATGGTCCAGCGACATGGCGGAGGAAAGACACAACGTGTCGTTCCCTCCCTCGGGGAACGGAGGTTACATACTTAACCAAACGTTCCCCTTCTGTCGCTCTCTCCACGTTGTGTTGGAGAAGCGACACTAGGGGACCCATTCCAATCTTGCCATGCACTGAACCGTGTACGTTAACCGCCGATACAGAGGCGGGCAGGGATTTCATCCAGTGCCGCGCATCGTCTGTACCTGGCTGCACGTACCCTTCCCCAATGCCCCATAAGAACATCGGAATCCTTCTAGTTACCCTGGGAGGGGAACAAGGCGATGTTTGCCAACATGGGAATGGGCCAGCCTGGCTGGGCCTCTTTTCTCTCTATGTTTCTCGCATAGAGCAATCACGCCGGGGCCCTTACACGTCGGCGAGTTCCTCCGCTGAACCGCGGACCCGGAGGGCTGGGGAGGAGTCAACCAGGGTCCCGTCTCGGAGTGGGCGCACTACTTTACCTTGACGTCAGGAAAAGGGCGCTGGGTGCAAGCGATCCACCCGGCCGGTCGGTCTACGTGTTACCGAGTTCTACGGGCTCGGACCTGAGAAAACACGAGACGCAACCGACTCAACGTGGAGGTTGTAAAAAGGTGTTGGGTGTTGCCCAACCCGCGGCTCTACAGATGTCTGCTAGGGAGGTGCCCTTGGCCAGTGCCCACGAGGACGCAACACCCCTTGTTGAGTGAGCTCGGACCCGCAAGGGTAGGGGCACGGCCTGGGTGTGATAAGCCAGTGTGATGGCGTCGACAACCCAGTGGGCGAGCCTCTGTTTGGAGACGGCATTCCCTTTCTGCCGTAACCCCCAAAGCAGACAAAGAGCTGCTCAGAGCGTCTGGTGCTCTGTGTGCGGTCCAGGTAAATGCGCAGGGCGCGCACTGGACATAGCAACGAAAGGGCTGGGTCTGCCTCCTCCCGGGGTAGCGCTTGCAGGTTCACTACCTGATCTCGGAAGGGTGTGGTAGGAACCTTGGGCACATAGCCCGGTCGCGGTCTTAGGATCACAGACGTATCTGCCGGACCGAACTCCAGGCAAGTGTCACTGACAGAGAACGCTTGCAGGTCCCCGACCCTCTTGATAGAGGTGAGCGCGATCAGCAGGGCCGTCTTGAGAGAGAGGGCCCTGAGTCCAATTGATTCAAGCGGCTCGAAGGGAGGTCTCTGGAGTCCTGCCAAGACTACCGAGAGATCCCAGGAGGGAACTAGGCCTGGCCGGGAGGAATTCAACCTCCGGGCGCCTCTCAGGTAGCTGAGGATCAGGTCGTGCTTACCCAAAGACTTGCCGTCTACAGGATCGTGGTGGGCGGCAATGGCGGCAGCATACACCTTGAGGGTGGACGGGGACAGCCTCTTGTCCAGCCTCTCCTGTAGGAACAGGAGCACTGACTTGATCGCGCATCTCTGCGGGTCTTCAGTTTGGGAAGAACACCAATCTGCGAACAAGCGCCACTTTAGGGCGTAAAGGTGCCTGGTTGAGGGGGCTCTGGCTTGGTTGATTGTATTCACAACGGTCGCCGGTAAGCCGGCTAGCTCTTCCGCATCCCGTCCAGGGACCAGACATGGAGGTTCCAGAGGTCTGGGCGTGGGTGCCAGAGCGTGCCCCGTCCCTGAGAGAGGAGGTCCTTTCTCAGGGGAATTTGCCAGGGAGGAGCTGTCGCGAGAAGTCTGAGTTCCGAGAACCAAGTCCGAGTGGGCCAGTAGGGGGCCACCAACGTGACTTGCTCCTCGTCCTCCCTGACCTTACACAGCACCTGTGCAAGAAGGCTCACTGGGGGAAATACGTACTTGCGCAGCCCCAAGGGCCAGCTGTGTGCCAGCGCGTCTGTCCCGAGGGGAGCCTCTGTTAGGGCATACCAGAGCTGGCAGTGGGAGGTTTCCTGGGAGGCAAACAGGTCTACCTGGGCCTTGCCAAACCATTCCCAAATCAGCTGGACCAACTGGGGGTGAAGCCTCCACTCCCCGCCGGGCAGGTGTTGTCATGATAGCGCATCCGCTACGATGTTGAGATTGCCGGGGATGTGTGCTTTGGCCTGGTGGACTTGCAGGAGGGCCATCGCATGCAGGGCGGAGGCAGCGCGTACCAGGCGAAGGCCTACAGTGCGCCTTCGCGTTGAGCGAGGATGTTGTCCTACAGGGCTTGGATGGGAGTATGGGGCGGCCACGACAGGAGGTAGGGCTACCGGGGCATAGACGGTACGCAACTGCCCTATCGACCTGAGGAATCGCCCCGTATCCGTGGCGCTCTCCGCCGTCGAGGGTGGTGAGAGTGGAGAGGGTGGCACCTAGATGAGCGGAGAGCGGGGCTCTCCACGTAGACGTCAGCTCGTCATTCACCTCCGCGAACGGCGCGCTGCCCCCAGGAACCAGTCATCCAACCGTGAAGGCTGTGGGGAGGATGGAGGGTTCCAATCCAACCCCACGCTCACGGCGGCCCGGGAAAGCATGTCAGACATCTGAGCGTCGGCCTCAGCCTGGGCCTGCTGGCCCGAAGGCGGCAGTCCAGGGAGTCCTCGGCATCAGACATCACACTCTCCGATGCAGCGGCGAGCTCATCTGCCTCTGGCTTGGGAGGATAGACAGCCGGGCCGTGAGGCGAGCCGCTATCGCCGCGAGCGTAGACGGGGACCAGCGAGCGTGTCGGGGAACGGGAGGTTCGCGGGGGGCTACCCGGCGAAACTGCACCCGCTGCCACCCCCAAATCGCCCCCAGCGCCAACCGCTTCGTCCTCAATCCCATGGGAAGAAGGAGCAATGCGGGGTGCAGCTGGGGTGGCTTGATCTCTGTTGAAAGCAAGCCGCGACCGCAACGTGGTCATGGTCATGTTCTCACAGTGAGAACATGAACCATCCACAAACGCCGCCTCGGTGTGATCGCGGCCCAAACACACGAGACAGCGCCTGTGGCCGTCTGAAGCGGAGAGCACTCTACCGCATCCAGGAACAACACAGGGGCGGAAGGGCATCTTGAAAAAGACGCGTCCTGAAAAGGACGTTCAACGCCGCTGTGTTTTGCTCTTTTAGAGAAATTACTCTTTTAATAGGAATTTGCTCTTTTAAATACACAATGTGTGTGTGTGTCTGTGCTGTCGAAGCGCTCAGGGGCAACAATGCACGCCGTGCAATGTGAAGGAGAAAGCCGCTGTTGTGCGCCGTCAAATCCAACAGCATGCAGATCGTCAGAGGAAACAGGAACGTTAGTGGTGTGTAACTCGCAGCAAACTGCAGACAGACCATCGGCTCCGAAGAAATTTTCTGAATGAACTCCCGTATTTGCGCCGCTTAAATACCCGTATGTCCGGGGGCGGGACATGCAAATACCGGCTGCCAACTCTCATTGGCCTTTTTTCATAGATCAGAGGTGGATATCGGCGCTCAAGAGAGACCCCTAGTGTCGCTTCTCCGACACAACGTGGAGAGAGCGACAGAAGGGGAACTGGATATTAGTCAGATTATAACATTCTTCTCCATCATTTAAGAATCATAATTTGATGAATTATTGCTGCAACAATCAATAGAAAATGTACACAAAAATCTAATTTTGTGTCTGCTTTCCGTGGTAATAAATAAAGGCAAACAAATAGCGCTGACTATTGTAAATAAAGCCTCAATATTGTGAATTTGCAGTAATTAAATGATATCTTTCAATGCTGTGAGTTCTCTAAAAACATTAGAGGAGCACTCCTAGCACTAAAGACTTTTGTTGTGACCTAACTTCTCACTGTCTGTCCATGTTTTGAGGAACCTGCAGGAACAGCTAATCTCCACTCACCCCTGACGTGCTCTGTCTTATTTCATCCTCTCATTCTCTGCCCTGCAAACCAGACATGTGGAATGGAGAAAAGAAAGAGGCACCGGCAGAGACTGGTGGGCCTTAAGGCACCTGACAGGCACTGCCAGGGTAATGGAGCCTTTTCTGCCTCTCTGGCAGATGGATAAGGAAGTGAAACGGTGCTAGAGAGATGGAGGGAAGGCTCGAAAAGACAGATCCGACCAAAGCCAGGTGTTTCAGAAGATTATTCTTACAAATTCTTGATCTAGTGTCACAAGAGAAGATTAAACAAAACATACATATTTTACCAACTTATTCCCAGGACTTTAGGACTTTAGGATATATAAAAATGTTTTAAAAAAAGACATGTTGACAGATTGTATAACATTGCAATCCTGTATTCCCTGCATTCATCTTGGTTCTGGAGAAATCAATTTAATACTGTTTTACGACATGGATTTGCCACATGGGACTTGGTGTAATGGCTTTTATTGATTTATTTTTTTAATTATTGATTTCAACTCCACTGAGAAGATATGCATAGGACAAACCTCTGTGTTGATGAAGTAATCATGCTGTTATGACCACAGACATGAATCAATCACATTAACACTGATTCTGAATTGCAATTTGTGTCCTGTTGTCCTCTGTTGTCCAGCTGTCTCTGGCTGTCTCCATCTGCATGAAATAAGGCATTTGTCGGAGTGCATCAGTTGAGAAAACAAGGTCTAATCTCACTTATCCTCTGTTTACTTTCCCTTGAGGCAGGTAATTAGTCTTAATCAGAGTGTAAGATAATAATCTTTAACGAAGCCTGCTTTGAAGGGTTTTTGGGGGACATCTTCAGGCTCCTGGTTCAACATAATTGTCACTATGGACAATTGTAGAATTTTATAGCTAAGTTGTGATAAACCATCATGATCACATGGGGAGTGCGACATCAGACATTTTTACATCAAAGCAAGCATAAATACATTTTTCACATAGTACTCCAAATGAAGAACCATTCACACCACAAGCGACACAGAGCGACAAAGCGACAGGATGCCA
Organism: Xyrauchen texanus; assembly: GCF_025860055.1. Taxonomy (NCBI): domain Eukaryota; kingdom Metazoa; phylum Chordata; class Actinopteri; order Cypriniformes; family Catostomidae; genus Xyrauchen; species Xyrauchen texanus. Next base: position 32,261,264 of record NC_068292.1, read on the forward strand.
TTCATTTTCAATAAGAGCACAGCGACTTCCGGCAACACGAGCGACCGAGACCGTTGACGACAAAATTTGGCTGTGGCGAGCGACAAAACAAAGTTGAGAGAAGTTTTACTTTATGCAAATGGTAAGTGACAATCGGGTTTGACCACTAATGGGAGAGAAGGCAGTGGATCTCATGTCATCTGTCTCATGTGATACTGATGTGGAGTGTAGGCACCAAAGTAAAAGTTATTATGTTTTGAGGGATTTCACTGCTCTGTAGGATTATCCATGAACAAAGCCATCAAATGAACACAATATCACCTCCACCGAGCCATTAGAGTGTCATAAAAAAAGAATCTTTGGCGCCTAAATTGCTGAAGGAGACCGTCTCTCCCATGCCTGCTTAATTTCAAACTAGTGTTTATAATGGCAGAGCTAACCAAATAAAGAAGATCCTTCTTTGTTCCACAAATTTAAACCCTCAGCATGACATTATGAACTTCCACACAGAGCTAAAGCAGGTTTACTTTGAAAACTTTCCTTGTGAGGTCCTCATTACAGTCCCAGTACTTGTGATTTAACCCTATAAAATCTACACCATACCTAGCCTTGCTAGATAATTCTGAAAATGACACTATGACCTGTGATCATTCGTAGAACTGACAAATTAATGATTATGGCTGATGTGCCTTTTAAAATATGTGTAGTGATTGGTAATCACTTATAACTGACAAATCAATAATTATAATCTTTAATCTGGTATGATTCATCTTATTCTACTAAGAACTATTCAACTGGATATTATACCCTGACAATCAGTTTTCTCATAACGTGTAATGTTTGAATTAACCAGTATGATGTGTAACCAGGGATTTTCATGTTTTGTTACTTACACTTATAATATTCATGAAAGAATGTCATATTTAGTATGTAAATGCTTGCTTGTTTACATAGAGAATGTTGATGACAACAAATGTCATGTCTCTTATACTGTTGTCAAGATATAAAAGTTAATGATTAAACATGCACTATTTTTGAGCGGGAGTTTGTAAGAATCCTCCACAAAGGATCGTATATCAACTTTGGGAAATGGACAGACTAGTCGACCATGTGACTCTGAAAAGCCACTTCTGATTGGCTCAGGACACCTTTGGGGAGTGGCCATTTTAAGTTCAAAACTTTCCTAGCCAAGGAAGAAATTCCTCTTCTGCTGAACTTCGCTCTTGCAACGCTCTCTTGGAACCGACACCTGGTCTCCTCTCTTCGGCTCTCTTGCTTCTTCTTAATCCATTCAGACACCTAACGGGAGTCGAGAGTCCTCCTTGCAGAAGGCCTCGCTTAATCCAGACAATTACTATCCGTAATCATAACAGAGTCATCAAGTGACTCTGTTATGATCAATAGACATCGATGGAATGAACTTTCTACAAATGCCAAAGAAACAAGCAACACAAGGAAATACAACGCAAGGAAACACAAAGACATGCAAGTACATCTCCAGACTTTTGCTCAAAGTGCTGGTGTATTAGTGAAACACTTTGTGTAATCCAATTGCAAATCGATTTAGACTCAAAGAAGGATAAATGGTTCTTAAGGCATTTTAATTTATTTCACATTCTGTCACTTTACTCGCCAACCTGTTTCATGTTCCCTTTACAAAAAGCTTCACTTTGATGCTGCGCTTTTGCTAAGCGCTACGGGGAACAATCTTGCATTGTGAGCAGCTGTGAATTTGTGTGAAACACGTCAATGAACATTGACCTGAATTTATAGCCTCGGCTGGTGAAGATCATTAGATGCACCTGTGGCCAGGCTATAAAATAGAGGCGTCACCAGCATGTCGACAGATATTTTTCATTCAGAGCATACTATGCTGTGTGTCTCACAACCTGCTCAGAAAACTTTCTTCCCTCTTTGTTAGGAGTTAGGCAGTGCGCAGAACTTTCTTACTTTTTCTCTCTGCTCTGAAAGCGATTATATGTATATATATATATAAAAAAAAAGAGAGAATGACGGAGAAACAGAGCAAATGATACGTGTTTCCTTGTCAACGTCTCATGACGGACAAGGACACGCATGAGTTTTGCTTTGTTTGGGGGAAGAGCACGCGGCTCTCGCGTTGGGGCGGGTGCGCGCATTGTGACCTTCTTTCGGTCGGGATGCTTCGCGCTCGTCTCGCTTTCTTCCGAGAGCCAGCACCCGCACTTCATTTGTGGGGCTCTCGTATGGATCTGGCTGAGGAGCGAGAGACGGGTGCGTCCCTTTCGCTCGCTCTCTCCCCAGATCTGGCTGGTCCTTCTCGTGTTCTTGAAGCGCACTCCGGCGCCTCTTCAGTTCAGGAGGGGGACCTCGATTCCCTTGGGTCTATAGATTTCGAGTTACCCACATCAGAGCACTCAAAACATGATGCAAAATCCTCTGAGGAGTTACTCGACGTGGTTACTCGTGCTGTGGCCAGACTTCAATTAGACTGGCCACGTAACCAAGAAACCCCCAAACGCTCCAAATTAGAGGATAGATTTCTGTCTGATGGCCAAGGGAAGGGAACACCTCATCAGTCCCTTCCCTTCTTTGATAACCTCCACGATGAGCTTGCTCGTTCGTGGAGGAACCCTTATACCTCGCGCGTTCATGTGCCCTCGACGTCGTTATATTCGACTATCGTGGGTGCTGAGGCGCGAGGGTATTCAAGGATGCCGCCGGTCGAAGGGACACTTGCGGGTTATCTCTCGCCGGGTTCGGCATCGTCCTTGAAAAAACCTGCTCTCCCCTCTAAGCCATGCAGGACTACCTCCATGCTAGTGGGGAGGGCTTATCAAGCGGCAGGTCAGGCTGGTGCTGCGCTGCACACCATGGCTGTGTTACAGGCATACCAGGCTGACCTGCAAAAGGATCTGAGTGCGGGTAAAACTCTCGACGAAGAGGCCTTTTCAGAGCTTTGTCGAGCTATGGATTTGTCTCTCCGCGCGACCAACCAGTCAGCCCATGCCATTGGCCGGTCTATGTCCGCTTTAGTCAGTACGGGGAGGCATTTATGGCTTAACCTGTCAGGCATCCGAGATAAGGACAGAGTTTTCTTAATCGATGCCCCGGTTTCGCCTTCTGGTCTCTTCAGAGACGCCATGAATACGGTTATCTCCAGATTCCAGGAGGCGAAAAGCCATGAGGAAACCTTTGGGCAGTTTCTTCCTCGCCGCACTCAGGGGGCGGGGCTGTCGGCCACCCAGTCTCGCCCCGCTTCTGCTAGGAGAGAGGCTTAAAAACAGAGCATGGCGAGTCGTGCTCCCCCTCATAGGGACTGGGGACAGGCTCGTCGCCCTCAGCAGCCGCCCAAGAAAAGACCTCAGGGCTGTGATTTCTAAAAGAAAGAAGCCCTGATGTTCTTGTACCCAACTTTGTGAGGGTAGTTCCCTTCGGGACGGGGCGCGTGTATCATCCACTTCGGCCCTCCCGATACCCTCACGAAACCTCTTCACTCCCGCCGCCTTTGGTGTTTCGGGTGATAGAGGCTTCCAACAAAGAGTTGGGTGTACCGTTGCTTCCTGCCTTATTCCAGGACACGGAACACTCAACACCCCCTCAACAGGAAGTGTTGAAATTAGTACCCATCTCAGAGAACCTGGCAGCGTGGAAACTTCTGCCAGGTATTTCTATGTGGATTCTGAAGACAGTAGAATGAGGCTACAGAATTCAATTCGCTCGCCGCCCTCCGCGTTTCAACGGTGTGGTTCCCACTACCGTAAGACCGGAGCAGGCATGTCTACTGTGGAGAGAACTGAAAAATATCTTGGCAAAAGGGGCCATAGAACATGTTCCCCTTCCAGAGAAAGAGTCAGGCTATTACAGCAGATACTTCCTGGTTCCCAAGAAGGGTGGGGGGTTGCGTCCGATTCTAGATCTTCGAGGCTTGAACCGCTCGGTCAGGGTGTTCAAGTTCAAGATGCTAACTGTCAAGTCGGTCGTGTCTCAGATCCAACATCACGATTGGCTGGTCACGGTCGATCTCATGGACGCATATTTCCATATTGGAATTCTGCCACAGCACAGGAAGTTCCTGAGGTTCGCTTTCGGGGGTGAAGCCTTCCAGTATCGGATTCTTCCATTCGGCCTAGCCCTATCACCCCGCACATTTACGAAATGCATGGATGCAGCACTGGCTCCTTTGCGACTCCAGGGCATCTGCATTCTGAATTATTTAGACGACTGGCTGATACTAGCACAATCTCAAGAACTGGCAGTTCAGCACAGGGATATCGTCTTGGCTCATCTAGGTTCTCTGGGTCTGAGACTCAACGTCCAGAAGAGCGTTCTTTCTCCAACCCAGGAAATTACCTATCTAGGGATTATATGGAACTCAATCACGATGTGGGCACAGTTGTCTCCCGCTCGTGTCAGCTCCATCCAGAACTCCCTGAGAAATCTCAGGCTAGGTCAAAGTTGCACTGTTCATCAGTATCAACGAATACTAGGTCTCATGGCGTCTGCGTCCACGGTGATTCCTTTGGGCCTTCTCCATATGAGACCGTTTCAGCTGTGGCTAAAAGCCAGGGGATTTCATTCAAGGGCCAGTCCCCTAAGGCAAATAAGGGTTACGCGCCGAGCGCTTTGTTCCCTTTCTATGTGGCTCAGACCCCGGTTCCTTACCTTGGGTCCCACTCTCGGTGCGTCATGTCGTCGCAGGATGCTAATGACAGACGCCTCCCTGACAGGTTGGGGTGCGATCTTAAGTGGTCATCCAGCCCAAGGGGAATGGGAGGGTCATCAGCTCGATTGGCCAACTGCCTCGAGCTGATGGCGGTATTACTGGCCCTGAAATACTTCCGGCTCATGCCTGAACACGTTCGTGATGCGGCAGGCTGATCCTTTCCGCACACGTTTATCGAACTCTATGGGCTAGATGTTTTGGCTACTCCGGGCTCTTATGCCCTTGAGTCGACATCTCAGCTCATGCCTGAACAAGTTTGTGATGCGGCAGGCTGGTCCTCTCCGCTCACATTCATCAGTTTTTATGACAAGTTTTGTGTTGCGATAGGGTTCTCTTCGCACACATTCATCGAACTTTATGGGTTAGATGCTTTGCTACTCCAGGCTCTTATGCCCTTGAGTCGACATCTCAGCTCATGCCTGAACAAGTTTGTGATGCGGCAGGCTGGTCCTCTCCGCACACATTCATCAAAATTGAATGGTTAGGTTGTTTATGCTACTCCGGGCTCTTATGCCCTTGAGTCGACTTCAAGCTCATGTCTGAGACCTCTCGTGCTTTGTGAGCACACTTCACAACCGTAGGGGTCCGGACAGCCCCAGTGCGGCGGCATGGGTATTGCGTTCCCCTTAGCAAAAGCGCAGCATCAAAGTGAAGCTTTTTGTAAAGGGAACGTCTCGGGTTACATGTGTAACCCTTGTTCCCTGAAAAAAGCGGAACGAGATGCTGCGCTTTTTTGCCGCACTGGGACGTCCCAGGACTGCTCTTCAGAAAAAGGTATTTGTCGACACGCTGGTGACGCCTCTATTTTATAGCCTGGCCACAGGTGCATCTAATGATCTTCACCAGCTGAGGCTATAAATTCAGGTCAATGTTCATTGACGTGTTTCACACAAATTCACAGCTGCTCAAAATGCAAGATTGTTCCCCGTAAGCGCAGCATCTCGTTCCGCTTTTTTCAGGGAACAAGGGTTACACATGTAACCCGAGACGTTTTATATTTTAGATTAGTTTATGTTTAGAATAGCAATAAAATCGGTCTGTTTTCAAAGATAATTTGACTGTGGTATATTTTGGTAAAGAATCTCATCATTATTTTTTAAAGATTTTGCTTCAAAGCAATACCTAAATATGTCTGCTATTATTTTCAATAAGCCATGAGAATAATATTACTCTAATAAGTGAATTATTCATAATTCCCTTATTAAAGCGAATTCCTTACTATAGAAATTGTAAGCTGATACAACAAGAAGTTGTATTATGATTTTAATGGTGAAGAATTTTATTCAGACAAATAATCTAGCTATTTGTCATTTATCTTTCTTATATTGGTTTTCAAGCATGACTAATTCCATAATACATTTCCTTACATATTGATGTAGTATAAGGACAGTTTAAATTAATTCCTAGCTCACAAATAATGTTCCTACAAATCATGGTGGAGAAATGCAGCACTTTAATCTGTACAGTGTACATTTGTACTACCAAAATTCCTAGAGCTCTATATCATTTGTCTGTAACCACATGCATGGATATAATAAAACAATGACGTATGGAAAGCCATGTCTGAAACTGTTGGCATTCTGAGTGAGTTTGAATAATATTTTAATAGATCATTCTTCTTGTTAATGGTATGATGCAACAAGCACTGCTGCAGGTTATATAAAACACTCTCCACTGCAGAATGTTAATTTTTTGAGGCAAGAAGACTGATTCATTGTCAAATTAGACTTATATCTTAGTTTTAATGGCAGTATCATCTGTTATCAGCATTTAAAAAAACTACTATGGTCAGATGTGCAGTCCACCAATAACATTAGTGCGACATCAGAAGGAATGCCCACTAGCTAATTCATAGTACAGAGACTAGAGACACCAAGCGACAATGTCATTTGTTTTGTGATCAGGGCTTGAGAGTGTAGTGAAAAAATTGTTCCCTTTGGCATAAGCCCCATCCTACAGTTCAGGGTAAGGATTCTCCCTCAAACTGTCAGATCCTGCTGGCTGGACCGGACCTAAACTGATGATGATGTTTGGTGGGGGGGTGAAACAAATGGTGGCATAATGAAGAGTTGAAGGACAGCTTATGTGCTGAGCTTATGAGGCATAGTCTAGATCGTGATTATGAGATGCGTGGATTGAATTATCGGATGACCTAATGCTTACTACAAGTCTTCTGTCCAACATATTATAAAGGCTTCCATTTCCCTCTAGCACTACTGATCTTTGAGGCATGGGTTCTGGTCTCGTGAGAACTAGAAAGTAATTGTGTTCACATAAACAATGATGAGCGTGATTCAAAAGTTGCATTTTTGCTCTTAAATGTCATTTTTAGTCCTCTGATTGTAAGGTTTAGGTTTGGGTTACAAAAAATGGGTTCCTGTTGAATGTCAAATATCCATTCCTGTTCACATCATTACATGTTTCCAACTAAAAATACAACTCAGTTTTGGTGCCAATCAGTGGACATTGTACCTGGAAACTAGAGCTGCATGTTCAACAACACTTCCAGCTTTGGCCACTGGGGCAGTGATTCGATTTCCGGTAAGCACAGAACAATTTCAGCAGAAAAACTTTAGACCTATTGTTGCTGTGTGATCAGTTTGGATAAACATACCTGACACTTATCATGCACAAGCCTCAAGCCAGGACAGTAAGATACTGTGAGACTCGACTTCAAGGAGAGAAGGAGGACACAGGAAACAGGGCTTTGGAAATGTAGGTAAGGCTTTAATTGCCGTTTTCTCTTATAAACATAAACACACAATAACTACAAGGGCATTGGGTCGGCTTGTCAGGTTCTCTCTCCCTCCTGGAGGCTCTTTGGCTGCTTTTAAGCCGCTCTCCCCGTGCTCACTGAAATTAGAGACAGGTGTTAAACATAAATTAGCTCAGGTGCAAGCGCCCTTACAGCTTTCTCTCCCGGACGGGCGCTTGACCATGCCCCCGCTGCCACAGATACCCCAAAGGCATCTATAATACATGGAGAAAGTTTACAGTTAGCATTACTATTTATCTAAATGGCATTTGCTTAGTTAGCGCAGGATTTAGTCAGATCACATGGCAACTTTTGAATGACTGTCAATGGAGAAGGACAATTTTTGTGTCCTGATGGTATAGTTATGGCATCTACCAGCAGGGGCAATCTGGGCCATGCTAACCAGCCAAACATTGACCACTTCGATTACCCCAGTTCACTATATCATGCATGCTGGTAGCATTTGTGTCTGGCTGACCTCTTTTTTTTAACCCTAGCCTGCGAGGATATTCATATGTTTACTCATCAATTTTCTGTACAAGTAAGGCTGTGGGAATTTGTCTGCATATTTGCCCCTAAGATATAGAACAGTGAAAAATGCAGGCTAAGCAACAACTAGGACAAACATTTACAAAGCTGCTAAGGTCGTACTGGGATGCATCTGTACGCAAATTATAATTTATTTGAACTGTATTTAAACAAACACTTAAGACAGAACATTATCCTAAATACTTTAGTTTGCTTCCATTAACCATATTGTCATTGAAATTATATTATCATACTATAAATTAGTGCTTAGTATGACTGATGAAGCTATCCTAGATATTAAGATGTACTTGACATTTGTGGAGCCTCATCTTCTATTGCCTTCTATTGCCGCTATTAAATGTTGACAAAAGCTCTTGTCGACAAGCAGCATAGGTTAAGCTGCCCCTTAAAGTCCAAACAGAATAATGAGGCAGGTGCCACAGACAGAGACAAATCACTAGCGTACAACTTATCTTAAGCAGCAGAGAGAAGAGGTTAGCCTGAGCTTGGACGGAGAAAGAGGAGTGAGAAAAGGAGTGCGGGAGAGATTATCATCTGTCTTTTCTACACTTAAATCAGTCCATGTGCTGCTTCAGCAGCATTTAAAAAATTTAACAGCCCTCCTTACAGCTTTCTGAAGCACTGCAGGAATCGATCACAGGTGCAGAGGGGTAACCAAATTGCATCCCAGTGAAGATAAAGAGCTGAAACCAGCCTAAGATGGCTTGCTCGTCTTTGCTGGTCCCCCATCTTGGGCAGGCTGGTCTGTTGGCTAGTTTTAAAGGGGTTTGCTGCACCTTTCAGCTTGTCTGGCTGGGAGACCAGCTGAAGACCAGCCATGAACATCTTAAATTAGAAGACCAGCAAACAAGCTTTGGCTTTGCAAACCAGAAAAAACAAGGACGCTTGTTACACACATCTTGTTCAGGATTCTTTTAAAGGTAAAACATCCATCCATCCATCCATCCATCCATCCATCCATCTGTCCCCTGTTTATTCTTGGCATTCAAATGTGACCTCCTGTATGTTGTTCACATACACATAGAAAAGACAAATGTAAACAGGCTTGTGATTGGAATGTGTTATGATCTGCTTTTCCTGATTCCAATGTTGTCAGGGGATGCAATGTGATAGGATATCGGTATAATCTAATCGAATTCTAGCCATGATATCTGCATATGATTTGTTTTACTGTCTCTGAAATGTTGAATTACATGTTTTTATACTTCCAACTGTGAAGCACTTTGAGCTGCATTTTATGAATAAAAGGTAAATAAAATGTAATATTAATATTATTATTCACAGGTTGACATCACACAAACTCCACCCAAAATCATTATGCCCACTACTATCTCCAAGGACTAATGGCAGGCCAATGTTTACCTGGCTGTTTCTGCCATTTGTAAGTGTTTTTCTCTTGCCATCTTGGCCCTTTATTGAAATATTTTTTTTATCTCTTAGACACCTGTATAAATGCTGAATGACAATTAATTGAATCTTGAATTTACAACACTAGCATTCTGTACTTTGTTTACATAAAGCATTCAGGACTCTCTACAGTAGTATCAGCATATAAGCTTGTTTTCTCAACTTGTGTTTAATTTGATAGTGCAGGGTCTTATTTATTGAATATTCTGATCTGATGAACTGTTGGACCACATCTCATTAATTGCGTTTTTCAAGCAGAACGTGTTACATTCAAGGTAATAAAAAATTTGGCTGGGTCTCACCTTTAAAGTACAGAGTAATCACCCTATTTCAGTCATTGTAAATGCAGCAAGTATCAGTGAGACAGAGCTATGAGGCTATGCATGGAAGTCCAGAGACCCTTCTCAATTTATGAATATTACATGCTATGCATCAAATGACAATAATTACACAAGAAACCTGTTTAACAGTTTTATTTCTCATATTTTTAACAAGGTTTATGAAGTGAGCTAACTACTTACAGCAGAGCTATATCTATACATAATAAAACTGTTTACAGCATATTTAAAAAGAAGGGGAATCCAATGGCAGGCGTTGAACCTGAGAAACAAATAAAAGTTATATTCAATAGAAATATTCTACCAATATTTAAAGCTCAGTGACTACTGGTCAACAAATACATTGGTCAGAAACAGTAACATATTTATGTCTTTATTTGTACATAGCAGAATTAGCATATATACAATTTACATTACTAGTTTACATAATTTTCATCCACATCATCCATTTATTTAGCATTTGTTACAATGTGTTGTTGTTAACAAACCTTTGCAGTAGCAATACTGTGGTCATCTCCTCGACTGTACTTTCCCACTGGTGAACATTTAATGTCCAGCACCCATCCACAGATAAAATAATGACATGATTTAAATGTCTTTAGTTCTTGACTTTTGTAAGCATTAACAGTGTGCATCAAATATTGATGATATAGCAGCACTTGGGTAATATCAGAGCCAATAGAGTTATTCTTACATGTGGGAAGGATCCAATCCGCCAATTAAGTTTATATTGTTTTTTTCTCATAATGACTTATGAAATATTATTCAACGTTTCCATATTCACTTAAATGTTTTCAATGAAAACGATCACAATGTTTTGAATTTCTTTTATTTAGATTTATATCTAGTTTGTACCATAGTGTATAGTACCGGAGAAATGCGCAATGCTTTGTGCACGTGTTTCCAGACAGCAGAGTGGTGGCACGGGTGTATTTGATTATGTTATTGAATACAAAAATGTTTTACTTTCACTATTGTCAGATCTACAGATCTTCCTAATAAAGTGCTCAGTGAGTGTATGTATTATGTATACTGTATGTATAAATTCTTTACATTTTTATGAATAAAATCTGAAAGAACAACATCCACACTGAGATGTCTTTTTGTCAGTGAAAACTGAGCTTTTTGAAAACGCTCTCCCGAGTATATACATTTGAAAATGCTGTCTTCACGTTGTAGTATGGACTCGGAAAATGTATATAACTGAAATGATGATGTATTTGTTGTCATGTGACGCTAGGGTTGCCACCCATCCCATAAAATATGGGATTGTCCCGTATTTAAAGATAAAATTATGCATCCCTATCAAATCAATATGGGACGCGATTTGTCCCGTATTTAAGCTGGTCAGATGGCGTCACGGCAAAATCGTACCAGATCACTAATTTAAAGTTTATATAAGTTGGAAAATGTGCCTATGTTGGGTAAAGGACCGTCCAAAAAGTCCACAAATGGTGCTTATACTGTGGATTTTTTTCTATATAAATGTTCAATAAGATCATACAATGTATGAATAGAATCACTGAGTCATAAAGAAAAGTGCAGGTAGATAAAAAAAATATGTATAAACCAACCAAAATGTATACATAAATAAGATAAAGTAGACATATAATCAAAATGATAAAAATAAATATATTTTTAACAAATAAAGATTCATTTTTTTTTTTATAAATCAGGAGTCAGGAAAGCATATCAAGTCAAGTGGTTTTTATTGTCGTTTCAACCATATACAGTTAGTACAGTACACAGCAAAACGAGACAACGTTCCTCCAGGACCATGGTGCTACATAAAAACAACAAAGGACCAACATAGGACCACATGAGACTACACAACGAAATAAAATACCTATATAAAAAAACCTATATATATCTATATAAAGTGCACGTGCAAACATGTGCAAAAAGTACAGGACAGTACAACAAATTACTGACAATGAACAGGACAATAGACAGTGCAGCGCCGACCAGTACTCAGTAGTGCAAAAAGATGACAGTTTCTAAAGATGTAAACATAACATACTATGAGATAGTGTTCTATGCACATAGCAGTTATTGAGGTAGCAGACAGTTATAAAGTGACAGTTATTAAAGTGCAACTCAGGACACGTGTGTGTCAAACCAGTCTCTGAGTATTGAGAAGCCTGATGGCTTGGGGAAGAAGCTGTTACACAGTCTGGCCGTGAGGGCCCGAATGCTTCGGTACCTCTTGCCAGACGGGAGGAGGGTAAAGAGTTTGTGTGAGGGGTGTGTGGGGTCGTCCACAATGCTGGTTGCTTTGTGGATACAGTGTTTTTGAAAATGTCTTTGATGGAGGGAAGAGAGACCCCAATGATCTTCTCAGCTGTCCTCACTATCCTCTGCAGGGCTTTGCGGTCCGAAACGGTGCAAGTCCCAAACCAGGCAGTGATGCAGCTGCTCAGGATGCTCTCAATAGTCCCTCTATAGAATGTAGTGAGGATGGGGGTTGGGAGATGTGCTTTCCTCAGCCTTCGAAGAAAGTAGAGATGCTGCTGGGCTTTCTTGGTGATAGAGCTGGTGTTGAGGGACCAGGTGAGGTTCTCCGCCAGGTGAACACCAAGAAATTTGGTGCTCTTGACGATCTCCACAGAGGAGCCGTCGATGTTCAGCGGAGTGTGTTCACCTTGTGCTCTCCTAAATAAGAAAGGGTATACGATTTGTATTAATTACGCATAGTAACTCATATTAACATTTATTGCTAGTTTTAGTAGTTCTGGTATGTAATTGGTTCTTGGTCATTGTTTTGTTATCTTGTTTATAGTTACCTGACACATTGTGTCGAATGAAGCGACACTAGGGGACTTTCTTGAAGGCCTTGGTTACCTCTGAACTTGAGAAAAGGCCAATGAGAATTCGGCAGAAGTGTATACACATTGGCGTTGAACATCTTTTTAAAGACACGTCTTTTTAAAGATGTCTTTCCGCCTTTGTGTAGTTCCTGGATGCGACAGATATCTCTCTGCTTCTGACGGTCATAAGAGCTGCCTCACGTGCCTGGGCTGCGATCACACACAGGCAGCGTTTTATGAATGGTTCATGTTCTCAGTGCGCCAACATAACCATGGCAACGTTGCGGTCGTGGCTTTCTTTCCTCCAAGAGAAAGCCTCTTCAACTGTTCCCCGCACCGCGCCTCGTTCCAACGGGATTGGGGCCAGCACGGCTGGCGATGAAGGCGATTTGGGGAGTGCAGTGGGTTCGGTTTTGCCAGGTAAATCCCCACGAACCACCCGCCCCCAGCACGCTCATTTGCTTCCGTTCGAGCTTGAGGTCTATTTACGAGCCAATCTATTTACTCCCTCAGACCCCACGAGCTGGATGATGATTTCATCATCAGGAGGCCCCAAGTGGTCTCCGCCCTGCATGCCATAGCCCCCCTGCAAATCCACCAGACCAAGGCACTTAAAGATCTGCACTTGAGTAGTCCTTTTCCTGATGTGCTGCAGGAACTGTGCTTGACGACCGATTGCTCCCCCAGGGCCACGAAGATCACAGCGCCGGCACTCGGACGGGCGACGCCTACACTCGTGGTCCAGGAACGACATCGGTGGCTGAACCTGGTCGAGATGTGGGACCACGACAAAGCCTGCTTTCTCAATGCCCCCGTCTCCCAGTTCGGCTTGTTCGGTGACAGCGTTGAAGACTCTGCCCAGCAGTCAGAGGCAGCGAAGAAGCAGTCAGAGGCCATCTACCACATCATGCCTTGCCTCCGTTCCAACGTGAGCCATGCTCCGTCTACTCACCGAGGGCGTCCCCCTCCGGCTTCTAAACAACCTGGGCCCAGCTCTCAGCCCCTCTTGTCCCCACAAGAAGCTGACACCCCCGTCTCACGAACCACTACCGGAACCCAGAAGGCTCCCAAGCGTTCCTGAGATGAAAAAACCAAGGAGCGAGATGGTCACTACGGAGATGGTATCTGGGCCACTGCATTCCCCAGTGGAGGGCCGGGAGGGAATCCTCTTGCCGCACCCCACCCAGGCCGCTGTACCCACATTGCCAGGAAAAAGATAGCGGTTCCCTCACTCCTTTGGTCCCCTAACCGGTGCCCCCACATGCCATTCTCCGGTCTGGTGCCAAGGACCTACAGTCACGGCACCATGGATGCAGCCCGCTCGCCTCCATGCTCTCGACTGTAGACTCCCGGCAGGCCGGTTCTGATGAGTCTAGAGGACGCCTCCATAGGACCTCCTCCACAGTCACTTCCCCGCCCCTGCCGAGTACGCAGAGTAAGGTAAGTGCTTAGAGTTTTTTCTCAGCACAGTTGTTTCGGGACACAACTTTGCTCCCCGACATATTACCTGCGCCGCCTGCTGCGAAGCCCCACCGTGTCCAACGGTTCCAACCCGTTGCGCTGGCAGGCCGGGACCATCCGACTCCGCAACAAGATTTAGTTTGCCGGGCACTCGCCCCACAGTGGCTCCTCGCGACAGCCCCTCCCAGGCGAATTCCCCTAAGGAATGACCTTCTTTCTCAGGGACGACCCTCTGGCATCCGCACCCAGACCTCAAGAACCTCCACATCTGGCCCCTGGACAGAATGTGGAAGATCTAAGTGGCCTACCACCTGCTGACGTATACACGATCAACCAAGCCAGAGCTCCCTCTACCAGGCAACTTTACGCCCTGAAGTGGCGTTTGTTCGTGAATTGGTGTTCTTCCCAATCCGAAGACCTGCAGAGATGTGCATTCAAGTCAGTGCTCTCATTCCACCTTGAAGGTTTATGTAGCCACCATATTGGCTCACCACAACACAGTGGATGGTAAGTCCCTAGGGAAGCACAATCTCATCATCAGGTTCCTTAGATGTGCCCAGAGGCCGAACCCTCCCAGGCCATGCCTGTTCCCCTCACAGGCTCTCTCCTTGGTCCTTTCAGGCCTTCAGAGACCTCTCTTCGAGCCGCTAGAATCAGTCGAGCTCAGAGCCCTCTCCTTGAAGACGGCCCTCCTGATCATGCTCGCTTCCATCAAGACGGTTGGTGACCTGCAAGCCTTCTCTGTCTGCGACACTTGCCTGGAGTTCAGTCCGGTAGACACCCATGATGTCCTAAGACCGCAACCGGGCTATGTGCCCAAGGTTCCTTCGACCCCCTTCAGGGACCAGGTAGTGAACCTGCAAACGAAGCTGTTGCATGCTTTGCGTACCTATGTTGTCCGCACGCAGATCTTTAGATGTTCTGAGCAGCTCTTTGTCTGCTTTGGTGGACAGCGGAAAGGGAACGCTGTCTCCAAACAGAGGCTTTCCCACTGGGAAGTTGTCGCCATCGCTTTGGCCTATCACACCAGGCCATGCCCGCCCCCTTGCGGGTTAGAGCACACTCGACGAGAAGTGTGGCATCCTCGTGGGCACTGGCCAACGGCACCTCCCTAGCAGTCATTTGCAGAGCAGCGGGCTGGGCAACACCCAATACCTTCATGAGATTTTACAATCACAGGGTTGAGTCGGTCTCGTCCCGTGTTCTCTCAGTTCTGAGCACGTTGAACTCCGGAATGTGGAACGTCTGACCGGGTGTTCCCCCTCCACTGAGGTGATCACGTGTGCTCTTTTCACCCAGTCCACTAAACTTGCGCTCCCTGGATGTTCTTCCTCTCTAGCCCTCTGGTCCGTGAATTCAGCAGAGGAATTCCTCGACCAGACCCACTACGGGTACTAAAATTACTCTGTACTGGAATAGGTGCTCCACAGGATGGGCCTTTGTAGACTAATCCCCCTGTGTGTATTTTCCACAGTACGGTCCCCCTACTGGCAGGCCCGCATCTCCCTTGGGCAGTCCCCACTGCCCCCAGGTTGCCGTGTTTGTAACAACTCCTCCCTCGCAGCAGGTAGGATCTACCACCGCGCCATTTCCACATGTGGCCTGAAAACCCATGTGACATATTTTGCCATACTTTACCTCCCCCCAGCCTGGGCAGGTGGTGGTCTCCGCGGGTCTTTTCCCCCTGAAAGAAAAGGAGTTGGACAAGAACGCCTTCCCCGATGCGTGTGATAGCGTTGAAGTGGCCCCAAACGGCCTGCTCCCATGCTTGGCGCGGCGCTTTGTTCCGCCCATCCAGGATGCGACAGATGGGGAATGTCTAGGTTACTGTTGTAACCTCTGTTCCCTGATGGAGGTAATGTGACGTTGTGTCCACCCGGCCACGACGCTGAACCGTGCCACTGCAATGTCTAGTCAAGTCATGTTTACGTTTATGTTTTGTTTCATAATCTTACTTAGTCATGTCAAGTTTAATTTAGTCTAGTTCATGTTTCAGGTTTGAAAAGTCAAGCTAATCTTGCCCTTATATTAAAATGTCAGCACAGTAGAATTATAGACATCACTCATTTGAACATAGTAAAGTCACGAAAAACACATGTAATTTTTTCAAACATCACATTTTGTGTTTTATAAGACTAACAACAAATTTGGTGATGATACTTTTTAAAAACACATCCTGGTTTTCTGACTATACAACACTATTATTTCAAAATGTTAAAATACATCTACTCACCACATGGTCCAGGGAGAGGAAATTGCTGAATTTGTCTTCCTTGTCTTCCTTGGTTTGGGTTGTTGCCAAGTTTTTGTGTTAGTTTTGGAATTGACAAAAAATGGGGGATAATAATTTTTAACTCAAGACATCCACACTATGCAAATTTTTTCACAAGTGCCTAAAACATTTGCACAGTTCTGTATTTAATTTTCATTATTCATTGAAATTCATTTAACATTCATTTTCATTTTTTTCATTGAAAAAAGTAAAGGGATTACTCTTAATTAATTAGTTACTTCTGATGTAATAGTGTTAAATACTGTATAGACTAAACAATAGTGAATTAAAAATCAAAATAAAATGTTTAATGTTAAAATATATATGTTTTCTAATTTAACGCTGCCCCCTTAAATTCTTTGGCCAGTTCATGAATAATTTGTTTGATATTATATGATTTATTTGAAAGAATTAAAAGAACAGTTTCGTGTCTTTCCTTGTATTAATCATCTGTTTGAAGTTGATAAGGGTTTTAAAAAGTAATTAGCAATAAGTAATGAATTACTTTTCAGACAGAGTAATTAGTACAGTAATCTAATTACACTGTAGAAGATTTAATTGGTAGATAGTAATTAATTACTTTTTTTAGAGTAACTTACCCAACACTGGTTAGAACTCACCTTGACTTGTATAAATATGTGTTAGTTGCCTATATATTCCCTTCTAAAAATATTTATTTATGCGGGGGGCATCAGTTTCCACCAATCGAATGACCCATCTACATCTAGTTATGAGGTTGTTTTGTTGTATGATGTTGTTTTTATTGATGTGTTGTGTCTTGATTGGAAAAATAAACTCATGCATGAAAGCAGGAAAAGACAGCAGAATGACTATGACGCACGGCTGGCTAATTTATTGCCAACCAGACTGAACAACAGAATATTTTTTGTTCATTCAAGCTCTGTTAGGCATTAAAGCCATACTTCTGTTCATAAACTCTATTTGTAAGCTGTCATTATGAAAAAAAAAGATCAGGCTGTGCAGAAACCCTTGCTTTCTCTGTAATTTACAACTCAAGAGGAACAGAAAACAATAGTCTATTACAATATTCACACTAAATCAGTCCGGCCTATATCAGCAGGCCCAAAAATACATTAGTTCTGATAATGACTGGGTAGAAAGCACAATATGTCACTTGTGATTTTCGGCAAGCTGTTTCTGTGTAAATAAATCTGTACTGGTCTCTGCTATACTGGAATACATAATCTTGTTAAGCTAATTATTATATGACCTCAATGAGAATTTAAAAGATTGATTTTTGGAAAATAATAATAATAATAATAATAATAATAATTAATAAAGTGTAAATGCAAAGCCAGGGCACTGAGATGATTTAATGTAAACACTGAGATGATTTAATGTTAACACTGAGATGCTTTTAAGGTCAACTTTTAGTTTTAACATCACATTTTAAATTCAGGAATGGGACAAACCAATCTCCACCTCCAATTACTTTCAGTTGCAACACAAACCAGTATCAGAACTGAGAGCTAAGGTGTGCATAAACAGAGAAGATGTTTCATAAAAAAATATATGACATATTAATTTAGCAAAGCAATGATAAACAAAGCGGCTGTAGAACTTAAGTACACCATGCTGTTAAGAACATTGACTAACTATGGATTCTTCAGTGTTGTTGTCAATGAAATATTTTTTTATTAACTCATTAGAATTTATCATGTTCAGTAACATTTATTTAGTTGCTTCAAGATCCTGGCAATATGTTGTATTTTATAACTAGAATGGTATTGGAATTGATAGCACATACTGTATAAGTTCATATCAAAGTGAAAATGTAATGTTTCTCTGTTTTAATCTTGTTTTAAAGGTGTTTCCCAAAAGTGACTGGGTAATGTGCCTGGATGTAAATGGCAATTACAGGTCCTTAAATTCTAATTATCGTTCCCTTCTGTCCAATAAATATTGGGATTGAAAAATCCTGCTTGCCTCTGGATGACTGACATGAAGTTATATGATAAAAGCAATATTTCCCAATGTGACTCAATGGCATACAAGGAATACAAAATGTATTTTCAAAGTACTCGGATGAGTACACACATACAGTATTCATACGTGTAGGCAATGGTGGACTGGGAAGTGAAATTGGCCTGGGATTTTACATAGAAACTGGCCCAAAAATTGAGGATATTGCTGCCCCCTTTGGAATGTCGCGGCACCGTTTTGTGGCCCGTTCTGCATAAAGCGGCGGCTCATTTCAGTTTATTGCGGCCCATTCCGCAACCGACCTGGTTCTCTCATTGGCCAGTCCACCACTAAATCGGCCCCAAAGTGTGTCGGCCCAGTGGGAAAATGCCTGCTATGGCAGATTACAAATCCAGCCCTGCGTGTAGGGGTGTGCGATATACCCGTAGACATTTGGTGTATATTTTGGATTATTGTCTGTATCGCGGTTACGCAAAACCATCACCACGTGGCAAGAAATGTGCACCACATTCTATTCACGAAACATGTACGCGATACACATTCTGTCTGCAAAAATGGAGGAGGAAGACGGAGCGGTTTAATGTGAGAATTGCAGAAACAGTGTTTTTCAGGTAATGACAATTGTTTTGAAGCAAATTCAATTACATTAATCTTGCATTCTCGAATATGCTTGTCAGACACACGCAGCTGTGCTTCACGTGATTTTCGCGCGCGCTATATCTGAAGCATGAAAGTGTGCACAAATCGTCTCGGGTTACTTAAGTGTAACCCTTGTTCCCTGAAAAAAGCGGAAAGAGATGCTGCTCTGAGAGCGCTTTGGCAACATCCTTTAGGTGTGAGCAGCTGGGGAAATGTGTGCAACACGTCAATGAACATCGGATTTTATAGCCTCTGCCGGTGTAATCATTGGATGCACCTGCAGCAGGGCTATAAATAGACGCATCACCGACGCTTTGTCAGGTATTTTGTCTCAAGAGCAGTCCTGGGGCAACCCAGTGCGGCAATAAAGCACAGCATCTCATTCCACTTTTTTAAGGGAACAAGGGTTACACTTAAGTAACCCGAGACGTTCCCTTTACAAAAAGCTACACTTCTAATGCCGCGCTGAGAGTGCTTTGGGAACGAAAATACCTATGCCGCCGCACTGAGGCTGTCCAGACCACCTACGGTTGTGTAGTGTGCTCAAAAGAGCGTGAGAGGTCCCAGACATGAGCTTAAGATGTTGAGTGGCAGGAACATCCAAATTATAAGACTGATGAATCTGTGCGGAGAGGACCAACCTGCTACATCACAAACATGCTGCAGAGGGAGACCTCTAGCCAAGCCCTCTGGTAGAGTGAGCCCTGAAACCTGCTGGCGAAGCTTAACCACGCTCCTCATAGGCCAGGGCAGTAGCGTCCCTCACCCAATGCGACATGGTGGAGGCCGCCCCCCTGAAGTGGCCCCCATGACAAAGAATTGTTGCCCTGACATAGGCCACTGGCTAGTGCGGTGGACATAAGTCTGAAGGGCACAGACTGGACAAAGTCTGTGAAGTCCTTCCTGCTCCGGCGTTGCAAACCTCGGGGAGCAGAAGGTTTCGAAAGTGACCGGATGTAAGGCCGAGAAAGGTACCTTAGGCAGGTAGTCAGGGTGAGGGTGCAAAATTGCTTTTGGTCATTCCAGGGGTAAACTCTAAATGGGCCAGCAAAACAGACAGGTCCCCAATTCTCTTTAGAGAGGTAATCGCCATAAGAAACCATCTCAACCAGACCCTCAAGGACTATTGCTAAGAGATAGAGGTCCTATTTCCTAGCAGGAGGCCACAGTCGCATGGCTCCACGAATGAAGCGAGCGAGTAGAGGATGCCTCCCAAAGGGCACCCCGTCCATCAAGATGTGGCAAGCCGAAATGGCGGCCACATAGACCCTGAGAGTAGCGGGGCATATGCCTGCTGACAGTCTTTCCTGCAGAAAGTCCAGAACTGAAGCAATCTGGCAGTTAACTGGATCTGCATTACGTGCACTGCACCATCTTTCAAAGACACCCATTTATTGGCGTAACTTCTAGTAGAGGCAAACACATACTGGCGCATTCTGGGCCATGTATGCACCGGGGAAATGACACAGAGAGAAATAGGGGAGACATTGCGCTGTTTGTTGAGGTGAAGAGGTCCACTTCTGTCCTGTAAAATCTCACTGAGATTTGTTCCAAGTAGAGGGCGCCTTAGCACTTAAAATGGTCTCGATAACCTCAGGAGACAGCCCTGTGTCCCTCAGTTGTTACCCCTCAGGGGCCAAACATGAAGGTTTCACAATTCGGGCCGGGGATGAAATATTGTCCCCTGTGCCTGAGACAGAAGGTCCCTCCTGTCCGGAATCGCCCAAGGCGAGCCATCGAGGAGAGACCTTGTCTCCGAGAACCATACTTAAAAATTTAAATCTGACGACATGCCGGTGACGCGTCTATGTATAGCCCTGCTGCAGGTGCATCCAATGATTACACCTGCAGAGGCTATAAATTCTGGTCAATGTTCATTGACGTGTTGCACACATATTCACAGCTGCTCACACCTAAAGGGTGTTCCCAAAGTGCTCTCAGCGCAGCATCAGAAGTGTAGCTTTTTGTAATGGAACCAGCAGGTTTCCAGATTGGGCTCCACAGACACTTGCGCTACTCAATCCGGTTTCTCTTTATCGAGGTACAAACTTCCAAACTTACATTTATGCATTTGGCAGACGCTTTTATCCAAAGCGACTTACAGTGCAATTATTAAAGGGACAATCCCCCTTGAGCAATCTGGAGTTAAGTGACTTGCTCAAGGACACAATGGTGGTGACTGTGGGTATCGAACCTTCTGATTACCAGATTACCAGTTATGTGCTTTAGACCACTACACCACCACCACTCCACTTGTGTGACCCATTTGAATTCTACTGATTTGTTTTTATTTTTTTTACCTTAAAGCGCTATGGAGGAAGTCAGACATCTCAAACGCCACGAGAGCCGGACATTCTAACCAACACTGAGAAAAAAATCATCACCCATCATTCTGTTTGAACTATGTTAGATATTAGAAAACAAACTGTCATTGCTTTCAGATGTTCAAATATTGTCTACAGAGATGACTTAAACCATTAAGAGCCTAATAAAGTGTTTTATAATAATAATACTAGTCAACAAAAACAGACTGAAATGTGGAATTTAGCATTGTGGTAAGGTTGATTACCACTATTTGAATACCACCAATTGTTTTTAATTGTTTTTGACTATTATTGCCAAGTTCTAAATAAAGAGAAAATTAAAACGTTTTCATTTATAAAGTATTTAATTCAATGAGCCAATGACTGGATTAAAAAAAAAATAGGCATTACAATATTAATTAATATATAATACATTTTTATTTATTCATATATTTTTTTAAAATTTGACTATATCATGATATACAGGTGCATCTAAAAAAAAATATGAATAACGTGGAAATGTTTCCGTAATTTAATTAAAAAAGTGGAACTTTCATCCAGAATCCAGAATCCAGAATCGGTCTGTCTTCGCCGGCCAAAGGTGGTCAGCGCAGACCACAAGCAGACCACAACGATCTGCCCAGGTCTGTCAGTCCTGGGCGAGTCCCATCCAATTGTGTCCCAGATCTTGTCGTAGCGAGTCGCGCCATCGTGTTGCAGGGCGCCTGCGTGGCCGCTTGATGTCGATCGGCAACCAGACGGTGACTTCGCGTGTCCATCTTTCGTACGTCCGCCGCATCAGGTGCCCAGCCCAGCGCTTCTTGGCCTTGTTGGCCAGGTCCACCGCGTCGGCCACCCTGGTCATGGCCAGCAGCTGCTCGTTGCGGACGTGGTCAATCCTTTTAACCCCGACCATGCGGCGCTCGATTGCGCATTCAGTCACGGCCAGCTTTTGTCGGTCGGCCGCTGTCGTTGCCCAGGTCTCAGCCCCATACAGCATGGCCGGCAGGACGGTGCTGTTGAATAGGGCGGCCCTGATGTCCGGGTCGATGGCTCTGTTGGTGGCCGTCTCGGCAATTGAGCCAAAGCTGACCCAGGCGGCTCGGCCAGTTCTCGACCAATCTTGTGGTCGGTAGTTAGCTCCTGGCCCAAGTAGATGTATCTATCGACTTGCTGGAGCTGGTGCTGGCCGACATGAAGGGTAGTGTCGGCCACCTGGTCGTTGCACATCCACTTGGTTTTGGCCAGATTGATTTTGAGGCCGCACCGAGCGCCAGCCTGGTTGAGGTGGTCGAGCCGCTGCTGTACATCGACTGCCGAGCAGCCTATCAGCACGATGTCGTCGGCAAAGCGCAGGTGATTGAGCCAACGGCCGTTGATCTTGATGCCAACCTCGTCCCAGTTGAGCTGCCGGAAAATTTGCTCGAGGCAGGCGGTGAAAAGCTTGGGCGAGATGGTGTCGCCCTGCTTGACACCGCGGCCGACCTTGATGTTAAGCGGCCGGTCGAACAGGGTGATGGTAGTGGCGCAGTTGCTGTTCAGCTCCTGCAGCAGGGCCACATACTCGTCCCCGATGCCTTGTTATTGGAGGGCAAGCAGCACGGCGTTGATCTCGACCGAGTCGAAGGCCTTCTCGTAGTCGACGAAGGCCAGGACCAGCGGCATCTTATACTCCCTGGCCCGCTCGAGCAGCTGGTTCAGTACCTGCATATGGTCCATGGTGCTAAAGCCAGATCTAAATCCGGCCTGCTCGACGGGCTGCTGTTCGGCCAACCGGTTGAGCAGCACCTTGGTGAAGATCTTATACACGGCCGACAGCAGTGTGATCGGCCGGTAGTTGCTGAGCAGCTCACGCTCGCCCTTCTTGAACAGCAGTACTGTCTTGGCCGTCTTCCACTGTTTGGGGATTTGGCATTGTGCCATGTAGCTGCTGAATCGGGCTGCCATGGCTGTCCAAAGTGAGTGGCCGCCGGCCTTAAGCAGGTCAATCTCAACGCCGTCCAGGCCGGGCGCCCGGTCCGCCTGTGCCTGCTCGACTGCATGTCGGACCTCGCTTTCCAGCACTGGCAGGATGAGCGGCAGCTGGTCGAGCTGAAGGTTAGGTGGGGGGACTGGGACCTTGCTGGCAAACAGGTCACTGTAGAAGCGCCTGCACTCGGCCTCAATACTGTACCGAGTCCTGGTCGTCCGCCCGTTGGCCGTCTTCAGTGCTGGTATCTGGCCGCGCTGCTGCTGCATCACCCGCCTGCACTTTTTCAGGCTCTTGCGGTCCTCGGCTGTCGCCAGCAGGCGCCTCTGTCTGTACTGGTTGAGGTAGGTCTTGAGCTGCTGCCGGATCTGCTTGCATAGCAGGCCGTACTCGACGTGTGTGGGTCCGTCAGCGCGCATCTGCCGCCGCCTCTGCATCAGGGCCTTGGTGGCGTCCAAAATTCGGCTGGCCCGGCTGTTGGTCGGCACTGTAGCTGCATCGCGGCTTGACTTGAGCAGGCCGATAAAGTGGTCGTAGTCCTGGTCAATGTCGGCTTCAAGCTGGGCCCAGTTGGTGTGGTCGATCAGAGTGTGGAAGATGACTAGGTCAGTGGTGGCCGGCTGCTTTGCCCAGTTGCTGGCTGCCAGTGCGCGCTTTTCGGTCCTGCCATCGATGACCAGCTTGGCCCTTACCGGCCGATGGTCACTGCCCGTGTCAAAGAACTTGCGGCCAATGACAGCGACGTCCTGCAGGATGCGGCGGTGGCTGCAGAGGACGTAGTCAATCTCGTTGGTTGTTTCTCCATTGGGAGACATCCATGTCCATCGGCGGCCGGGGCGGTTCTTGTACAGACTGTTGCCGATAAACAGCCGGTTGGTCTTGGCCATTGCAACCAGTCGCTCGCCCGGTCCGTTCCTGTTGCCGCTGCCGAACAGGCCGACAAAGCGCTCGCCATCCAACCCCTTGCCCACCTTGGCGTTGAAGTCGCCCATCAGGACGAGGTAGGTGGCACGGGGGGTAGTGGCTGCCTCAACGGCCTCGTAGAACTGCTCAAGCACATCCTCATCTTGCTCGGCCGCAGCCGCTGCTGTTGGTGCATATGTCTGCACGATCCGGATGGTGGCTTTGTTGTGTAGGCGCAGGGTGAGCACGCCGACTCGGGGGTTGGTCACGTCAACCAGGTCAATCATCGGCGACCATCGTTTGGATACAATGAAGCCGATGCCACCGACAGGTCGCGTCTCTTCCCTGGCACCCAAGATGACTGTCCTGCCGTCGTCGCGGCGCACGTGCAGCGGCTCTCGGCGCTTGGTCTCGCACAGCCCGAGCACGTCGCAGCGGATGCTGTTCAAGCCTTCCAGGATGGCAGCCAGGTTGGCCTCATTCGACACAGTCCTGGCGTTGAAGGTAGCAATGTCGAGCGCCATGGTGTTGGTAGTCCGGTCCTTTGGTTGGTTTCCAGATGGTGGCCTGGTACCTGAGATTCTTAGCAGCCTCTCGTCCCTGGCCGGATCGCTCCGCCGCCGTAGAACGGGCGCAGGGGCGTGCAGGGTACTGAGGCCCTTGTTTGTCGTTGTTGTTGCAGTTGGGTTCAGACCTCGGCTTGCAAGGCCACTAGGTCTGTGCCCTCGTCCTTAGCCAGGTGTCTGTCATCTTCCCAGCATGGTTGAACCTGCCAGGAATTGCTTCCCGCTGTACATCGACGACAGACTCCTGTTTCACCCCCCCGCCACAGTGAGGCGGACGAATAGGACTTGGGGGCTTTCATATATTCTATATATTCATTACACATAAAGTGAAATATTTCAAGACTTTTTTGTTGTAATCTTGATGATTACGGCTTACAGCTCATGGAAATCAAAAATCCAGTCTCTCAAAATATTAGAATAAAGAATTTATAGTACAGAAATGTCAACCTTCTGAAAAGTATGTTAATTTATGCACAAAATACTTGATATGGGCTCCTTTTGCACGAATTATTGCTAAGTGGTCCAATGTCCTCTTTTCAGATGAAAGTAAATTTCATTTGGACATCAAGGTCCCAGAGTGGAGAACCACAGAATCCATGTTGCTTGAAGTCCAGTGTGAAGTTTCCACACTCGGTGATGATTTGGGGTGCTATGTCATCGGCTGGTGTTGGTCCACTGTGTTTTCTCAAGTCGAGAGTCAATGCAACTGTCTACCAGGAGATTCTGTCGACCCTAAGTATATTGTAACGAGGCATACGAGGAGTGGGATCTAAAAGCAGCTTTTAATGAAAACATAAGATAAACCAGGTAACTCGGTGTATAACAAAAACACAGGGAACAAATAAAACATCCACGATGGGGAAACCAAAATATAAACAAGAAAAAAAACATCCACGAAGGGCACAGGCAGAAACACATTCAAGAACATAACAACTGACAATACAGAACAGAAATCAGGGCATTAAATACAAAAAGACTAATGAAAATATTAAACACAGGTGAGGAACAATGAGGGACAGCTGGCAGTGATGAGAGTAGGGAATTGTGGGAAGTGTAGTCTGAGAACAGAAGACAGGGGAGAAACACAGGGCAGACAACAGTGAATCGTGACATATATAATGCATAAATTAACATACTTTTCAGAAGGTCAACATTTCTGTATTATAAATTCTTTATTCTAATACTTTGAGACTGGAATTTGATTTCCATGAGCTGTAAGCCGTAATCATCAAGATTAAAAAAAAAGCCTCAAAATATTTCACTTTGTGTAACGAATCTATAATATATGAAAGTTCCACTTTTTTAATTAAATTGCAGAGAAGAATGTGAAAGTGATCTGTTTCTCATCCACACATTCTCATATCACATCACTTCTGAAGATATGGATTTAACCACTTGAATTTAATGGATTACTTTTATGATGACTTATGGGATGTTTTTGAGATTTATAATGTTGGCACCCATTCACTTGCACTTTATGGACAAAAAGCGCTGATAAATTGTTCTAAAAATGTTCATTTGTGTCCTGCAGAATAAAGGAAGTCATACACATCTGAGATGGCATAAAGGTGAGTAAATGATAAGAGTATTTTCATTTTTGGGTGAACTATCCCTTTAAGGGCTCTTGTCAGATCTGGATGAATTTGTCAATAAGAAGAGAGGTTTGGAAACCTTTCTAGTAATTATTACAGTGAAAACGTAAAAAATGTCCAGCTGGGAAATATAAACCAAAGCAAGATCATGTTTTCTTAATGCCTACTTTCGCTATTTCATAGCTTATAGTTGTTAGTTCAGTGTACTTACAGTTTTCTGTGTTGATAGAATTTAGATCATTAGTTCTGTACAGCAGTACCGCTGCTCCCTAAACACAGAGTACACAGCCTGTGAAATGCTGTCTGTTCGCGCTCCAGTTGTCTTTAACGCAGTTGGCAGAGCAAAAGGCATTTACAATTAACATGGATTTTTTTTTCCATGGATTTATACTGTTAGTCTGCCCAAAGTAGATGCAATAGTTTCCAGTATCCCCGCAAGGGCTTAAGGTAAATGTGTAAATACTGCTTATGATATTCGGGATGAATGACAAAGCGCACTGATATATTGCTGCATATTTAAAAACGAGAACTTAAAAACTGATGTCAAAAGAGCCCATATTTACAGAATCACCCTGAAAATTATCATCACCATGTCACAGAAAAGCCTGTGTTATCATTTGAGCCAAAACATACCTCATCGTGCTACCTCAATTTTAATCTTGAAATATCCACCTGACTTGGTGATAAATGAAGACACTGCATTATGAAACTATTATTTTTTTACTGTGCAGAGCGAAGAAAGTTAAACTTAGTTTGAAGAGCATGATACTGCAGCAGTAATGGACTTGGCTTGAGTGAAAATTTGTGACAGCGTGCGCAGCTGTGTGAACATCCGCTGTCGTAAAAGTCACATTCAACAATCTCTCAATAAATTACACATTAATTAAAATTAAACCCAGTAATGTAACGGCAAGAACGGCACACATTGTAACAAAGTAAAAGTACAAAAGTTTCATTCGAAATTTACTTGAGTGAGAGTAAAATGTACCCACTTTTAAACCTAATCTAAAATATATTTTTTCAAAAAGCTACTCAAGTGAATGTAATGGAGTAAATGTAGTGTGTTACTACCCACCTCTGGTTATCGTGATATAAATATTTGTGATATCATGATGTAAGACTTATTCATAACGCACACACCTACATGCATGCATGTAGTATGACTGTGTTGCTTTTACATAAGGCTGAACTCATGGCAATATTTCTTCCTCTTCCACAAAATCATGAACAATAATACAAACAGAAATATCTGCTATTCCATAGTTTTCTTCCTCATGAAATCCAGTGCAACATCTAATTTATGTCAAATTTTTCAGTGAGCCAAGTATTCCATCTAATCCAATAACAATGACAACTGGCTCTCTGTAGCCCTGTTTCATGTATAATTTCATGGGGCATATTTCACGATCCCACCCCAGAGACACTTTAACCACTCTTGGGTGTAATGCAGACCCTGCATTTACATAATGAAGTCTTCTGTTTATTATAAGCTTGTGCATTCATTCCACGGAAAACCATTAAACAAGCACAAAATAGGAAATAACAGGAAAGTCGCCATGCTGGATATCATATTAAAATGCAAATGTGACTTAATCTTGATCTGTGGCTCTCCATGGGCTGGTGTTACATGAGCCAAACAGGTAATGCATCCTCTAGCTTTGGACATCCTCCACAGTGCTATACAGCCCGATTATAGAGAAGGAGATGATATCTCTTGTCATTGTGCTGTTGGCTCAGGCTTTTATGTGCTTTGGAGGTGGTTTGGGAATTATGAATGGGGTAGAAAGAGGCGGAGGAGGAAAGTAAATACACATCACTGGAGATTGTATGTTGTTAGCCATAATACAAGCTAATCATAAACACAGACAAAATGAGCCTTGTTTGACTTTGGAGTGCATTTGCGGCTGTTTCCTGTTGCTTTCATTTGTGCAATTAAAAAGCATTGGAATTAGAATTACTCCTACTAATGAAACATCTTAAACCACACTGAAAAAAAATTCTACTAAGATTACTAAAATTAATCTTTAATTAAAACTACTAAGTGCTATTTAATGGTACGAAATTAAGTAAAATATATAAAAAAAGAACTTCATAACATTCTATCAGGACTCCAGTCTAATCTGGGATAGTACTCCCTACTCCTGTCTTGTCTTTGTGTATTATTTCACCTTGTGTGTTTGATTTGTTTAATTTTGACAGGTGCCATGTGGCAGCCACGATCACGCTGCTGATCCATTCCAGTTTAAGCACTGCGGGCACTCATTACCTGCTTCCCCTGCTTCCCATTACACTTTATTTTTTTGCTGTCTTGTGCCAGATTGTGTTGTGTCATAGCCTTGTAGAGTCCAGCTGTTTACCATTATTTTTGTCTAGTTTTTTGTTCCTTTTCTGTTAGTTTTGTTTAGTTAACCAGTTTCTCAGCCCAGTCATCTTCTACATCATCTCCTGCCCCAGTCCCTGTTGGTCTTGTTTGCAATATTTTTGCCTGCCTGGTATGAACCCTGTCTGTTTCTCACGACTTCGCTAATGATCTTGCCCCATTGGAGTGTTCTCTGATCTCTATCCTGACATTTCTCCAATCCAGAGCCATTTTCTGATCTCATTTTTGTTTCTCCTCTGTTTACTGACTTTGTTCAAATAAAGATTGGAAGTTTCTCTCACCTGCATTTTAGTCCTTGCCAATTTCTTGACATTACAATCTGGCCAGTCATGGATTCAGCGACTGAGATGCCTATGAAAGTGACAGTCATGTGACAGGGCACTTCTTTGGGATGCTTTGAAGAACAGCTCATCGCTGCAAAGCAAGCTGTTGATACCTTAGCAGCTCAAGACACAGAGCTGACTGGACAACAACAGCTCCGTCAGATCAAGAAGCCACACTACCTGCCATCACCACTGCAGCTACTACTGTGACTTCCACTCTCCCTTAATCAACACAGGAACCCATAGTAAACATCCTACACTGTTATGCCGGTAAATCCACAATATGTTGCTCATTTCTTACTCAATGTTCAGCTGCATTCTCCCTTTTAGCATGTTGCATACACTGAGGAGAGCATGATGATAGCGTAGGTAATCATCCTTTTCACTGGTTGTGCTTGTAAATGGGAAGCTGCTATATGGGAAGCCAAGGCTCTGTGCTCTGCTTCATTCAAAGACTTTAAGCAGGAGATGATTAAGGTGTTTGATTGCTCAGTGCATGGTCAGGATGCGTCACATCAGTTAACTGCTCTGCATTGGGGGAGCGGTCTGTGGTATATTTCTCTGTGAAATTTCATACTCTGGAAGCCACTAGGGAGTGGATTTCGGCATCTCTATCTTCCACTTTTCTGCATGAACTTGCAGAGGAAGTAAAAAAATGCACTATACTCTCACAACCTCCCCACTGCTTTGAAGACTTGGTGGCCCTCGCCATTCAGGTGGAAAATCGCCTCTCCCTTTGCCATCTTACTCATGAATCCTCCGTCCCCTGGACACGGAGTTGTCCACTCACCAGCCACCTCCAGAATCATCCTCCTAGGTTGAACCCATGCAGATGGGCAGAACCTGCATGCTCCAGAGAACAGGCAGCACCACATTCTTAAGGTGCTCTGTCTTTATTGTGGAAAGCAGGGACATTTCGCCCACCATCTGCCCTTTAAAAGCTTATGCTCACTTGTAGTCAGAAAAATACTGGCGAGTGTGACCCCTCTCCCACACCCTTCTCCCAGCCATCTTGTTATCAGGCCACCAGTTACATAATGCTAGATTCTTCGTTAATCTGGGGCTAAGGATAATTTAATTGACACATCCTTGGTTGCAGAAGCACTCCGCTCCTGCAACCCCTTCCATCCCCTCCCACCCCAGGTCACATTTTGCCCTGGACTTTATTACGGGCCTTCCCCCGACCAGTGGCAATACCGTGATTCCCAGCGTGGTCGATCGCGTTTCTAAGGAGGTTCACTTCATTCCTCTCCCCAAACTCCCTTCAGCCAGGGAGATGGCATTGGTGGTGGTAGACCACATCTTGCGGATCCATGGTCTTCTGGTGGACGCGGTCTCTGACAAGAGACCTCAGTTTGTCAACCATCAGTCTCCGGTGCAATCTGGGATAGCTTCCTCTTCTCCTGTCTTGTCTTTGTGTTTTATGTCACCCTGTGTGTTTGTTTTATTCTTGTTTTGACAGGTGTCACATCATGCTGCTGATATGTTCCAGTTTAAACACTGCAGCCACTTGAAAGTACTATACCTGTTTCCCATTAACCCGGTTTGATTTCACTCACTTATTACCCCTCTGTTTGCTGTCTTGTGCCAAATTGTCTTAGCCATAGGCTTGTGCAGTCTAGCTATTTACCATTCTTTCGGTCTTGTTTTTATTCCCTGTCTATTAGTTTTTTTTTGTGTACCAGTTTCTCTGCCTAATAATTTTATTAGAAAACTCTTTAAAAACTCTTGTCCCTGTTCCTCATGGTCTCTTTCACTGTATGTCTGCCTGTCTGGTTATGAACCCTGCCTGTTTCTCCCGACTTCACTACTGGTCTCACTCCATTGAAGTGTTTACTGACTGTGCAGTCATTGCCTGTTCTCACTGGTGCCCAGGGCTGTTCTCTACTAAGACATTTCTCTAATTTAGTGCCATTTTCTGGTCTAATTTTTCTTTCTCCCCATTCATTGACTTTGTTCAAATAAAGATCAGACGTTTCTCTCACCTGCGCTTCAGTCCTTGCCAATTTCCTGTCTTATAATATGAAAAGATCACAAAAAAATGAGCCTTCACAAATAGTGGACTACATATTTGCTGATCAGTTGCAAAACAAGCAATAGAACTCAACAGAACATGTCCTGAAAAAGTATGTAAAGTGTATATTTATTTTTTAAATAATTATACTTTATTTGTTATAATAATTATGTCTTGATTAATATAATCACATATTAACTTTTTTTTTATTCAACTTTCTATCAATTTATATTATTTCTTACAATTGTATAAATAATAATGATATATGCTGTCAATATTAGAAATAATGTGTACAATTAACTAGTAATAACATTAAGTTTACATTCATTTATAACAAGCGCTATAATAGTAGGCTACTGTTGCTTTTTTTTCTCCCCCTTTTCTCCCCAATTTGGAATGCCCAGTTTCCAATGTGCTTTAAGTCCTCATGGTGGCATGGTGACTCCGTGGCATCTGAGACCGTCAATCCATGCATCTTATCATGTAGCTTGTTGAGCATGTTACTGCGGCGACATAGGGTGTGTGGAGGCTTCCCTCTGCAGCATCCACACAAAACTCACCACGTGCCCCACCGAGAGCGAACCACATTATAGCGACCACCAGGAGGTTACCCCTTGTGACTCAACCCTCCCTAGCAACCGGGCCAATTTGGTTGCTTAGGAGACCTAGCTGGAGTAACTCAACATGCCCTGGATTCAAACCCAGATTTACTGTTACTTTAAGAGTTTAACGTAAATCTTACAGATTCGTGCAGGTGTTTCAGTTAATTCGTTAACAAGAGAAGTCTTAGTTTTTTAGTGCATCCGTGCTATTTGTGATAAAGAACAGACAAAGAACAGAGAGGATATTAGAAGACACATTAGTCAATGACTTTGGAGTGTGGGATTCATTGGACACATATTACATGGAAGAAATGGTCCGTTTTAATCTCAAGCACTTATCAACAAAACAAGGCGATTTTCCAGGTATTCCAGTACTTACATTTCTAAAAGCTAAATTCAAGCACCTTTAACACTTCAAAGACGTTGTGTGAACCATGTAAACAGTATAGAAAAAAATGCAGTAGGGGTCAAATCAAGCGATAGATCGATCGATCGATCTATCTATTATCTATCTATCTATCTTTTTTCATAAGGGACTTTATATAATGCTTTTAGGAAATCAGTAGTAATTACATGCTTGTTCAATCAAGTCTTGCATTCTAACTTCAAACTAACACGCATGCCTAACTTTTCAACACACTCATTCAAAAAATAACTTATTAAAAGAAACAAAAAGATAGATAATGAAACTACAATTCTCAGGTGATGTTCAATAGTTAATCCTTAAGCATTCCAAATTTCAACAAGCACAATTAGTCTTTGCTGAATAATGGTCGTTTCACACTGGATGCGGCATATCGCAGGGTGCTCGTACACCCCAAAATCCTACAGCTTTCACGTGCACGGATCTTCGCGGCAGGCGTCGCGAGAGATACAAATATTTTATCTTTTTCTCGTCTCCTTCATTCACAGCCGATCATAATTGTTTTTACTGAGCTCATACCAGACTGCTGAAAACATGGAAAAGGAATTTCCCGAGTTATATTATGCCTCAAAAATATCGTAGATATTTGAAGAGTTGGTTTGCCAGGTAGCCTAAAATAAAGTGAAAAATTATATGTAGCCTACCAATTTAAAAAAATAAATAAATAAATGGTAAATTAAAAGATCTCAGTGGGTGTCATGAAGCTCTATATTAGTTATAAGCCTTAAACAAAGAATTTTATAAAATTATAATGAAATTATAAATAACAAATAAAACATGATTATGAGCAAAATAATGCATCAGTATCACTTGTAAGCAGATTATAGACATACACAAATCAACAATAAACACAAATGGCATTTTTACTTTATCATTCTTTTATCTCATGTTTTATCTTAAGTTTCATGTTTCAAGTTTCAACTGATTATGGCTTAACTGAACAACTAATGATTTGATATAACTTCTATATGACTATACAGTTAAAGAAACAATGTGAGCCCAGTTTAAGATCTGTTTGGTCCACTACATCTAAATTTTACAATAGAGCATTGCCAGGGCACTTCTCAATCAGGTGAGGTAAAACAGGCGCTGAATATTTCACGTGTGCTGCTGTTGGTATCTGTGTAGGTGACTTTTCGAGTTATTGTTGATTGTAACTATGGCAACAGCTGCCCCTGAAATCACTAAAGCACTGCCTTGACTGAACAAAACGCTTCCTACAAGAAAGCTTCAGCCACGTGAAGAGTCCACTGCTTGCCACTTCCCGTGTGAAATGGCCTTAAGTGAATTCCCTACTGAACACTGGATATCCAAATGAATAGAATACATAATAGAATACATAATAGAATAACGGCTCAGCATTTATTTGTGCATTAAATTACACGTACCTCATAACTTTTGTGTAGTTGTGGATTATGGTTGCATGGTATATCGGCACTAATGAAATATAGCGATACCAAAACATTTAAACGGTACGAAATCATCATGTTGTTAATTTCAGTACCAGATTAATGAATGCTGCCATTAGCAAAATGTAATGTAATGTGAGTTTTGAGATGAAATCAAAGACCATTTGAAAATAATTAAAAAAAGCCTCTATATCGCCAAGTGTGATCATTAAACAGCAGAAGGATGCAATTTAGTCAAGTCAAGTCAATTTTATTTGTATAGCACCTTTCACAACACACATCGTTTCAAAGCAGCTTTACAAAAGATCAGCAATTAACAGACGATAAAACTGTAATGTCTATAATGTTGATGAATCATCATTGTGTAATTAAATAAAATACGATTGTTAATCATGTTTAAAAATAAGTAATTAAATAATAGTTGTATTAATAACCCCAGTGAGCAAGCTGAAAGTGACTGTGGCAAGGAACTCAAAACTCCATAAGATGTAGATTAATGGAGAAAAATAACATTGGGAGAAACCAGACTCACTGTGGGGGCCAGTTCCCCTCTGGCTAACATCATGAATATAATGTAAATATTACTTATGTATAGTTAAAGTCATGGTTTAAATTATTAAACTAAGTAAGGTTTAAGGGTCAGTGTTTAAACATCGATTTTGTTTGAACTGCAAGATTATTGACCAATGTCTTTTAAGTCCATCCTGGATTAACTGCAGAAGTTCACATAGATGCAATTGTCCTTTTTAATTGGCTGATGAAGGCTTGTAGTCCATCAATAGGCCGCGGTGATGCAGGAAGAGATCAGGGATGTGAAACGCAGTTCAACCTAGCCGGTAATTTCGGTGAGGTTCGGTGTGGTCCATCCTAAATCCAAGGTTCAGACAATGGCATATGAAGTATCCCATGTCTTATGGCTGGAGTTGGCCTCAGTTCATCCTCTGAAGTCCATCATAATAGACTTAAGTGATGTTTGGCTGGCACCGGCTGCATTTAGTCATCATCATTCAGCGACACTTAGCAGTGGAGTCCAACACGAAGCAGGAATGTTGCTGGATCCAGCCAGTTCTGGTGACCTCAGGATAGGAGTCTGGAGGTTGAGACAGGGAAACAAATAAAATAATATAAGCATAGATGCCATTCAATTTATTGCAGAGTTATAAATCATGATCAATGTTTCTGGTTTCTGGTTCCGGCAGACTTAACTAAAGCAGCCTAATTTTGAGTTGATGGATAAATTAGGTGTATGCCTGGCTAAATATATGATTCTTTAGTCTAGACTTAAACTGAGTGAGTGTGTCTGCATCTCGAACAGTGTTAGGGAGACTATTCCATAGTTTAGGAGTCAAATATGAAAAGGATCTACCTCCTTTTGTGGATTTTGATATTCTAGGAACTATTAACAGGCCAGAATTTTGCAATCGTAATGATCGTGAAGGAATATTGCGTGGTAGAAGGTCACTTAAGTACTGCAGAGCTAGACCATTCAAAGCTTTGTATGTAGTTAACAGAATTTTAAAATGAGTATGAAATTTAACAGGTAGCCAATATAACGATGATAAAATGGGGCTAATATGATCATATTTCTTGGTTCTCGTTAGCACTCTGTCTACTGCATTTTGAACCAATTGAAGTTTATTTATTGATCTTGCTGTACATCCTCCCAGTAATGCATTATTATAATCTCGTCTTGAGGTCATGAACGCATGAATTCGTTTTTCGGCATCAGCAACAGAGAGCATGTGCCTTAATTTAGCAATATTTCTTAGGTGGAAGAATGCTGTTCTACAAACATTGATAATTTGATTTTCAAAGGACAGATTGGTATCAAATATAACACTTAAGTTCTTCGCTGTTGAAGATGATGTAACAGTACATCCATCAAGAGTCAAATTATATTGTAGTGGCTTATTTTTAGAGGTTTTTGGTCCAATAATTAGTACCTCTGTTTTGTCAGTATTGAGTAGAAGGAAATTTATGGCCATCCAATCTTTATTTAATTGATAC
Organism: Xyrauchen texanus; assembly: GCF_025860055.1. Lineage (NCBI taxonomy): Eukaryota > Metazoa > Chordata > Actinopteri > Cypriniformes > Catostomidae > Xyrauchen > Xyrauchen texanus. Next base: position 32,296,612 of record NC_068292.1, read on the forward strand.
ACTCTGCTAATTTGGAGAATTGTGAAATCTCATCTGGTTTTGAAGAAATATAAAGTTGTGTATCGTCAGCATAGCAGTGGAAACATATTCCACGATTCCTGATATTATCTCCCAGGGGAAGCATATACATGGAGAAAAGCAGAGGCCTGATCCCTGTGGCACTCCATATTTTGCTTTTGTTTGGTTTGACATTTTCCTCATTTACATAGACATAGTGGTAGCGGTCTGCTATATATAACCTAAACCATGCTAATGCAACTCCACAAATGCCAACATAATTCTCTTGCCTATTCTAGAGAATGTCATGATCTGTCATGTCGAATGCAGCACTAAGATCTAAAAGCACTAGAAGAGAAAAGCAGCCACGATCAGTTGATAAGAGCAAGTCATTTGTAACTCTGATAAGTGCAGTCTGTGATGAGGCCTAAATCCTCACTGAAATTCTTCGTATATATTATTTCTCTGTAGAAATTAACATATTTAGGAGGATACTACCTTTTGTAGTATTTTTGACATAAATGGGAGATTTGAAATCGATCTATAATTAGCAAGTTCTCCAGGATTAAGTTGTGGCTTCTTAATAGGCGGTTTGATAACTGCCATTTTAAAGTTTGTTGGGACATATCCTAAGCATAGCGAGGAGTTAATGATATTAAGAAGAGGTTCTGAAATTACAGGAGATACCTCTTTTAAGAGCTTAGTTGGTATAGGACAACATAGAAACATGTTGTGGCTTTTGATGTTTCGATAAGTTTTGTTAGCTCTTGTAAGGTATGGCGGAGGATCAGTGGCTTTAACAGATTCACGAACAAACAAGAACTTACTGTTTAAAAACTCCCCTAATTACTGAAATAGCGCCAACCAGTCTCCACAAGCACAATAAATGTATTGACAAAGAGACAATGAACTATTGACAGAGAATCGCATGTGACATCCGCATGCTCACCACGTGCTTATCGTGTGGACAGGAAGGGGGAAACTTTGAACGTAAAAATGTGTGTGTGTGTGTGTTTTTCAGTTAAACACAGAACTGCATATTGCTAATGAAATACGTGTAATCCCTGTATGTTGTGTATTTCTGAGGTATATCAAACTCGTTAGAACTGTTTCAGTTGTGTGTTTTAAACTCTGAGGCCTCATATTTAATAGCCTCAGTGTATATTCCCTTATTAAGTGTACTAAATATACCTTTCTTGGTATCAAATTAAACCTTACGATTTGTCCGAGCTGAATTCGAATATAAGATCTCTGTAGAATGATATTACGCGATGTGTTACTATCTTTTGAGTCATTCAGCCCAAAATCTCTTACTGTCATAAACATGCAAATGAGCTTTGACAAAGGAACTCTCTCATGCCCAGAGTAAGGGAGACTTTTATGACCTCCAAAGGAATGTTCAGAGAAGTGCTGACCCTCCCTTCATTCTCTTACTGAGAAAGAGAAATGAACCCTGTTAATCCTATATATATATTCTATATATCCATGTGATAAATATTGACATGTATCTAATGTGCCATCTCACATTTTCCCTTAAATGTGCTTGATCTATGTTTTCTTGCAAACTAATGGGTTAATGTTTCAGACTTTGCATACTATGGTTAACCAAAATCATATGTGTGGCATATTTGGTCTCTATAACTTGGTATTTTGAAGATTGAAATGACTGTGTACATGATATGTCGATAACAACAACATATTAGTATTACAAGTAGATTTCCTATTTTCTTTCTTGCACATGCAATGGGCAATTTTACAACAAAGAGCAATAAACCAAATTCCCGCCTAGAACTCAAACCCTTCTTATTGGTCGAGCCAATGAGAGGTGGGACCTGTTTCCTGAGGGTATAAAATTGCTGCGCCCACTTCTCCTTTCTCTCTCTCTCTCTCTCTCGCTCTTAGCCCTCTCTCTTGTCGCTTATCTCTTGCTTTCTGGTTCTCTGAGCCTTGTGCTCTCTCACTCTCTCGCTGAATGATGCCAAACTAGAAGGCCCCAAGGACTCCCAAGCGTGCGCCCGGCTACGTACGGCCTTGTCTTTCCATTCACCAAAGATATCAAGACAACATCATCAAAGATCAACTGGAGCCTCAACAAATTGCATCAGGACAGTTTAATTCAAATGGGACATGCAAGTATCAAACTTAGTCTCATTATTTGATACATTAAGTATCCTTACCCCTTTCTAAAAGGGCGTGTCAGAACTAATATGATGGTTTGCTCAGGCTGTTGATCTGCTGAACTTCAAACAATGCTATAACTTCTTGCCTTCCAGTATTCTGCTTCAGCCCTCTTTCCCTTGGTAAACTGTATGAATGTATGTATATGTATGTTAGAGTAGTTTAAATGTTTAGTCTAGTTAATAAAGTCTTGTTCATGTCACATGTAAAGTTGTCTGTGTCTCAAGCTCATATCTAAAGTCACTAATCATAGATTTTGACTACTTGCTCTTAATACTTAGTAAGAAAGACATTTCCCTTGCCCGGAAATGTACATTTCTATTAATTAATTAATTAATAACCAATATTGAGTGTTCACGGGATGAACCGAGTATTTGGTTGTAATGTTAATGTAGCTACATCAAGTTAACCCGATTAACTGATCCAAATATTCATAATTGATTATAACAAGTTATGATTGATTATTAATATTTCATAGAGCTGATTCAGCTACCTAATGGTGGAAGAATATAGAGCTGATTCGCTACATAATGGTGGAGAATGATGCGGGCATGATTAAACAAAGGTTATGAGCTTTAACCACTGTCAACTTAAAAGTGTGCATTGAATAATTCCGGTCAGAATAGGACATGACATGCGAAACGGCATTTGCTTCACTAGTTGCTGGCTTGTTTGGATGCGGATAAAGTGATGGCTTGAATTGACATCTCTACTGTAATTGAAAGAGTCTTAACACATTTAAGCATATTTTCAAAAGGTATCAGTGTACGAGTAATATGATTTTAGCGGAGAAACCCTAATTTCAGTATTAAAGTGTAAGTCTGTTTTGATGAAGGTATCTCAGCTCAGCGGCATGTAAACTGTACCAGAATTGATTGCTTAACCTGTTTCTGATGAAGAAATCTCAGTACAGTGTTATATAAATGTAGATTTGGGCGATGCTCCCCTTTTCACAGTATAAAGGCCTTACAAATTATAGTTAGATTGATGTCCTTCATCTAAACTTTATCTGTGCATCTAAAAGCTTAGCTTCCTGGTGATCAAAACTGTGTTTCACTCACTGAAACTCTGAAGTGCATTGGTTCCCATGACAACGACTTGTCACAGGAAGTGCTCACTCCAGATAGCACATGTGTTTCCTTCCGACGCCATTTTGTAAACAAACCAGCCTAGGTGGCTAAGCTAACCCAACTTAGCAGCCCCTTATCTTAGGCTAAGCTAACTAATAGCTTCAACAGTTAGCTGCTAGCATAATTTACATGAAGCCTTTATCTACAGCTTGTGTGCATGCAGAGTGAAGTGATCTAAACCATTTTCCTTTAACCCCATTTCTGGTTTCTGAATTCTCACTTTCTCTTTCCTTAACTTTAATTCTTCTCATCTAACTTCACCTGCACCTTTCAGGTGCATCCCTTACTGAACGCTGTTCAGCTAAATTTGCAGTTACTTTGTTAATTAAATCTAAAAACTTAATTACATGTAAACTGTTTTAGATAGAGAATAATTTTTATAGTTATTGGGAACGTTCAATGGCACGTTGACTAAACTTTATAGAGGGATAAACACATTGTGTGGTCTTGAACACGCAACAGCTGTGACCAACTATAGAATGATGCCCAAAGCAAATCTAATTGTTGATCATAAGTGCTATTGATTATTCCCAATACAAGGTTATTCTGCTATTTTAATCACTTCAAGTCCTTTTATTATTTTTACTAATAATAGAAGTCAGCTATTCATTTTCCCATTTAACCCTCTTGGTCTAGTGTGGTTTTATTTCCCCATAAAACTGCAAAAGTAACTAGACATACTTTTCTTCTCGATTTTGTGTTTATTTGCAACAAGTTGCTTAAATTTTATGAGCCAGCTACACTAGTAATCTAGACGATTTCTATGGCATAATTTTGAGCACCACTAATAGACACAATCTAATAGGAAAGCTTTTTCTTCCTCTTTCTTTCTCCTCTTCATGTGTTCAAAGATCAAGCCTGTTGTATGCTATCAGTAAGTGCTGATAAATAATTTGACCCAAAGAAACATCTTAAGTCATTTATTAAATCTAGGCTTACGCTCTTTTAGCAAAGCCACTCAGATCCACACAAATCTGAGCACCCTGCTATTTGCAGCTAAGATAGTAATAATCAGGAACACATTTCAATTGTTAACCACACCTAGCAAAACCTAGCTGTACGTTATACACCTTGCTGTCTCACTTTGCCTTTAGCTCCAAATTCTGTTTGATCTTGCATTAGTCTCTTGCCCTTACTCTCACCAGAAGTGTGCCAGAATGTTGCAGATGCTCAGCCTAACTGCCCAGATGGCAGGCCAAAAGGACTGGCTAGGTGTTTTGAGGAACACCCTTTTATCCATGGCTGCTGACGACCTTCAGCAACAGAACAAAAAGCAACTGGAAAACGAGGGAAAAGAACTAATGACAGACGACTCAAACCAGAGGTATGAGCACATATATCTGACTGAGGTTATCGTCCTGGCCCACAACCTCACAGGTTTGAAACAGGAGGTAAACAACCTCCAACGCCAGATCACTGAGTCCCAAACGGAGCTGACACATGCTAAAAGCCGCATAGACCAGCTAGAGATGGGGGCTCAGGACAGACACAAGGACCCTGGCAGAAGGGAGTCACAGGAGGTAATCCACAGACTTCAAACGGCTCTGACAGCTGCTAAACAACAAGAGCAGTTGGAAAAGACAGCTAGAGAGCACCTGGAAAAGGTACTTTTTCACAAAGATTCACTGTTAAAAACAGCAAATTCTGAACTCTTGGACAAAGATGCCAGAATCATGGCCTGTGAAGGTCAACTGAATGTGTCCAGAGCTGAAGTTAAAGTGCTGACTCAGCAGCTGGACAACACCAAAGATGAACTTGACATGGTCCAACGAGAACTGAGACACTCTTACCTGCTGCAAAAGGAACCACAGCAGGAGAGACATCTCACTCCCCACTTGCAATCAGCAGAGAAACCTCCCCAGCCAAGCACAGATTTACAAAGGGAGGAGACAAACCCCTATGCTTAACACGTCATCGGACAGTTTCCTTAAAGCTTCTGCAGCCGCGGAAGGAAAAGGATTGATTCAGACGAATCTTGAAGCGACACGTGTAGCGACACTCAAAGACCTCAACCGAATGGCCAGACATATCCCTGCATTTACACCAGAGCTTGCAGGAGACCACGACGTCCACGCTTACCTGCGAGACATTGACTTTCACCTGCAGTCTTTGATGAGTGTGAACCATCAAGATAGACTCCATCTGATCTGGATCACGTCCAGCCCAGAGTTGCGATGCTTTCTGGCTCGACAGCCAGAAAACATCCAGTCTAACTACCAGCAGCTGAAACAAGCCATCATAAGGGAATTCTCAGAGTCTAACAATGGACTGATCGCTGCCCTAGACACCAAACAGGGTCGGCATGAATCTCCCTATGTTTACTACCACAGACTCAGACGAGCTTACTTGAGCTCGCAACAAACCTGGGATGGAGGAGGACACCAGCTTCAAGAGCCTTTTCCTCCGAAACCTCCATCCTATGGTAAGTCACCATTTAGGCATTATGGCCTGCCCCCACACAATGCCTATCCAACAACTGCGTGACCTGACACAGAAGGCCTTTAACAAACACAAGGCCTCACCCAGCAAACACCACAGGACGTCCCACAGCAGTCTACAACAACATCCTCCTGTACACCTTTCAAACAGGTGCCAAACAGAGGCTGCACAAAGACAGCTAGAAACGCCTGTTTCTGAGTTACAAGAGCTGCTAGCACTAGCAAAAGAGCTCCTGGAACAGAACTCCCCTGAGGAGTACTGGGAAGAACAAACCTCTGACTCTTGCCCAACACCACTCAGGCAAGCTCAAGTCAGCACTGCTGCCAGAGCAGAGTAACACTGCAGACTTCAGACACCTGGTGACTAGGTGCCGAACCAAGGGCGAACGGCCACCTGCTGCCCTTTTGCTACCAGTACTAGGTCAGTCTGAAACTCTCTCCACACTACACAATGCCCATAACGACTCCCTGCAGCCACAAACAAGCACCTGCCTCAAACGAACTGACTCCATAATGACAGGTGACACACTGTCAAGGCACCTGCTGCCTCTGCACCTGCTGCAGAGACCTGGATGTGGCTACTGTCTACATCACCCACCGTGGAACAACCACCTGCTACAAAACCCTCATGATTCACCTGCCATCCGCCATTGTGATGATTGTCGATCCGATGATGTCTCCAACAGGGACACCACCTGGCGAAAAAGGGGACTGTAAGGTATGGCGGAGGATCAGTGGCTTTAACAGATTCACGAACAAACAAGAACTTACTGTTTAAAAACTCCCTAATTACTGAAATAAGCGCAACCAGTCTCCACAAGCACAATAAATGTATTGACAAAGAGACAATGAACTATTGACAGAGAATCGCATGTGACATCCGCATGCTCACCACGTGCTTATCGTGTGGACAGGAAGGGGGAAACTTTGAACGTAAAAATGTGTGTGTGTGTGTGTTTTTCAGTTAAACACAGAACTGCATATTGCTAATGAAATACGTGTAATCCCTGTATGTTGTGTATTTCTGAGGTATATCAAACTCGTTAGAACTGTTTCAGTTGTGTGTTTTAAACTCTGAGGCCTCATATTTAATAGCCTCAGTGTATATTCCCTTATTAAGTGTACTAAATATACCTTTCTTGGTATCAAATTAAACCTTACGATTTGTCCGAGCTGAATTCGAATATAAGATCTCTGTAGAATGATATTACGCGATGTGTTACTATCTTTTGAGTCATTCAGCCCAAAATCTCTTACTGTCATAAACATGCAAATGAGCTTTGACAAAGGAACTCTCTCATGCCCAGAGTAAGGGAGACTTTTACGACCTCCAAAGGAATGTTCAGAGAAGTGCTGACCCTCCCTTCATTCTCTTACTGAGAAAGAGAAATGAACCCTGTTAATCCTATATATATATTCTATATATCCATGTGATAAATATTGACATGTATCTAATGTGCCATCTCACATTTTCCCTTAAATGTGCTTGATCTATGTTTTCTTGCAAACTAATGGGTTAATGTTTCAGACTTTGCATACTATGGTTAACCAAAATCATATGTGTGGCATATTTGGTCTCTATAACTTGGTATTTTGAAGATTGAAATGACTGTGTACATGATATGTCGATAACAACAACATATTAGTATTACAAGTAGATTTCCTATTTTCTTTCTTGCACATGCAATGGGCAATTTTACAACAAAGAGCAATAAACCAAATTCCCGCCTAGAACTCAAACCCTTCTTATTGGTCGAGCCAATGAGAGGTGGGACCTGTTTCCTGAGGGTATAAAATTGCTGCGCCCAATTCCCCTTTCTCTCTCTCTCTCTCTCTCGCTCTTAGCCCTCTCTCTTGTCGCTTATCTCTTGCTTTCTGGTTCTCTGAGCCTTGTGCTCTCTCACTCTCTCGCTGAATGATGCCAAACTAGAAGGCCCCAAGGACTCCCAAGCGTGCGCCAGGCTACGTACGGCCTTGTCTTTCCATTCACCAAAGATATCAAGACAACATCATCAAAGATCAACTGGAGCCTCAACAAATTGCATCAGGACAGTTTAATTCAAATGGGACATGCAAGTATCAAACTTAGTCTCATTATTTGATACATTAAGTATCCTTACCCCTTTCTAAAAGGGCGTGTCAGAACTAATATGATGGTTTGCTCAGGCTGTTGATCTCCTGAACTTCAAACAATGCTATAACTTCTTGCCTTCCTGTATTCTGCTTCAGCCCTCTTTCCCTTGGTAAACTGTATGAATGTATGTATATGTATGTTAGAGTAGTTTAAATGTTTAGTCTAGTTAATAAAGTCTTGTTCATGTCACATGTAAAGTTGTCTGTGTCTCAAGCTCATATCTAAAGTCACTAATCATAGATTTTGACTACTTGCTCTTAATACTTAGTAAGAAAGACATTTCCCTTGCCCCGGAAATGTACATTTCTATTAATTAATTAATAACCAATATTGAGTGTTCACGGGATGAACCGAGATTTGGTTGTAATGTTAATGTAGCTACATCAAGTTAACCCGATTAACTGATCCAAATATTCATAATTGATTATTACAAGTTATGATTGATTATTAATATTTCATAGAGCTGATTCGCTACCTAATGGTGGAAGAATATAGAGCTGATTCGCTACACTCTTCATGACCTATGATAGCGAAGGATTGAAGTTGCACGTGAGGAAAATTATTAGACACTGTTTTTTGAGGTGCTATGACAGATGATTGCATAATTCCATTTATTGATTTATTAAATTTTATCTGTAAAGAAATTCATGAAGTCATTACTCTTGTGCTGCTACGTAATATCTGGTTCTGTTGAGGCTTTATTCCTAACCAATTTAGCCACAGTAATGAATAAACATCTAGGATTGTTGTGGTTATTTTCTATGAGTTTACTAAAATATGCTGACCTGGCAGCTTTTAGTGCCTGTCTGTGTCTACAGACAATATTCCTCCATGCACCACGAAATACTTCTAATTTTGTATTTTTCCACATGCGGTCCATTTTCCGAGATGCTCTCTTGAGTGCATGAGTGTGAACATTGTACTATGGTGCAGGGCTTATTTCTTTCATTTTCTTAAATTGAAGTGGGGGGACAATATCAAGAGTACTAGAGAGGACTGCATTTATATTTTTTGTTATTTCATCAAGTTCATCTGGGCTTTGGGGTTTATTGAGAGTATGAGATAGATCTGGAAGATTATTAGTGAAGCTATCTTAAGTGGTTGAAAGAATAGTTCTACCTGAACAATAGTGTGGTGTAGACTGAGTAACAGTAGCTGATTGCAGCATACAAGAGATGAGGTAATGATCCGAGATGTCATCGCTCTGCTGCAGAATTTCTATATTATCAGCATCAACGCCATATGACAGAATTAAATCTAGCGTATGATTATGGCGATGAGTTGGTCCTGTTACATTTTGTTTGACTCAAAAAGAGTTGAGAATATCGATAAATGCTAATCCCAATGTATCATTTTCATTATCTATGTGAATGTTGAGGTCACCAGCAATTAAATCTCTATCTACAGTAAATACAAGATCTGATAAAAAATTAGCAAATTCACCAAGGAAATCAGAATAAGGCCCGGGTGATCTATATACATTGTAGCAAGGACAAAAGATGACAGAGATCTTTTTTTATATCTGACGGTGTCACATTAAGCATCATTAGTTCAAAAGACTTACATTTATATCCTGTCCTCTGAGTAACACCAAAAACTTCACTGTAAATTGTAGCAACACCTCCACCTCGACCCTTCAGACGAGGCTCATGTTTATAACAATAACCTGGGGGAGTAGATTCATTTAAACGAATATATTCAGGATTCAGTCAAAGAGAGCGCATCCAAATTATGATCTGTAATAATTTCATTAACAATGAGTGCTTTCGTAAAAATATATCTAATGTTTTGTAGCCCTATTTTTATATTATGTGTATTTAAAATGTATTGATGTAATTTATTGATATAATATAAAGTGACATGAGATGCATGCCATAGTATAAAAGGAGCCTCACTGTCCTATCATCTCCTTCACACACACACACACACAAACGCAACACACACTACTTGTGCTTGAATTTCATGCCGTGTGTCCAATAGTATCCATCTACAGAGCCACAGATCAGTGCGTTTAGTGTATACATGGCAGTGAACTCTCAAATGAACTCTTTCTCCATTGCAGCTCGGAGATTTCAGCTCGCAAATTGCGGGAAGCTTGATATAATGAACAAACCCTTCACATACAGGAACAACTTCAAATATCTTTCAAAATAAAAGTTCCGCAGAAATCAGAGCTCTATTCAACTGATTGTGTGAAATTGAAGACATTGCGACAGAAAAGTATTACTACTGTATAAAAGTGTAATATTCAAAGCAGTCACAATAAAACTCATAGTAACAATAGTATAATATTAAATGATTATATTATTAGTATTATTATCTGTAAGCAATATCGCATTAGCAAGTGTACTGAATAACAGCATGTTGTGATTTAGCCATGGCAGCTTTTTAAATCTGTGTATCATTTGTTCATTTCATATTCAATTAGGAATTAAAAATTCGATCACACGCAGGCAGTGTTTTATGAATGGTTCATGAATCCTACGGGATTGGGGCCGGCTAAGCTGGCAGTGAAGGCGATTTGGGGCGTACATCGGGCTCGGTTTCACTGGGTAAATCTCCACGAACCACCTGCTCCCCAGCATGCTTGTTTGCTTCCGTCCGGGCTCGAGGTGAGAGCGGCTCGCCTCATGGCCAGTCTGTTTACTCCCTCAGACCTCGCGAGCTGGATGATGATTTTGCCACTGCATCGGAGAGTGTCACAGTGGCGTCTGATGCTGATGACTCGACTGGGCTGCCACCTCCGGGTCTGCTTGTCCAGTGTGAGCCTGACGCACAGATGTCCGCTATGCTTGCCCGGACTGCCATGAGTGCGGGGAGAGAATGGAACCCTCCATCCCCCCCTCACCCCTCACGGCTAGACAATTGGTTCCCGGGTCAGGGTGCCGCTCACAACCACGCATCATCTATGGCTGGACACCCCCGTCTCACCGTAGATAACTTCACCCAGCAGTTCTCAGCAGTGAAGAAACAGACGCGTCCTCCTACAAACGTCAGGCAGCTCCGCTTCAAACTGGGCCCAGGTTGGACATGCAAATTCTGTCTGCCAATTTCTCATTGGCCTTTTCTCAAGTTCAGAGATGTGCGAAGCTCTCAAGAGAGACCCCTAGTGTCGCTTCTTCGACACAACGTCTCATTCCCTCCATCAGGGAACGGAGGTTACAATAGAAACCTAGACGTTTCTTCTTTACTGGTTTTAACACTGATTTATATAATAAACAGATACAAACAAATTTTCTGTTGAATATTTAATTTTCTATTTAAAAAATAATAAAGAGAAAGGGGAAATGGCTCAATTTCCGTTTAATTTAATTGTTTAAAAATGTATTTATGGCTTGAATATTAGATACACACATTTGAGCAGCACTGAAACACGCCTTTTATCTGATTGTTGAACCCGCACCATATTCTGTACTGCCTTAATTCTATCAGCCAGAATTGAGTTCTGCAAACTTTCCAAAAGAACCAATAAACCTAAATGATTTGGATATCCCAGTGCTACATATCACAGAGAAAGAGAGGATGGTTTAGGTGAGAGTACTGCCTTAATCCTATCAAAGCAGAGTTGAGATTTCTTTGCAAATTTGTCTCAGTTTTCATTAAATATTGTCCCAAACCACAACTAACTGTAAACTATGCATGCCATTTGTATTAGAATTTAGCTGCCTGGCACATCATTGTGTTGTTGCGAGGTGTTTCCTCTAATGGACGTCGCCATATGCTGACTGGGAGTTGGTCTATTATATATCATATATAATAGATATAATTTTTTTTTTTAATAAAATTGTATGATTTTGTAGTGACTACTGTAGTGCGACGTCCCATTGATTAATGTAATAAAAAAGTTGCATCACTTTGTATAAAAGCCCAACGAATTAATATGTGTTAACACAAGCTTACTTTTGATATTTAATAATATATTTACTAAATGTGCATCCAGGCTGAGGCAATTACGTTGGCAGCACACTTTATCAGAAATCTATGGCTTGCAGAAATTAACATGGCACATATGGAGATAGGGTAACTAGACGTCCCAATAACAGGAACAGTCCTGATTTTATATGGCATGCCCCAGCTCCCGACGGATTAACAGTCAGGACGCCTTGTGTCTGAACCTTAGCGATTAGAATTTTATGTCCACTCCAATCCATGCTCATGATGCCTAAACTTTAATTTGGCCATATGCTGACTGGGAGTTGGTCTATTATATATAATTTTTATTTGTAATAAAATGTTTTGATACCTTTGTATTTGAGTCCCATTGATAAATGTAATAATAAAAAAAGAGTTATGTTGCTTTGGATAAAAGTGAATGCTAAATTAATGTTTAGGCATCATGAACATGGGTTGGAGTGGACATAAAATTGTAATAGCTAAGGTTCGGACTGTAAGTTCATCGGTACGTGGGTCACACACACACACACACACACACACACACACACACACACACACACACACGAGATAAATCGAATAATATGAATTCAGTATTAGATTATTTAAAATAAATACCTAATAACTCACCAAAATTATATTATCACATTCCAAAGTTGTAGTAAGTTCCCAGTAGATAGACTGATTTACAACAGGTGAGATTATTACAATAAATCCAATAATATGAGGACAGTATAAGGTTATTTTAGGATAAGCATCATAAAAATTCCTGAAAATGTTATTTTCACTTTCCAAAGGTTATAGTAACTTCCCACACTACAAATATGAAAAATACGAGTTAAATCAAACACTTTTATGGTGTATATATGGGTACCACCACATAAGTGTTAACTTAACACTTTCATAAGTGTTAAAATTACCAACACTAATAGGGTGTTAAAAATGTAACACTATTAGAGTTAAATAATAACACTGCAATAGAGTATATAAACTCCAAAATGTACTATTATGGTGTTAAAAATTTTACACCATTAGAGTTAAATAATAACACTGCAAAAGTGTATATAAACTCAAAAAGGTGATGACAAAAAATCAATCTGGAATCTTCGTCATCTCAGTGAAACAATTAAAAAGTAGTTGGCCTATATTTATTAATATGGTTGCTTTAAGGATCAAATCTGTTTGTAATCAAGTTTGTAATTATCTAAATTTCAGTTTTAATGCTATGCTGTGTAATGTTATACCTACAGAAAACACAACAAAATATAAAAATCACCAAATGGACCATTTGTTCATTCACTATCTGTAACATATTATAGAGCACATTAGAGCATTCAAACATTTTTTTAGGGGAAGTGAGAAGACTGTAGATGGAGCAAGATACCATCACTAGTTTAGTGGAGCACACTTTTCCTGCTGCCCAGTATTTCAGATAATTTGTTACTTCAATTTGGAAGCCATTCAGTTTTTGTTGTAAAATGCAGTATCCATACAGTATAAACATAAGGACATTTGTGGAACCTGGATTGATTCTCTCAGAGATTCCAATTAGTAAATTAGTAATTTAGTTGACACATGTTTCCAAGGCGACTTACAGTATTTACAGTGACAGTGGTAACAGCTCAAGGTGATGGCACATGATTTGCTCCTTTCAGTGTTTGAAACTTTAGGTCAGTTCTGAAACTGTTAGGCAAAACAATCGGTCACAAGAAGATAGAACTATATATACAGTAAGATCTTGTCAGAATAGTAACTAGCCCGACTGTTCTGACACATTGAGTTGTGGTGCTCATATGGGCAATGTGATTTTGGGTCCTTTTTCATTTTATAATATTTTTTCCCTCCCTTTTCTTGTCCTGCTCCACCTAACAGTTCATTGAGCATCAAATATTTTCTGATTGGCTGTGATCGTGTCACATTGTACAGGAGTTTATTATAAAATAATCATAATGAGCTTTTACACCTCGAATAAATGTCTCTGAATGAATGAAGGAATGCTAATATTTCTGTGTGTTTGTCTCTTTGCTATAAGTAGTATCAAAACAATATTCCCTGACCTTGAATCAAGTTGCAAATCAAACATGAAGCATGTTTGTACTAGTCACCTTCTCATTTATGATTTTCTCTTCACATTAATTTGCTCTCTCTCTCTCTGTCTCTCTCTCTGTCTCTCTCTTCTTCTCCCGCTATCACTCTTTGAACAGAACAGAGTAGCTCAGCTTCAGCTTTAGCAAAAGCTCATTGAAGCGAAAGCCACGCCGTGCCAAACAAAGAGACAAAGTACCCAATACTGCCAAGTCATGCACCCACACACAGAACAATGGCCTGAACACTTGCTTCCCCCAGCATGTGCCCTGTAATGCTTGGAATTTCACTTCTTTTGATTGTGTTGTGGGAAGACACAAAGCAGTGCCATGGGTAAGTAGGTGGTACTTATGCTGATCATATTGTTTAATCTCTGTAGGATGAGAAAAGAGGTAAGAGGCATTTATCATAGTGTAGGAGGTAAGAGAGAATATAGCAAACAGGTGGCAGAAAATTGTTTAGGTTTGGGGTTGTTGCGCTCTGATGGTGCCATCTGCAATAAAATACAACTGAAGCTTGTTTTTTTAATGCTGTTTCTTTTTAAAGTCATTAGTGCCATGCCAAAGCAGAGCTGAAGAAAGGACAGTAGGTTGTAACATGGATCATTTGACAGGAAAATGGCTACTGACATAAAATGCAGTGGCTGCTTTTCTTCCCTCTCTCTTTTTCTTTTGTGCTGTGTTCCTTCTGTGTTTCTTTTTTTAATTATTATTATTATATTGAAAAAATGATCCTCCTTTCTCAGCTTTTACCAGAAGATAATATTATTATTAATAATAATAATTGTCATTGTCATATTTATAATGTTACTGTATTATTATTATTATTATTACTACTACTACTAATAATAATAATAACAATAACAATGATACAAATTAATAATCATTTGTATGGAATAATTTGACATACAAATAATAATAAATATATACTGTTTAGTACAAATGAAATTTATTGGTATTTATTATCCTGACAAATATATAATTATATTTTCTGTTTTTTATTTTTTACTAAGCTAATTATCCTCATTTTTCTATTCTGAAAGTTCAAAACCATTATATTAATAATAATATATAAATTATAAATAATAATAATAACTTGTATTATCGTTATTATAAATAATAATTATATAATAATAATAACCCTAACCCTAATCTTTCATAAAAATGTTGTCGAATAAATAGCTTTATTTACATAATGCAAATACAATTTATTGATATTTAAGCAATATAACAACAACAAGAGTGCTGTTATGCAGAAAATGCTTGCTGATCAGTACTAGCATGATTGCGAGTGTGATATTGCTTTTATTTATACATAAAAGTATAATGTATTTGTACAGTTTATCAACAAAAAGTTAATATTAAGTATCTAACAATTTAGACCTAATATGACCAGGCCAGCTATTTAAAAAAAATAAAAAATAGTTCCAAAAAACCCAAAGCAGTATCATCCGCTGCATGTCACAAAATAATACACACACTGACAGCCTCGACAATTTAAAACCAGTAAAAGTGTCAGTGCTGTTACACTAAATAATAGCACTCTTGAAATGCTGTTTGTCCAGTTAATCTAGAGGACTGGATCTAACTTCTGAAGTCCTTTAGAACTATCCAGTATTTTCTGTTTCATGTGAGATAAAATAATTCTACATTTAAACCTCTGGCACAGTTTTCTTTAACACTTGCAAATGAGCTTTTTGCAATGGGCCACTTTGTCTAGCATTAATGACAATAGCTTATTTTATGGCTGCCATTATCTCCCCTCCTAAATTCAAATTGATCCTTTGCTGGATCCAATAAATTTTTACTCATACTTGTAGCTTGCAGCAGGGGGAGCAAGAGAGATAGAAATCAAGTTCAGTGTTTTTTCTGTCTGACCACAACAGCAAATGCAGAGATTGCAAGGGTATATATATTTCAGCTCCAGTATACACTGGGGCATTGGTGAAAGACCTATCCACTCCGTTAAACCATTTTGGTCTTGTTGCAGTAGCTGATGCCCTTTTAAAAGCCACAGTCAGGTGACACCAGATGAATCCTGGAGTAAGTTAAAACTATGTTGTGGGGGATGAGGACTAGGAGAACTACCATTCTGTTAGTAAAATATGTTTTCACACATAGCAGAAGGTTTTTCTTCATTAGTGTAAAGGTGAAGCAGAGATTTCAGTACAACATTGTTACCACACTTTAGAAAGACAGAGTGGACATGACCAACACACTTTTTGTCAAGCAAGTCACATACAAGTGAGAAACCTGGGTTTAGCTAAATTTTCGTGCTGCAACCCTTTGAATTGGGAGAATAATGCTTTATTATCACTGTGATTAATTAATTCATTAAATGTTTTGCTGGACATTTTAGTCGGAGGCACAGCTGTGTTGTTAAAGCGAACTATGAGACACAAGCGAGGGAAGCGAACTGGTCAAGCTACGAACTCAGCTTTTGAACAGCATGAATACATGAGTATTCATCTAGCGAATCTCCACTCTCCCTAACAAAGCGGACAAACTACATCTTCTCACCCGTACAGACAAGGACTTTTTAAACTGGCTTGTGCTTCACAGAAACCTGGCTGAGTGAAGCCATTCCGGACAGCGCATTACATCTGATGGGCTTCCAGCTGTTTAGAGTGCATCACATCACAGAGTTATCTGGAAAAACGAGAGACGGTGGAACATGCTTTTACATCAATTAAAGTTGGTGTACAGATGTACAACATTAAAGAAGATGTGCTGTTCTTATTTGGAAGCACTCTTTATCAACTGTAAGCCTTTCTAATCGCTGCAGGAGTGCATGAATGCAGCGCTGCAACAGCTGCCTGATCAGATCACAGACACAGAGCAACAATACCCGGACTCACTTATTATTATTCTCGGCTATTTTAACAAAGCCAACCTCACCCGCGAACTGCCAAAATACAGACCACCAGAGACAGAAATATACTGGATCACTGCTACACAACATTAAAGGATACATATCACTCTGTCCTTAGAGCAGCTTTGGGACTCTCTGATCACTGCCAGGTTAATCTTCTTCCAACCTACAGGCAGAAACTTAAATCAGTCAAACCTGTGGTCAAGAATGTAAAAAATGGACCAATGAAGCAGAGCTGGAACTACAAGGCTGCTTTGACTGCAAAGTGTTTTTGAAGCTGCAGACACCAATCTGGACAAGCACACAGATACTGTAACATAATATATTAGTTTATGTGAGGATATGTGCATTCCTACTTGGACTTATTTAACGTTCAATTATGACAAACAATGATTTACAGCATAACTCGGACAGCTTCATCATGATAAAAAGGATGCTTACAGAAGTGGGGATAAAATCTTGTATAATCAGGCCAAAACACACTCACTAAGGAAATTAAAGTGGCTAAAAGAAGCATCAGTGTGGAGAGGCCTGAAAGACAGTACTAACTACAAGACACCATCCCCCAACACTGTAGGGAATCAACAGCTGACTGACGACCTGAATGTGTTTTTTACTGTAGATTTGAAAGCCCAGTCTCACACCCCACTCCCACTCTTACCTTCACTTTACACAAACACCAACACCTCCTTCAAACCGACTGTCAATCTAGTTCTACTCAGCATTCACTTACTCTGTCCTCTGCACTTCAATAACTGTCTGGTTTGGTTCAGCTATGAAATAGGACATCAGAAGACTACAAAGGACAATTCGGACTGCTGAGAGGATTATTGGTTGCCCACTGCCCTCCCTTCAAGAACTGTACAATTCCAGAGTGAGGAAAAGGGCTGGTAAAATCACTCTGGACCCCACTCACCTTGCCCACTATCTTTTTGAACTGTTGCCTTCTGGCCTACATAGCTCTTAGCACCAGAACCGTCAGGCACAAGAACAGATTTTTTTCCCTCAGGCTATCCATCTCATGAACTGTTAAAACTGCCCCATTGAGCAATAATTACGTGTAATACATAGCTTTATCAATTATAATTATTGAACATATCCTACCTCTTGTGCATTACATTCCCTTGCACTGTATATAAAAGATTTGCATTTGTACTTGTACTTAAGTGTATATACTGTATATATACACTCACCTAAAGGATTATTAGGAACACCTGTTCAATTTCTCATTAATGCAATTATCTAATCAACCAATCACATGGCAGTTGCTTCAATGCATTTAGGGGTGTGGTCCTGGTCAAGACAATCTCCTGAACTCCAAACTGAATGTCAGAATGGGACAGAAAGGTGATTTAAGCAATTTTGAGCGTGGCATGGTTGTTGGTGCCAGACGGGCCGGTCTGAGTATTTCACAATCTGCTCAGTTACTGGGATTTTCACGCGCAACCATTTCTAGGGTTTACAAAGAATGGAGTGAAAAGGGAAAAACATCCAGTATGCAGCAGTCCTGTGGGCGAAAATGCCTTGTTGATGCTAGAGGTCAGAGGAGAATGGGACGACTGATTCAAGCTGATAGAAGAGCAACTTTGCCTGAAATAACCACTCGTTACAACCGAGGTATGCAGCAAAGCATTTTTGAAGCCACAACACGCACAACCTTGAGATGGGCTACAACAGCAGAAGACCCCACCGGGTATCACTCATCTCCACAATAAATAGGACAAATAGGCTACAATTTGCAAAAGCTCACCAAAATTGGACAGTTGAAGACTGGAAAAATGTTGCCTGGTCTGATGAGTCTCGATTTCTGTTGAGACATTCAGATGGTAGAGTCAGAATTTGGCGTAAACAGAATGAGAACATGGATCCATCATGCCTTGTTACCGCTGTGCAGGCTGGTGGTGGTGGTGTAATGGTGTGGGGGATGTTTTCTTGGCACACTTTAGGCCCCTTAGTGCCAATTGGGCATCGTTTAAATGCCACGGCCTACCTGAGCATTGTTTCTGACCATGTCCATCCCTTTATGGCCACCATGTACCCATCCTCTGATGGCTACTTCCAGCAGGATAATGCACCATGTCACAAAGCTCGAATCATTTCAAATTGGTTTCTTGAACATGACAATGAGTTCACTGTACTAAAATGGCCCCCACAGTCACCAGATCTCAACCCAATAGAGCATCTTTGGGATGTGGTGGAACGGGAGCTTCGTGCCCTGGATGTGCATCCCACAAATCTCCATCAACTGCAAGATGCTATCCTATTAATATGGGCCAACATTTCTAAAAAATGCTTTCAGCACCTTGTTGAATCAATGCCACGTAGAATTAAGGCAGTTCTGAAGGCGAAAGGGGGTCAAACACAGTATTAGTATGGTGTTCCTAATAATCCTTTAGGTGAGTGTATATAGTGTCTTATTGTGTATTTCTATATATACTTTTATTTTCTATTGGCTTTTTTTAAATTAATTTTTTTTATTATTATTGTCTCTGTCTCGTTGCTGTATTGTTTGTGCATTGGAAGCTCCTGTCACCAAGAAAAATTATTTGTATGTGTAAGCATAATTGGCAATAAAGCTAATTCTGATTCTGATTTTAACCTGTTCACTAACACAAACTTTCCAAAAGAACCAATATACCTAAATGATTTGGATATCCCAGTGCTACATATCACAGAGAAAGAGAGGATGGTTTAGGTGAGAGCATTTTATTACTCCCTCAACTCCATTGTGACATTTTGGGACAATACTCATTAGTTGCAATATACCTTGTTCCTAGAAAAGCTACACTATTCTGAAATTACCTGAACTACTGTTATGCAATCAAATCAAATCAAATCACTTTATTGTCACACTACCATGTACACAAGTGCAACAGTAGGTGAAATTCTTGTGTGCAGTTCCGAGCAACATAGCAGTCATGACAGTGACGAGACATATACCAATTACAATAAACAACATACTTACACAACACAATTTACATATCAAATGTACACATACTTACACAACACGATAATTATATACAATACACACAATATAGAATACAATATAGAATACACAATATGCAATACAATAAGTAAGGAGTGTATGAAATATATATATATATATATATATATATATATATATATATATATATATATATATATATATATATATATATATATACACTGTATATATGTATATATGAAGTAGTATATTGAGGAGAATATGTTGACAGTCCAGTGTGAGATTATAGCTGAATAAAGTGCAGTGCTAATTATTGATCCTGATAGATCAAGTGTTCAACAGTCTGATTGCTTGGGGAAAAGCTATCATGTAGTCGGCTGGTGCGGGTCCTGATGCTGCGATACCGCCTGCCTGATGGTAGCAGTGAGAACAGCCCATGACTCGGGTGACTGGAGTCTCTGATGATCCTCCGAGCTTTTTCACACACCGCCTGGTATATATGTCCTGGAGGGAGGAAGCTCACCTCCGATGATGTTCCTGGCAGTTCGCACCACCCTTTGCAGGGCTTTGCAGTTGTGGGCGGTGCTATTGCCATACCAGGCGGTGATGCAGCCAGTCAGGATGCTCTCTACAGTGCTGGTGTAGAACCGTGTGAGGATGTGGTGGTTCATTCCAAACTTCCTCAGCCGTCTCAGGAAGAAGAGGCGCTGGTGAGCCTTCTTCACAACGGCCTCAGTGTGGATGGACCATGTGAGTTCCTCAGTGATGTGGACACCGAGGAACTTGAAGCTGCTGACTCTCTCCACCGGTGCTCCATTGATGGTGATGGGCCTGTGTTCTCCGTCTTTCTTCCTGAAGTCCACAACAAGCTCCTTGGTTTTACTGACGTTGAGGGAGAGGTTATGCTCTTGACACCAGCGTGTCAGAGTGTGCACCTCCTCTCTGTAGGCTCTTTCATCATTGTCAGTGATCAGACCTACCACCGTCGTATCGTCAGCAAACTTAATGATGACACTGGAGCTATGTGTTGCCACACAGTCATGTGTGTACAGGGAATACAGGAGTGGGATGAGAACACAGCCCTGCGGGGCTCCAGTGTTGAGGGTCAGTGATGAGGAGGTGTTGCTGCCCATTCTAACCACCTGACGTCTGCCTGACAGGAAATCCAGGATCCAGCTCCACAGCGAGCTGTTTAAGTCCAGAGCCCGGAGTTTCTCATCAAGCTTGGAGGGCACTATGGTGTTGAATGCTGAGCTGTAGTCTACAAACAGCATTCTCACATATGTGTTCCTTTTTTCCAGATGGGAGAGAGCAGTGTGTATTGTAGATGCAATGGCATCATCGGTGGAGCGGTTGTTGCGGTAGGCAAACTGCAATGGGTCCAAAGAGGGGGGCAGAACAGAGCAGATGTGATCTCTGATTAACCTCTCGAAGCATTTGCTGATGTTGGGGGTCAGAGCAACAGGACGCCAGTCATTTAAGCAAGTGATTGTGGCTTGCTTTGGTACAGGCACAATGGTTGATGTTTTAAAGCATGTGGGGACTACAGACAGGGAGAGGGACAGATTGAAAATGTCCGTAAAAACACCAGCCAGTTGATTCGCGCACGCTCTGATCCCGCGGCTTTACGGATGTTCACCCGTCGGAAGGATCCGGTTACATCCACAACAGAGACGGAGAGTGAATCAACCTCTGTAGCGTCAGCCGCGAGTGCTCTCTCCGCGAGGGCGGTGGTGTAGTCCTCGAAACGAGCATAAAATGTATTAAGTTCGTCCGGGAGAGATGCAGCAGTGTTCATGGCGGAGACTTTATTCCGTTTGTAGTCCGTGATTGTGTTAATTCCCTGCCACATACTTCTGGAGTCAGTGGTGTTGAACTGACCTTCAAGTTTGTGCCTGTACTGGCGTTTGGCTGTACTGATAGTGTTACGGAGGGCATAACTGGCTTGTTTACGCTCCTCCGTGTTAGAAGAATTAAAAGCGGAGGTCCGCGCAGTGAGTGCCGCGCAAACATCGCCGTTAACCCATGGTTTCTGGTTGGGGTATATCCGTATAGTTTTGGTCGGAACAACGTCCTCTACGCACTTCCTGATGAAACACGTTACGCTGTCAGCGTAAACCTCGATGTCGTCTGCAACTGAAAACCTTTAGTTTAGTTGTTACTTTTATTTGGTTACTCCCCAACATTAGTCAGTACTCATAGAGTTTCTTACAGTCTATTTATGTGACCTCAAGAACAGCCTTTTTGATATAAATGGATTAATGTTACACAAATATAGCCTACATAAAAACCTTTTAAAGTTTTATAAGCAATGCTGTTATGTACAATATACATGTTGACGTGTGTTCTCAGCCAAATTAAATTACTTTTGTGAACCAAGCAATACTTTTTCATCTTATTCATGATGAATATATGGACATATCTACATGTCTCCTCCTCTCAATGCACTTCTATTTCTAAGTATTACATATAGATAGTTCAACAACCATAGGCTGTTTTGAACAGCCAAAGTACCATCACAGACTATAGGCATAAACAACACCTTACTGGAAATAATAAGACCAAGACTAATGAAAATTCATCTTACGTTACCTGCTGTGACAGAGGGGCAGGAAAAACATTTAACATATTGCCGTCTGTTATCCATTTTTTCTTCATGATGAATGTCAGAAGAAATGTTTTTATTACTAATGCTTTCTTTAATATCTGCATGGCAGTCTCTTACCTTGTTTCCTGACTTTGCCATCTGCTTTGGGATGACTTGTGGCTCCCCTATTATAAATGCATGGATGCAATTTGCTCCTGGTCTCAGTGTATTGGATTTTTGAAATTGATAAGTTGACTGACCCACTGACATGCAATAATGGTTATGTCGAATACAGAGCAAACAATTTTTTAATGCCATTTTTTATCTTTTTTTTTTTTTTTTTTTTTAAATTGTTAAAGTCATTACTATTTGTAAGAAGCAGCAATGGAATCCAGTTTTTTGTTTTTTTTGATTTGCATACCATGCTGTTCTTGACTAATAATGAATCAACCAAACACCTGTGGGCTATATTTCTTCTTCCTATTTAGAAAGTTTTTTTTTTTTTTTTTAACCAAATTAAAAGAGAGCTACTAATAATAATTAACAAACAAACAAACAAAAAAACACTTTCTGATGACTAATATTGGGATAGGGATTAATATGTATATTGTATGAATGAATGAACATAGAGATTAATTTGCCATATGTCCAAGGTTAGTGCAGATAGATATTTGATGAGAAGGCTCTCTGGTATAATTCAAACTCAAACTCATATGACTTTCTTCCAGGGAAAACAAACAAATATATTTTAAAGGATTTATGCAGAGTTTTTGTCCATACAATGCAAGTCAATAGGATACAACATTTTCAAACTCCAAAAGGACATAAAGTCAGCATAAAGGTAATTCATATGACTCAAGTGGTTTAATCCTAGTCTTGTGAAAGAAGCAATATGATCGCTTTGAGTGAGAAACAGACAAACTGAAGTCCTTATTAACTATAAATCTAAGAATCATTGTCTTGAAGCCAACACCAATCAGACTGGATGTCAAGATTTATAGTGAATAAGGACTTCAGTTTGTAACTGTTTATCTCCCAAAGCGATCGTATGACATGGATTAAACCACTTGAGTTGCATATGTAGATTTATTTATGCTGCCTTTATGTCCTTTTTTGTCCCCATTGATTTACATTGCAAGGACAAAAACACATGGGCCCTGATTGACTAAAGGTTTGCATGTATAAAAACAAAGGTCAGAGCTGATCTGACTCTTTCAGATGTGCAAAATAGCATGTCTTGGCATTTTTTGTGTGTTTCCCAAAATTAAATGCAGTTTAAATAAAGGATGGTGTTGATTGCAAAAGAAAAAATTACACCGCAAATGATTTATCAAGTCTAAAAAGTAATTTAAAGAAACGGAATGTGCAAGAGCAAATTATTATGAATTATAGGAAGGTATGCTGTCATTGTGGCAAAAAAAGACACTTTGAGAAAAATAATTCAGAAAACTCATTGATGACACACATTAATGTGATATTAAACAAGTGCTCATGATAAAACATTTGATTTGGTTATTTTAGAACTCAATATCATAACTGATAACAGTGTCTTACACAAATATTCTCATCAAATACTCTTAAACTAGCTAAATAGCAGGGATTTTATGATGAAAATGTATAATCATATAAATATATTTATAAATAAATGCCATTTTATTTTGAATAAATATTAAATAATATTTTTAGCGAGAGCCATTCTGTAAGTGAGCATGCATTTGTTGCAATTGGTACATGCAAAAGGCTCTTTTTACAGGGTGTTTCCAGCATATTTGCATGCGTAGCTATGTGTGCAGTTTTTCTTAGCAAATTACAAGCAAAATGTCCACGACATGCACATGCAATTTTATAGATTGCACAAGCAAATTAGCACTCGTTATTAGAAAATTAGGGGTCTTATTAAAATCAGGGCAATTGTGTTCTGCAGAACAAAGGTGAGTACATTTTTAAATAATTTTCATTTTTGGTTAAACTATCCCTTTCAGGTTCACAGAGTTATTTAAAATAGTTTTTTGCACTGGTCAATATGTCTTGGGACTTGGGACATGACAATAACAATCACAGCTATTGTGATACATTCTTGCATCCTCCAAATATCCCCAAGAGCAAACAGTGTCACATGACTCCAGTGGTCCATTCTCTGCAGTGGTGTAACGTAGGTGTTAATTATAAAACACTTAAGAGTATTATTAATACACTCTCACCTGCAACACCATCCCCATCTCCACCCCCACAGTACCATCATTGTACACTCATCTGCTCAACGAACATATGTAAGCCTGATGTAGAAACATGGGACGAAGGTGGGAAACTAAAGAGGTTTGTAGGTCCTTTCCACCCTACTATGCATGTTAAATATTTTCACAAGTTCCAAACTCTTGTCTCCGTATTCCACTTAGGAGAAGAGAACACAAAATATAGCTATCTTTAACGAGCATGTTTCATTAAAAGGAGGTTAATGGGTACTCTTTGAAGCTTCGCCAGTGGCTTTCTCATCAGAGATCACTGCACTACACTGATTGCTGCAGCCACTTCAGCATCACTGACCATCACATTAATGCACCAGCATGTGCTGCCTTCTGTGAACAGAGCCTGATAGGACTGCGTCAAATTAATGAAGTAGTGAAGATCGGGTCGTTTTTTTGTAGACTTGAAAAGCTCATTTAGTCCATTATGACTTGGGTGTCTTCCACTGCATTTCTGGCTAGTGTTCAAGGGGAGGGGGTTAATTTTGACATGACAGGACTGCCACTGAGAGCTCAAAGCCAGCTGGTGCCCATTTGTTGGTTACTCTTTTACACTGTTTCAGAGTTACTTAATATAAGTTAATCAGGTTCTTATCTCAAAGCTGAAATATGCTTGCAAAACTGAATTGCAACTCAAACTTATGCATGGAGTTGGTGTATATTAAGGTCTTTTCTTCCCATTCTGATGTGTCTTTACCCCTTGATGCAATAGAGTGCAACAGTTGTGTTCCAGAAGGAAAAATCCAGTTATATAAGCCTTTCAAGACAGACCTGCCATGAGCTAAGAGGTTGTTAAGCAATGATGTGAAAATGTTCATTACAATATAAGATAAAAATGTGTTGAATTGCAAAATTTCTAGTGAACTTCACTACCCATAATCCTGAAAGAAGACATCCACCAATTAGAGAAGTACTATTAGCAAAGTAAATTGCGGCAAACGTTGACCACCCATTTCCATGAACCACTGCAAATGACAGTTTTGTCGGTCTCCATTCACTCTACTTATATATTAGTATATGAATATTTTTCAGTACACTTTTTTTCTACACATAATCAATGACTAATTGTCAATAGTTTGATATTGCGCTGTCATTCATGTCATTCGCAATGCGCAATGGGCAGTTGATTCCCTCATAAGAATATAAGTTTGCAGTCTTGTATCTTTTTGTCTGATTTATAATCATTTGTGTTGCTTAAAATCAAAGTTTGAATTATTATGATTAATTTCTAAGTTAGTTGGTTTGGTTCATATCCTAGAACTCTTTATTTAAGATATTTGTGGAACTCCCTATTGTAAAAATGCATGTGGACAAATACATCCTGAGCCAATATCAATGCAAAAGTCACTGTTGTGCTTTCTTGTTTTACATTTCATCAGGTAACAATGAAATTCAGATGGTGTTAAAGCAAGCGTTGCTTAACTTAAATACTTTGCTCTTAATATACACCCACCACACGTAAATTGAGTCACCTGGGTCTAGGGTGGGTGTCTCAAAAATATTTTTTACTCATGCTGAAAAATCCACTGATCTGTAGGCTGTATGTTCCTCTGCGGATGAGTGTTTAAAGCAAAACTAAACCCCACAAAGAAGCATCTTTGCCAGGGGAAGAAAGTTGTTTTCTGAAAAGTCTCTTGCATGCCCTTTTTAGAATGCTGTAAATAATTTTGTCATGCTGACTAGATACATAAACCTCTGACCCCAGTTAAACAGGACAGTTATGACATTATTGGGGAAGAGATATTATGCAACAGCTCAGAATATGGAGCCAACGTAAACAAGCAAGTCATTATGTCCAAACAATACTTGGACATGATCAGACAGTTTGAATTACCTTCAAACTGTGGCTGTTTTTTGGAGTGGGAGCAAACAGAATGGAGTTTGATGGCGGATCCACTAGACTGCATCACCATATCTATATCTATATCTATCTATATCTATCTATATATATATATATATATATATATATATATATATATATATATATATATATATATATATAACATTCAGGGTAAAAGAGCTTTAAAGCACTTAACTGCATGAATCATTGTATTAATCGCACAGCAAGGATCTCAAGAATAATGTCCATTATTAATCGATTTCCTTAATGACCAGTCAATAGTTTTAAATTAATAGTTCTACAGATCTTAGCAAAGTCGAAATGAACCGTGCTATCAAAATCTGGGGAACACTCAAACAGCACTCTCTTAAAGGATCTGATCACATCAGTCATCAACAAGAATAGTGCAACCATTGAATTTAAGTGCCACTGCTAGTGGTTATTCATATGAGGATTTGAGAGTGAGTCAGTTATTGTAGCCATCATTATCTTTTCAGAAAAGAAAATGCATTTGGCTGGGAGGTAGGAGACAGACATGATGACAGAGATTAAATCCTCCCTTTAAATTGTCAAATTCATATCGAGTTTCTCTAGCTGTAAAATTTCCATTTAGGTCAATGTCAAAGTTTGGATCAAAGGCAGAAGATTTATTTTTAACCTGTAATTTCCAATACAATAAATACAACAATCCACCAAATATTTGTATGTTAATGTCTTTTCTTTGCTCTGTAATGTTGAAATGTTCGGTAAATTGAGAGGAAAACTTCTTAGAGAAACATTAATGTATTGCTAAGCGGTGTGAATGATGAATTTAAAATGCAATGAGTCGCTGTTCAAGAGGAATATTAGTTCCACCAAAAAGTCATTAAATGGTAACTTAATATCTATTCATGCCAGCCACAAAAGTCAAGTACATCACTGAGTAAAAGTTTGTGCACAAACACAATACATTTGCATGGTCGGATCTAGCCCACCAAATGCCAAGTCTCCTGCAATTTTACATTGCAATAGCCTGTACTGTACATCAATGCAGGATCCTGAGCCTGTGGTGGGAAGCACCATTTCACCTATACTAAGCAGCTGATGAATTGTGCCTATGAGGTCCATGTTAAGAGACCCATACCCTTGTTACAGAGGTTTAAGCCATGCAAAAACGAGACCAACTGAGGGATTTGTCTATCAGAAATCCAAGCGCCATTCTGACGGTGACAAATGGCTGTTCTCGTGTGCGGGAATTCTAAGTAATTATATACAAATGAACTTATCAGAGACTGTGGGGGACACCATCACCAGCTCTTGTTCCCTCTCCACTTGGCTTCTCTCCTGTGAAATTCCCATAACCACCTCTTCTGGAGACAAATGAGCTAGCGCGTGCTAATACAAAGACACAATCATATATTTCTATTCTGAAGCCCGCCTTCCATACCGCACGTGGGGCTTATCGCGAGAGGCGTGTTATACACACACACACACACCGGCACGAGAGGAATGCTTGCTTACAGTAAATATAAACATGAGTGCAGATGAGAAAGTGACGGGAATAGTCACTCTTACCAATCATCCTTACCAATCAACCCTTAACAGTGTCTTAGAAGGGGTGGGAAGGGATTGCTGAAATGTAAAATACATGTGAACAGGCACATTTTTTTATTCAGCTATTATATGTATTAGCTGACTTTACCTTTACTGTGTTTCCTAGGAAGTTCATATCAAATGAATATTCTGGGTTCAATGCAATTCAATCTCAAATGACAGCATTTGTGGAATAATGTTAATTGCCACAAAAATGGCTTTCGACTCTTTTGTTTTTAATATATATATAAAATAAAAAGCAAAAATCAATGGAATGGAATGGGGCCAGCATTAAAATACTCCCATTTTCAAAAGTATAGGCACAACAATGTAAATAATATATGTGTGTTAACATGATTTCAGTGTGATAAAATCGCTTACTATCCTTTTCTGTGTAATTTTATATTGAATTTTCCATTAACCCTAAATAAATGTAAAAATGACGATTTAAACAGCATTACAGCTCAAATAATACACAAGATTTAACAGAATTAATTAAAGTGCTTTTATAAAATTATAAGCTTCAAATTTCTGCCATTAAATTACTGGTCAAATTTTTTTTGGGTGGTAATAAACATTATGTCACAAACTTGTATTGAACCCAGAATAATTCTTAAATAAAGAATACAAGGAAGAAAAAAAAGAGAATTTGGTGAGAGAATTTGCATTACAATTTACTGTAAGGACCATAAGAAAATCAATAGGCCTAAGGCAAGCATTATTTGTTAAAGCATCATAAGTTATTTGTTCCTTGACATGATGTCTAAACACATGGCAGTCCAGCATGAGAAACTGAAAAATAGCAGGACAAAATGCAATAATCAATGATGTCCATCTAGCCAGGTGTGGACTGGGAAGTGAATTCGGCCCTGGTCCTCTCCAGCGACTAGCCCATGTATAGAAAAGGCATTTTTGGATGGGCCATTTTGACTTGGACCAGTAATTAACCACCCAGAACACCCTAGCAACCATTTAGAAACATGCTAAAAACCATACAGAATATATAAGAAACCAGAAAGCTATACACTGACAACCATCCACAACACCTAATCGTTGTGTCAGTGATTTGTGGCACAAGCATGATTTACTGTATGTTATTGTGACAGGGCGGAGGGCGGGGCCGGGTCGTGATTATACACACTCGGTCCCTTATCAGGCTAATTAAGCATCCGAGAGGGATAAAGGCCAATTGCGGACGGTGGTGCGACGAGAGAGAGATAGTTTACGGACATGTCTGTCATGCGTTTGTTTTTTGTTTAAGTTAATCATTAAAGTATTGTTTATATCGCCAGGCCGGTTCTCGCCTCCTCCTTTCCATTGAACTGCTTTACAGTTATCTAGATACAAATTTGGACTAATTTGATAATGCTTTCATCTACTAATAAGAGTGCTGTACTCTCAGCTATATTTAACACATTTTCTATATTCTGTATATTTATTTAACAGATATTCCTTTTACTACTTCATTCCACAATTACACACTTTTCAGAAAATTTGTAAAGTCTGCAGATTCTGTCTGGTCCTGTACTGGTGAAATGTTTTTCACTCATGTATGGAACAAAGAGATTTTAGGAAACACTGCATATCGTAAACCCTAAATCTGTGCTATCCATCACATTTTAGGCAGTAACTGGAGACGGAGTGCTTGTTATTGCTTGTAATTTGTTCCATTTTAGACAGCTAGGCCTTTGATGAATCTGGCCGCAGTTAGAGCACTAATGATGTGTTAACTGTCAAAACATTGACAACAGAACATCACCACCAGAATACACAGATTAAGATCCATAAATGTACACATCTCAGTGCTGTACATGCAAACAATGTGTCATTGCAAAAATAAATAGCTTGTTTGAGTACATAGAGAAAAATAAGTGTAAAGTTTTAAAGTTATGACACCAAAATGTCATAAAAGTAGTCTTCTGAAGGTATACCATCACTTTGTATGATGAACAGACCAAATGTAAGTCGTTATTCACAAAAAATTATAATAATTGTTAAAAGAGCCCAAATCAAATATGGCGACATTTAAAAAAAATTAAACCTCATTGGTTCTTGATGGGGTTTGAGGTTTCCGCATAATAAAGAAAGTAATATCAATTAGGAACGATATGAGGGTGAGAATATGATGTCTTCATAAGTTTCTATTAAACTAATAACTTTAATATTATTAAGAGCTACAAGAAACGTTGCACTTGAATGTTGCTCTTTGTAAAACCAAACGTATCCCTGGCACTGATGTCAAAATTCCTTCACCCCCTGCGGCTTCGAATCTGCCTTGCTTAGATCCTGTCAGCTTCTGGAAAGCTACATTCGACCATCGCTCTGCCAACAAACATCTGTCAAAACAGTCAGCATTTCTTAACAATAACAAATTCTGCACCCTAGCCCCTTCATGTGTTCTTGGATCAATGCCTGTGCCCTGCAGATCCACGCCAATCACAATCTCCATGTGCTCCTGTCTCTACTTCTCATGCTAAACACGCCATTAATATCACTTTGTGTCACTTCATTAAAACATCCCATTACTTTCCATCATGGCTGACGTCCACTAATGCTTCTCTGGCTTTCAGGGTGAGATTAAAGCCTTGTTCATTCCCTGCTCTCATTAGGACACAGGCTCCGATAGCCTCCTCATCGCTACCTGTCACGCTCAGAGACTTGTCTGCCGCATAGATGAAGATCAAGGACTACATTGGGGAGTTTGTTGTTGTGTTTTCTAAAATATCTGCCACCTCAAAATTAATTCCCATTCTCTATTCCGAGCAAGGTCTAATACCACTTTATTAGCCATTTAATTTGGCTTTGTTTGTTTCTTTGTTTTTATTTTGTTGGACATTTTGATACTTCTCATGGGGTATATCATGTCTCATTAAAACAAATGCTTCTTTATACTGATGTTCTAATGACATAGATCTTCAAACTGACTTATTATTTGTTGAGACTCACAAATCAGGTCCCAGTTTGCCTGGTAATGATGCTCATAATTTATTTGTGATATATTACATAATACATTTTCATATATGGGAATCTAGAGCTTATATTTTGTAATATTCTGCAATATATTCATGAACCATGTATGGCTATATACTGATACATATAAAAAAAATATATTACATTTTTACATGTAATAGCTTTATTGAAACACTCAAATAATTTCTCTTTTATTAGTTAATGCATGCTCCAAAGGGAAATCACCTTCGGGAAATTCCTTGAGGACGGAAGGGGCTGCAGCCTCTACCCCCTCACGTCATCCAGACGTGGAGCCAATGAAGACGGCCCCGGTATCGCACATTTAACAGCTCATCACTTTTGTGCAGGTCCCATCCACACTTATTCCCTTTTTTATTAGTTAATGCATGGGTTTACATACAGCATTAAATGTCTAAAAAATATATTCCCTACAAAGTTCCCCAATTCTTATTAAGTTTTTTTTTAATCATTCCACCAGGCTATCTGTTTGTGGATGGTAAATGCTGGTGCGGATTGATTTTGAAGAGTGCCTCCGCAACAGTACGTGCTGAGATGTTGCGCAGAGGCACTGCTTCCAGATATTGCATTGCACAATCCACTAGGACAAATACAAAGTGATGTCCACGTGCTGATTGTTCTAATGGCCCGACGAGGTCCATTCCAATTCTTTACAATGGGACCTTGATCAGCGGAAGGGTGCGCAATGGTGCTTATGGGGTGGCCGGTGGATTCACCAGCTGACATTCACGGCATGCCGCACACCACCTGCGGACATCGCCACCAATGTCCGGATAAATAAAAACGGGCTATTAGGCGGTTCAGTGTTTTTTTTCCCCCTTGATCACTTTGAGTGAACTGCTGAGATCTGGGGCTGGCCATGTGACCAATGGGTGGATAGGTTCCTCCCGTTGTTGTCCTGGGAAGCCCAGCTCACAGCACAACAAATGCCGGCAGCAAACTTCCTGACTTATGAAGACCTGAAGAAGACTTCAGTGCTTTATAACTTCACAAACTCATCAGCTTCACATGCACGTAGTTACTTAAACACAGCAGTTTCACACACACAATAGATTAAATGCAACAGAGTGCCAGACTCTCTCTCCTCTCTGCTGGTGGTGTGCCTGCTTATATGCTGCTCTCCCCATGCTCACTGTAATTAGAAACAAGTGTTAAACATAATCTAGCTCAGGTGCAAGCGCCCTTACCTCTCACCGGACGGACGCTTGACCACGCCCCTGCTGCCACAAACATTTTCTCTTAGGTTATTTTATTTATGTATGTGTATTTAAATTAATATAAACTATTAATACAATTATAATTACATTTAATTTTCCTTGAAAAAAAGTACTTTTACAAAGAATAAGCATCTAGATTTAGGCACTTTCTCTCCTGCAGTCCTGGTACTTTTCCCTTTACTTTCTAGATAAGAACTTTCAAGAGGAACGGAACACCTAAGGAGACTTTTCCCCTTGCATTCGCAATCACCATAGTAACCCCTGTAGTAACGTCATGTAGTATCGACCATTCTTCCGTGACGTTATATCCACGCACGATTCAGTAGCAACAACAAAATCAACAACACCGATGGAGGACGCTGGGATCGGAGCTACACTTTTTTTTTGCTTAGGGTTATTTTATATGAACTTTGGCTGCATCGGAAAACGTAGGCAGCTGCCTTATCGCGGCAGTGGCTCAGGTGGTAGAGCGGGTTGTCCACTAATCGCAGGGTTGGTGGTTTTATTCCCGGCCCACACTACTCCACATGCCAAAGTGACCTTGGGCAAGACACTGAACCCCAAGTTGCTCCCAATGGCAGGCTAGAGCCTTTCATGGCAGCTCTGCCATCATTGGTGTGGGAATGTGTGGGTGAATGAGACACAGTATATAGCACTTTGAATACCACTAAGGATAAAAAGGCGCAATATAAGTGCAGACCATTTACGATTTTATCAGTTAATGGTTTAATCAACAGTGCTTTTGGATGAATGGAACTCTCTGAAAAGTTTAAAAAGCACCTTATTTCATCCTACCTTCATCCATCCTTATACAGCATTCGAATGCAGCATTTTCCAGTTTTCAGACGTAGCTTGTGTCTCTAGGTTACAGTTTAAACTTGGTGTGTGGGGCGTGCGTGTGTGCGGTGCTCTGTGCTGCAGCCAGAGTAAGAGATGAGACAAGACAGTGGAGTCTCTCTTTAACCACGCTGCACATGCTGAACTAAGCAGACAACATGTTAAAAATGCACTATAAACCTATTTATCAACACAATCTTTTACAATAAAAGCTTTTATGACTCAACATAAATTACTGTTCTGAAATACTCACTCATTGACGACTTTATGCAAATTAACCACACAGTAACAGTCCTTCATGTAAACTAGATGACGGTTTAGTGTATAATAGAGTTCAATTACCCACTCTCAATAACCATCTGATTTTTTATACCCATCATCCCAGGAAAAAGTAGATGTAGTAGAAATAACTTTATTTCACACAATACAGATGCTATGAGAGCTCAAAGCGTGTCCCCTGGTGAAGTCACACATACACACATACTATGTGAAACGGGTTATCCTCTTTGGATACTTTGTTTGGTATATGCTATTTCTGTTAAGGTAGGGGTTTTCAAATTGGGTGAAAGTGAACCTCCCCCTAGAGAACTTGAAGACAGCCGTGTCCCCCACCACACACACCATTTTTTTTAGATAAACATTTTTGTTAAGCTATCAACATTACATTTTAAATTCAGATTCATTTCGAAATAGGTTATATTTTTTCGAAACATTTCAAACACGTTTGTCATTTAAAACATATTGTGAACACATACTTTGCAACACATTTTTACCACATTCAAGCAATTGGGAAACTGTTAAAATTAGCCTACTGGACAGAATCCTCCACAGTCAAAAAACTAAACGAAGTATTCTCAACAGCCCTACAACCAAAGAGCCAACAAAATCAGACATAGAACGAGATCAGCACAATGGACAGCTCTATTTTCTGATCACTAAACAGATAACCCTCGACGGTCAAATATCTTAACTGGAAACATGTTCATTAACAGCCACAGGCTACTAACATTATCTCAATTGAATAAGAGTTATTTTGGAGTTTTTTGGCTACTTAAGCCAATTCAACTTTGTAAACATCAACATCAGACATCAAACAACATCAGCTATGGACAGCACTGTTTTGTCACAATACCAAATGCATGCAAATCATTTCCACATTGGCCTACTTTAAGAAAAAAATCTGATTGCCAATTTTGCCTCATCATTTTCATCACCCCTACATCAGTGGGAACAATGAGTCCGACTTTTTGATGCGTACAGGTGATCTATGCGGGGCTGAACGGTAGAAAGGAATATACGTAAATCGCCCTCCACCTGCAGCTTTGATTGGTATTTGCTTTTAAGCAGGGTCAAAGCGGATAACCCGCACTCACACAAGTAAGTGGAGGTGAAGGGGATGAGGACTTTCATAGCCTTTCGAGAGAGGTGGGGAAACTCAGTCCTACACATAAAGCAACGCAATATGATGCTTCAGTCGCCTTAGTATTAACAGAGCTAAAAGTCTGGATTACTCTTGTTTGTGTTTGCAATTCTTTCAGCTTTCTGTCAAAAAACTCCAGTGGCTTGGCCACCAGACTAGAGCTTGGCCTCAATGTGACGCCGGAGCTTACAGGGTCTCATAATATCATTTGTTAAAACTTCTTTGCAAATAGCACACTGTGGTAGCAGCGCATCATCGGGACCGTTCCACGAAAATCCCAACTTAAAATATTTGTGATCACACTCAATTTTTTTGCTTGGCCCAGTATCTGCCTCCTCTCCTGTAGACTTTTGTATTGTAGAGACAACAAAGCAATCCATTTTGCAACACGCAGAAGCATAACACGCACATTAACATGCAAGCTAGCAGGACAGATGTGTAAAGATGTGAACCTTTATGTTTTTTTCCCTGCGCTCCCCAGGGGAGATGCGCCTCACCAATTGAAAACCTCTGTGTTAAGGGAATTGTAAAATTATCAGGTTAGAGTAGCAGGCTAGCAGCTAGTTTGTTTACCAATGGCAGCTGTGAACACCTCTCCTTTCTCAATGCTTTGTGTGTCATAGGTTTTTGACCAATCACAGGCCGCAGCACCTCCCACATTCCCTACACGCCCCAAAAGTATATACCCCAGAGTGGAAGTAAAAAATTTCCCCTAAAATGGCTTCGAGGAACTATAGTTCCTTAGGTGCGAAAATTACGAAAAGCACTAGTCCTGGGGAAAAGTACCTAAAACGGGCTTTAGGACCACCAGTGGGAAAGGGCCACTAAATTTCACCTGCATCTTTTCTGACAGACATATGCATTTTAGGGGTGAAAGTATCATACATATTCTAGGATTAGGGCAGTTTTGAAACAGGTGTTTGAAATCAACCCACAGAAATTCTACCTGAGCAATCAGCTTTTGTGCAATTGAATGTTTGACTCAAACCTTTTAACTTCTGACATATGGCCCTTGTGACAACTTTTTTGTGACTTCCCAGTCTCCCCTACTTACTATATTTCAGTGAAACACATTTAATACAGCACATCACAATAATATATAGGCACATTATAAAAGCACTGTGGAAAGTTCAGGAAGGGGTGGGTGAGAATAGTTCTCTTTAACTTAACTGAGCAATTCCTTCAAACTATTTTACTGCAGAGGATGGAGAAGGGAAATTGTGTTTATGTCAGGTAATGTCAAACTAATCCCTGATTCTACTGTGGTCTTATTGTTCAATTAAAGCCTGTTATTGTGATTATGACTCAGGGGTCAGATGGGGAAAAACAAAATGTTTTCATGGGTATCCCCGCTGCATTGATACAAATAATAACTATTTTAAATATTATGCAAGCACAAATTCTACAAAGAAAATGTAATTTGCATTATGTGTCTTAAAAATTATGTAGTTATTCCCAGTTACTTATATTTTCCCCCAGTTTTGGCTAAATACAGAAATGAACTGTGTATTTGCTTAATGTAGCAGGGCACATACTGGCTCCCAACTGGTAAGACTATTTTTCTATAATTTATACACTGTGAAATATGAAGAAATGCTACTGAGAAGAAGAATGATTTGTTGGACTGAGCAGCTAAAGGCAGTATAACACTGCTTCAGTGAAAGTATAATCAGCAGAACTGCTTAATTATTTAAGATGTGCCTCAAAAACATTCTACTTCTTTGGATTATTGTGTCTTGAAATATATATTGTGCATTTGTGTGGGAGGGTAAGATTGAATGAGGAGTCACTGCACAAGATGCCTCATGAATCTCAAGAGCCAAAAATAGTCCAGCTGAAACAATATGAGAAAGACTGATAGCACAAAATAAACTACAACAAAATAATTCAAACCTTGTGTTTTTCATTATAATCCTAAAAGAAATGTTTTGCTTTCTGTCCTTGTTCTTGTCCTGAATATTTCCTATATCACTGCCATAGCCTTATTTAATAATGACTGGAGAAACCAGGAGAGGAGTGTCAAACAAGCATTTTTGCTTGCACTCATTACAACATGGCTAGGCCTTTGTAAATTACTTTGCAGCCTGAGTCAGTGTGCCTGTTTAAACATGCATGAGATTAAGCTCAACCGTGTGTTTTAGTGAAGGAACAAGGACAGGAAAATTGACACTAGATGGTTTCTCTCGCTGATGTGGTGGAATGTTCAATCTAATTTAAAAGTCTATTTTTTTTTTTTTTTTACTAACTCTCGCTCTCCCCTTATCTGTCACTCTGTGACAAATTCTTACAGTGATGGAGGTTAGCTGTTTGGTGTACAGTAACACCTCTCAGCTCTTTAGGTATTAAAGCAATGGAGCTAGCCAGCCTGATCTCATGAATATTCTGTGACTGTGGCAAATTCTTTTGCAAAATTATATTACGTGGCTCATTATATGTATCAGTGTCACACCAGTACCAAGGTGGAAGGTACGCTGTGTGGTGCTTAAAGCAAGTTGAGTGTTCTCCCAAACAGATCATTAAGAGTTAAGTGGAGTTATATGAGTTATTCTGAATGCTCTACTAAGTTTTATGTGTTGATGTCATAAGATAGAATTTTGTGAGGAACAGGGCAAAAGGTGTTTATTAAAATAATACCACACGAGCTAGAGCGCTGTATGGCCCTATATCAGCACCACTGTGATTCGGCTGCAGTTCAATGAACAAGTAAATAAATAAATGTGGAAAAACAAAGGACTGTTACAAAACAGACAAATGT
Organism: Xyrauchen texanus; assembly: GCF_025860055.1. Taxonomy (NCBI): domain Eukaryota; kingdom Metazoa; phylum Chordata; class Actinopteri; order Cypriniformes; family Catostomidae; genus Xyrauchen; species Xyrauchen texanus. Next base: position 32,333,739 of record NC_068292.1, read on the forward strand.
CAGCTCTGGGGGCACGGCAATATAAAATCTTGCCTAGGGCGCCAATAGAGTCTGGGCCGGCCTTGTTTGACCTACTGAATGAAAACACCCCTTCACTGAACTAGTCGGTCATGTCGTTCGTGATTAAAAAACTGAATGTACTGGTAAACTTATTTGCAAACAAATTGAATGAGTCAGTCATCTCTTTCAAGAACGATCTGTTTACTGGCTGAACGAGAGGAGGAGCTGCATGTCGTTCGTTCAGTTCGCCAATGTCATTCAACAAGAAAAGGGGCCGGATTAATTATAAATAAAAGTGAGTAATGATCACTCATTACAGTGAAATATGGATGCTATTGAAACATCATTATTTTTTAAGCTAGTATTAAAAATAGTCTTTTTTGTATTGCTTGAAAATCATGATCAGCAGGTCACAATATGATAGATATGCTTTGTTGTCATTTGTGGGGAAACGCTCATGATGTTTTAACACTCTGCTGTGCTGAAGTCTCTTGGTAGAATTGCATACACACATTTTAATAAAGGATAATTCAACTTGTTATGGTCGTGAATGGCTACTTTGGTTCAATGCAGTTACTTAAAAGATGGTCATTTGGCATCATCTACAGGTGCAAAGGCATAACTTGAAGAAATGGTCAATGAACAAATCAATGAACAAATCTGAATAAATCTTTTTGGTGAATGGTATAAAAAGAATCGAGTCACTCAAATTAATCAAAATGACCAAATCAATGAACAAATCTGAATAAATCTTTTTGGTGTATGGTATAAAAAGGATCGAGTCACTCAAATTAATCAAAATGTCCACCACTAACGAAGACAAGCGGAGTGATAAAAACAGTAAAGCGTCCAAGTGCTGCATTTCTGAGACATCAGCACTCTTGGAACATCTCTCGTCCAATCTGATTTGAGGACTTGAACTTACTGTTGAATAACAAGTCATTATGTGCTGTTTTATTTGTGATTTGTGAAAAAGGGAATAAAAGTCACTAGGCCTCATTCATGAAACACGAGCAGAACAATTTTTTGTGTAAATCATTTGTAAAGCTGTTCTGACATAAATTCATGAAATTTTTTCAAAATGTTAGTTAGTACGAACAAAAATGACACCTGCTACCAACCATGTGTAAATCATGCGCAAGACATCCGAACATGTTGTGTTCTTTTAGGCAAACTGCCATGACTACATTTTGATAGAAGGGAAATTAAATAAGTAATGAAAAAATGACTAATAATTACATTTGTGAAATAAACCTTAAAAATAACATAAATTAGTAAAAAAAAAACAAAAAAAACTAGGGTGCTCTGAGTGACTGCCAGGGCATTGCTATGTGGTTGCTAGGCTTTTCTGGGTGGTTGTCAGGGCATTGATAGGCAGTTGCTAGGAGTCCTGGGGGATCGCTAGGGCACTGATAGGTGGCTCCTAGAGTGTCCTGTGTGGTTGCAAGGTGGTGACTAGGCGGTTGCTAAGGTGATTTGGGTGCTTGCTAGGGTGTTCTGGGTGGTTGCTTGTGCTTGCTAAGGTATTCTGTTTAGTCACACGGGTATTGCTAGGCGGTTGCTAGGGTGTTCTGGGTGGTTTCTAGGGCATTGCTAGGTGGTTGCTTGGGTGTTCAAGATGGTTGATAGGGTGTTGCTAGGCAGTTTCTAGGGTGTTCTGGGTGGTTGCTAGGTTGTTCTGAGTGGTTGCAAGGGTGTTGCTAGGGTGTTCTGGGTGGTCGCTAGGGCATTACTAGGTGGTTGCTTGTGGTTTCTAAGGTATTCTGGTCAGTCACGAGAGTAATGCTAGGTGGTTGCTTGGGTGCAAACTCTGAGGAGGAGCATGATGGCATTGTAGTTCTAGAGATTGGGAAGCTTACTAGAGATGTTCAATGAAGTTGTAGTATATATGTGCATGATGGGCAATGTAGTTTTGTGCATGATGGGTATTGTAGTTCTAGAGAGTATGAGCCATGCTTATCAGTGATAGGCAGAGCACAACAAGTCTTCTTTTAGCTCAACCTGGCTTGAGATTTATGTTTTAAAAATGGCAAAATGTAGCTGGTAAAGGAATGTAAATCTGAAAGCTTCAGTGGAATCCAGTTGTACACATAATTTGCAGCGGTGGATTTTTTTGTGCACTGGAGCTTAAATGAGCAGCCTTCATAAACTTTGCCATTGTCATGACAATCACAGCAAGAGTTAAGAAATGTTTTCTCATACAGCAAAATTTTTTCAAAAATTTTACATTTGGGTAAGTGCTACTTTGATTCCCTTGAATGATTAATATAGGCTGCATTTAAAAGGTTTTCGTGGTATAATATAGCATGGGCATAAGACGGAGAAGTCTTCCCGTGGCCAAGACATGATTACACAGATACATACAACGTGGAATGATTGCTGACTGTTTGAGCATCCCATTTGTTACTAGGGTGTTCTGGGTGGTTGCTAGGGCATTGCTAGGTGGTTGCTATGGAGTTCTCTGTGGTTGGCAGGTGGTTGCTAGGTGGTCGCTAAGGTGTTCTGGGTGGTCGCTAGGTGGTTGCTAGGTAGTTGTTTGGGTGTTCTAGTTCGTCGCTTGGGCATTGCTAGTAAATTTCTTTCCAACATTTGATCCTCCACTGTGGGAAAACTGAGGGTCCGATCAGTTAGAAAAGATATAGCACACTGTTCGAGATCAGTCTGAAGGTCTGGTCAAAATCTGGTGCATAGCTTGAAAGATCTAGAACGAGTTATTGTGAGAATTTTAGTTTGGAAATAATGGAAAAATTTAAATAGTAGATTAGTAGTTTGGCTTTTTCAAGTCAACCTAAAGAACATGCCCTTTTTCAAGTCAACCTAAAGTACAAAGCATTTGTGAATCCAGCAGAAAGTTTTCGGGAAGGTCCATTTTATGTGCAATTCCTCTGAATTTACTCACATATTTATGAAAGTTTAATGAATGAAGCTTAATGTCGTTTCATTGGCTGTAGTTTTTTTTTTTTTTTTTTACAGAAAACTGCCAAGATAGTTATATATTTTATTTATATTTTATTTGGCTTGTTGTATATAGCTACAACAAGCCAAATAAAAAAATATTTTGCAAACATTTAGGAAAAGTAATACGATTCTATGAGACAATGTTGGAGCTAACATCATATGAATTGAAAAAGGAGATTAGAACAGACAACCACAACAGCTAAACTGTCTATGCAATCATGCATACACACATATTCTCATATACACTAAGCAGCCCAAAATCAATAACACAGGAGCCCAAGTGAGAGATCTGGGAGCAGAAAAATTTTCAACTCAGTAATAGATAGCAAAGACTGTGATATCTGGAAGTTGGTCAAATTTTGCTCTGAGTAATTGGTTACTGGAGCATTGGAGAAATGCAGCAAAAAGGATTGCTAAAGCCGGATAAGATCGCAGAACATGAGCCTACATAAATAATCCACAGGGAAGCTCTACCTTTGTATGATAAGAGAAGAAAGGTCTAAGCCTTTCTCTGCTGCTTTATTATGAGAATCATACTACATTAACAATATAAAAACAAGATAGAGAGGGAGCGAGTGTTAATCTAATTCTAAAATTAGATTAGAATGATTTTTGTGAAGAGCCAACAGTCAAAAAATATTCATAAATATAAATATTCATCATTCATCTCTTTATTGGAAATGTATCTTAGCACATTTTACTGTGTGCACACTTTTCTTTTATCATTCATGTGGTTATAGACCTAATTATGTTCTTTGTTTCAGAACAATGTTCCGTCATTACTGTTATAAAAAGCTGTATAAAATTATAAATCCTTTCAAATCCATTGTTATGGTCATGGGACTTTAAGATGCTGAAATGGTTGGATGTGGTAGCACAGTCAAAAATCAGGGACGATTGTTAAATCTGAGGCCTTAGTGCCAAGACCTCATAGTCAATACTTCTCATTGCTTTTGTGTTTGTGCTGCTCCTCAGTCTCTGCAAAGGAAGCTGGAGCTATTAAATGATTTTCAAGTTACTTTTAGTATACACTAGAGAAGAAATGGTACCAAAACCTGTATAGGTTCAGCATTGAGGCTTATCTGGAATTCTCTGTGTATTCTGGTAAAGCATATCTTATCCCTAACGTCTCTAATATCTAAGATGTGTGTTCTGTGGTGAACCACCCTCCATTTCAAAAGTAGCATAGGAAAATTCACAGTTATTACATCTCAAAGGGAAAGTTCCCCAAATAAGTGATAACATCTTCTCATACTCTTTGATGTAGAAACCGCCTTTCTCCAAACACCAGCCCACATCCTGGCTCGTGATAGAAAAGTGAGACCAAGACAGGAGGGGGCATGAAAATGGAACACTGTTGGTAACGTGTGATGAGGTGCACCTGGAACCTCATCACCACTGCCATAAATCTTATAAGTTTTATTCAGGGAACCAGCTTGCACTGGTGCATAAAGGAAGTGTCTTTAAGATTCAGATCCAATTACTGTATATGACGACCACCATGCCACACACCTCTATCTAACTCTTTTGCATAGACCTTTAATCTATTTACAGTGGCCCAAAAATGTATTTGGACCATTAAGCCATACTTAAAAATGTACGAAAGTCAATAGATTAGATATGCCAAGTGGCATCTGGAAACAAATGAGGTTAGGTCTTTTGTCAGGACTTTTCTAAACCATTTTTGCAATTCAATTTAACGGGTGTCAAGATGAATTTAGTGGACTTTTATCCAAAGTGACTTAACACAGTATAGTACAGGCTCTGGGGCACAGCGACTCTAGGTCATAATCTGAACCTTTCAGTTATTATACTACTTAATTAACCACTAAGCCACAATACCCCAAATGTCCTATGCAGAGGGAAAGCAGAGGCTGCTCCATTTTGTACATTTATAACAACTTCCTGGGCACTTTTCGCACCCTCACTTTATTTGTTTTTAATATTTTGGAAAAATTATGTCCTCTCCAAGGCATTTCTCGTAACCCCACAGTGTCTGAGTTTATTCCTTGCAACATTTCATTGATCCAAAACATCAGAGACAATCTCATTATATAACAGCTAAAATAAAATACAATAACATAGGATTTTAAATGATCTGTCCAAGGAACTCTGAAAACCATGTTTTTAATAACCTTGCTCAACAATTTAGATTTTAGTCTCCAAGTTATTTTCTTTGTCATGGCAGTTTTCTCAAAAGAAGTCTAAATGTAATCTCTATGGGTTTTCCTTCAGCCATCTCTAAACAGAAAATAGCCCTTATAGTGTGAGTAGACACTGCAAGTTGTCACATTAATAGCTTACATTTTATGAATGACATGTTCAGCCTATATTCCAATAATCATTACTGACCATCACTTTTTCTCTGTATTGTGAGGAATTTGATCTATCGTTAATCTACTGTTACTGAACTAAATGGTGGTTGGTCATTTTACACATTGATCAGATGGTCTCTTCTCTTTAAGGTGGCAGTTCTTGGCCAGGATAAGCTTTAGTTAGGACCAGACTTTATGCTATGCAAAGGCTTTGCAAAACTAGCATTCCCAATCCCTCTTCTGGACACTTTACTCCCGTCCACCTCCTTGTATTTGGAATTTGTTTAATGAACTTCTATTTTCATGAAGAGTTTGTCTTCATTCCCACCCATTTGTTAGCATTACTGAGACCAGGCTGTTGGAGCTGGTGGTGGACAGAGCTTTTCTCTGGTTTAGTAAACACAGATTATCACCCCTGTTTCACAACTACCATAATGGCTTTCCTGGAGTGACCTTCTGCATCTGCTGTTTAGCCAGCTCTGAAATGTGACAGACACCTCTATGGCTAGCTGTGTAGATGAGCAGATTTGAGTCATGTAATTCTGTTAAGGTCTGCTGGAGAGAGCCATAAAGAAAGACTGCATCTGCTTCACTGGCCCATCTGGTGAGTTGATTTTTATTTTAGTTTTTTAGAGGGAAGGAATTTCAGATTGATGCATGCATGATGGCATACAATGACCTCTGTTAACCCATGATAAGCCTAATAAGCACAAACAACATTTTTGTGATTCTGAGTATGATGTGTTTATATTTAATGCTGAAATCAGCATTTTAAGCATTACAGTGTTGTTATTTGTGAATCCAAGGCACAATATTGTCTGTATGCATTTTCACAGTTTATATGAATCAGCAACTTAGTTCCCCTTCTGTCACTCACTCGACGTTGTGTTGATTTGAACTACTGAACTTGAGAAAAGGCCAATGTCAAGTTGGCAGGCAGAATTTGTATGCCCCGCCCCCGGTCATACGGGTATAAAGGGGTGTGGGCCAGCAAATGTTAGACACATTTTTTCTTCGAAGCCGAACGGTTGTGTGATCAGCGAGCTGTGTGTCACGACTGCTTCACCCACCTCTGCAAGAGAGCTTCTGTTGAAACTGACGGCGCATTCCAGCGGCTTTCTCCTCTCTGCATGCTGTGCAGACTCTGCCCCTGGGCACTTTGACAGCGTATCTCTCCTTAAAGAGTTGACTTCTCTGAAAGAGTTTATTTTCCTCTAGAGTTTGTTTCCGGCAAAAGAGCAACATACACAAGCGTGCGTTGAACGTCCTTTTCAGGAAGCGTCTTTATAAAGATGCCCTTCCGCTGCTGTTTAGTTCCTGGATGTGGCTGGTATCTCTCCAGATCCAACGGTCACAGACGCTGCCTCGTGTGCCTGGGTGGCAATCACACCGAGGCAGTGTTTGTGAATGGTTCATGTTCTTACTGTGAGGACATAACCATGGCAACGTTGCGGTCACGGCTTTCGTTCCTCAAAACGAACACCACTCCAGCAACCCCCTGTGTCGCTCCTTCTTCCCACGGGATTGAGGACGACCTGGCTGGCGATGAAGGCGATTTGTGGATGGTAGCAGGCTGGGTTTCGCCGAGCATGGCCCTACGGACCACCCGCCTCCCCGGCACGCTTGTTTGCTTCCATCTGCGCTCGGGACGGCAGCGGCTCGCTTCACGGCCAGTTTGCCTCATCCCTGGAGCCAGGTCTGGATGACGACATTTGGAGAGCGTTGAGGCATCTGACGCTCAAGACCTGACCGGACTCCCGTCCTCGGGCTAGCCTGCCCAGTCAGAATCTGATGCACAGATGGCCGTCATGTTTTGGGTTGGACTGGAACCCTCCGTCCTCCCCCCAACCCTCGCGGTACCGTTCTTCCCGGAAGTGCACGACGAGCTGACGTGTTCGTGGAGGGAACCTTTTACTGCCCGGAACAGACCTCCTTGGTCATCCGCTTTCGCTACCCTGGATGGCGGGGTGGTCTATGGGTACACGGAGGTCTCTCAGGTGGACAGGGCAGTTGCGATCCACCTGTGTCATGAGAACACCGCCACCTAGAGGTACTCCCCTCCAAGGCCTGTAGGACAACGTTGTCACTGACACCATGCCAGGGCACTGACTGACAAAGAACTGCCCCAGGGTTGTCCCGATCCCGACGTGCTGCAGGAACTGCACTCTGCCACCGACCTCGCTCTCAGAGCTATGAAGGTCACAGCGCAAGCACTCGGTTGGGCGATGGCCACCCTCATGGTCTGCTCGCCGCGGGCGTGGCAGCTCCGCCTCAACCCGGAACCAGCTCTCAGCCCAAGCGTCGAGCACCCTGTAGGCGGCGTACGCCCCCCGTCTCCAGGACCTCCTCTAGGGCCCTAAACGCTCCTGAGACGGGGCACCCAGGAAGCCAGACGTTTGCTCCAGAGCTGGTAACAAAACCACTCCATCATCTGGTGGAGGGCCGGGAGGAGAATCCTCAGTTCTCCCTTTTTCTTTCGTCGCACCCCCTTTGGGCTGCGGTACACAAATTATAAATAAAAGAGCAATTTCCTCACTTCCTGGGTCATTAGACCGGTGCACGCCATTCTCACGGCACCCCGGCACCAAAACTTTGCAGTCCCGGCTCCTGGGACACGGCCACCACGCCTCCGGACCCACGACTGCCCAGTCCTACAGGACCTCCTCCTCTGGAGCAAGGTTGTGCTTTCAGTTTTTTCTCAGCCCCCAAACCTCGGGATTACCATGCAATAGAGCCTGTCCCTCCTGCTGAGAAGAAGGGTTTCTACAGCCCTTACTTCATCGTAGCCAAAAAATGCGGTGGGTTGGACTTTTACATAGACTCCCATTCAAAATGCTCACACAGAGGCAAATTCTAACCTGCGTTTGGCATCAAGATTGGTTCGCGGCGGTAGACCTGAAGGACGCGTACTCCCACGTCTCCATTCTGCCTCGACACCGACCATTCTTACGGTTCGCGTTCGCCGGCCAGGCGTATCAATACAAGGTCCTCCCCTTCGGCCTGTTCCTGTCCCCTCGAGTCTTCACCAAGGTCGCAGATGCAGCCCTTGCCCTGCTACGGGAAGTGGGCATCCACATACTCGACTACCTCGACAACTGGCTCAACCTAACGCACTCTCGAGAGTAATCTCCAGTTCAGAGCATCTCTTTTCTTGGTTTGTAGTTAGACTCAGTCTTAATGTCAGCGCGCCTCACAACCGAGTGGGCACAGTCAGTGCTCACGTGCCTTGCTCGCTTCAAGCCAGGCACAGCGGTTCCTCTCAAACAGTACCAGAGGCTCCTGGGGCATATGTCATCCTAGGCCGTGGTCGCGCCGCTGGGGTTGATGCATATGAGACCGCTCCAGCACTGACTTCAGACTCGAGTCCCCAGATGGGCATGGTGCCGTGGCTCATACCGTGTGGTTATCACCCCTTCCTGCCATCAGACTTTCAACCTTTGCGGACAGGAGTCCCCCTACAGTAGGTGTCCAGACGCGTTGTGGTCACAACAGATGCCTCTCAACTGGGTTGGGGCATGTTTGCTACGGGAACTCAGCCACAGGCTCCTGGACGGGGCCCCACCTGCGTTGGCACATCAACTGCCTTGAGTTGTTTGCTGTACTCCTTACCCTGAAGAGGTTTATCCCGCTGACTCTGGGGGTCTCAGTGGTCAGGCACTCCACAGCTAAAAGTTGTCCCATATTTGCTTCCATTTGCCCATTAAACCCCTCGAGCCTTGCCTGGATTTACCCAAGAAAAACGAAGTCCATTCAGTCATTGTTCTAATTGTCTCGAGGGCGGTACACGTACATGGTTTCGTCCCTCGCACCAATGCGTACAATGGCAGGTGAAATTAATGGGCAAATATCCATGAACCCTCTAAGTTCCCTTACATGTCACAACTCGCCTGCCATTTCCTCCTTTGGAGACAGCCACAACTCAGGTTGCTGCTCGCCACTCACATCCCTGGCGACCGCAACACGATGGCAGACGCACTGTCGTGGCAGGTTGCACTCAGCGGAGAGTGGAGGCTCCACCCCCAGGTGGTCCAGCTGATTTGGGGCTGCTTCGGCAGAGCACAGACAGATCTCTTTGCCTCCCAAGACAACGCCCACTGCCCGCTCTGGTACTCCCTAACGGAAGGTCCCCTAGGCACAAATGCGCTGGCACACAGCTGGCCCCGGGGGCTGTGCAAGTATGCATTTTCCCCAGCGAGCCTTCTTGCACTGGTGCTGTGCAAGGTTAGGGAGGACGAGGAACAGGTCACCTAGGTGGCTCCTTATTGGCCCACCTGGACCTGGTTCTCGGATCTCACGCTCCTCACAACAGCACCCAGACCTCTGGAATCTCCACGTCTGCCCCCTGGACGGGATGTGGAAGACTTAAGCGGTCTACCACCTGCAGTCGTAGACACGATCAACCAAGCTAGAGCTCCCTCTACCAGGCAGCTTTATGCCCTCAAGTGGCATCTGTTTGCAAATTGGTGTTCTTCCAGATCTGAAGACCCACAGAGATGTGCAGTTCGGTCAGTGCTTTCATTCCTGCATGAGATGCTGGCTGTCCCCCTCCACCTTGAATGTGTATGTCACTGCTATCGCAGCCCACCACGACGCAGTAGAAGACAAGTCCCTTGGTAAGCATGACTTGGTTATCAGATTCCTTAGTGGCATCCGGAGGTTGAACCTGAATAATAAAGATTTATCAGAAACAAAACCCTCTTTTAAATTCTCTATTATATTGTATGATGGATAATAGATTATGAAAATGGACTGAATGCAGTCCATATTTTGAAAATGTACCCTTTGAGGTTTTGTCATCTCACAAATGCATATTGCGATTTCAGTCTTAATTCAGTCTATTGTGCAGCATTAATGGATATAAAACTGATGTCTGAGAAGTCAAAGTCAACTGGTTTTAAATTTTGGATGGTTTCCCTCATCATATAGCCTATAGGTAAGTGCCGCTTTAATAACTGTCAAGTCCTTATATGGTGGTTTTTCCACATCAATGTGAGATCGAGAAAGAATATACATTTTATATAACATGTTTGTAAGGAGTGTCAACTATTCTACATATTGTGGCTACTATTATTTAAATTTAAAAATTGCATTTAAATTCAACAAGTTTTTACAAAGTGTGCTACTAATTCATTTACAAGTTGTAACAAAAATGTATTATATTCCCTCACTACCCTAGTGTAGCCTATGACAAATTTAATAGAGCTGAAATAGTGATATGACATTTATTATCAATCTATTTCTGCCTAAAGTTCAGTTAGTGTTACAATAGTAAATTCAAGGATGGTGATGTATAATTCTGTGCTGATTCAAATGGTTTCCACTTTTCGCACCTTGCTTAATACTGCAAGTTAAAGAGCTTAATTTTTAAGAGCTTTTTGCTCCCGCTGCTCTGTCCATTGAGCCGTATCCATTTACAGAGCCATTCAGGTGCATTAGCTGAGGATGTGCCTCCACCTGTCTATTTGACTCTGCTAAACCAGATACTTCAGATGTGTCCCTAAATTTCAAAATCAGATGAACTGCGGTACAAATGCATTCCAACCTGTAGCAACCCATATAACTGAGAACCAACTGATATACTCCAAGTCTAGATAAACGTTTTAATGCAAAGAGGAACTTGACAACAGATTTGATTATTATGACTGATAAACGCCCCCATTTGTAAAGTAATGCCCCCCTCTCTACTAATTTGCTCTCAATGCGCCCTGGCATCCTTTGACCGCCCCCGTTGAGAACGCCTGAACCAGCACATTCAGCCCCTTAATTTTGTAAAACACATTTGAAGCAGCAAGCAACAAGGGTTTTCAAACTTTTTGATGCTAAGGACCCCCAAATATGATCCCTTGTGAGGGGCCCCCTTACTAAAATATACGGGAAGCTACATATGTTTTCATGTTTAAAGACACATTTATATGCCATGAGACTAAAGCCAAAACAAACAATTATATTATAATCTGGAAAATATTTACTTTGTATTAAGTTCACTAATTTAGTTTAAACAAAATGATCTTATTATGTTGCCATTGATGAGTGCTCATTCATATGATACCGGAATACCCGAATACCGTTACCAGAACTGAGTACCAATGAGCAAAGATGGCAGCTTCCAGATTGCGTACCTCAGGGGAACTCTGTGCTAGCCAAACAGATCACTTTGACATGAATGGGAATGCTAATTACGAGGTTTCTCCAGGAATTTAGAGCACCTTGGGATGAACCTACCAATGTTTGCTCATGACATAATGCTGTTTAGACATATCTCTGAGAATGAATCCTCAAGTTCTAGAGAGAAACTTCCAACTTTTTGAGAGAGAGAGAGAGAGAGAGAGTAGTGGTGACCACTTGCAAACACACTTAAATCTCCCCTTTGGAGTCCGCTTCCCTTCCTTAAAATAAATGGCCCAGTTGTTGACATGATCAAAACATTTTGGGCACCATAATTTTCAAAACCTAAAATGGAGACCTTCACATCCATTAACCGAAAGTCACAGCGGCAGATGCACTTTCCACCCCAGCTGAGTAAATTTTGTCTCTACCAGCCAATTTTCAGCCAGCTTTCACTGACATCCCTGAGCCCATTTTCACTGCATCAGTCATGGTCTGATTTGGGCCTGCATGTGTCTGTGACACAGGACAGCTGCAGCATGCCATCAGAAGCTGTCACCTGTGATGAATTCCAGCACTATTCCAGACAGCATGTTGCTAATCATCACTAGCCCCTCATCATTAGCCCTCACCTTTCCCTCTGACCAATGGATCCTGTCAATTAATATTAATTAAATCACATGACATTTTCTTTGCCCTTGCTTTGAGCCTGTAAGAGAATATCTCAAATTCACTGGGAAAATCTCTTATTCCTCTGGCCAATTCATTAACACTTGACTATCAAGTGTTAATACATCATCATGGATTGCAAACGTCATGGTTAGTGCCGTAACCTCCGTTCCCCGAGGGAGGGAATGAGACTTTGTGTCGAATGAAGTGACACAAGGGGTCTTCCTTGGACGCCAAATCGTACCTCTGAACCGGAGAAAATGTCAAGTTGGCAGACAGAATTTGCATGCCCCGCCCAGGACATAAGGATATAAAGGGAAGTGGGGCAGCGAATGCCAGTCAGGATTTTGCACTGAGGAGCCGAAAATGAAGCACGGCCATTTACAGTGCTACGTCTAGTGCTGTGGCAGGAGGGAAACAATTTCTCGTTCCCTCCCTCAGGGAACAAGAGGTTACGTCAGTAACCATGACGTTCCCCTTCTGTCACTCACTCAACGTTGTGTCGAATGAAGTGACACAAAGGGTCCATAAAGAAGCGCCATGCACTGACTGTGTTACATGACTGTCGAAACAGGTGCACAGCAGGCTATTGCGTGTTAGAGGCGCCTGTGCCAGCTCCCCAATGCCCACAACTCTTTTTCTTGCATAAAAACCTTAGGTTCCCACACCCCAGAGGGGGGAAAAAAGGTGTTACATGCCTAGCATGGGAGCATGCCCAGCAGCCGCGGCCTTCTCTCTCACTATGTCTCTCACATAGGAAGTGAAGTCGGGGAAGCGGCCTTTCCCCAGGGGGGAGCAGGAGATAGCATGTCGGGAGCAGGAGGATGTCCCGAGGCTAGGGTGCTGAGAGAAGACTCGAAGCCCTTACCCTGCTCTGTGCACCCGGCAGGGGGTGGATTTAGAGACTGAGGAAGAGGCCTAAGGGGGCGTCTTCAGAACTCGTTATCGCTGGAATGCCGGGGCTGTAGGCCAGGCAAGAGGAAAAGTAGCTGTCGGAACCGCAAAATTTCCTATTCTTTCAGGAGGGAAAGACCCTGCGGAAACCACGCCCTGCCCAGTTTTAGAGGGAGGTTCTGTGTGGAAAATACACCATAAGGGTCATGAAGCCAGACGTGGGATATGGCGTGGTGGTAGGTCAAGCCTAATGAGGGGGGACTCTACAAGCACGGTGGCCGGGGCAGCGGGGCTGCCCGGGGGAAGCGCGGGTCCGCTGGCGAGGGGGACCGTACCGTGGAAAATACATCACAGGGAGTTAGCCTGAAGAGGGAACTATGCCTGTGGGGACCAACCCCAGTACAGAGCATTTGAGACTCGTAGTGGGTCTGGCCACGAATTGCTCCGCTGAATTCGCGGGCCAGAGGGCTAGGGAGGAGAAACATCCAGGCAGCAACGCTCAGTGGCTTACCTGGGACTGAAGGCGCACTGGATCAACTTGGTGAAGGGCGCAAGGTGCAAGCGGAACACCCGGTCGGTTGTGCCACGTTACGAGTTCTACCGGCTCGGACCTGACAAAACATGGGACGAGACCGACTCAACCCTCAGATTGTAAAACCTGGCAAAGGTATTGGGTGTTGCCCAGCCTGCTGCTCTGCAGATGTCTGCTAGGGAGGAGTGCCCATGAGGATGCCACACTTCTAGTAGAGTGTGCTCGAACCCGCAAGGAGCGGGCATGGCCTGGGTGTGATAGGCTAAGGTAATAGCAGTCTCCGGGCGCCTTTCAGGAACCTGATAATCAAGTCGTGATTACCAAGGGACTTGCCATCTACTGCATCGTGGTGGGCTGCGATAGCAGGTGGAGGGGGACAGCCTTCCCTCCAGCCTATCCTGCAGGAATAGAAGCACTGACCGAACTGCGCATCTCTAAGGGTCTTTGGCTCGGGAATAACACCAATTTGTGAACAAGCGCCACTTTAGGTCGTATAGTTGTCTGGTGGACGGAGCTCTGGCTTGGTTGATCGTGTCTACGACAGCAGGTGGTAGATACACTAGATCTTCTGCATCCCATTCAGGGGCCAGATGTGGAGGTTCCAGAGGTCTGGGTGCGGATGCCTGGGGGTGCCCCGTCCCTGAGAAAGAAGGTCCTTCCTCAGGAACATTTTCCAGGGAGGGGGCTTTTGCGAGGAGCGTGAGATCCGAGAACCAGGTGCAGGTGGGCCAGTAGGGGGCCACCAGGATGACCTGTTCCTCATCCTCCCTGATCTTGCACAGCACCGATGCAAAAAGGCTCACTGGGGGAAATGCGTTCTTGCACAGCCCCCGGGGCCAGCTGTGTGCCAACCCGTCTGTCCCGAGAGGGGCTCCTATCAGGGAGTACCAGAGCAGGCAGTAGGAGTTGTCTTGGGAGGCAAAGAGATCTATCTGTGCCTTGCCAAATCGGTCCCATATGAGCTGAGCCACCTGGGGGTGGAGCCTCCACTCTCTGCTGGGAGAAACTTGTGGCGACAGCGCGTCCGCCGTAGTGTTGCGGTTGCCAGGGATGTGAGTGGCAAGCAGCGACTGGCTCAAAAGGAGGAGATGGCAGGTGAGTTGTGACATATGACGAGAGCGCACGCCGCACTGGTGATTTATGTACGCTACAGTTGCGGTGCTGTCTGAATGGATCAAGACGTGCTTGCCTCAGATTAGTGGGAGAAAAATCCAAAGGGCAAGAATTACAGCAATCAACTCTAGGCAATTGATGTGCCAATGCTGCCGGGGTCCTTTCTAGGGGCCAGCGGCAGTGCGCCCGTTGCACACGGTGCCCCAACCCTGTCGAGAGGCGTCTGTGGTTACCACGACACGTCTGGACACCTGCTGCAGGGGGGACTCCGGTCCGCAGAAAGCAGAGGTCTGTCCAAGGGTTGAAAGTCTGACGGCAGGAAGGGGTGATTGTCACATGTGTGTGCCTTGGCACCATGCCCATCTCGGGACTCGAGTCTGTAGCCAGTGCTGTAGCGGTCTCATATGCATCAACCCGAGCAGCGCGACCGCGGCTGAGGATGCCATATGTCCCAGGAGCCTCTGGAATTGTTTTAGAGGAACCGTTGTGCTGGGCTCGAAGTGAGCAAGGCACAAGAGCACTGACTGAGCATGCTCGTTGGTGAGCCGCGCTGTCATTGAGACTGAGTCTAACTCCATGCCGAGAAAAGAGATACTCTGAACCGGGTCGAGCTTGCTCTTTTCCCAGTTGACCTGAAGCCCTAGACGGCTGAGGTGCCTGAGCACCTGGTCCCTGTGGGCACATAGTAACTCGAGAGTGGGCCAGGATGAGCCAGTCATCGAGGTAGTTGAGTATGCGGATGCCCACTTCCCTTAGGGGGGCAAGAGCGGCCTCTGCGACCTTCATGAAGACGCGAGGGGACAGAGACAGGCCGAAGGGGAGGACCTTGTACTGATATGCCTGGCCGATGAACGCGAACCATAAGAAGGGTCTGTGTCGCGGCAGAATGGAGACGTGGAAGTACGCATCCTTCAGGTCTACCGCCGCAAACCAATCTAGCTGTCGAACGCAGGTGAGAATCTGTTTCTGTGTGAGCGGGAGTCTGTACAAAGCCTGGTTGAGAACTTGCAGGTCCAAGATTGGTCGCAACCCTCCTCTTTTCTTGGGTACGATGAAGTAAGAAGAAACCCTTCTTCATCTCGGTTGGAGGGACGGGCTCTATTGCATCTTTGAGGAGCAGGGTGGAGATTTCTGCTCTTAAGGCACGGCGAGGGAGCTACGTCCGGGGAACCGGGACTGTAGAGTTCTATGGCCAGGGTGCTGCAAGAATGGTCCTGTAGCGTCTGGAGGAATCAATGAATGGAGAATCATGGACTCGGCTATTTTGGAGACAAAAGGACCTCTGTAAGATCACGGAAATGGTCTGTGTTAGTATGAGGAACTTTTGTCAGAGAGACAATCCAACTATTGACAGAGGATCCTCGTGATCCCCCCCCCCCCACACACATGTGACATCCTCGTGTTACCATGTGAGGAAAAACCATGTGGAACTTTGAATTAGAAATGTGTGTGCCTTTCCCATAAAGCCTAAAAGGGCTTATTTTTAATGAAAAGTGTTTTAATCTCTGTGTGCTGTGCATTTTGGTGTTAGATCAAAACTAGTAGAATGGTTTAACATGTGTGTAGTTTTAAACCCTGAGGTTTCATATTTAACAGCCCAAGGGTGTATATTCCTTTTAAGTGATACCAAACACATTTTTCTTGGTATCAAATTAAACCTTACGATGTGTCCTAACGGAATATACATATAAGATAACCTTAGAACTGTGTTCTGTTAGTTTTTATCATCTTTTGAGTTGTTCAAAGCGAAGGTCTGACTAAATCATGAAGTATGCAAATGAGCTTTGACCAGACAAAGGGAGCAAATTCGCGCCCAAAACGGAGGAGGCCTCATTGGGTCACTTCTCACACAGGAGGCGTGACCTCCCTACTTTAAAGGTCAGATCCAGCATTGACTCGCTCTCTTCTTGCCGCGCTCTCTTCTTGCCGCGCTCTTCAACCCAACTCCCAACTTCACTTCTTCTCCCGATCTTCTGCAACTCCTTGGAACACTCGTCAACTATTCAACTCCACGCTCTGGAAACACCGCACCGAAGTCCTCTGTCTCAAGAACGCCACGAGGACACGCAGTCTCGCTCAAGCAACACAAAAGGTCTAGTGTGCAAGTATGATTTCACCTGAAATTCCAACGCGTTAAAGTGTGTAATTCCAGTTGCTGGCTCTTAAAGGGTTAATTGTTGTAATAAGTTTGCCATACCTCCAATAATTCTTCACTTTCCCTTACTGCATTTATTTCGTTTATTTTATGCTTATTCTGTGTTATATGTATGTTTGTCAATTGCACTGATATATCAGAGTGCCTTGTATTAAACTCAATTATACGCGTAATTGTCTGTGTGTGTTGGTTACAGAATAAAGCCTCTTTAATGTGCGATTTTAAGCTACGAGCTGATATTATCAAAGTAAGTTAACGTGCTTTTGATGAGTAGGCTTATAACTAGGAATAACCCCTCTGGAGAATTGATCAAAGTACCGAATAAAGTGGTTCGGCGGACGAACTGACTGGTTGCGGTATCCTACGGGTCAATTCCATTACGGGGTTATTAAAATTAATATAGCCTGTCTGCATAGAATATATATTCCTAATTAAATATAATTCGTTGTGTTTAATTATCTATATATTTTTGAAGCAGACTCTTGGACTATATAAGCCCTTTTTGGGGCGTTTTTACATGTATGGGTGGTCGGGTCACACTGTATGATTAATCATTGATTTCGATCAGTAATATTAATTGTACATTCCCCAAACCTGACCTGTTCACACCCTACAGTCCACACATGCTGGATAACCCAGGGAGTGGGGAAATCGCTCTTTTATTGAACATGTTGGTACCGCAACCCGGAGAGGGTGCGGCAAATAAAATAAGGAAAACAAGGATTCTCCTCCTGGCCCTCCACCGGGGGACAGAGTGGTCTTGGTACCATCTCCGGTGCGAACATCTGACTACCTGGGTTGCCCGTCTCAGGAGGGCTTCTGAGCTTTTCTGGTCCAGTAAGGGGTCCTGCTTGTTGCACAACCATTTGGCTCCGAAGAAATATCTGACTGGCATTCGCTGCCCCGCTTCCCTTTATACCCATATGTCCGGGGCGGGGCATGCAAATTATGTCTGCCAACTTGACATTGGCCTTTTCTCAGGTTCAGAGGTACTATTTGGCATCCAAGGAAGACCCCTTGTGTTACTTCATTCGACACAACGTTTGGCCAAAAAAATCTAAAGGTTCATATCAAATTATTACAAAAAATGATCTACCACTTGTATATCAACAACTGTATACCACTTATTCACTGTTTTGATATCTTAAGAAAGTTTTCCTGAATTTTGAGACTATCTGAGACTAAGCTAATGTTTAAATAATCATAACTTAAAACCCTTGAGCAATGAGTCTCATGAGCAACCTCGGAGCAATATACATTTCCTTTGGGCTTTTTTCCTCTCAGCTCTCATTTAAAATCTTGTTTCTCTATTTATATGTATACGTGCACCATTTGATTATGTACAATACAACAAAGAGTATTTATTATTCTTTCTACAGAAGAAAAAAAAGCCTCAGTCTGGTCTCTGTCTGTCTCTTTCCCAGTACTCTTTTGAAGACTATTCATGCCTCTCTCTGTTATTGTCAAATTTAAAGGGAGCTCTCCCTTGATAAAACCTCTTGCTGAAATGTGAGACGCAAGATGCAATAAAATAAAGCACAAGCTCAATATGCCTTTTTGCAAGTACTCAGTTTAAGTCATAATTAATAATATATTTAACTTTATTAATAATATAATATTCATAATCAATAACATGTTGCATTGCTTTGCAGCTTTCATTTTCAGTCTATATTTAAACTATGACTTAGTCATAGGTTGGCATATCAAACATGATGTAATTCGTTTGTTGGCAATGTAGCATTTTCTTTTTAAGTTTATGTTTCCTTCAAAACTTAATCATGGGCACGTGTGCTACTCAGAAACTATGAGATTACTGCAATACTGCAGTACAGAGATCTTCAAAGCAATGATTTTAATCTGTATCAGGGCAAAAATAAACTTTATCTGGACCAAAATAGACATACTTCCCTTGCCAATTGTGTGAGTATTAATTTGCTATGGAGGCAGCTTGCTGTTGTTGCTATGGTAGCTTGTCCTCTCTGAGATGTCTATCAATAAATAGACCTTCAATGTGATGGAAATTTGGAAACATCAACTATTGTAAGATGAGGAAAAGCTTACAGAGGGAAAAGTTTACAGGGTTTTGTACTGACTTTTTTCAAGACCATATAATTTGGACTATGCTATCCAAATAATTTGGTATGATTACGATTCATTTAAAAATCAACTTTATATTTGTTAGTGAAAAATAAAACCAGTAAACAAACAAGACAAAGCAATAATTTACCCTAAAATAAAAATTCAGACATGATTTACTCACCATCATGAAATTCCAAACCGGTATGACATTCTTTCTCAAAATCTTTGACATCTGTTGCATTGTTTTTGGGGAAAGTATTTCTTTAATTGTCTTAGTAGATATCAAAGTAATAAACAAATGAGACAGTAGGTTAGAGCTTAATAATTATGTCGACTGCATAGCCCAGATATTTTGGTCTTGGAAAAATACAGTACACAGTTTTATGAATGGTAACAGATGGTTCTATTTAGCAGATTTTGCTAAGATTTCTTTCTTTGGCATCGTTTATTTTTCTTGGCCCATTAGTGGCTTAATACAGTAGTTAATCCTTTTGCAGTGAGCAGTAAAAACATAACCCAATTTTACCACATTGCGAAAACACGGAAGATAAAATGGATAATATAACCGAAACTTAACTGAGGAGACTAATTCTAAAAGTTCACGTCAGCAGTTGCTGATTTATTAGCCTGTATAATAGCTGCATGATAATGTGAAGACTAATACAAAGTATGAGTGTGATGGCAGATATGAGATCCAACTGAGATTTATTTTGAACCATTCCTGTAATGTATTCCACACCAGATTTATCCATCCATGCTTCCTATAGTTCTTGGAGACTCATAAGACACAACTTAGAAGGACTGATTATTCACCCTCACGAAAAATAATAAAGCAATGTTACAATCCTCCTGTAATTGTCACAAAAGGTGCCATGTAGAATCACCATTATAAAAAGTGATGAAAATGGGGAAGATCAAAAAAATAGCTTTGGCCATTGTTATTCTAGAACTTTTCAGCCATTGTGATGTACTCCTAGTAACTTAAATGGGGAGGGAAGAGTGGGATTTGTATTCAATACCTCTTTTAGGACTGAAATGCTGTTTTTACAGTTAGTTCTTGTCCTCTAATTAGACAAGAAGTGTTCCAAGAGTGCTGCTATATTGCACAACAGCACTAAATTTAATTTGCTCAACATTCAATTCTCCTTTGTAGAACTGTTGTTTAAAAACAAAATCCCACTCACGATCATGCTTTAAATATAAACACGGTTGTTTTTATCAGCTTTCTTGTGTGGTATTGTTTTATTATAATACTGTAACAGGTGGGTTGAAAATAATCCCACAGGATGCACAAATATCTTTTTGGGTTTTATTCTGATGGCTGTTTATTAAAAAGGATAAAAGAACAGCGGTTGACAGGGCTGTATTATATATAAAACAAGAAAAAAAAGAAAACACAAAAATGAAATATGGTTCAACGAAATAAGGTACAATGAACTACAGTAGGTGCTAATGTCAAAAGAAAATACAAACAGGGCATTAGCCTACCCATAAGCAGGGTTGGGAGGGTTATATTTGAAATGTATTCCACTACAGGTTACAGAATAGGCTACATGCTGTAAAAAGTCATTTGTAATGTATTCCATTAGATTACTCAAGGTCAGTAACATATTCCAAATACTTTGGATTACTTCTTCAGCACTGGTTGATTTTTTCACTTGTTTTGATTATAAAAATCTGCCAGTACAGTAAAACAAAATACACATGTTAAAAATACATTCTCTGAAAAACCTAAATATCTTATGCAGTGTTGTTACTAAAACAAGATCAATCGAATTGATCTTGTTTTAAGGATTTTAAGATATTTTTACAGGAAAACAATACAAAAAATATTATGAAGAATACAATGTTTGCCCTAATATCAATGGTCTTACTAGAAAAAATGATATAATGATCCAACGTGAATTTTCTTGATAGAAAAATATGATCGTGCCTGGTAACATGTGCATGTAAAATGGCTAGAAATAGCATTTTAGCTTAGCGTAAAGCTGACAATTTACACAAGGTTTATTTATATTTCTTCTGCTCCAAACTTACTTCTCTGACTGCTTGTATGAATGTAACACATCATAAGAAAGTGTTTTACCTCTGTTCAAATGCATTTTGGATTGCATCATTTATTTGGATAAATGTTTTCCATCTGAAAGGACTAAATATTAAATTAAACAAGAGACAATAAAATGCAAAGTAATCTCTTCAGTAATCAAAATACTTTTTAAATGTAACTGTAAATTTTATATTTATCTCAAACGATGAACAAAACAGGGAACTCTCCTTCACAACACATGTTCTCATTTCTCATATTGCAAAACTCTGGTGTCGCAAAACTTCTGTTCTTAAAGGAGCCACATCCAATTTATGATGATATAGATTACATTAAATGTCTCCACTTGGCTACAATACTAATAACATCTTGACAGATTATTTTTATTTATATTGATTTACTATGGGATTTCTCTCACAAAAGTGTCCACCCAGAATTAACTAAATAATAAATATTTCTTTGCATGGCATTATGCTAAACAAATGGTAATATTTAATAGGAAGAAATTGATTAATGAACAGCTTTCAATAGAATTGTGGTTAATTTGATGAGGTGAAATTGCAGTAGCCATCATTTTTTGTGCAAATGTTACAAAATGACATCTCAGTAGATTTAACTGGAAATATGATTATGAGTTAATTTGCCTGTGAAAGCTTGTTTATACTTTATTCTCCACTGCTTAAAGGTGGCTTTGAATATCTTGCATTCCCACTTATCTGAAAAGTAAAGTACAAGTAAACGAGCTGCGGAAATAGAGTGGCTCTTTAAATACCTGCCATCTGTAAGTGCTGCACGTCTGACGCTCTCCCAATTAAAGTGGCTGAATTTTGCTCTAATTTATGTTACAAGAACAAAAAGACATATTTGTGTCTGCATAATTCAGCAAAATAGTGCATTAAAATGGTTTGGCACTTCAGAATTGACCGCTAAATAGTGTTCTCTCTCTCAATGACCAGCACAAATACTTTACTGTGAGTTTTCCATTTAGAGATTCACGTAGTCGACATTATCATTCTTTCCAAGATTGAAAACATCTTCAGGCAAAGTGTCGAACTTGACTTTCCCTCCTGTCTGCATGAATGGGGTGGACAGAGAGCAGGCTTGCAAGAGTCCACTGTACATTTCAGCTCTTGGTGTAAAAAAACCTATTTGAAACAAACATGGCAGAGAGAAGAGTCCTGCGACTGGCAGGCTGCCACCAAATGCAAATGAGCTAATTAACGACAGCACGCAGTTGGTGGCGAGGGATGACATGTGTCATTAATGGGTAAATTACAACATTATGAGAGGGGCCTTGTAAGACACAATCTATAAAGAGGAGTCTTGTTGGAGATCTGGCATCCGGTGTTACTCGCAATATGGGGGTGACCACCTGTGTGAGACGGAGTCTGTCTGTGTTGTAGGACCTCTGTTCATACATAATTGCTGGCTGAAATTTTATACATATTTATACATAATAGTTAAGTCCCATTGTAACAGGTTTATTGCTGTGGCTGTCTGATTATAATTTAATGACATGCTCCAAGGACTTTGCAAATAGATTGTAGAAGAGATTCACATAGCTATTTAATAAATGCTGAAAGGTCACCCACTTCCTCTCAATGTATCACCAGAGGGAGGGTACCTTTAATGTAATCTGTTACATATTCCTTAGAAAATTTTTATCAGTAATTTAACTCAAATGCTACATATGAAAGTAACCTAATCTGATTACTTTAGTTTAGAGATGCACCGATGTAACACTGGTTTTAGCTGAACAATTACCGGATATCAGACGATTTTTCAGGCCTTGCTTTACCATTTGTAAGTCCATATGCAGCTTTCAGTAAGTAAAGAAATGACATTCAATTAAAACAGATTGCTTTGCCTCTGCTTTCTGATTTCATTAGACACTTTATTGTGGAAAAACATTTGGTGACAGAATCACTATGGATTACAATCAGCGTTTGTGATGATATGTAGCTGAGTGTAATTAAAACATTCAGATCAGCTTGATGTTTTGTCAGTACTTTAGTAGAATAAGCTCTTTGGTCACTTGAAGAGAACACAAGAGCCTGCCCCGACAACAGAAATATTTTTTCTGTCATTTTGGTTCCTTTTTTCCATTGCTGGAACAATTAACTCAGCAGTGAGTCCCGACAGTCAAGTGATTAACATTAATGCACCCTTGTCTTTTACCTACTGGCCAGCAATTATGTTAAAGGGGTCATCAAATATTGATATTTAGACATATAATAGGTAACTATACTATAAAAACATACTGTACTTTTCAGGAGTCAAAACTTCCTCCTCAGTCTAAAAAGAGCATTTATAGTTCCCACTATTGAAACGTCTCATTTTCAAAACTGTTTCATCATGACATCACAAAACATTGCTCAGTTATATTTACATGCCCACCGGTAAATGTGTCGTCGCACCCTTGGCCCCGCCCACCGGTGCTCAGTTTGTATCATAAACAGAGAGGGAGAGAGACAGGTCTAGTGTTACCAACTATTCTTGAACACCAAAAGGGGACTCTTCTGGCAATTTTTCAATTTTGTTGTGCATATAACATGAATTACATCACAGTAATATTTCGGTAGTGAAATGAGGTTCAATGGATTAACAGAAACTGTGCGATATGCATCATAACGAAATTAGACCGGGGCATAAATTTGGGCACCCTTGTAATTTTGTTGATTTGAATACCTGTAACTACCTAGCACTGATTAATTGGAACACAAAATTGGAGTCATTTGAGGTATGCAAATGCACATTTGGACAAGCCAGCTTCATTCTGGAAGAAGGTGCTGTGGACTGATGAAACAAATCTGGAGTTATTTGGTCATAACAAGGGGCGTTATGCATGGTGGCAAAAGAACAGCGTTCCAAGACAAACACTTGCTACCCACAGTAAAATTTGGTGGCGGTTCCATCATGCTGTGGGGCTGTGTGGCCAGTGCCGGTACTGGAATCTTGTTCAAGTTGAGGGTCGCATGGATCCCACTCAATATCAGCAGATACTTGAGAATAATGTAGAGGAATCAGTCACAAAGTTGAAGTTACGTCGGGGCTGGATATTTTAACAAGACAATGACCCAAAACACTGCTCAAAATCTACTCTGGCATTTATGCAGAGGAACAAGTACAATGTTCTGGAATGGCCATCCCATTCCCCAGACCTGAATATCATTGAAAATCTGTGGGGTGATTTGAAGTGGGCTGTCCATGCTCGGCAACCATCAAACCTAACTGAACTGGAGAAGTTTTGCAAAGAGGAATGGTCCAAAATAGACACAGACACTCATTACAGGCCATAGGAAGCATCTAGAGGCTGTTATTTCTGCTAAAGGAGGCTCAACTAAATATTGATGTGATATTTCTGTTGGGTTGCCCAAATTTATGCACCTGTCTAATTTCGTTTTGATGCATATAGCACATTTTCTGTTCATCCAATAAACCTCATTTCACTACTGAAATATCACTGTGTCCTTCAGTTATTTGATCAAAATGAAATTGCTGATCCAAACACTCAATTATTTATAAATTAAAATCATGGAAATTGTCAGGGGTGCCTAAACTTTTGCATACCTGTATGTGTGAGCAGGGTCGGAAATAAAATTTTTAGCCCACCAAGGTGGCTGGGGTATTTTTTATTATTGCATTTGAAAATTGTTTTTTAAAGACATTTGAGAGAAATAAACAATACTGTATGCATGTTTAAAAGTAAACTGCCTTTTTTTTAAAGAAATGTATAGTTTTATTATTTATGAAATATGTAATTGCCAGTCCATTATTTTTAATGTTATTCACTTATTACAACAAAACTAAATTTGTATTTTAAAGCACATGTTATATGTTATATGAATGACCAGTATGTAACACTCATGAGTCTGAAGTACACACAACACAGTAGCAGTTCTTGGTTTACTTTGAGTGAGTAAATTAATTAAGTCAGCTCCAACAGATTCATAAGACTTTTTGATTCACTAAAAAGAACCGGCTCAAAGAGTCGTGTGTTTGAGAATCAGTAGCAGAAGCAGTGTTGCTGTGGCGCTTAATAGTAATACAGAAAACAGAGTATTTATCTGAGTATTTTAATCCGGTTTTATCTCTGCATCACCGGAATAATGCACATTCAAGAACCGTTAATGAAAGCATGCATCATAAAAATAATTTGGTTTTTATATTAATGCAATCATTACCAGAGAATTTGTATGTGTGTTTGTAGATAATTCAAACTTACTTGCACACCCGATGTAAATCCAAGAGCAGCCTTACCTTCATGCCAATGGCATGAATGCTCCTGTACATTAATTTCATCTTGCATCGAGATGTACTGTTAACGGAACGTGTCCACTGGCACGGAAGAAATCCTCTCAGTCCCACTCATCACACCAGAGAACTGCTGCTTCAGGGTGAGTTTGTAATAAACAGAACCAGTGTGTATTTTATACTATTAGCTTTCAGTATAGGAGCAATGATGTCATCTTAAATATGCACGATTACAGTTGGAAAAATGCCAACTTCATTTTCAAATGCCTTAAGTACACAAAAAGTGTTGATTTATTAAACGTTTGCTGACCCAGCTACAGAATTGCCAGAAAGAATGTGTGCAATCATCATCTGAAAACTGGATTAACAGCACTGAATACACCTTCGCTCACCACACGCCAATGGACAAAGCATTTGAGACTATTGATGAGCAGCAGGATTACAAACTTATAAGAGCCGTTCTATGTAAACACCTGTGTTACTGACTGTACTGTAAGAACATTAAAAAAAATTAATGTACAGTAAAAGACTAACCAGACTTTACAATAGACTATTCAGAAATCAGTTAATGTGAGTTTAGAATGTTAATGTGAGGCATTAATGTGTTTGTTTCAATATTTTGTTTATAACTAAGGCCAGTTACTCTGAAAAATAAAAGACATGTAGAGACTTTGACAGTTAATTACATGTCTATGTAACCGGTGGCTCGCGACACCAGTTATGAAAACACTTGTCTGCGTTGTGGAGCGTCGTGGAGACAGACACGGGACAACAGTGAGTTTACTGATATACAAAACATACAAGAGCAGCGTCTGAGTAAATCGCCCTTATATTGCTCTCTTCAGTGCATTAACAATGCCAAGAGGAAGAAAATACAGAGAAAACATACCTGATATACAAAACATACAAGAGCAGCGTCTGAGTAAATCGCCCTTATATTGCTATATAAAACAAATGTGATGTACATATAATCAACATGTGCTTTCATCTCCACAAATATAGGCCAAAGTCAAAAATATAACTTAATTAGGGTAAAATGATCAAAATAACCACACAGATAAGTAAAATAACATAATACACCTAACTTGCAGTTAAGATATTGACACAAACGCAACAATTAAAATAAAGATTAATTAAGATTAACAGGAGCCACAAATAACTCACCTCTTCAGTGCATTAACAATGCCAAGAGGAAGAGGAGGAGACAAAACAGTAAATTGTGTAGGCTCATGATGACATCACAGCAATTAAAGGGGAAAAACACTCATTCTTCAGGCAAGTATACCAGATATATATGAAAATAAACCATTTTGTGTGAATTATAATAAACAATACATATGTTTTAACAGTACACTTTCTGTTCCTGTTACATCTAAATATAATTGTCATTTTGACCAAGGTAGCATGAAAAAAATCGCAACAGGTTGGGTTGGCTTACACAATTAAAAAAAAAATTGAAGCATCCTCTGAAATTGCACTGAGTACTCAGTAGAGTAGTGGAGCACATGAGAGCTGTGCACAGGAGTGGCACCTATATTGCTTTTATTGACTATGTCAGGAGGATCCACCACAATATTTCTTAGGAAATTAAACATTTAATGGCAATCTGGTTGCACCAGCTGTGCGTAAGTTCTCATGTAAGTTAGGATGTAAAGTTCACACTAAGGGATTAGTAACTTAGTTTGTAACTAAGTCAGTGCTTAATTTGGTTGCACCACCTAAATTCTAAAATCTTAAGGCAAGACTTAACTAGTAGGTCGTAAGCTCTCCTTAAAGTAATGTGTAGTCGCATAATATGATATTTACCTGTATTGATCCAATAAGCATCCTTCAAATTTGTACACAGAAGTGTTAAAAAGCCGTGAACTTCAATTTGATCCCATTACAGATAATATTCAAACCTTGTTTGCTCACATAACTGTCAGCTGTAATAAATTAAATTCCCATTAACATACGATACGCAATAAAAGTGGTTACATTTGATAAATAGTATATTTGCCCCGTGTAAATAAAAATAAATAGGAACTGTATCTAAAATCAGTAAGGGGTGATAAATAAATACTGATACAACAGGCTGGAAAAATTGACATTTATTAATTTTAATATATTTCGTATAAGTTGAAACTTGACAACAGGCGACGCATCCTGAAAACTTCATCGATAGATCGGTTCATGCTAAAGAGCCGCTTAAAATAAATTTTGTTTTCTCTCTCGTAAATGTAAACGAGTGTATATTCCAACATCATCATATATGTCGAATTGATTGATGACTATCACGCAAAAAATGAGCACATTGATGTCATTAAGTGAGTCTGCTTTTTTATTCCATACATAGGGTTACGTTCTACCTAAGCTTAAGTTGTAACGTACGTATAGCTGGTGCAACCGGCCTCTGATGAGATCTGTAACGGTATACAATTCCCTGTTTTTGT
Source organism: Xyrauchen texanus (assembly GCF_025860055.1). Classification (NCBI taxonomy): domain Eukaryota; kingdom Metazoa; phylum Chordata; class Actinopteri; order Cypriniformes; family Catostomidae; genus Xyrauchen; species Xyrauchen texanus. The sequence goes on from NC_068292.1 coordinate 32,361,289, forward strand.
ATCCTTATTCTGTAATACTTTTCCAAGTATTCCGTTATTCCCAACATCAAAACAGCATTCACTTTGCAGGTGTCTCTTTTTAGCATTACTTCAGCATTAATATGTTTTCTACTTCAGGTGTGACAGCGTTAACAAATGAATTACATAATGTCCCCTTGAAACAGAAACAAAAGATAGAGAAAAAAGGAGAAAGACAATAAAACAATACATAGAACAAGTAATAGAGGAAAAAAGGAAAGAAATTCAATTTCTGTGTAGCAAGGCCCCTACGGGTCTTCAGTCTGGAAGCAACTTGTTCCTCCATGTTGTGCGGGTGTTGCAGGAAAAACAATCTCACTAATGGATGTTTCTGTGCCTTCCTTCTGGAGGGGAGAGGCAGAGTGGCAGTGGAGAAATGTATTTTGTTTTTTGGCCTTATTCCTCCTTTTCAGGCAAGATGAAATGCATGAATCGCTCATACACAGTAACTGATAATTTGTATCTTCTGTCTGGGACAGAAAGAAAGCATCATCAGAGGTGTTGCATCATGACTAAACCTCCAGGATTTAGTGTCAGAGGCCAGGAAGAACCACTTTAAAGGCCACTTTGCAATTGAAGTTAAGTCATTTGTGTTTGTGGGAATTTTTAAATCTTAAAGGGATAGTTCACCCAAAATGTTTTATTATCTCATCATTTACTCACCCTCATGCCATCTCAAACTGAATTTATTCTTATTCAAAAATATTTTGAAGGATGTATGATGTGTTTACATCCATCCGGTTTAAGTCATTGGGGTCTAAAATTCCAAAAAGAACAGAAAGGTAGCATAAAAGTAATCCAGAAGATTTGAGTGGCTTATTCCATGTCTTTTAAAATGTATGCCCTTTATCACTATAAATCTTGACATTTGGCCTTACTGGAACGCAATGCAGGCTACATGATGATGATTTTTTAATGCTACACGCTGTTGCCAGGCACTCCATCACAATAATATTTTTGTGTGAACTATCCATTTTAGCATAATGTCGTAGCTGCTCACTTCCATACAGCGAAAGTGGATGGTGAGCAAGGGAAAATTCCACCTGACAACCATGGTCACCACTCACTGCCGTTATGTGGAAAACAGCAGCTTGGACATTCTTCTATAAATAACTATTTTTGTGATTAAGGATTTTGAAAGACAAGACATGAGAGTATATGATGATAGAAATTAATTTTGGGGTAAATTGTTCCTTTGTTTATATTTGCATGTTAAACAGCTGTCCACTGATTATCTGCTGACTCAATTGCAGTTACAGTAGGATATAATCCAAATTTATTAAACTGCGGTTATTGTGATTGTGCTACATAACTGTAGCACAACAGTTAAAACACATGACTGCAAGAACAGTTAAAATTGCCTCATTGAGCAATAAATATGTGCAATACACAGTTCAGTTTATTTATATTTATCCAACACATCCAACATCTTCTACAATTGCATTCCTCTGGAGAAAAATGGCAATAAAGCAAATTCTTATTCTAATTCTAAGTCTAATTATCCACTCAAAGTCATCTCTGTATGTATGACTCCTTGACAATAATAACATTTAGCAATTTAAACTTTTTTTTTTAAAAGCATTTTGTCTGGTTGCTCTAAAAGAGAGCAGCATTCTTAAGCCAACTCTCATAAATCTTTGGCGAAGTCTCGGGAGTGAAAAAAAAAAAGTGGGCCAGCAGCACTTGCTGTAATAGGCCTAATCTTACTGTAGGATTAGCACTCAGCAGAGCAAAAACGACATTTTGACACAGCCAATTGGGAGAGCATTAAGAAGTTCCACATGTTTTTCCTTACACCTGAGCTAAATTGTGTCTAACACCGGTGTCTAATTTCAGTAAGCATGGGGAGAGCGGCATAAAAAGGCAGCAGCCACAGAGCTGAGAGAGTGACACACGTCAGTCTAGTGTTGGCGCATAGAAGAATTGAGAAACTTTATAAAATTGATTGTAAACATTGCTGTGGCCATTAAAAGCCTTACCTGGAACATCAAGTGCCCTGCTGAAAACTGTCACACTGGTGCCCGTGTGACAGTTTTCCCAAGAAGGACACGTGAAGCAGGGCACTTGAAATTAGACACCGGTGTTAGACATAATTTAGCTCAGGTGTAAGCGCCCTTACAGCTTTTCTCTCCCGGACGGGCGCTTGACCACGCCCCCGCTGCCACACACGGCTTGTAATAAAACATTTGCAGTAAACAGTAGCCTACCAATAAAGTCATTGGTCACTATCTTCCTCGTCCTGTGCACTGAAACCACTGAAGTCATCTCCTTCGGTGTCGGAGTTGAATAGCCTCAGATTTAGTTGTCTTTTTGCAGTCAATTCCTCACGCTGCTGTTTCCAACGTCTTATCATCGACTCATTAAGACCAAGCTCCCGTGCAGCAGCTCTATTTCCTTTTCAACAGCCAGATCACTCGCCTTCAACTTGAAAGCAGCATCATATGCGTTTCTCCATGTCTTTGCCATGGTGAGGGTGGCAAAATTACTATCGTAATCAGAATGATGGGAAGTTTGAGCGCGCTCGATTTAATCTAAACAGTAAACAAAAAAAAGTTGTTTTGACCTTAACCTGTTCGGCAATTTCATTGGTTTAATGAAAGCTTCACGCCGCCAAAAAACTGAGCACATCACAGAATGTTTTTTTTTTTTTACTAAAATTTGAAAGCGGGAAAAATCCATATATTAGCCGCGTCATTGTATAAGCCGCGAGGTTCAAAGCGTGGGAAAAAAGTTGCGGCTTATAGTCCGGAAATTACGGTAGATATTGAGTTGCTTGGGACAATTATGACATAAGCCATAAATTAGCAGAAATTAGGAAATATTTTGTGGCATTAAACATGTCTGTTTTTTACTCAAGAATTGAAAGGATTAGTTAAAGGGATTCAGTCTAACATCTCCCTTTGTGTTCCACTAAATGAAAAAAGGAATACGGGTTTTGAACCTAATGAGGGTGAGTAAATTATTTAATTAGTTTCATTTCATCTATCCCTTTGATCTTTGTTCCAACAGAGATATTCAACAAAGACTGAAATGGTTCCAAAAAACTCAATCTTCCGTACATTTGCATCAAGTAGTTGTAAGGCAATATGGAATCTTGTCTCTATCTCTTTTTAAAAAAAGCTGTTCACAAAGCTTAAGCACATTTTGATGCATGAATGTGACAAAGGTGTTTTGATCAGTTACCCAGAGGAGTGATTTTGTACACAATCATTAAAAGTAGGGGTAGAGGTGAAGATGCTAGACTGGTACATAACGGGGGTCCAGGATAAATGTTTCAAGTGCTCAAGATGTGTGGTTATCATGCAGGTGCGTATCTTTTGTCAAAGTAGCAGGCAAGTGGTGCACTCTCGAACCATCAGGAGGTTCAGATCAACAGCTTCATGGAAAAACAGGGAGAAAGACATTAATATCATGTGGGAATCAAAGCTTTCCTGAGATGTCATTTTGACTTGTCCCATTGATGAACATCAATTGAGGACAGGTGTCATCCATGTGACAGCATGATCACTGTTTCCCAGGGCAATGCTGACACCTGCAAGTCTTGTTCTCACAATATTCAAATAATTTGGTATTTTAAAATACGTGTTTTATAGTAATGATATCTAATCTACTATAAATTAGATATCATTACTATAAAACACGTATTTTATTATTGTGGCAGGGCGGAGGGCGGGGCCGGGTCGTGATCATACACACCCGGTCCCGTATTAGGCTAATCAACCAGGGGCTGGAGGACTGCCTCGGATCCGCCCGGAGAGGCGCGGCTGTCATCCGATAGAGGGTGGAGGATTGGCCGAGGAACAAGATGCGGCGTATCGGAGAACTGGCGAGTAAGATTTTTTTTTTTTTCATCTCTCTCTCTTCTCTCTCTCTCACTGTCGCTCTGCGTTGGCCTTTCCCTCTTTTAAATTTTAGTGTTTTTTGGGGGGTACTACACAGTTACAGGAAGTACCCCCCCATTTTAATTATTTCTGTTTCTCCTCCCCTTGTCCCCTCCCTTGTCCAGGTAGATGGGGATGACCTGCCGGCAGACAGCGCAGAAGGCGCGCCCTCCCCCAGGGAAGGGGGGGGGGGGGGTGTTTACGTCAGGCCGGGGGTCCCCAGCCTGAGAGAACGAGGGAGGAATGTGGCAGGGCGGAGGGCGGGGCCGGGTCGTGATCAAACACACCCGGTCCCATATTAGGCTAATCAAGCCTCTGAGGTATAAAGGTCGACTGCAGAGTATCGTGCGGGAGAGAGAGATCGTTAGCGGACATGTCCGTCATGTGTGTGTTTATGTTGTCTTAAGTTTCTCATTAAAATATTGTTTATACCGAAAAGCCGGTTCTCGCCTCCTCCTTGCCCATCCTTAACCGTGTTACAATTATTTTAAAGGATATTTTTAAATGACAGCAAAGCTCATATAAAGTGGAAGTTGCTAACTAGTGTTGAGTTGGAAAATTACTAGTTAGCATGGTCTGGAGGGGACATGCGAGCAATTGCCATTGAGGTCCACTTCTGTGCTGAGTCATTAAAACAAGTACAAAACGTATAGCTGGAGGCCTGATTCTAAATTACCCCTTATATCAAAATCACACCTTATGTTTTCTGCTATGCATTATAGTCCCCAATGAACAAAAACTGATGCAATTTAGCTCTGTAGAATGCTCAATTTCAATCAGCTCAGCTCCACAAGTAGTCCTGTCATCTGACCCCAGCTGAACTGAGTACAGATGAAAGTTTGGGTGGTGATAGTTGAGGGCATGCTGATAGAGAAGAGCAAGTGAGCATATCTAAAACTAGCTAGAAAAGACAGTAGGTCCCTGTGCTGTAATAAACCTAGACAGCGACATTTATTTTCTTACTCAGTATTTTTGTCTTTTTGTAAACAATATCTAAAAACCCTTAAAACAAGACAAACTTGAGTGACAATCAAATTTACAGTAGATATAAAACCTTAATGTTTTAAGATAAATTCACAAAATCTAGTGACTGTTAAAATTTGTGAAAGTAACAATATAGTTTTGTTATTTTCAAGCCTGTTTTTTGGTATAAACCATGTAAGTGGCCCCAACGCCAACAAGGGGACCAATCTGCTTGGTGATCTTGGGCCTATCCACAATAGATCTGGATATATTACATCATGGAATTCAGTCATTGTGAATGCTGTAATGGGTCGGTTTTTATAAATACAACATTGCAATGCGCATGACTTGGTTAAAGTGTGAAATTTAGAAACATTCTGGCTTATGTTGACTCCTATTCAATGTGAAATGTGCATGGCAGTCACATCCTGGATTTTGAAGATGAAAGTATTTCGAGCTAGATACCTCCATAAATGTTTAACAAAATACCTCTTCTGGGGGAAGAGAAGTTGCTTTTAAATATTGTTTGTGACATTTGATATTACTGAGTGTCTTATAATTGCACCCCTCAATTAAAATAACAAATTTAAGTAAATTATTGATGCATTCTCACGAATGTGTCTTCAACTCATATGGCTTTTAACAACTTTATCAAAGCATTGCAACTCAATATATTTCATTTATACTTCAAATCTGGCAAATAATCAAAACGTCTCGGGTTACATGTGTAACCCTTGTTCCCTGAAAAAAGCGGAACGAGATGCGGAACGAGATGTCCTCTCCGCACACATTCATTGGACTTTTTTAGTTTGGATGCTCTGCACTCCGGGCTCTTATGCCCTTGAGTCGACATCTCAGCTCATACCTGAACAAGTTTGTGATGCGGCAGGCTGGTCCTCTCCGCTCACATTCATCAGTTTTTATGACAAGTTTGGGTTAGATGCTTTGCTACTCCGGGCTCTTATGTCCTTGAGTCGACATCTCAGCCCATGCCTAAACAAGTTTGTGATGCGGCAGGCTGGTCCTCTCCGCACACATTCATCAAAATTGAATGGTTTAGATGTTTATGCTACTCCGGGATCTTATGCCCTTGAGTCGACATCTCAAGCTCATGTCTGAGACCTCTCGCGTGTTTGTGAGTACACTGCACAACCGTAGGGGTCCAGACAGCCCCAAGTGCGGCGGCGTGGGTATTGCGTTCCCCGTAGCGCTTAGCAGAGCAGCATCGTAGTGAAGCTTTTTGTAAAGGGAACGTCTCGGGTTACATGTGTAACCCTTGTTCCCTGAAAAAAGCGGAACGAGATGCGGAACGAGATGTCCTCTCCGCACACATTCATTGGACTTTTTTAGTTTGGATGCTCTGCACTCCGGGCTCTTATGCCCTTGAGTCGACATCTCAGCTCATACCTGAACAAGTTTGTGATGCGGCAGGCTGGTCCTCTCCGCTCACATTCATCAGTTTTTATGACAAGTTTGGGTTAGATGCTTTGCTACTCCGGGCTCTTATGTCCTTGAGTCGACATCTCAGCCCATGCCTAAACAAGTTTGTGATGCGGCAGGCTGGTCCTCTCCGCACACATTCATCAAAATTGAATGGTTTAGATGTTTATGCTACTCCGGGATCTTATGCCCTTGAGTCGACATCTCAAGCTCATGTCTGAGACCTCTCGCGTGTTTGTGAGTACACTGCACAACCGTAGGGGTCCAGACAGCCCCAAGTGCGGCGGCGTGGGTATTGCGTTCCCCGTAGCGCTTAGCAGAGCAGCATCATAGTGAAGCTTTTTGTAAAGGGAACGTCTCGGGTTACATGTGTAACCCTTGTTCCCTGAAAAAAGCGGAACGAGATGCTACGCTGCTTTGCCGCACTGGGACGTCCCAGGACTGCTCTTCAAAAAGAAGTATCTGACGACACCTGGTGACGTATCCATTTATAGTCTGGCCGCAGGTGCATCTAATGATTACATCAGCCGAGGCTATAAATTCCGGTCAATGTTCAATGACGTGTTGCACACATTATTCAGCTCGGTTCACAGCTAGATTTGTTCCCCGTAGCGCTTAGCAGCACAGCATCGTAGTGAAGCTATTTGTAAAGGGAACATAATCTTTCAAAACAATCAAATCAATCAAATCTTTCTCTTGTTGTTTTAAAACCTTTGGATAAATTTAAATACTTGTGGATTTATTACACTGTTCCAATAGATTTGATGCCCTTAATCTCTGTAATTCTTAATCATAACTGGATTAAGAATTTAAGTGAATTTTCTAAAACATTAGACAAAAGGATTATTCATGTTGCCCTGCAATCCTGGGGGCACTGGAATGAAAATGAAGCATTTTTAATGGTGTAGCTCTGTACATTTTTTATCTTCTACCTTAACAGTGCTCTGGGCAATGCAAAAGCCTTGACTGCTGATGCATCAAATCCTAATAAATGTATTATTTATCCTTTGCTGAGTGACAAGTGATATTCTCAGCTGTGTGGTTAAATGGTACTTTCCTTCTGATAAGAGAGACGGTGTTCTTGTTTGCAAGTCCTGTGTTAGAATCATTAAGCATTCCTTTTTATGTTGAGCAGATGCACAGTGAAACATGAATAAATATAGCTTTTTTGAAATAATAAGTGCTCCAATACTAAATACTACCAACCAACAGTATAATTACATTAAATTCAAATCCTCTTTCTTTGATATTGCATACGTTTTCTTGCCTTCGACTTAATCATATAATAAATATATACTGTATATTATTTTTTTATCTCAAAGCTCAGAGAAATGCTTGTTCTTTCCTAAAACAATTCCATATTTGTAAGTGAAAAATAGGCAGAGAGTGGTGACTCAGCCTTCCACTTTGTTTTGTTTTGTTTATTTTACATAAATTTTCCTCTCTATTCACATGCACATTATTTTCCTTCATTATGATCAAATAAAAGCCACCCTGAACATGTGCTATGTTCCCAGATAAATTTGTAAGGTGAATTGACTTGAAAGGAAAAGGAGAACTGTAATTTGTTTCCATTAAGCAATGCTTTTACTGCCAAATATTCTGCATTGTAATGAAATGTCACAAAATGACTAATGATGGTAAACCATAAAAGTTACTTGCTCTCTCTAACACAGTTTCTCTTTGCAAAAACAAACAAAAAACAAAGGCAACATGCTGTAGATTTATGTCTGTTTCACAATGAGTTAAGAGTGAGTTATTGAATTGTTATGTATCAGTGAGCAAAGACAAAGGGAAACAATCAGGGCTTGAGTGAACCTGAGCACATTATATTGGCAGATTCTGTTGTAAAATGTCACATTGTTGGCATTATTATCTTTCACTGCCAGTGTATTGTCCTTTTATGATGAAGGATATGTTTGAATGGTAATCTGGGCTACAGTTTATTGAAGTATGAGGAGTTTCATGATGCGTGAGAAGTACTAAAAATGAAGTACTAAAAGTAGCATGAGCCCAATCATTGTGCATTTGATATGTATGTACAGATACCTTGCTGTAGTAGGCTGATGAAGGTGTTTTAAAAGGACTTTATTTTAACATTCAAACTTAACTGCACTTGGGGTTAAGGTTTCAGTAACCGATTTTATACTGGGAAATCAATCTGTAGACAAACCTCAAAAGCTCAATCACACTGGAATAATTTTGGGATCAATAGTGTGCACACATCCCATAGCACATGTTTTTGTTGCTGACACCAAAGTTGGGTATTAAGGTTTACCAAGGGTGTCAGGCAGACACAAATCTTAAGAAATCCAAATGATACGATCTTATATCGATTCTCTTAGACAGCTCAAAGTCTGCCGTGATACAATTTCCATTAGATTCAGGGTCCTGTGATCGATATTACAATATTATGTGCCTACTTTACACAATTACTTAAATTTATTATTTCACAAATGCAGCAATAATATAATTTTATTATTTTACTGAGCTCTCTGAAAAGTGCAAATCCAGTATACAGATTGGGACATCCACAAAATAATATAATACAGAAAAATTTATAATATGAATAATAAAGTCATACATGTGATTATAAATCGTTTGATGACAGCTCATTGCCTTGTGGAATGTGGTAAACACTACAGTGACCATTTTCATTTCTACAACAGTCAAGCAAGTCTTTCAATCCAAAATAATTACATACCCACAACAGGAGAATATGTGCTATCCATGTTTTTTCTTGGCTACAACTTCCCACGGTTGTGTTGAAAATTCTGTTACAGTTTATTGTGATAAATGTTAGTAAGGGTGTTTATGTGAAGATGTGACAAATCTTGTAATTGATGCTGGTGCAGAGCAGGTGTTTTTTCTTTCCCTCGTCAGTGCTGTTCAGAATATCACAGCTGTTTATCCATTTGACACAGCTGAATTTCTCCATAGCGCTTTAAATAGAAAATTTGGTTGCACTTTATTGTACAGTATGTGTATTTTCAGTATACTTACATTGTACTTACCCAAGAGAGTACTGAGCAATATTAGGTAACTACATGTACTTAATATGAGTTAAGGATAGGGTTGGGGTTGTAATTATGTACTATGTAAATGCAGAATAGTACTGTAAAATAAAGTTTTGCTCATGAAGAATTCAAATGGTTAGGATGCACCATGATATTGAGGGAAGCCCGATTTAATCGTACACCAGCTCTGCGCTATCCTGTCACAGGAGCCCTGTTGATGCACGTGCACGGATAGAGCAGAGCGCAACTTCAGGCTTCAATCACTCTGCGCACATCCGTGTACCACATGAGAAGCATATTTAGATCTTCTAAAACTAGATGAATATCATAAGGTTGCTGCTTTGCCTGACGGAAATGCATTCGGACATGCCTGGCATAAGAATGTCAAAATCTATGAAAATAAATTGACAAAAAATGTAATTAAACCTTAGTACATTTAGATTGACAAACCTAAAAGAGTTAAAACTACTACATTGATTTAAACTAATCCAACTAAATTATGTTGGGTGAACGAAACTGATTTAATCTGACTGAAAGAAATTAAATTGCTTGTAAAAACTCTCAAATTCAATTAAATAAGGGAAATTACTTCATTTTTTGGCAGCTTGTACATAAATATGATTTCCTGATGTTCTTTACACTTCAGATTTATTTAAGACTTCATTAGACTTCTATAAATTACTGAATATATTTATTCTATGAACATTGTTTTTTCCTGTTCTGTATACAAATATATTATCAACCAAGTATTACTTTGAAAATGAAGATTCTTTGCTTTTTTAATTCTCCTGTATATAGTTTAATCTCTCTTGTTAGTGAATGTTAAAATAACAATGACTTTTAAAGAGATGGAGAGGAAAACAAACTTGTCGTGTGATCCTGTTTACTGTATTTACTTTTTGAAGAGGTTGAGTCAGTCTCCAGGACTGAGATCACTCCTAGCACTGCTATGCTTCACATTTCTCAAAGGTGTTACTCTAATGCAACAACATGAAGTCTAACGCTCTGCCACTCAATTGCCTGTATGTCCGGCCCCATGAGCAAAGCTGTCGATGTGAATCTGTATACTCACAAATCTGCTGCTCTGGTCTGAGTATATTTAAGGCCATATGGGATTACAATACACATGATTTAATTAACAGGAAATTAGAGGTTTCAAACCAGAGGTGGTTCACTAGGAAACCGCAAGTGGGAGTAGGAAAGGTACATTTATTAAACATGCTGTCAAATTGTGCAGTTCTTTTCTTTTAACTGATTAATGCCTGTGCCACTCTTTATTTGCCACCATGTCAACTCTTAAGTCAGTCTGGCACATGATATGCAAAATGTACTGTCACAGTACAAAAGAAGGCAATTTAAAAGCTTGTATAAAAGGCATTGTGCTGTTCAAGTATATCTTACTACCTTGGTTGTATTCTATTCATCCGTAAAATCCTGAGGTATAACCTTAATTGTAATTTTAGTTAAAATTCATATTCATTCATCATAGACTCAGCCAGTGATTCTCAACTGTTTTCTGCTGTACCCATATGTTACTTTGGACATTAAATGATATCCCAACACAGCACTAAAATTGTTTATCATACAAAATTACATTTTGATAGTTTCATGCACCAAGCATCCAACAATTCACTGCAAAACTCATCGTGGCTGGCACAACCATGTCCTTGTTGCAAGTGAACTTGAAGGTAATCTTATAATAAATATTACATATTCTATTTACTTTGCATAATTTTGTTCATAGGAGGATAAGGGCATAACATGCAACCTGCCCATGTTGGCATCTATAAAAAGTGTAAAACTTTTTTTATGGTATACACAGAATCTTCGTATTCTTTTATATCAAGACAAAGCATAATGAAAAATATTGTTACCAGGAGAATCTTGGTAGACCTACAACAAACTACAACAAAATCTGTAGATCTCATCTTGTTTTGGTTTGTTCCAACATTAATGTTGCCATTTATAACACAACCTAGACAAACAGATGGAGTAGACACACTTCTCTCCATTGTACAGGACAAGACAAGCTGCTGAGAGGGAAAGTATACGTGAGATTCGGTTACTGAGCATATGCAAGTGCCGTTAGCCAAAAACAGAAAGAAAACAAAATCTAAAGGAAGTTAATGGAGGCAATCAATCACATAGTCCACAGAGACACAAGTTTTCTCATAAAGGCAAGAAAACAGTATTTGATGGGAAATTAAGTTTCATGTAGAGTGAGATGGATACCACTTTCTGATTTTATGATAGTAAACTTAGTTTAGCCAAATATTTTGTAAACTGTTGGCTTTGTGAGTGTGGGAAAACAACAGAAGGCCATTGACAGAGGGCTGTTTTATAATCCTCAGTTCTAGTTACCATGTCTCTGCAAGCAGGATCAAATTCCTGGCTCCAGAACCTGAATGTCTTGCATCCTTATTGCTTTCAAATATTTTGAAGACCCATGGCTCTCTTATCCTTATTGATTATTTCTATGTGGCTGGCCTTAAAACATGTGGCAATAAATAGCTTTGCAAATGAAGGTATTGCTACAAATGCTAAAAATTTGTACACATAAATCATGTGAGAGTGCAAACAGGACAAGAGCGCATCAAGATTTTGCACATAAAACAAATTTCCACCCTTATTAACACTATATCAAGTCAATATCAAAAAGAGAATGAAGGGAAAACAAGAAGAAGAAAAGAAAAGTTAGTAAAAACCAACTTGAATCACTAAGGATGGACAGAAGATGGGTAATACTGAACAAATATCATGGTTAGAGAAATTACACTAACAATCTATTTACAGTACATCAATTATTGAAACTTGAGTCTCAAAGATGAAAGCCATTTTGATGAATGATCTCTTTCATTCACTAGTATTAGAAGCTTTATCAGTAAACCGAGAAAGTGATGAATCAATAAGAGACATTATTCTTCTCACTGTATCTGCTCCAGTGCAGAAAAAAATGGATTGTGTGTAGATCACACGAGAGGATCTATGATAATAGGGTGGAATCCATCACCAGACGTGGGAGATGCCTGCTTTAACGTGACGTCTACTTAGAGCAGAAACGAAAACCCTTCATTTTGACACTGTTTTTGATTAATAGAAATATAAGAAAGAGGAGTGGGTGGACTTAACATTGTAGGGTGGTTGTGTACACACACTGCCGACTCACATTTATGTACAAACACCATGTAAAAATGAATTTAGCATAATAGGTCCACTTTAATATGAATTCTATAGCTTTAAAAAGTCAATTTTCTTCCATCAACACAAACATCTATTGTATATTTTGTGTAACAGCACACATATTATCCATTGTGACATATGCAAAGTAGCAAATGTTTCAACAATTTTAAGGAGCAAATGTTTCTACAAGCTTTAAGAAGCAAATCTTTCTACAAGTTTTTGCTCTAGTAAAGATGGATATTTAATTTACCAAAAAAAAAAAAGTCCCTTTCTCCAAAGATTCTGACAATCCTAAAAGTTCTGATAATCTGTTTTCATCCAATGTGATTTCACTTCAATACACAAAGCAGAACGGGGATGTCATGTCTTGTCCTGTCTTGTCATCGTATGTCTCGTTTCTGTTCTTTCCATCTACTCTGTCGCCCTCTGCTGATCGTTATATGTTACTTTCCCTCTCCTTTCACTCCGCTTTCAGCTGTTTCTCATCTCCCCTGAATTCCTCGTTAATCCTCTTCCCACCTGTTCCCCCTTTCCTCTGATTAGCTCCCTACTTCTCTCCCTGCTCTCGCTGCATTCTTTGTCGGATTCTCACTAGAGTTTCTCTCACTCTAAGCAAACTACAGTCCTGTTATCTCTGTCCTGATTCCTGTCCTGTTGGCATCCGCTGTCACCTCTCTCTGTTAGCTGCTAACCATCTCCACTTTGTGCCCAGTTATCTGACGCTATGAGAGAGTTGGTATCCGCTATCCACCCTCGACTCCGGTCAGCCCTTAGGAGAGATCCACAGCCTGTAGTTGCTTCCCCGCTTACCCTGACTGTTACCCAAGGACTCCCTCTGAGACTACCAGGAGGCACTTTTTTGTTCTGTTTATTATTCGCCCTCTCTGCGGGTTGTTTGTTTGCATACCTCTCAAGGAGAAGACTTTGTGTTTGACATTATTCCCTGAACTTCATTAAAAGACTCTGTTTTTGTTATATCGCTTTTGGGTCCTCACTTACCATCATAACAGAAGAATCCGACCAAGATGGACCCAGCGACCCCGGCCTCACTCCAGTCAGCCGTTGAGATCCAGGGAGCGATGCTGGGCAGACACGAGGCAGAGCTGTCTGCGGCGCGGCATGCCATCGAGAGCTTGGCTGCTCAGGTCTCCGAACTCTCGAGGCAGATACCTCTTCTTCGCCCTGAGCCACCAGTCACCCCCAGGGCTCCCGAGCCTCAGGAACCCAGGATTAATAACCCACCGTGCTATGCTGGTGACCCGTCTGAATGTCGTGCGTTCCTCACCCAGTGTGACGTTGTTTTTTCTCTCCAGCCCACTACTTATTCCCACAGCAGAGCCCGTGTCGCCTACGTGATATCTCTCCTTTCCGGACGGGCTCGAGAGTGGGGAACGACCATCTGGGAGGCGGAGGCTGAATGTACTAACCGTTATCTGGATTTCAAGGCGGAGATGATACGGGTTTTTGACCGCTCTGTTTTTGGCGAAGAGGCATTCCGGGTCCTATCGTCTTTGCGTCAGGGTAAGCGGTCCATTACTGACTACTCCATTGAGTTCCGTACTCTTGCAGCCTCCTTTGACTGGAACGTGACTGGAACTCGCCCGCTTTCTGGATGGTCTCTGCACGGAGGTTAAGGACGAGATTCTTTCCCGAGAGGTTCCCTCCAGCATGGATTCTGTGATTGAGCTCGCCATCCACATAGAAAGACGGTTCGATCGTCGTTGCCGAGTTCGTGACCAGGAGTCCACATTTTCTTTTGCACCCCTCTCCGCTGCACTACCATCCTCCTCCTCCACCTTGGTTTCTGAGCCCATGCAGCTGGGGGGCATCCGCATTTCGGCTAAGGAAAAAGAGCGGAGAATCACCCACCGTCTCTGCCTCTATTGCGGCTCTGCCACTCACTTCGTTTCCTCCTGCCCGGTAAAAGCCGGAGCTCGCCAGTAAGAGGAGAGCTACTGGTGAGCGCTACTACTCTGGTCTCTCCTTCGAGGTCTTGCACCACCTTTCCCGTCCATCTCCGCTGGACCGGCTCTTCTGCCACCTGCAGGGCTTTGATTGACTCTGGGGCGGAGGGCTGCTTCATGGACGAGACCTGGGCTCGGGAACACGGTATCCCCCTCATGGATTTAAGAAAGTCCATGGCCCTGTTTGCCTTGGACGGCAGTTCCCTCCACAAGATTCAGCGTGAGACTTTACCTTTGACCCTCACTGTCTCCGGTAATCACAGCGAGACCATTTCTTTTTATTTTTCACTCCCTTTCAGCCCATATTGTTTTAGGCCACCCCTGGCTAGTCCAACATAACCCCTCTATTAATTGGTCTAAGAATACTATCCTTTCGTGGAATGTCTCTTGTCATGTGAAATGTTTAATGTCTGCTGTTCCCCCTGTGTCCTCTGTCTCTGTTTTTCAGGAGGAGCCTGGTGATTTGTCGGGGGTGCCGGAGGAGTATCACGATCTGCGGACGGTGTTCTGTCGGTCCCGGGCCACTTCTCTCCCTCCGCATCGTTCGTATGATTGTAGTATCGAACTTCATCCGGGAACCCCCCCCCCCAGGGAAGACTTTACTCGCTGTCGGCTCCCGAACGTCAGGCCCTAGCTCTAGGCGAATGGTGACAGTGGTTGGAGGGGGCGACCGTTCCTTTTGTCATTTGGACTGACCATAGGAACCTAGAATACATTCGTTCTGCTAAACGACTTAACGCACGCCAGGCTCGTTGGGCTCTGTTTTTCGCCCGATTTGATTTTGTTATTTCCTACCGCCCAGGCTCCAAGAACACCAAGCCTGATGCCTTGTCACGTCTCTGTTCCTCCGAGGTTTCCACGGACCCCGAGGGGATTCTCCCTGTGGGACGTATCGTTGGGTCGACTGTCTGGGGAATAGAGAGGCAGGTTAAACGAGCACTCACTCTCACCCCCTCGCCGCGCACCTGTCCTAGACACCTTCTCTTTGTTCCCGCCCCTACCCGCCTGGCCGTTCTTCAGTGGGCTCACTCGGCCAAATTGGCTGGTCACCCCGGCGTTCGGGCACGCTTCGCTTCCATTCGCCAGCGTTTTTGGTGGCCCACTCGGAAGCGTGACACGCTGCCGTTTCGTGGCGGCTTGCTCCGTCTCTGCGCGCAAACCAAGTCTGGGAACTCTCCTCCGGCCGGACTTCTCAGACCTCTTCCTATCCCTTCTCGGCCGTGGTCACACATCGCCTTAGATTTCATCACCGGACTCCCTGCGTCGGCGGGCAATACAGTCATTCTCACGGTTATCGATCGATTTTCTAAGGCGGCCCATTTTATCCCCCTCGCTAAGCTCCCCTCTGCTAAAGAGACGGCGCAAATCATCATCGAAAATGTTTTCAGAATTCATGGCCTCCCCTCTGATATTGTTTCGGATAGAGGGCCGCAGTGTACGTCTCAGTTTTGGAGAGAATTTTGTCGCTTGATTGGGGCTTCCGTCAGTCACTCTTCCAGCTTCCACCCTCAATCTAACGGTCAAGCCGAACGGGCCAAGACTGTTGGTCGCATCTTGCGCAGCCTCTCTTTCCGTAACCCCGTGTCCTGGTCGAGCACCTTCCCTGGGCAGAATACGCCCATAATTCGCTTCCTTCGTCTGCTACCGGTTTGTCCCCTTTTCAGAGCAGCCTCGGGTACCAACCCCCGCTGTTCTCGTCTCAGCTCGCCGATTCCAGCGTTCCCTCCGCTCAGGCTTTTGTCCAACGTTGTGAGCGCACCTGGAGGGGTGTCAGGTCAGCTCTTTGCCGTTATAGGGACCAAACTGTGAGAGCTGCTAAAAAACGTAGAACTAAGAGCCCTAGATATTGTCGCGGCCAGAAGGTATGGCTTTCCACTCTCAACCTTCCCCTTAAGTCTGTCTCTCGTAAATTGACCCCGTGCTTCATCGGTCCGTTCCGTATCTCGCAGGTTATTAGTCCCGTCGCGGTGCGACTTCTTCTCCCCCGCTATCTTCGCCGTGTCCTCCCAGTCTCCTGTGTTAAACCCGCTCTTCGCACTCTCACCCGTCCCCCTTTCCCTCCCCGTTCGTGTTGAAGGCGCTCCTATCTACAGGGTCCGCAAGATTCTGGACATGTGCGCTTGGGGTCGTGGTCATCAGTTTCTGGTGGATTGGGAGGGATACAGACCCGAGGAGAGAAGTTGGGTCCCCTCTCGCGACGTGTTGGACCGTTCACTTATCGATGATTTCCTCCGCGGCCGCCAGGTCTCCTCCTCGGAAGCGCCAGGAGGCGTTCGTTGAGGGAGGGGTTCTGTCATGTCTTGTCCTGTCTTGTCATGGTATGTCTCGTTTCTGTTCTTTCCATCTACTCTGTCGCCCTCTGCTGATCGTTATATGTTACTTTCCCTCTCCTTTCACTCCGCTTTCAGCTGTTTCTCATCTCCCCTGAATTCCTCGTTAATCCTCTTCCCACCTGTTCCCCCTTTCCTCTGATTAGCTCTGTGTTTGACATTATTCCCTGAACTTCATTAAAAGACTCTGTTTTTGTTATATCACTTTTGGGTCATAACAGGGGAAGTTGTCACAATGATTATCTACCACAGTTTTACCACAGCGGTGCCACGATGATTGCCAATGTTTTTGTTTCTGATTTCGAGATACAATGTAAAACTAACATAAACGAGCGATCCAAATGGAGAACAACAATAATTTAATTTCAGGATCAACTTGTGCAGTTGCTGGCTGTCATAACAAGTCAAAGTAGTTACTGATACAAATGTAAAAAAAACTTCGACTTTTGTGAAGTATCGGCACTATAGAGCCACATGTTTTTTGACAGTTTTTACAAATGTATTACTTCAAACATTACATTATCCGCTAAGAAAATATGCTGATGCGGTTGAAAACACTGGAGACAGGAAATTGAAAACAGTGGGATACTCATGGCTGTTGGGACACTTCCACATTTAGGAAGAAGATGGATATCTCAGTAACTTTAAGGTTTTTAACTAAAAGTTCAATTTCATATGTGTGTTTCTCTAGTAGAGGTTTTGGATGTTGGTTTCAAATGCCTAGTTCAAAACCATGTAATATTAGAATAATGTTTGTGAATTTTATACTCCAAGCTTAAATTTCAATATCATATTTTTGTATAAGCCATTGTGTTAACAAATGAACACAATAAAATGGATAATGGAGTGGTGGATGGGTAGTGGATGGGTAGTGGGCTAAAGCACATAACTGTTAAGCAGAAGGTTGTCGGTTCGATCCCCACAGTCACCACCATTGTGTCCTTGAGCAAGGCACATAACTCCAGGTTGCTCCAGGGGGATTGTCCCTGTAATAAGGGCTCTGTATGTCGCTTTGGATAAAAAGTGTCTGCCAAATGTATAAATGTAAATGTAAAACCACACTGACATTTAATAGTAGGTTTCATTGTGACGTAACCCATACATTGCAAATTGTGGCCCGCGTGATGTTTTCCTCACATCAAAATATGAATGTGCCAGAGCCCAAACTATCCCCTCAGGTTTTGTTAAACAAGCACCATTTAAGCACAGGGAACAATTATCTTGGTATTTATACCACGTGTCTGTTGAATGCTTGAATCCGATTGTTTCATGAACGTTCTAAGGTGTGCAATTATTTTTCAAGTAAACACATGGCTATGAAGTACTTCCAGGTCTTGACTGCATAATGGTTCCATATCACTTCGCCAAATTGTTTCAGTTATTTCAAAGAGCCCTACAGGCTACCACAACAAAATAACCAATTAAAACCAAAAGACATTGGTTAAATTAAATTGGTTAAGAACGTCAAACAATGTCTAAAATATCATACATTTATAAACTTTTGGTTAAATAGAGCCCTCGCACTCTCTCGTCTCACCCGCACTTACACACGCTCACACACACACACACACACACACACACATACGCATGCGCATACACATACACACACACACACAGACTCTAGTCACGACCAACAAATATGCCACATGCCACAACTTGATCAATACAGTTTCTATTATCCAAAATATGTTTTAATTTCAATTTATTTCACCCTAATCAGCCTCACAAATCTTTAATGGAAAAAAGCACAGGGCTACCTCTCACTTTCTCTCTTGGTAGAAAGTCAGTGCTCCCCCTTGACTCACTGCAATTGTAAACAGTTGTTTAGCATTAGAAAAGCTATAAGAATAGTGACACTCACTGCTGCTGAGACTTAAACTTACACTTTGGCAATTTGTAGCGATGTTATTCTTGACGAGAGCAACTGTAAACACAGGCAATTCAACTCGCGATCTCTCTGTTTCTCTCTTTCTCTAGCTCACACACATACTCAAACACACACACACCCATACACACATACATTATACGCATAAGTAAACACTTATCCGTGAGAGAGCCATCATGTTAGTGCACTCCTGTATCTCAGTAGGGTTGAAAAAGGTTGTTACGGTTTACAACGGAAATATGGTGACACTCACTGCTACTGAGAAGTGCTTAAAGTTACATCTTTTTTTCCTCTTCTTTTTCTCCCCAATTTGGAATGCCTGATTCCCAATGCGCTCTAAGTCCTCGTAGTGGCGTACCTCAATCGGAGTGGCAGAGGACAGATCTTAGTTGCCTCCGTGTCTGAGACCATCAATCTGTGCATTTTATCATGTGGCTTGTTCAGCGTGTCACTGTGGAGACATAGCACTTGTGGAGGCTTTCACACTATTCTCCACGGCATCTACGCACATTTCAACACGCGCCCCACAATGAGTGAATTATGGCAACCACAAGGAGGTTACCCCATGTGACTCTATCCTCCCTATCAACTGGGCCAGTTTGGTTGCTTAGGAGACCTGGCTGAATTCACTCAGCATGCCTTGGATTTGAACTATTGACTTCCGGTGTGGTAGTCAGTGTCTTTGCTCACTGAGCTACCCAGGCCCCTAAACTTACATCATGGCGATTTTGAAGTGATGTTACTTCTGAAAAGAGCTGCAACAAAAAATTTTATCCCAGAAGTGAGCTCTCTCGGGTTCTGAGTTTCTGTCTTTCGATCCCTCAAATATAAACTCACACACAAACTCTCACACACATGCACAAACGCACTACCTCATTATCCAGTAAGTCCACAAGTAAAGCAGCGCAAGCCTCGCTATCCTCCGTTGCTAGTTCTAAAGTGACCTAGCAACGATGGCCCAGACTATATTACAGTTTTTGAATTGCTAAAACACATTTCTTGAAAACATCACCCATTTTTTCACAACAAAACCAAATCTTCAAACTACGTTCACTAAATCAAACAATTACCTCAAAACCATTTCATCTGTACTAAAAATCAAACAATGCTTTCTGATCAAACACAGTAAGTCAATATATAAACACTACAGAGCATTCATCAGACAATATATTCATTTTAATTATTACTGTATATAGTAAGCGCATTTTGCAATTGCTGTCTAAAAAGTATAGTTATCACAACTTACAGTTGTACTGTCATGTCTAGATGTGTTTTTGTTCATGTTTTGTTTCATGTATTTTATTTTGAAATTCTAGTTCCTGTTTCATGTCATGTGGTTCCCTTGTCATCTTCACTTTATCATCTTCATCATTGCCAGTGCCAGCACAACATTACAGAATACTTGTCCCACTAAGATGAATTGTAAAAATGCAGAAAGTTTTTTGTGAGGGTCAGGTTTAGGGGTAGGGTTAGGGTTAGGAGATAGAATCTATAGTTTGTTCAGTATAAAATGAATTGTCTATGGAGAGTCCTCATAATGATATCTGCACCAACATGAGAATCTGTGTGTGTGCGTGTGTGTGTGAGTGTAAATGAGAGAGAGACACAGACATTCAGCACGCAGAGAGAGAATTTACATTTATGATGCGCTAGATTTCAGCAGGTTTCTTGTTGCACACACAATGTATGATGATGATGATAGAAAGCACTTCAGTATGAAAATGGAAAAATCTGGGAATCTGAATCCGACTGGATGATTTTTAAGGTAAAAAAAAGAGGGCATGTACGTGAAAAGAGGATGGTTTCATTTAAAAATCAGCAGACTTGTGGGACATATCATTTGGAATTATCCATCGGTGTTTTAAAAATTAGGCAAATGACATAGAATTATGTTAATTATGCAACTTCTGCTTATTGCATCTGGTACAACTCAAAGTTTCAAGCATTGACAGCTTTTGGGTGGTGTAAAGGGATTAATGGAAAGGAGGAAGCGAGAACCGGCTTGACTATGTAAATAACAGCTTTATGAAGAACTTAACGCACAATAGACAAACACACAAAAGTGTCGGACAGCTGCCCATAAATCTCTCTCTCTCTCGCACTGCAGCTTCCAGTCGGCCTTTATCCCTCTCTGAGGCTTAGATTTACTGAAATTCTTATGGTGTTTCATGAGAGAGAGAATATATATTTTTACGATATGTTTTTAATGATGCTGAAGTGTTGTAATAAAAAATACTTTTTGTATTGATACTCACATCTCACTCACTCTTAATTGTTTGCCTTCAATTGGTAAAACTTACCTTTTTGCCCTTATTGGGAGTATTTCCCTGGTTCTCACCAGGGTGGCGTAGACAGATTTAAATTAAGTGATTCACATTTCCCTTCACTTGGAAATTCCACCGGTGGATACAGTCTATGGTTTGACCTCATAGGATGAAATATCTTTTTTTTTTGCTTTGACTAGAAAAAAGTGTTGAAGTCTGATTCTGTTCCACGAACCGGTTCTTTCGGACAGTTTCTTTTTGGACAATCATCTACATCATTGCGTAATGACGTCACCATACATAATGCTAATACGCAGGTGTCATAGAATACATGCACAAACACATTCAATAAAGCCACAAGTAAATGCATATTGCTGATTATTTAATTTAATTAAGTTATAATAATAAGGGTGTTTATTGTCATTCGTTTTTCATTCAGTAATCTTACATCCTACATTAAAGTTTCGCACCTAAATCATAAAGTGATTAAACTAGTCATAATCAACTCACCCTTTTTTACAGAAACCATTATCCAGCTCAGCACAACTTCAGATTTACAGTTGCGCTCAAAAGTTTGCATCATTTTTGAAGTAAACACAAGTGAGCAGGCAAAACACTGTAATATCTTATGGGATTCATATTAAACTGTAGGTTATAACAGAATGGCACAATCATAAAACAAAAATGAAGTGACCCCTGTTCAAAAGTCTGCATACCCTTATTTCTTAATACTGTGTATTGCCCTGTTTAGCATCACTGACAGTGTGTGGTCTTTTGTAATAGTTGTTTAATGAGGCCCCAAATTCTTGCAGGTGGTATAGCTGCCATTTCGTCTTAGCAAAATGCCTCCAGGTCATGCAAAGTCTTTGGTCATCTTGCATAAACTGCATGTTTGAGATCTTCCCAGAGTGGCTCAGTGATATTAAGGTCAGGAGACTGTGATGGACACTGCTGTAACCATTGGTGGGTCAACTTGGCCTTTTGCTTAGGGTCATTGTCATGCTGGAAAGTCCAAGAGCATCCCATGTGCAGCTTTCATGCAGAAGAATGCAAATCTTCTGCCAGTGATTTCTGATAACATGCTGCATTCATCTTGCCATCAATTTTCCCCGTGCTTTTAGAGCTCACATACCCCCAAAACATCTGTGAGCCACCACCATGCTTCACAGTGGGGATGGTATTCTTTTCACTATAGGACTTGTTGATTATAGGACCCTCTCCAAACTTAGCGCTTATGGTTGTGATAATAAAGCTCTATTTTGGTCTTGTCACTCCAAATTACAGTGTGCCAGAAGCTACAAGGCATGTCAAGGTGTTGTCGGGCATTTTTTAACCAGGCTTTTTTTGTGGCACTGGCGCAGTAAAAGCTTTGTTTTGGCAACTTGACCATGCAGCTCATTTTGTTCAAGTATCGTTGCATTGTGCTCCTTGAAACAAACACACTGTCTTTTCCAGAGCATCCTGTATTTCTCCTGAGGTTTCCTGTGGGTTTTTCTTTGTATCCCGAACAATTCTTCTCGCAGTTGTGGCTGAAATCTTTCTTGGTCTACCTGACCTTGGCTTGGTATCAAGAGATCCCCAAATTTTCCACTTATTAATAAGTGACTTAACAGTACTGACTGGCATTTACAAGGCTTTGAATATCTTTTTATATCCAAAGTTCCATAAACTTGTTATGCAGGTCTTTTGACAGTTCAGTAACTAGCCTGCTCATTGCATCCACATGAGAGCTAACAAACTCATTGACTTTTTATACAGAGACACTAATTGCAATTTAAAAAGCCAAAGGTTTGGGAAATTAACCTTTCATTGCCTTTTAAACCTGTGTGTGCCAACTTGTGTGTCTGTAACAAGGCCAAATATTCAAGGGTATGTAAACATTTGATCAGGGCCATTTGGGTGATTTCTGTTATCGTTATGATTTAAAAAGTAGCCAAACAACTATGTGATAATAAATGGCTTCATATGATCACTATCCTTATATAAAAGACAATTCAAAATTTCACAGTTTCTGCCAGGGCATGCAAACTTTTGAGCACAACTTTAATCTGCATGCACAATACTCAATAGTAAAACTCGTTTACATCTCTTGACTGAAACGGTTTGCCCCCTCTATCAATTGTTATTTGATCTAATGTGGTTATTTGAGACAACTGCAGTGATTGGACGTTCTAATTGCAATCACATTTTAATGCCCAAATAAGGGAATTTTAAGCTAATGTACAGTAAAAAATGCCATGAAATGCGCATTTGTATGTCATTCAGTTGAACTCCTGAGTCTGAGCCTCTCTGTCCACAGATGTCAACCAGCTCCTGTCCGGAAGAGCGCATGAACCGCTTCTCAAGAATGGAAAGCCAAGGGGGTCTGAATTCACGTGTTTTGTATCGCCGTGTTAAGCTTTGGAACACCGTTTTCTACACACTGTGAGGCGTTAAGTAAATAGCGTTAGGCTTTAAATAAACTCTGTAGTTTCTGGATGCGGTCGATTTCTCTCCACTTCTGACGGACATAAAAGCTGCCTCGAGTGCCTGGGCTACGTTCACACACAGTCAGCATTTTATGAATGGTTCATGTTCTCAGTGCGAGAACATAGACATGGCAACGCTGCGGTCCCGGCTTTCTTTTCCTCATGAGTGAAAGCAACTTCAGCCGCCCCCCGCATCGTTTCTTCTTCCCACGGGATTGTAGATGACCCGGTTGGTGATGAAGGTGATTTAGGGATGACGACGGGCTCGGTTTCGCCGGGTAAATCCCCACAAACCACCCACCACCCGGCATGATCGCTTGCTTCTGTCCAAGCTCGGGATGAGCCAGCATTCTCCCTTGAGCCCCTGGTATTGGATAACGGCATTGCCGCTGCATCGGTGAGCATCACAGCGTCTGATCGCCCAGTCTAAGGCTGAAGCGCGGATGCCCGCTATGCTTTCCCGGGCCGCTGTGTGCGCAAGTTTGGACTGGAAAATTCCATCCCCCCCACAGCTATGATTGATCGGTTCCTCGAGTCAGGGCACCGCTCATAGCCACGCCCCAGTTCCTTTCTTCCCGGAAGTGCATGACGAGCTGACGCGGTCGTGGAGGGCACCTTCTACTGCCTGGAACCGACCCATCCACTTGATGAATGGCGGGGCTGCCCACTGGTACACGGAGGACAGAGCGGTTGCGATCCACCGTTCTTCACAAGAATGCCACCACCTGGCAGGACCGCCTCTGCCCTTCATGCCATGGCTCTCCTGCAGGTCACCAAGCCAAGGCACAACAAGACCTGCACCTGGGTAGTCCCGACCCCAAAGTGCTGCATGGACTGCGCTCTGCCACCGACCTCGCTCTCAGAGTCACGAAGGTCACAGCGAAGGTACTCGGGCAGGCGATGGCCACCCTCGTGGTCCAGGAGTGTCATCTCTAGCTGAACATGGTCGAGATGCGCGACGTTGACAAGGCACGCTTTCTCAATGCCCCCGTTTCCCATCTTGGCATCTTAAGCAACACCATCGTTGACTTCGCCCAGCTGTTTTCGACGGTGAAGAAGAGGCGATATCCACATCATGCCACGGCGTTGCCAAACCAGCACACCCCTCTTGCTCGCCGAGGGCGTCCTTCTGCGACTAAACGACAGGTAGCTTCCTCTGGTACTTCCTGACAGAAGCCCATCTCGGGACAGACATGTTGGCACACACTGGTGCTGTGCAAGATCAGGCAGGACGAGGAACAAGTCACCTTGGTGGCTCCTTATTGGCTCACCCGGACTTGGTTCTCAGAGCTCACACTCCTCACAACAGCACCTCCCTGGCAAATTCCCCTGAGGAAGGATCTTCTTTCTCAGCAATGGGGCTACCCTCTAGCATCCACGCCCAGACCTCTGGAACCTCCACGACTGGCCCCTAGACGGGATGTGGAAGATCCGAGTGAGCTACCACCTGCAGTCTTAGACACGATCAACCAAGCCAGAGCTCCCTCCACCAGGCAACTTTACTCCCCGAAGTGGCGCTTGTTCTCGAATTGGTGTTCTTCCCGATCTGAAGACCTGCAGAGATGCGCAGTTCGGTCAGTGCTCTCATTCCTGCAAGAGAGGCTGGAGGGGAGGCTATCCCCCTCCACCTTGAAGGTGCATGTAGCCACTATCGTGGCCCAACACCTGCGGTGGGGGTTTGATTGGTTCTCCCCATGCTAATTATCAATTAGCAGAAGTATAAAAATGTTGTGGTTTATTTGGGAAACGGGCTCGCTGGGATAGTTTTATATCTTAGGAGTGGCTGGTCCAAGTAAGACTTTTCTTGCTTTTCTTATATCGTGTAGCATATAGGCTTTGTTATAGCTATTTATTGGTTGTGGTGGTATTTGTTTAATTACAATATAAGCATTTTTGAATTGATTAGACTTGTTGTCTGAACCCTCTTTTATGTTACGGCTTGAAACGAGCTAGGCGTGAAACTCACATTATCCTGAGACCGTGACCGGCCTACATACCCAAGGTTCCTATGACCTCCTTCAGGGACCAGGTCATGAACCTGCAAGCAAGCTGCCTTAGAAGGCAGACCCATCCTTCTCGTTGCTGTGTCCGGTATGTGCTTTGCGTATCTATTTGGACCGTATGCTGAGCTCTAGATGTTCAGAGCTGCTCTTTGTCTGCTTCGGCGAACGGCAGAAAGCGAACGCTGTCTCCAAACTGAGGCCGCCCACTGGTTTGTCGACGCCATTTCCTTAGCCTTCCAGACTCCGGCCATGCCCGCCCCCTTGCGGGTCCAAATACACACTCATCAAAAAGTGTGGCATCATCGTGGGCACTGGCCAATGGCACTTCCCTAGCAGACATCTGCAGAGCAGCGGGCTAGGCAACACCCAGTACCTTACCTTTGATTTTTAAATCCCAGGGTTGAGTCGCACTTGAAGTCTAGTGCGCCTTCTCTCCCAGGTTAGCAACTAAGCATCACTTCCTGGATGTTCTCCTCCCTGGCCTTCTGGCCTGCGAATTCAGCAGAGCAATTCGCATCTAGACACACTACGAGCCACAAGTGCTCTGTATTGGGTTAGGGCTCCACGGGCTTAGTTCACTCCTCAGGCAAACAAGTGAGAGAAAAGGCCACGGCTGCCGGGCTTGCTCCCATGCTAGTCATGTCGCCTGTTCCCGTGTGGGTACTGGGAACCTAAGAGCAGTATATGACACCTTTTATTGTGGGCATTGGGGAGGGTTACGTGCAGCCAACACCACTACTTCTAGCACTCAACAGCCTGCTTGCACCTGTCTCAGCAGTACACGTAACACGGTTTAGTGCATGCCGTTTTTAAATGGGACCCTACAATGGGTCACTACAATCGACACAACATCGTGTGAGTGACAGAATGGGAATGTCATGGTTACTGTAGTAACCTCTGTTCTCTGATGGAAGGAATGAGACGTTGTTTCCCCCTTGCCATGGCATTATTCCTACCACTATAACGCGCCGTACATTATTCTCGGCTCCTCAGTGCAAAACCTGACTGACAACCGCACGTCCGCTCCCTTTATTCTCGTATGTCCGGGGGAGGGACATGCAAATTCTGTATGCCAATTTCACATTGGCCTTTTCTCAAGTTCAGAGGTATGCAAGGCTCCCAAGGAAGACCCCTTGTGTCACTACAATTGACACAACATCTCGTTCCCTCCATCAGGGAACGGAGGTCACAACAGTAACCATGACAGTTTTTTGTTTCATTACAAATAAGGACTAGTAGGTTTAAGCATTAAAATAACTTGTGAAAGTGAAGAAATTAGGGCAGACATATGTTACTATTGCATAATATAATAAAATATTAAATAATATAAAAAAATATATAATGTAAAACACATGAGTTCAAAAAACAACAATGTAAATGTAAAATTGAGCAAAACTAAAGTTGACCAAAAGAGAGACATATTTGAAATAATTAGATATAACTTGATATATATAAAACATAATTTTTCATGTCATTCATTAGTTTTTAAATCCTTAAGGAAATCACATATCCCTATTTTATTATTTGATTTATAAATTTCAAGTTAAATATGTAAAAATGACTTCTTAAGGTGTCTGAAGCACTCATGCGGAAAAAAAGCACACCTTTAAGAAATATGACAATTTATATGACAATTAATCGTGAAAGCCCTTAAACAGACAATTAACCATCATAATTGCAATTATTTGTTTGACAATTAATCATAAGCCAAATTTCAGCATCGTGACTATATCTATAGACCTATCTATAGCTATAAATATTTTGACAACCACCAGTTCTAAGGAACTATGATATTCCCTTTCTTTAATAATAATTCTCCCCACTGTTTATCTTGTAAAGAAAAGGGGGTTAGATTGTGCCTGTCATTTTAATAGTGTGTCCTCTGATAGTAGAGAAAGGTGAATATAGCCAAAAGTAACTGAATCTACAAACCAAAGACAGTCCCCAGAGTAGCCTAGTGAGCATTGCCAACACAGCACTCTATTAATGTCATCACCTTTAGACCATGACATGGAGCCAGCAAAATAAAGTGGCATCGATCAGGATTAATTAGTATTGATGTGAATTAATCTAGCACAGCGAGATCAGTCTGTCTACAAATTGCTGTTGTTCAAGGCTAAATAATTCAATATCCAAAAGTTGTTCAATTAAAAAAAAATGTTTCATAATTTTTTATAACAGTTGCAGTTTAAAATATGTGACGCTGCATAATGAATACAGAATTTTTCCAAGTGTACATTGTCAGTCGATATTGTTCAGCCATCATTGACATAATCGATTAGTTTTGGGGTTGATGAATCCATCTAAATTAAGTGTGTGTGGGACAATTTAACAATCTTGTGTTGTAAAACTGACAACCAGGGTGAAAATTCAGTTAAAGCTGTCAACACAGATTCTTTTGAAGAACTGAAGTTCTTAAGGCAACGTGACATTGCTGCCAGGTTCAACAAGGGCCATTAATGTAACGTGTCAGCAAGACAATGCTGCATTTAAAACAGCACAGACCTCCATATTGAGAAATTGATGGCTAGAGAAGTCTGCAGATATTATAAATGCCCACAAAAGGTTGAGAACTTTTACATGATCTATTTAAGGCAGCCAAAGCACATTTAGAAGAGTGGACTGTCTAATTAATTTACATTTTTGTAGGGATTTTTCTTTATCATTGGAGCCAGTATGGAAGGATTAAGGTTTTGCTGGGTAATAATGGGCCCATCCCGCAGCCATTACTAATACTAATTACATTAAGGAATTGGTGATGGCGGGAATATTGCAGAGCCCAGCAGGCGGCAGGGAAATATTAAATCAATAACAGTAGTCAATAAGTACACTGGATGTTGTCGAGTGTGAGGACAGTGGCAACTTTTAGTAAGTTTCTGTTCTTTGGTTCCTACATTTTTCTCTCTATAAAGGCAGTGACTGGACTTCATTAATTTTTTATGAGAGTTGGCCATTTCTGCACCATGAGAAACAGTGATGTGAAGTGGGCATGTCCTGCAACTCGACAAAATTGATAAAAGTTATAAGTTCTACTTCATGCGAATGAGAAGTAACGCAATGCAGCGACTACCATTAACAGTAAAGATAGTACGTCAACATGATCCATATCCTGTCAGATACCTTTTTTTCAAATTTATACAAATGCATCTTGCTGTAGCAGCAAGAAAGCAGATTAAATAAAATTACCTTTTATACAATTGATGTCAGAAGTTTACATGCACTTAGTTTGAAGTAATTAAAACTAATTTTTTAACCACTCCACAGATTTAATATTAGTAGACTATAGTTTTGGCAAGTCATTTAGAACATCTACTTTGTACATGACACAAGTCATTTTTCCAACAATTGTTTACAGACAGATTGATTCATTGTTAATTTATAATATCACAATTAAAGTAGGTTAACTGTGGTTTTAAGCAGCTTGGAAAATT
Organism: Xyrauchen texanus; assembly: GCF_025860055.1. NCBI lineage: Eukaryota > Metazoa > Chordata > Actinopteri > Cypriniformes > Catostomidae > Xyrauchen > Xyrauchen texanus. The sequence goes on from NC_068292.1 coordinate 32,390,133, forward strand.
CCATAAAATGATGTCAAGCCTTTAAACAATTAGCCAATTCGCTTCTGATAGGAGGTGTACTGAATTTGAGGTGTACCTGTGGATGAATTTTAAGGCCAACCTTCAAACTCAGTGCTTCGTTGCTTGACATCATGGGAAAATCAAAAGAAATTAGCCAAGACCTCAGAAAAATAATTGTGGACCTCCACAAGTCTAGTTCATTCTTGGGAGCAATTTCCAAATAATGTACCACATTCATCTGTACAAACAATATTACAGGAAGGAGATGCATTCTGTATCCTAATGATAAACGTAGTTTGGTGCGAAAAGTGAAAATCAATCCCAGAACAACAGTAATGGACCTTGTGAAGATGCTGGAGGAAACAGGTAGACAAGTATCTATATCCACAGTAAAACAAGTCATATATCGAGATAACCTGAAAGGCTGCTAAGCAAGGAAGAAGCCACTGCTCGAAAACTGCCACAAAAAAGCTAGAATAGAGTTTGCAAGGGCACACGGTGACATGGTTTGCAGAAATGTCCTCTGTTCTAATGAAACAGAAATGTAAGAGTTTGGCCATAATGTCCATCGATATATTTGGAGAATAAAGGGTGAGGGTTGCAAGCTGAAAAACACCATCCCAACCGTGAATCATGGGGGTGGCAGCATCATATTGTGGGGTCTAAATACTTTCGATACCTACCAAAACACCCTTTTTGTATGTGAAATCCACGCATTTGTAACTACACGGCTGGACTATTGTAATTCGCTATATGTTGGGGTTAGTGGGTCCTCCATCACCTGTCTCCAGATGATACAAAATGCAGCAGCATGTCTTTTAACAGGCACACGTAAACGTTTTTTTTTATTTTTTTTTTTGGCTGACGTCATTGGACTTCCTGTTTCTGACGGCACAGCACGCCACGCACGCTGCACGAGAGTTTGTTTGTGGCCTGCTTAGCACTGCTTATTCTCATACGTTCAACGTTATAGTCATCGTTCATAGTTATATCCTTTGTCATTTTACCGCGTCGTTCATAGTTATATCCTTTCACATTTTACCGCGTTTCAGATTCTTCCGCTTTTTCTCCCGTTTCATCTGCGTGTATTTTACCGGTTGCTGCTGACACCTAGCTAGAGTCTGTGTTTGTAGCCTTTAATCCTTAAACATCTGCCATTTTTAAGCACGCATCGGGTCTTCCCGTATTATTCTCTTATCGGGATTCAACTGCGTGCATATTCCACCTGTATCCGCGTTCTATTTTTATCGCGGTTAAACTGCGTGCATTTTTTCAGCACGCACCCGTTTTTTCTCCTCTGCGGTACACAGATTATTGCATCGATCTCAAAGCACCGCTTATCAGAACAACTACCACCAACAACAAACCATTTTGTGAGGGATTCAAATCAATCTCAAAACCCTCACCGCTCAGAAACAACGAACAATTTGTGGTAAGTCATGGCATCGGCTCATGTTATTTGTTCATGCATTGCATGTCACATGTTTAAAATAGCCTCCTCCGTCAGCAGTGAGGGATTCACTTGTGATAAATGTAAGGAATTAGTCAGGCTGACGGAGAAGGTTAATGAGTCAGAGACTCGCATCCGAACGCTAGTAGAGGTCAGTGAGAAAGAGAAGCCGTTAGATACTGTTTCGGATGCGGGCAGTACAGAGAGCAACACACACACTTTGGTTCCGGATATAGAGCCCCTGCAGCAGGGCATTTGGGTGACGTCTCGGTGGCATAATCGTTCAGCAAAGAGACACCACTCTCCCGCTCCTGTTAGGGTTTCCAATAAATTCTCCCCACTCAGTGATACACCCACTGAGAATCATATTGAAAGAGCCCTTGTTATCGGTGATTCTATTGTAAGGAACGTGGAAATAGAGACTCCAGCCACTATTGTTAATTGCATTTCGGGGCCAGAGCGCCTGACATCAAATCAAATTTACAAGTGCTGGCTAATGCTAAACATAGATTTTCTAAAATTGTTATCCATGTCGGCACTAACGATGTCCGGCTTCGCCAGTCGGAGATCACTAAAGATAATGTTAAAGAGGTGTGCAAATTTGCAAAAACGATGTCAGACACTGTAATATGCTCTGGTCCCTCCCTGCTCGTCGTGGTGACGAGGTTTATAGTAGATTAGTGTCACTGAATGGCTGGATGTCTGAGTGGTGTCTGCAGAATAAAATAGGATTTATAGACAATTGGAAAAGTTTTTGGGGTAGACCTGACCTGCTAAAGAGAGACGGACTCCATCCCTCCAGGGAAGGTGCCGCTCTCCTCTCTAGTAATTTGGCTCAAAGACTTAATAATGATATTAATTGACTAAATGGGGCCCAGGTCAGGAAGCAGACAAACTGGTTAATCCGAACGTCTGCTAGCTGCCTTGAGACGTCACACAGGTCACATAAACTACAACAAATAGAGACTGTATCACCTAGATATCTCATAGAGACTGTGTCTGTTCTCCGAACTACCAAACACAAAACCCTCACTAAATCATTTAGAAAAAATTTGATTAAGGTCAAACTTGAACAAAACAAACAAATTAAAAATGTACATCATATAAAAATAGGGCTACTAAACATTAGATCTCTTTCTACCAAAGCACTAATTGTCCATGAAATGATTACAGATCATAGATTGGATGCGCTCTGTTTGACTGAAACCTGGCTTAAACCGGATGAATATATTAGTTTAAATGAATCTACTCCCCCAGGTTATTGTTATAAACATGAGCCTCGTCTGAAGGGTCGAGGAGGAGGTGTTGCTACAATTTACAGTGAAGTTTTTGGTGTTACTCAGAGGACAGGATATAAATGTAAGTCTTTTGAACTAATAATGCTTAAGGTGACACCGTCAAATACAAATATAAATAAAAAATCTCTGTCGCCCTTTACCCTTGCTACAGTGTATAGATCACCCGGCCTTATTCATATTTCCTTAGTGAATTAGCAAATTTTTTATCAGATCTTGTAGTTACTGTAGATAGAGCCTTAATTGTTGGTGACTTCAACATTCACATAGATAATGAAAATGATACATTGGGATTAGCATTTATCGATATTCTCAACTCTCTTGGAGTCAGACAAAATGTAACAGGACCAACTCATCACCATAATCATACGCTAGATTTAATTCTTTCATATGGAGTTGATGTTGATAATATAGAAATTCTGCAACAGAGCGATGACATCTCGGATCATTACCTCGTCTCTTGCATGCTGCAATCAGCTAATGTTACTCAATCTACACCACGCTATCGTTCAGGTAGAACCATTCTTTCGACCACTAAAGATAGCTTCACTAATACTCTTCCAGATCTATCTCATATACTCAATAAACCCCAAAGCCCAGAAGAACTTGATGAAATAACAAAAAATTTAAATGCAGTCTTCTCTAGCACCCTTGATGTTGTCGCCCCACTTCGATTAAAGAAAATTAAAGAACTAAGCCCTGCACCATGGTACAATGATCACACTCATGCTCTCAAGAGAGCAGCTCGGAAAATGGAGCTTATGTGGAAAAATACAAAATTAGAAGTATTTCAGGGTGCATGGAAGGATAGTGTCTGTAGCTACAAACACGCACTCAAAGCTGCCAGGTCAGCATATTTTAGTAAACTCATAGAAAATAACCACAACAATCCTAGATGTTTATTCAGTACTGTGGCTAAATTGGTTTAGGAATAAAGCCTCAACCGAACCAGATATTACGTCACAGCTCAAGAGTAATGACTTCATGAATTTCTTCACAGATAAAATTGAAATAATCAGAAATAAAATTGAATTATGCAATCATCTGTCATAGCACCCCAGAAAACAATGTCGAATAATTTCCCTCATGTGCAACTTCAATCCTTCGCTATCATAGGTCATGAAGAGCTAACAAAACTTATCGAAACATCAAAAGCCACAACTTGTTTGTTAGATCCTATACCAACTAAGCTCTTAAAAGAGGTATCTCCTGTAATATCAGAACCTCTTCTTAATATCATTAACGCTTCGCTATGCTTAGGACATGTCCCAAGAAACTTTAAAATGGCAATTATCAAACCGCTAATTAAGAAGCCACAACTTAATCCTGGAGAACTTGCTAATTATAGACCGATTTCAAATCTCCCATTTATGTCAAAAATACTAGAAAAGGTAGTATCCTCCCAAATATGTTCATTTCTACAGAGAAATAGTATATATGAAGAATTTCAATCAGGATTTAGGCCTCATCACAGTACAGGGACTGCACTTATCAGAGTTACAAATGACTTGCTCTTATCATCTGATCGCGGCTGCATTTCTCTTCTAGTGCTTTTAGATCTTAGTGCTGCATTTGACACGATAGATCACGACATTCTCTTGAATAGGCTAGAGAATTATGTTGGAATTTGTGGAGTGGCATTAGCATGGTTTAGGTCATATTTAGCAGACCGCTACCACATTGTCTATGTAAATGAGGAATTGTCAAACCAAACAAAAGTAAAATATGGAGTGCCACAGGGATCAGTTTTAGGGCCTCTGCTTTTCTCCATGTATATGCTTCCCTGGGAGATATTATCAGGAATCGTGGAATAAGTTTCCACTGCTATGCTGACGATACACAACTTTATATTTCTTCAAAACCTGATGAGATTTCACAATTCTCAAAATTAGCAGAGTGTATTAATGAAATAAAAGATTGGATGGCCAGAAATTTCCTTCTACTCAATTCTGACAAAACAGAGGTTCTAATTATTGGACCAAAAACTCTAAAAATAAGCCACTAAAATATCATTTGTCTCTAGATGGATGTACTGTTACATCATCTTCAACAGCGAAGAACTTAGGTGTTATATTTGATACCAATCTGTCCTTTGAAAATCAAATTACAAATGTTTGTAGAACAGCATTCTTCCACCTAAGAAATATTGCTAAATTAAGGCATATGCTCTCGGTTGCTGATGCCGAAAAACTAATTCATGCGTTCATGACCTCAAGACTAGATTATTGTAATGCATTACTGGGAGGATGTCCAGCAAGATCAATAAATAAACTTCAATTGGTTCAAAATGCAGCAGCCAGAGTGCTGACGAGAACCAAGAAATATGATCATATTAGCCCCATTTTATCATCGTTACATTGGCTACCTGTTAAATTCCGTATTGATTTTAAAATTCTGTTAACTACGTACAAAGCTTTGAATGGTCTAGCTCCACGAGTACTTAAGTGATCTTCTACCACGCTATATTCCAACACGTTCATTAAGATCGCAAAATTCTGGCCTATTAATAGTTCCTAGAATATCAAAATCCACTAAAGGAGGAAGATCCTTTTCATATTTGGCTCCTAAACTATGGAATAGTCTCCCAAACACTGTTCGAGATGCAGACACACTCTCTCAGTTTAAGTCTAGACTAAAGACTCATCTATTTAGCCAGGCATACACCTAATTTATCCTCCAACCCACAATTAGGCTGCTTTAGTTGGGTCTGCCGGAACCAGAAACCAGAAACATTGAGCATGATCTCTTACACTGCAATAAATTAAATGGCATCTACGCTTACATCTTTTTATTTGTTTCCCTGTTTCAACCTCGGGACTCCTATCCTGAGGTCACCAGAACCGGCTGGATCCAGCACCATTCCTGCTTCATGTTGGACTCCACTGCTACATGTCGCAGAATGATGATGACTAAATGCAGCCGGTGCCAGCCAAACATCACTTCAATCTATTATGACGGACTTCAGAGGATGAAATGATGCCAACTCCAACCTGCATCACCTCGGTCTATAGATGGACTACGATCTTGAAATGGAATGCATAGACTAACTATTGCCAACAAAAGCCTCCATCAGCCAATTAACAAGGACAATTGCATCTATGTGAACTTCTGCAATTAATCAAGATGGACTTCAAAGACTTTGGTCATTAATCTTACATCTCAAACACAATCGATGTTTAATCACTGACCCTTAACACTTAGTTTAATAATTTTAAAGAGCAACATGCAGGTTGAATTTATAACTGAATTAATACTTCATATTGTCTGCAGAGGTCTTTTAAAAACACATATGTAGAAATTACTAATGAAATCTCATTTGATGTAGAGATTTTGATGAAAATGTGCTAGGCTCTGGAATACGCCTTTCCCGCTATCAACGCGTCATATGACGTAGGGCGAGGCAAACAAAAGAGCTCGCGAGTCAGCTCTCATTGTGGGTGTTGATGTAGTTAGAGCAGTACAGAAAGTTTTAGAGAGCCATAATGGTAAATTATTGTGTTTGTGCTGGTTGCACGAATTCCAGCCTGTCAGGACATCGTATCCATCATTTTCCTTCTAGAAAAAACAAGGCTTTTCAGTCTTGAGTGCGTTTTGTGCAGGTGAAGAGAGCAGACTTCACTGCCGCGTCTGTTACCACACACTCGGTCATTTGTGGCGCACATTTCACTCCGGAGAATTATCGACCTGGAGATTTGTTGGAGTCTCGGATGGGATTTCGGAGTAAGGACCACGTCAGGCTGATTACTGGTGCTGTTCCCTCGGTGCACTCGATGGAATCAAGTCCACCGTCAAAGTGTACACCGGATTTTGGCGCGGGCTGGACTGGAGGACAAAGTGCTAACGTTAGCAGACATTCTGTGCAACGAAAACGAGGACTTAGCAGAGTAAGTCTTACTTTTAATTATTTTAACTCTTAATTTGCTCATAATTATAGGCCTGTGGGCCATCATAGGCATGTTCGTCCACACCGGAGAACTCGGTTTCTTCATTCAGCATCCATTGTAACCTGAGCTTGAACTTGACCAGACTCCTCAGCCCATCGTCACTTCCGGTTAGTGCTTTATAGACGCGGAAGTTATTTTATCACAATTTATCTCAAAATATCGTTAATGGCTAAATATATATTACTCCAGTTCAGAAAATCTAGTTGTTTTATCATCAACATACACTATGCTATATAGGGGTGTCCAACCTGCATGTTGCTCTTTAAACCATGATTTTAACTATACATAATTAATATTTACATTACATTCAAAATGTTAGCCAGAGGGGAACTGGCCCCCACAGTGAGTCTGGTTTCTCCCAAGGTTATTTTTCTCCATTAATCAACATCTTATGGAGTTTTGTGTTCCTTGCCACAGTCGCCTACAGCTTGCTCACTGGGGTGATTAATACAATTATCATTTAATTATTTATAAACACTATTAAAAATCTTATTTTATCGAAATTACACAATGATGATTAATCGACTTTATAGACATTACAGTTTTATCGTCTGTTAATGCTGATATTCTGTAAAGCTGCTTTGAAACGATGTGTGTTGTGAAAGGCGCTATACAAATAAAATTGACTTGACTTGACGTAAACATGAGCACATTTCCCCTATTTTAGCTTCATTACATTGGCTGCCTATTCAATTTAGGATCCATTTCAAAATTCTGTTATTTGCTTTTAAATCAATAAATGGTCTTGCCCCGCCATACCTCTCTGAGCTTCTACACTCTTATAAACCCCTCCGCGCTCTCAGGTCAGATGATCAGCTGCTCCTGACTGTGCCTAAAACTAAGCGTAAGCTCAGAGGGGACCGTGCCTTTGCTGTGTCTGCCCCTAGACTATGGAATGATCTGCCTTTGCATGTTAAGCAGGCCTCTTTTTATCTGTTTTAAAACCCTTCTTAAAACCCATCTTTTCTCTATGGCTTTTGACACCTAGTAAGATGTCGACTTTATTTACTTGATTGTATTTGTTACTTTGAATGTTTTTATTGTATGGTTATTAATTGTACATATGTTTGTGTATATTTTTCTGTACAGCACTTTGGTCAACTTTGGTTGTTGTAAAGTGCTTAACAAATAAAGTTGGTATGGTATGGTATGGTATTGTCCCGAGCGCAGACGGAAGCAAAGGAGCATGCCAGGGGGCGGGTGGTTCGTTGGGCTGTGCCCGGTGAAACCGAGCCCGCTGCAATCTCCATCGGCAGCCAGGTCGTCCTCAATCCCGTGCGAAGAAGGAGCGATGCAGGTGGCGGCTGGAGTGGCATTCGTTTTGATGACATGGTCATGTCTTCACAAACGCTGCCTCGGTGTGATCGCTACCCAGGCACACGAGGCAGCGTCTATGACCATCGGATCTGTAGAGATACTGGCCACTTCCAGGAACTACAAAGCGGCGGAAGGGCATCTTTATAAAGACGCATCCTGAAAAGGCTCGCTTGTGTATGTTGCTCTTTTACCAGGAAAAAAACTCTTAGAGGAAAATAAACTCTTTCAGAGAAATCAATTCTTTTAAGAGAGAAGTGCTGTCAAAGCACAGTAGTTAGTCTGCACAGCATGCAGAGAGGAGAAAGCCGCTGAAATGCTCCATCAGATCCAACAGAAAGCTTTCTGAATGGATGTCTGGGGGCGGGGCATGCAAATTCTGTGTGCCAATTTGACATTGGCCTTTTCTCAAGTTCATAGGTATGCGAGGCTCTCAGAAGAGACCCCTTGTGTCACTACAGTCGACACAATGATGAGTGAGTGACAGAAGGGGAACATTTATTAACACTATATATAAAAGTCACTGACAGGCTTTTCAAACACCAAGCAATATTACGTGTTATTGTTAAGTATATGATATGCTGTCAGATTCGGCATCAGGGCGAAATATGTTACACTGATGAGCAGCACCTAGCATGGACAGCATCTCTCTTAAGTAGCACTTAAAGCATCTCCTGGCATGTTTATGTTAAGTGCAGTTTTGGGAAGCGCACGTAAAAAGTAACAAAAGTTTGAAAAATTGTTCTTAACCACTAAGGTCAATTATTATAGGAAACGGCCCAAAATCAGTCCAGAGCCTTTTGCAGTTTTGCAGGGAGTCAAAATTTAAAACGCACCATATACTGTAACTAGCTTATCAAACCTTTCACAGCAGTCACCAAATCACACCCACATATCAGACTAACCAGAAATAATGCTATGCAACTGCTATAACCTTAACACATATTTTTTATGTATTCCTATTGTTATTTGAACACAAATCCCATGCGTCCCTCCTTGAGAATCTCAGATTCTCAAATTCTGAAAATTTATGGTAAAATTCGTGCTCACCTCTTATCTGTTGAAATCAGAAATCAGCCACCGATGACCAGATCTTTCCTTTCTTAGTGAAAAGGTCTTTTAAATCATATATTGGGCAGCATTTGGACAACAATTACGTTTTGATAAGCAGTTAATTGTAACGGTTACCCTGTCCTGTCTCACTGTTGCCCTTTGTTTGTGATTTTGTCACTTTTGATATTCCTTAGTTTTCACTTTTGTCACGCTTGTACCTCCATAGTCTTGTGTTCACTGTTCATTGTTTGCACCTGCCCTTGTTAATTTGCCTTTGGTTTCTGTTAATCACCTTGTTATCTTGTTTGAGTTCTGTTCTTTCATTGGCCCCTTTTCCCATGTTTGTGTATTTATACCCCGTGTCTTTGTTCAGTCTTCGTCGATCGTTGTTTGATGTTGTCCTGGCGTGTGCCGCTCTCCCTAGTGCTCTGTTCGTGTCTACCTTGGTCAGCTTACTCAGTTTATGTTTCTTTTCCCCATCGTGGGTTGTTAATTTTGTGTTTTCTGGTTCAATAAAACTCAAACTGCGTTTGGATCCGCATCTCCTCGTCTGCCTCGTTAATCATTCATGACATTAATATTCGCCATTTCATTTGAATATTCTTTTGTCCTTTTTTTTTCTCAGTTAAAATAGACTAAAATAATATAAACAAACTTAAACTAAAAATCAAGAAAATCAAAGACAAAGAGGATTGATACTTTGTACATTTTAGAGTTCATTTAATTAGCAAATATCATTTACATACACATAGTTTTGGGTTCAAGTCCACCTCAGTCCAGTCCAAGTCAAGTCAGAGTCTTTAAACAATCGAGTTCATAACAGGCAGAGTCAGAGTCGAATCTGTTCATGAATCTGAATTAAAATTGTAACCGTAAACTCAACATCAATATTTTAAGCTTATTTTAACAACTAATAAAAACAATTGTCAATAAATATGTAACAAAACCACATCTATATTTTATGATTAGTTATCTGCTGAACAAAGTTTAAAGTAGTTTCAGAATGAAAGCATGCTTAATGTGTATGAAGACAAAACTGTACTTCAACACAATTCTTATTGCATTCTGTTGGTATTTCAATTATTTGTTTCTTTTCCACTCCACTCAAACATAAACTATTGAAAGTGAAAGCTGCAGTAGTCATTAAACCAAGTTTCAAAATTGTATGTAGTTTTTTCATTTCTACTTCATTTTCAATTTAGTTTTATATAAATTATCCCTATCTAAATAAATAATAGTCTATACTGAGTTTTCTTGCTGAATCTTTTTTCTCTATCTGCCGACTGATTTGGGAAAATACAGTACATACAAATTGAGTCAACACAGAAGTAATTAGCACTCACTGAGTAGTTACGTCTCATGGTTTGACTGCAAATGCTACATCCAAAAACACTGTGAAAGCCCACTGATAATATTAGGGCCATGTCATCACGGATATGATTTTCTAGTTAATTTGCGTGAAACTGGGTGCTGCTCTTGTACTTAACACCCTGATCCCTGACATTCAAGCGTATGCGTCTCGCAGCAGCTGCCGCAGAAGATAAAATAATAATAATAATAATTGATATTTGCTTGAGCAGCTGCCACGTTGATCTGCAATCAGTCTAAAATCTTTAAATATCAACCAAAGAAAATTTAATTGAGCTCTTCTTTAACCGCAAAAACATATAAAGAGAATATTAATTTTGAGTTATACATTTATCAGAATTGTCCTTCAAAAGAGAGATGTAGGAGATGTAAAAAAAAGGAGTTACCCGGTGGTTTACAATAAAAATGTTATAAAATTTGTAAATAAAAACATCATAACCAGCTAAATTCATCTCGTAACATGAAGTTTAACTTCATACACAAATTCTGTCAGTGAATAATACATTTATTTAATAGTCAATAATTAAATTATAAACAAAAGTTGTGAATGGTGGACTAATGCTGTAAAAGAATGTATTTTAAGCAACTGTTCAATGCTTTGAAAATAGTCAATCAATAACAAATAGGTGCTGTTTATCTTTTTAGAGTTTCTGTACGCTTTAGCAATAACGCTTTTTTCCCCTATTTAAAAAATTACACAGTTCATTCATCAAGCTATTATGAACCAGTTCAAGCTTACAACACTGTGTGGACCACAAGAGACTACAGAAGCCTACATGTGTAGATATATTACACCTAAAAAGACTTAATATCCAATGTTAATAACATTTTTATGTATTTTTATTTTGATATGCTCTTTTTAGTAAACTGATGTAAAAAATAAAGTTCTTGATTTTAAATTTTTAACCAAAATGAAACCATAATACGAGCACTGTCTTGGCTGCACAAACACAACATGCAATTTCACCAGTTGTCAGGTCCCCTGTCGTGTGAAACTGCCTTGTTTAGTTTCTATTACATTGGATACATTCCCATCTTTATGTTTTCATCATGCCAGCCACATCGATAGTTGATGTTATACAGCAGTCTCTGTAGTAACATTCAAGCATATTGGTTGACTGATGAGTGTGCCTGTGCTCGTGACACGGACTCAACCAAGTTGTACAAACTCAAGTACCCCAACTCTACTTACATGACTTTTGCTGGTTTGAACTTTGAGTGATAGTTCAAACACTCAATTATTTCTTTCTAGTTTATATGGGAAATAAAATGTATTTCAGTGTACGAAGATTGTATGCACATAGGGCACATCTTATTTTGTGATTTGATTATCTTAACCCTTTATATTTTACTACGCTATTATCATCTGTTCTCCTTTTTCTTTACTTCTATTAAAGATACTTTTTTATGGGTAGACTGTTAAATCTAAGTTTTATGTTTAAAGTTTGTTGCATATTTGCCTACGGTGACTCTAAAACGTCAGTGGTTGAAATTTGGTCGATGTGTGGGGTGCAGGTCAATGTGAGGGGGCACGCCTTCCGGGGCCCTCTGTAGTGTGAACACTGGATGCTGTAGTGTTTAGTCTGTATATTGTTAACAAAATACATTTGTTTTGTTATGCATTTTCAATGGTCATAATTTATGTTAAAATACTTTTGATTACGTCAGAAAGTAATTTGGAGCAAATTTGGATTTGAAAGAGCACGAGATAATATACAGAATATCGGCCTAAAAAAACGTGAGAAGGTAAACTAAAACGCAAGTTTTGTTTCATCGTTTATGAATGTTATGTGTTATCGTTAACTACTGGATATAATTATCTTCCATTGTAAGGTAAGAAAAATTTTGAAAGTGATGGTGATAATTTATAGTCTGGTCTGTACTGTTAAAGCCATAGCATTGCATCACACTGTTATCGCTGACTCGGGTCAGTAGCGTCGCATGTTTCAGAGGGGTCAAGAGAGTGTTCTGTTCCATTTCATTGTGCTCCATATCATTTTTTGAACGCAAACGCATCCTATGTGTATGTCTTGTTAAATGGTGTATACCAGACTGCAGAGCTTCACCTCTACACTATAAAACGTTTTCTTAATTTTAACGGTAAAAAAACTGTTAAAATACGACAGTAAAAAAACCTTAATTGTTAAAATGTGTAAACATATTTAAAAAGGCATTACATGTTGTTTTTATGTTTTAGCATAAAAAGTATGATTTTCAGTATTATTAACAGTAAAAATGTATATTATGTTTTACAGGAGAGTACATTTACTTGTTACAGTAAATTATTGTTAAAATGATGGTTAAAAAATATATATGTATATAATCAGGCTTTCCTAGAATTCCCTGCATGACCCAGTTCAGTTTATTATATGTTATGGGAATTGTTAGGTTCTTCATATTTTTAATATCAGTTATGTACATTGGGGTGTTCTGTGTTATAATTGATGTAGTTTAGTTAATGTTTATTACATTACTTTAATTTCACATGTGTTACCCTGATGGTGTTTAGTGTTTGTGTGAGTGACACGGAGCACTGTCTCTGCATGTTTATTGGTCATTGCTCCAGGAAGGGCCTCTGTAACAGTATAAGGACGGGTAGGGAAGAAGGCGGGAACCGGCTGAACAGTAAACATAGTGTTTAGTGATAAAACTTAACTTAAAACAAACATAAACACAGAAAAACATGCAACACAGTGTCTCTCTTGAACTGGCACCTCTGGCTAGTCTTTATCCCCCTCCTGCCCTCCTAGCTGATTAGCACGAATCAGGGCCGGCTGTGTGTCCTCATGGCCCGGCCGTGCCCTCCTCCTCGTCAGAGCCTCTATTGATGAACTTCATGTCATAATGTGCACTTTTGTAATTACAACAGTGATTAATAATACATTATAAAACGAAAAGCAGATTTTCAGTTTCAGAAGGTATTTTAATAATAAAAGCAACAGTATTGCAACATAAATTATACAGACATCAAAATTAATTCCCGTAATGCCTGAAATGTGGTTACCGTATTTTTTATGGTGAATTTCTGTCAACTGCAGCTGGCAGTATTTTAATATAAATTTAACAGAATTGTTTTTACAGTAAAGGCTATTTTGTACATATCATTCTAATCTCTTATCCATTTTTGTTGTGCTGTGTTGTGATATCTTTTATTTAATACAAGAATCATGCAACAACGAAACTGCATAATGATCTGCAGGAGAAGCTACGTGACCTCGGCTTGCTAAGGAGACCAGGCCTCCAGTCCTCGACGTCGCCTGATGCCGGTGGCCAGGGGAGGGGTCATTGTAAGCGGTGAATGAGTAAGTGGATACGCGTCAAGATGGCGGAGGTCCATGCTAGGCTAAAAACAAACCCTAGCCGGCCGGCTCTCCAGTCTATCCTGCTCTCAAAAGCTTGCTCCCTGGACAATAAACTGGACTACATCCGACTCCAGCAGACTACATGGCGTGAGTTTAGAGACTGCTGCATCTTTTTTGTCATGGGGACATGGCTCAGCGACAGAGTTCCAGACGCCGCCAATCAGAGGCCATTCTAGTTACTGCTCATCGCTGGTGGAGTTTGTGACTGTTAGATGCAGATCTTTTTATTTACCACGGGAATTCATTCCCCCAGTGCTAATGCTAAGGAAGCGCACTGTGAACTGTATGGGGCTATTAGCGAACTGCAGAACACTCACCCTGATGGACTGTTTATTGTCGCAGGAGATTTCAACAATGTGAATCTCAAGACAGTGCTCCCTAAATTCAATCAGTATGTGGACTTTGCAACGAGAGGGGCGTACACGCTAGATCTTGTTTACACAAACATCCTAGGCACATACTGGGCATAGCCCCGCCCTCACCTCGGCTACTCGGGAGACCTCAGTCAGACCGGATCGGGAACAGCATCTCCACCGCCACCACACTGAGCACTCGGGCCCCCAGGGCTCAGTCTACTGCTGTTCACTCTGCTGACTCACTACTGTGCAGCAATGCACAGCTCGAACCACATCATCAAGTTTGCGATGACACGACTGTGGTGGGTCTCATCAGCAAGAAGGACGAGTCTGCATACAGAAAGGAGGTGCAGCGGCTAACGGACTGGTGCAGAGCCAACAACCTGTCTCTGAATGTTGACAAAACTAAAGAGATGGTTGTTGACTTCAGGAGAGCAAAGAGTGACCACTCTCCGCTGAGTATCGATGGCTCCTCTGTGGAGATCGTCAAGAGAACCAAATTCCTTGGTGTTCACCTGCCGGAGAAACTCACCTGGTCCTTCAATACCAGCTCCATTACCAAGAAAACCCAGCAACGTCTCTACTTTCTTCGAAGGCTGAGAAAAGCACATCTCCCACCCCCCATCCTCACCAAATTCTATAGAGGGACTATTGAGAGCATCCTGAGCAGCTGCATCACTGCCTGGTTTGGGACTTGCACCGTTTCAGGCCGCAAAACCCTGCAAAGGATAGTGAGGACAGCAGAGAAGATCATCGGGGTCTCTCTTCCCTCCATCAAAGACATTTACACCAAACGCTGAATCCGCAAATCAACCAGATTTGTGGATGACCCCACACACCCCTCACACAAACTCTTCACCCTCCTGCCATCTGGCAAGCATTTGAGTCCTCACGGCCAGACTGTGTAACAGCTTCTTCCGCCAAGCCATCAGACTTCTCAAAATTCAGAGACTGCAATGACACACACACACACACACACACACACACACACACACACACACACACATGTTGTGTTTCCATGTTTTATGGGGACTTTCCATAGACATAATGGTTTTATACTGTACAAACTTATATTCTATCCCTAAACCTAACCCAACCCTAAACCTAACCCTCACAGAAAACATTCTGCATTTTACATTTCAAAAACATAATTTAGTATGATTTATAGCTGTTTTCCTCATGGGACCACAAAATGTCCCCACAAGGTCAAAATTTGGTTTACTATCCTTATGGGGACATTTGTCCCCACAAGTGATAATACACCACACACACACACACACACACACACACACACACACACACACACACACACACACACACACACACACCTGTACACCATCCAACTTTTGCACATGTCCAGAGTTGCACATAATTAATTGTCATTTTATACCTAGCTGCTACCTCTGTAACTGCTATGTCCATAGAACACTATTTCATAGTATATTATGTTTAAATTCTGCATTTTTAGAAAGTTTCATCTTTTTGTACTACTCAGATTAGAAATGGTCGGTGCTGTACTGTCTCTCACTGTCTCTTACTGTGCCTATTGTCCTGTTCCTTTTTAGTAATTATTGTACTCTCCTGTGCTTTTTGCACACATTTGTACATACACTTTATGTAGGAATGTGTAGGTCTTATTTAGTCTGTGTAGTCTCATGTGGTTCTGTGTTTGTCTTATGTTGTTTATGTAGCATCATGGTCCTGGAGGAACGTTGTCTCATTTCGCTGTGTACTGTACTAACTGTATATGGTTCAACGACAAAAAAAAAAAACACTTGACTTGACATTGGAGTGCATACAATATCATGAAATATGAATATAGTAATCATTCTGTACCATGGTTTTAACCTGGTAAAACTACAGTGGTTCAAAGTCTTCAAATCTTTGTTTGTCTCATCACTTATCTCTTCACTTTCTCTCATTTCTGTTCCTTCACTTCATCCTGTCATCTTAGCTGCTTCCTGTCTTACTTTATCATCCTTTTTGTACAACTGACACTTTTTATAGTACTTTCTCTTCATTTCCTATCATATTAATATAATTATATTTTATTAAAATTCTGGCATTAATATTAAGGACCAAAAATGTGGCGGAACTATGGTAAAATGATGTGTCAAGATAGTAATACCATGGTTCTGAATAATTACCATGGTACTGTAGCCTGCATGTCCAAAAACAAAAATGGTAAAAAATGGTTTTCATGGTACTTTTTTGAAAATGATTAGTTTAATGTTTTGGCTGAACCAGACAGCCAGTGGTGGATTTAGGCATGGGCAGTCACCCAGGGTGGCATCTTGTGGGGCAATATGGTGGCAGCAGGTGGCAGCATGAGGTGGCAGCCCCAACTTTGGGGCTGTGTTGAAGCGGTATTAACCCAGGGTGCCAAAACAGCTAGAACCGCTACTGTAGACAGCTCCTTCAGTTTATGACCTTATTTTATAAAAGATGCATTGGATTTCTTTCATCACTGAAAGTAATGTGAACACTGCCATTATAATTAATAAAGCTGTCTACACTGCGAGTGTGCAATGTCGACGTTTATGCTCTGTCAGAAAACCAATTTTATTCTTTTGATGAACGTACATTACAATACATGGAGTGGACTTTATATCTGACCTGATACTCTTTTGATGCAACACCACTTCGATGTTCTGGGGTTCCAGACTGTATTTTTGCTCCCTTGAAGGGCAGTGCTGGGGTTAGTGGATGCCTCTCGAAAGTTTGTTTCAAACGAGCGTGAGAAAATGAATCTTTTCTCGAAGGCACCCCTGAAGCCCCCCATTCTGTACACGCCACTGAAACCTATTACCACCTAAAAACGTATATATTTTACATTGTTAGGATCTCATCTCACACCATTGTTCTGATTTATTTTTCACAGTTGTCAGCAATATTGTCCTGTAACTTAGCTTGTTTAATTCTCTGTTTTCTAGGTGTGACTGACTCACCTGCTTGGAAATTAAAAAAATTATGTAATTCATTATGACAACATTTCCATAAATATTTGTGAGTTTGATTCTCCTGCAGGTTACCACCCAAATAGTTCCTGTATAAAACTCCTGTACAGTTTAACACTAGCTATGTCCTGCAAGATTTTAAATCTACCCTGCACAATATTTCTGCAGGAAATAAAGGTGTTTTAATGACCTGTAAGACAATTCCTGCAGTTTAGAATTCCAGCAGAATTTTTTTCCCATTCCTTCATAATATTTCTGCAGAATTGCTACAGGAAAATGAGCTGAAAATCCTGTAGGAATTCAAATATCAGCAAACAGGTACAGAATGGCATGAGAGTGAATAAATTATGACAGAATTTGTATTTGTTTTTTTTCACTATTCCTTAACATGAGACAGGATGTAACTGTTGAAGTTACTGTTAAGACATTAAGAGAAAAGAGAGTGACAGTGAGAGAGCAGAAAGTGAGAATAAGAAATAGAGAGAGGGAGAAAGGCTGAATATAGCTGTCTGCTCCACAGGAAGCCCTTAACTAATTATCATAATTGAAATCAATAGCAGCTGTCAGGCATAGTGACTGTGCTAGAAGTGTGGCAGAAGGAGAAAAGTGGTGTCGGTCTCTCAGGGACACATACTGTATACTAGAATGCTTTTCTATTTGACCTGTTTAAGGCACAAAGAGGCCTTAGGCCAGGGCTAGTCAACTTGCAGCCCATGGGTCAAATCTGGCACGTCAATCATCTTTGTCTCTCCATCTGACTCATATGTTATCAAATTGCCTTTCCATCTGAAATTCCAGCACTCTGTGCAAAACTCTGTGCGTTCATCAGTGGTAAGTTTAACAATGCTCGATGGCACATGCAACAGAATTCAGCCATCATTAGTTGTTCTGACTGGAGCGCGTGTTTAAGCATTTCTGGTGATAAACACTGCTTTGATAAACATAGATCGTACTGTTTAGGTAAGCATTTGATCACGTCTGTTTCAATGAAATGTATTTATGTAAATTGCTTAGTTGTGTGGAGTACGGTCAAATCTACAGATGTAAAAAATTATCACCGCAGTTGTTACAGAATTGTTATCAGCACATATGCACATCTTAGGCAACAAAAGAGAAATAAATTATGAAAACTGAATGTTCAAAGAAAATGCACTGAATAGTTTGCTTTTATTCACTATCCTTGAAGTGTCAAATGGACGTGGTTCATCTGTTTAGGGTCTTAATTGCTCGTAAAAAAAGTGATAATGGGAAACTGAACCTGCAAATATCCTGATTATACTGTATTTGGTTCTATACAGCTGTGAGACCTCTCAATCACGAACAGCATCAACTCTTCTTTAGTCAATGATTATCAGCACAAATATCTGGCTGCTGCACTGGCTATTGTGTCAAATTGTGTCAAATGTCAAAAATGTATCGCAAATTCACAATATTTGCAGGACTGTTTTTTCTTTCTCACTGAATAGGATGATACTTTATAGAGAAAATAGAAGAATAGACATTTTATCTCCAAAAATAAAATAAAATTTGTATTAATTCTTTAGTAAATTTTAAGTAAAGTTTTCATATGTGTGTTGATATTGTGAGAGGGCTTTAGCAGTCCTAAATATTTCTCTTTGGTTTCATAATTTGTAAACAATAGCCCTAAAATTGTAAAATTATTATTGTTTTTATTGTAAAGTTGATAAAAAAAGTATTTTTTTATTTAAGAGTATAAGTATAAGTTTGTTCTTCAGTCAGATCTTAGACCTTAAAAATACTATAACCATTTTAATATGAATAAATGCACAGTATTACATTTTTATTTTATTCATATTTTTTTAAGTAACATGTTGCGTGCCATGAAAGTGCTAGTTAAGATGAATACCGGAAAACAAATCATCTGGATAATCTGGCCCCCGCAAGAAAGTATAGCTGAAGAGCTCTGCCTTAGGCTTACAGAGAGATCACCAGAGTCTGTTAACCCACCTGCTTCCATCAATACACCTCAGCATTCAAGACTGTGGCTGCTTTCCTCAATGTTGATTTTAGGCAAATACCATTATGCTGCCTTTATGCTGCATTTTAAGTCTTTGTAAACACACCATATATGTGCTGTTTAGATTAGGTTTTCTATATGTAGTATAAACTGCTCTGGCAAATTTTTGATGAAGAAATTCAATTGAATTAATGTGTAATTAAGTTGTTTTTGGTTTGTACCACTGGATATTGTTAATTTGGCAAAAGATTATCTTGTCACTGTCATTTTTTGTTAATATAGATTTGTTTGATTGTTATGGTCTTCCCTCAAACTGGCCTTGTCATACATGCTTTCTCCATTTCAATACAAAATCCCTTTAATAGGCCCTCTTAGCACCTAAGATCAACCCCGACAAATACGGCTTGTTCTTTTTTTTTTTATGGATAGTTCCAGTCCTGGATGTGCACAACAAAGCACAGCGTGATTTCTTCACAGAGCAACTACTTGTATTACTGCACAGAACCCATAGCTGATCGTTAATTGTGTTGCATGGCAACGTTCTGTTACCATTTACTGTCATGGAAAATATCTTTTAATGGAAGGATGACATGTAATGAATGTAAATATTAAAGCAACAAGGCAATCAAAGGCTGATATTTTGAATAGAGTCATAGCTAAAGTCAAAATGAACCACTCCCTGTGGCACAGCGCTTCTTAGCTGTTTCCTGTTGCATCTGAGTTACATCCTACTATGTTAAGGTCCTTCAGCAGTGGTCTTGTCATCAGGCCACAACTGTTCTTCTGCGGATCTACATTTGTTTTGCAACAGTGATCTTAATCAAGGGGATGAGGGCAGAACAGCATGTTTTCCTTAGCTATGCAATAGCCACTTAGGTCTAATCTACATCATGTGTGACGAATCGTATGGGAAAACACTTCAGAGCGAATCAAGGTGGAGAGAGACAATAGTGCATAGCACGAGAAGCAGAGCCAAGTCACACTCCTATAAATGAGTAATGATTGGATCTATCCATCTATCTATCTATCTATCTATCTATCTATCTATCTATCTATCTATCTATCTATCTATCTATCTATCTATCTATCTATCTATCTATCTATCTATCTATCCATCTGTCCGTCAATCTATCCATATAATGTATTTCTATCATCCTTAAGTTATGTAGTTATTTTTTTTTCAACTGCATTTCATCATGTCATTATTTTTTGTGCAAAATGTACGTAAATATGTTTGGGTGTGAGAGAAACAAAAGAGTGATGAGGCAAACAAGCAGATGAGAAAAGTGGGGCCTTGGCATTTTTATTGTGCTTGTACATTTGAGGATCCAACTAATTAACCAAATAAATCTTGTGGTCGGTTTACACTGCCTGCGATTTGAGCTGCTCTGCTTCCATTGATCGTTGTGGTTCGCCTGGCTGAGCATCACTGACCAGGCAAAAGTGAAATTGAGATATTGCTCATGTTAGAATCTCTCAGAGGGGTGTACTCAACACCAATCCATGCCATTGGTTGTGACGCACAAGGGGTCATGCTAGAGCCATAAACAAGACTTAAAAACGTTGACAATAGAGCAGTTTGATGTTCTTCCACTTTACAAGGTTGTCATTTGATCGTGAGGCAGTGGCTAGCTATAGGAAATCTCTCTTAAGTTTAAACCTACTTGGGTCTCTGTGGATTGAGTGGATTTTTTTTTCCACAAGTCTAAGGTAAACAGCTTTTATTCTTTGTGCAAAATAAAGAACAGCATATTAATAATTCGAGACATGGTTTTTAAAGCAAAGTAAGTCTTATTTGTGTATTTCATGGTTATATTGAGAGATTCATGGTTGGTTATTTTTCCTTACTTGCCATTTGTTTGTGTTGCAAATCTTTGTTTGTAAGCTAGGCATTTTTTAAATTCACTTTGAACATCCTGGTCAATTCCAGAGCTCAATACATTAGACAATGATACATGCACAGAGATCCCAGCGGCTGGTGTGAATAATTAAGGAGAATCAAGCTGTGCAGAGTAAGTGTCCTATCTAAGTTATCTTTCATTGATCATTCAGTGCTTAGACGTTTTCCTCTGCTGGGAATGGAGAATGCTGGTCACTGCCACTTTGTATTGACCAATGGTGAGCTCCTTTGACTGATAAATACTAAGACTAGCAACCAAGCACCTTTAAAGAGGTGCTATGAAAATTGGTTAGTAACAGCTTAGGATATGATTAGTCTTTTACTAGGAGGGCTAGGGTAAGGGTGGATGCTTAATGCACACTTAAAAAAAAAAAAACAGTACAAATGTAGGGCAAACAGATTTTTCAAGCAACGTATCTTGCAAAAGAATTTGTTAGAATTAGATTAGATACAGTGTTCAAAATGAAGACAAAAAATGTTTGGTCACTTCCCGGTTGTCAAACTTTGCGGATAGTTAATGTAATGAACCACACCTGTTGTTACTGTGCTACGACACCTGTGTGAACTTGAGGAGAACTGACTTCATCAATAAAATCAAATAAATGGGGACCAGTTTTGAACTATTTGTTAAGCCAAATTTCTTTACTAAAATACAATGCACAAATTCCTTACCATTACACAAAAACACCAATAATCACAAGGGATGTTGGATTTTGTTTCCAAGTGTTTCTATATCCTAGAATCGGCCACATTTTGCCAACTCACTGATTAGCACCATGACTTATCAGACATTTTTTTGCATAGAATCCAGAGTGTACACCTTCCCCTGTGGTGTGACCAGAAGTACAATATGTTAGCAGTGTGGGAGACCCGGGTTCGGATACCATCTTGAAAGCGTGTTTTGCTTTTGCATAATCAGTGATGAGTGCAATTCTGAAGTTGTAACTGTCCCTCTCAGATAAAATCTTTACTGCACTGATGGTTAGGTTCATGTTTGGGGTTTAGGGGTTCAGGTAATAAAAATTATGTTTATAAAATGCCCCCTCGCTGTATTGCAGCCTGTACAGCTGAAAACAACTTGTGTTTTGGTGCCCCTCCATAGAAAAAGAGCAATTTGGCACTCTTGCTATTTAAGTGCCTTTTGCACAATTAATTATATTTATTGAGAACACTCTCAAAGCCTTTTCTTTTGATACTTGTATCATGACATATTTTGCCAAACATTTTCTCTTACCCGCAGAAAGAAAGAAAACTATTATCAGCTACACAAGAAGAAAAAAAGGAAAAAACTGTTATCTGTGCAAATGCAATTCATACGATAAGGCCCTAAAATCACGCAGAGCATGATCATTTTATGTGGATAATAAGTGACTTTGATTCTGAGATATTCAAAAAGACCAACGCCCTCCTCTTCCTTCAGCGAGAAAAAGCAATCCTCTCTATCAGTATGAGCTAGCCTCTTTCTGACACTGCTGTTTTGAATAACAATTACACCTGCCCGATTCTGTGAGAGGAGTTTCTCTATCTTTTACTCTAACTGTTCATTTCCACACACTTTGATATAAGATTTATTTTAATGTCTGTATTATAAGCATGCTTGTCAGTGGGCCTCCATAGAATGTTTCTACATTTGGATAAAGTGTCTTTGTGAGTGCACATTGAGATATACTGCAATATACTGTATCTGAAAAAAATTATCTCAAGATCTTTAAAATTTTTTATCATATTCAGTATAGGTGGTGGTAGAGTGGGCTATAAAGCACTTAACTGTTAATCAGTTCAATGAACCATAATTGTGTCCTTGAGCAACAGAGACATTGGTTCTTTTATTCACCAAAGTGGCATTCAACTGATCACAATGTATAGTCAGGACATTAATAATGTTACAAATTACAATTTGAAATAAATGTTCAGAACTTCTTAAACTACTTAAAAGAGTTCTCATCAAAAAATCCTCCATGTGCAGCAATGAAAGCTTTGCTGATCCTTGGCATTCTAGCTATCATTTTGACAAGACACTCAAGTAACATTTCACCCCACGCTTCCTGTAGCACTTGCGATCGATGTGGCTGGCTTGTCTGGCACTTCTCATGCACCTTACAGTCTGATCCCACAAAAGCTCAATGGGGTTAAGATCCATAACACTCTTTTCCAACACTCTGTTGTCCAATGTCTGTGTTTCTTTGCCCACTCTAACCTTTTTTCTGTTTCAAAAGTGTCTTTTTCTTCCTATAAGGCCTGCACCCCTGAGTCTTCTCTTTACTGTTGTACATGAAACTGGTGTTGAGTGGGTAGAATTCAAAGAAGCTTTAAGCTGAGGACATGTGAGGTATCTATTTCTCAAACTAGAGACTCTGATGTGCTTATCCTCATGTTTAGTTGGACATCTGGCCTTCCACATCTCTTTCTGTCCTCGTAAGAGCCAATTGTCCTTTTGTCTTTGAAGAATATAGTATGAAATCTTCAGTTTTTTGTCAATTTCAAGCATTGTATAGCCTTCATTCCTCAAAACAGTGATTGACTGACGGGTTTCTAGAGAAAGCTGTTAATTTTCTGCCATTTCTGACCTAATATTGACCTTCAGATCTGCCAGTTTATTGCATACTGAGGCAACTCAAAAACAAACACAAAAACAATGGTCATAATGGTGACAATGACTTAATTTAATGAACCAAATAGCTTTCAGCAGTGTTTGATATAATGGCAAGAGATTTTCTAGTACCATATTAGCAATTTAGCATTATTGCAGAAGGATAAGGTGTTGGAGTAATGGCTGCTGTAAATGGGGCTGGTCTAGATTTGATCAAATAGTGATGGTACTGATTTTTTACATCAGTAATGTCCTGACTATACTTTCTGATCAGTTGAAGGCCACATTGGTGAATTAAAGTACCAATTTCCTTCTGATACTGCAAAATCTGTACATTATTCAAAACTTTTGGCTGCCAGGGTGTGTGTGTGTGTGTGTGTATATATATATATATATACAGCAGTGGCGGCTGCTGGTCTTTCAAAGAGGGGAAGCTCATTTTCGGCCTACATTATAAACTTATTTACCCTATTTTTTGAACTAAATCAATCTTAGGTGTTGATCTGCCCTGCTGTTTAATTCTAATTTTTTCCTCGTAAGGAAGACTTTCAAATGGCTTCGCCAAAATCAGGTCGACAATATTAGCACCGCTCTGCCATCGTGCGCAGTTTCACCCATACTGACGCTAGCCTAGCCTACTGTATGAATGAATGAACGAACGAATCGAACGAACGAACGAATGAACGCTCTAAAACAAAAATATATTAAACTTGGTAAAACTGAAACAAGGAATGTGGTGTATAATTGTGTGAAATGTATTATGCAAATTGACTAGCAATTTCGCCAAACAAATATAAAGAAATAGGTTGCAGCAGTTTGTCTTTCGACTACACTTGAGAAATCCGTGATGGGACTGAGCTGAAATAGCTTCAGTGACTTCTTATAGTACAGATTCGCTGTCAATCAAAAGGAGATGCAGTCTTTCGACAGATCCTCCAATCATCACGCTGAAGCCCGAGTCCGGGCCAGCCCACTCCTCATTCACCCCCAGAGACGCTGAGCGTCCGTGGGCAGGACATAATCGCAGCATTTATCCAATGACCGTCTATTTTCGGAGCACTGAAAAAAACTGTTCATAGCAGCCCCATTGAAGTCAATGGATGCTCGGCTTCAACAGGGAAATGCACTGATGCTACGGGAATGTATGAGAAGTAAATCGAGTCAGCCAACCTGCTATATGTAATGTAGCTGATTCTGAACGAACTCGTCTTCGAGATGAACGTGTTCTAACGCATTTTTAGTCAATAAATTGTTTACACAATAGTACATATTTGACCATTATTTTTTTGACATTATAGGGGAAGCTGAGCTTCCCTTGCAGTCTTAAAGAAATACCCACTGATATACAGTATGGGGCTGATTGTTGGTGGGTGGCGTGTGACACAGATCAGGCTTATGAATCATGGGCCACATTTGAAAAGTTACATTGATTTTATATATATATAAATAAATAACCATACACCTGTGGAACATTTGTTAAGACACTAACAGCTTACAGACGGTAGGCAATTAAGGTCACAGTTATAAACCTTTCTACGTACTCTAGGAAGATGCCCAAGGTCCCTGCTCATCTGCATGAAAGTGCCTTAGGCATGCTGCATGGAGGCATGAGGACTGC
Source organism: Xyrauchen texanus (assembly GCF_025860055.1). Classification (NCBI taxonomy): domain Eukaryota; kingdom Metazoa; phylum Chordata; class Actinopteri; order Cypriniformes; family Catostomidae; genus Xyrauchen; species Xyrauchen texanus. The sequence goes on from NC_068292.1 coordinate 32,415,318, forward strand.
AGATGTGGCCAGGGCAATAAATTGCAATGTCCATACTGTGAGATGCCTAAGACAGCACTACAGAGAGACAAGAAGGACAGGTGATCATCTTCGTAGTGGCAGACCACGTGTAAAAAAAACCTGCAGAGGATCAGTACATCCGAATATCACACCTGCAGGACAGGTAAAGGATTGCAACAACAACTGCCCGAGTTACACCAGGAATGCACAATCCCTCCATCCGTGCTCAGACTGTCTGCAATAGGCTGAGAGAGGTTGGATTGAGGGCTTGTAGGCCTGTTGTAAGGCAGGACCTTACCAGACATCACTGGCAGCAACGTCGCCTATGGCACAAACCCACCTTCGCTGGACCAGACAGGACTGGCAAAAAGTGCTCTTCACTGACAATTCATGGTTTTGTCTCACCAGGGGTGATGGTCAGGTTTGCATGTATCATCAAAGGAATGAGCGTTACACCGAGGCCTGTACTCTGGAGCAGGATTGATTTGAAGGTGGAGGGTCCATAATGGTCTGGGGCAGTGTGTCACAGCATCATCAGATTGAGCTAGTTGACATTGCATGCAATCTCAATGCTGTGCGTTACAGGGAAGACATCCTCCTCCCTCATGTGGTACCCTTCCTGCAGGCTCATCCTGACATGACCCTCCAGCATGACAATGCCGCCAGCCATACTGTTTGTTCTGTGCATGATTTCCTGCAAGATAGGAATGTCAGTGATCTGCCATGGCCAGCGAAGAGCCTGGATCTCAATCCCATTGAGCAAATCTGGGACCTGCTGGATTGGAGGGTGAGGGCTAGGGCCATTCCCCTCAGAAATATCCGGGAACTTGTCAGTTCCTTGGTGTGCGAATGGGGTAGCATCTCACAGCAAGAACAGACAAATCTGGTGCAGTCCATGAGGAGGAGATTCACTTCAGTACTTAATGCAGCTGGTATCCACAACAGATATTGACTGTTACTTCTGATGTTTCTATGATTACACTGTTTTGCACTGTGATATTATCATTGTATCTTCTTGTATGTTGTTATTACTGTAGTCTAAGTAAATGCAAGCAGCCATATCACCATGTAGCTCAAGACCGGTTGCCTAATGAAGCTAACCAGGGTTGAGCCTGGACAGTAATTGGATGGGAGATCTCCAGGGAAAACTAAGGTTGCTACTGGAAGAGGTATTAGGGAGTCCATCAGGGGGTGCTCACACTGGGGACTGTGTAGGTCCTAATGCCCCATTATTTTTAGGGGGACCCTATACTGTAAAAAGACATTGTCCATCGGACAAGACATTAAACCGAGGTCCTGACTCTCTGTGGTCATTAAAAATCCCAGGACACTTTTCGAAAAGAGTAGGGATGTAACCCCAGTGTCCTGGCTAAATTACCCCATTGGCCCTTATCAATCATGGGTTCCTAATAATCCCCATCCATTAATTGGCTCTATCACTCCACTCTCTCCTCTCCACCAATAGCTGGGGTGTGGTGAGCGTACTGGTGCACTATGGCTGTTGTCGCATCATCCAAGTGGATGCTGCACACTGGTGATGGCTGAGGAGAGTCCCCTGTTCACTGTGTAAAGCACTTTGAGTGTAGTGTCAGAAAAGCACTATATAATTGTAACCTTCATTCAAATGAGGATCTTACTGTTTTATCGCTATCACACAAGGCCTACCAAACAAATTAATAAGCTACAAAATTATCGCGGTACATGACATATAATGTAATCAATACCACAGGCCTGGGAGGCGGCCACAGGACAAGGACAGGTTCAGGAGGCCTGGGAGGTGGCCACAGGGCAAGGACAGGTTCGGGAGGTCGAACCGTGGGAGGCGGAGCCGTAGGAGGCTCTGGAGGCAGAGCCGAGGGAGGTGGTGGCCTGGAAGGCTCTGGAGGCTAGGCACTGGAAGCCTCTGGAGGTGGAGCCGTAGGCGGCTCAGGAGGCGGGGCCGATGGAGGCGGAGCCGTAGGAGGCTCTGGGGGCGGAGCCATGGAAGGCTCAGGAAGTGGAGCCGTGGAAGGCTCAGGAGGTGGAGCCATGGAAGGTGGTGCCGTAGGAGGCTCTAGAGGTGGAGCCCTGGAAGGCTCTGGAGGTGGAGCCGAGGGAGGCAGAGCCGAGGAGGTGGCGCCGTAGGAGGCTCTGTAGGCAGAGCCCTGGAAGGCTCTTGGATTGAAGCTGAGGAAGGCTCGAGGGGCAGAGCCGAGGAAGGCTCGAGGGGTGGAGCACTGGGAGGCTCGAGAGGCGGAGCCCTGGGAGGCTCGAGAGGTGGAGCCCTGGGTGGATCGAGAGGCGGAGCCCTGGATGGCTCAGGAGGTGGAGCCCTGGGAGGCTCGAGAGGCAGAGCCCTGGGAGGCTCGGGAGGCGCTGGCTCTGGGTCAGTCGAGGCTACAGGTGCTGGGATGGGCGAGACTACAGGCGCTGGCTGGTTGGCCGTGGTATGCGGAGGCTGGAGAGCAGAGGCCTTTCCTTTTCTCCTCCTCCTTCTCCTCCAGGCGGCCGAGACGGGCAACGGTGGATCGCTGACCGTGGCTAGCGTGGGCTCAGGCTCGCTGACCGTGGCTGGCGTGGGCTCAGGCTCGCAGACTGTGGCAGGCGTGGGCTCTGGCTCGCAGACCGTGGCAGGCGTGGGCTCTGGCTCGCAGACCGTGGGTTCTGGCTCACAGACCGTGGCAGGCGTTGGCTCTGGCTCGCAGACCATGGCAGGCGTTGGCTCTGGCTCACAGAACATGGCAGGCATGAACTGGGGAGCGGAAGCCTTTCTTCTCCTCCTCCTCCGGGCGGACGAAGCTGGCAGCGCTGGCTCTTTGACCAAGGCAGGCGTGGGGGTTGGCTTGCTGACAGGCGGGGCAGGCGTGAAGGGACAAGCCATGGACGAATGGAGGGTTACCACTGTGGGAGGAGAGGCAGGGTTCTCCTCGACGACGGCCACAGTGAGTGGCGAGGCGCAGACGAGCAGAGTCTCCTCAATATAATCGTGGAGCGTCCAGCCACGCGTCACCGGTGGCAACCGCTCCTTGAGCGCATTGTTCAGGTTGGCCCGGAAGAAACCCACCAGGCTAGTTCCATACCCTCGCTAGTTCCAGGAAATCATGGATGTGGTCTTCCACAGGACGGTCCCCCTGAATGAGGCTGAGCAGCTGACAGTTGGCTTGTAGAACCGCTAGATCCATTGTTTGGGTCGTTCGTTCTGTAATGATTGCAGGAGGAGGCAGACAAGGAGTTTGGATCTACACGCGGATTTATTAAACAAAAGTGTAAACAAGACAAAACTGGAACAAATGAAACATCAACGGGGGAAACTGAAACTAAAACATGGAGACATCAAAGGAACACGGTCTGGATAAACACGGCAGGATAAACATGGCAAGACAGGCAGCAGAGCGAACATCAGAACAGGGGAAACATCAAAACAGTGGGAACAACAAACGACTAGGGAATGAAGGAACAGCGGGGTTTAAATGCACAGAGACATGATGATAACAAACGACAAACAGGTGCGAACAATGACACAATGATGAGGACCGGAAAACATGGTGACGGTGACACGGAAAACACGGGGCAGACAACAAGGGATCGTAACAGTTTTAGTATGAATCTATGTAGTACACCAGACATTACTGTGATTATAATGATGATTCATAATGATTATTGTCTTAAAACAAAACACTTTAGTGATTATTAGCGTACATCTTAAAATGACCTTCCCTGCAATGGCTGTTTTTGGTGTTAATGAAAATTGAAATTGAGACAAACTGACTGACGGTATGGAGAGTAATAGGACTAATATCAGGAGCAACATGAGATGACAAGTATTAAAAAAGTTGAATTTAATGTACAAATTAATATACTGTATGTGTCCACCAAACAAAATAGATGTTGTCAAGGCAATACAAATTTAGGAAGAACCTGTAAAAGGATAGAACCCACACTGTTAGAGATACCTTGTCTTGTTTCACCGTTGCCCTTTGTTTACCTTTTTTGTCCCTTTTGTTTTCCGTAGTTTTCACTTTTGTCCTTTGTTTAGCTCCACAGTCTCCCTGTTAGCGTTCGTGTTCTCTGTCATTGTTTTCACCTGTCCTCATTAGTTTACCATTGGTTTCTGTTTATTCACCTTGTTATCTTGTTTTGAGTTCTGTTGTTCATTGGTTCCTGTCTTCCCTTGTCAGTGTATTTAAACCCTGTCTGTTTGTTCTATCGTTGAATGTTGTTAGCCCGGTATGTGTTCCCTGCCTGTTTTCTCAGTCTTGTGTTTATTTCCCCATTGAGGGTTTTTCCTTTGTTCCCGAGTTTTCCGTGTACCTGCCTTGTCTGTTTCCTCAATAAAGTTGAACTGCACTTGGATCCGCATCTCCTCGTCTGCCTTCGCTGCCCATTCGTAACAGAACGATAGACCAAACATGGATCCAGCGGTTCTAAAAGCGAGCTGTCAGCTGCTCAGCCTTAGGCAGGGAAATCGTCCGGTGGAGGACCACATCCGCGATTTCCTCGCGATTGCGAGTGCCACCGAATTCCCTGACTCCAACCTGGTGGTTTTTCGGTCGAACCTGAACAGTGCGCTCAAGGAGCGGTTGCCACCGGCAACGCGCGGCTGGACGCTCCGCGCGTTCGTGGAGGAGACTCTGCTGGCCTGCGGTTCACCGTTCACTGTGGGCGTCATCGAGGAGAACCCTGCCACTCCTCCCACAGTGGTAACCCTCCATTCGCCCGTGGTTCATCCCTTCACGTCTGCCTTGCTCAGCGAGCCAGCGCGGCCCTCTTCATCTGCCCGGAGGAGGGAGAGAAGACGGGCTTCCGCCTTCCGGCCCACGCCTGCCCCGGTCTTCGAGCCTGTGCCCACGCCTTCCACGGTCAGCGAGCCAACGCCCACGCCTGTCACTGTGAGCGAGCCTGAGCCCTCGACTGTCCCCGAGCCAGCGCCTGTAGCCTCAAATGTAAATGAGCCAGTGCCGGTAGCCTCAAACGTCAATGAGCCAGTGCCTGTAGCCTCGACCGTCCCTGAGCCAGCGCCTGTAGCCTCGACTGTCCCTGAGCCAGCGCCTGTAGCCTCGACCGTCCCTGTGCCAGCGCCTGTAGCCATGACCGTCCAAGAGCCAGCGCCAGTGGTCGTGCCCGTCCAAGAGTCAGCGCCTCTCGAGCCTCCCAGGGCTCCTCCTCCCGAGCTTTCCAGAGCTCCGCCTTCCAAGCCTCCAGAGCTTTCCAGAGACGGCGCTCTATATAGATAAGACGCGAGAACTTCACCCCTACCGATAACACCCGGGTATGCAGTCGACATTTTAAGCTAGAAGATTTCATCATAACCACAGGACGCCGAAAACTTGTTCAAGGAGCTGTGCCATGTCTTTTTGAGTGGAACAATTTTTGTTTACCTGCGCCAAGGACTGTATTTTTCTCTATGAGCTTCCATATACTGCTTATATATTTTGTAATTTACTATGCTGTTTGTTTTTTGTATCTTGTGATATACCTTTCAGAAAATTGTCTGAAATATTGACAATGTTTACATTTGTCATTTATTGTCTTTTACACTGCCAGGAGGAACACAAATACAAGACACAAGCTGTCATACTACACTCAACAATAACATGGCTCCTATAATTGTAACATTGTGATGCAACGTTTGACATTTTGTATGAGTTAGTAGATAACTAGTCCACATAACTGCACATAATACAGTACTCAACAGTACTTTAATGCTTCTTTGCACTTCTGGTTGTACGTCAACTGCATTTCATTGGCTCTGTACCTGTACTCTGCTAAATGACAATAAAATTTAATGTAATCTAATAACTACTAACACTGAATTCATAATAACAAAAGGTACCTTGTATAGGTTTGTTGTTTATGTACATACATGTGCATTTCTTAAAGAGAACTATTTACATTGATTTTCACACAAACACATGATTTGTACAGTCTGATACAGTAATGCAACATTATGATTGCATAAGGCTCTGCCAGCCACACAGGAGCACTCGACCTCATAGAGCTGAACAGGGGTGGAGTCTTCTAGGACAATCTTTTAAAAAACAAAAAAGTGTGTTATCAGCAGAGATCACAAACTGATCAGATATCTCAAAGTCAAAAGTGCATTTTGCATTATTTTTCAAGTTAGCTACTATGAGTTAGAGAATGAGGTTACTTTAGGGTTAGTAAGAAAGTAAGTAAGTTAAACACAACACAATATAAACAGCAAAGCAACTGTCTCAACAACCAGCTTCTGGGGTTTCATATAGGAATGCTAGGTCTACTAGAACACTAATAGGGCAGGCACGTGTCATCATAGTGTTACCTACTTCAAACGTTTGGCTAGCTAGATAGTTGTCCAAGATGTTCAACTTGTTTAGGTAATTATACATTTGTTTGCCAGTTTAACCCATCATTGCCAAATTGAAGCCCCAGAACAGAACTGGTTGGATCAGACAAACAACTGAACTGTCTTTCATCCTACTCTGATGGTGTGAGGTTTCTCATGTTTCCTCAAAGATCTATGACGGGTAGCACGGATGCTGACTCTCCCTGTCTGTCTTTACTTGATACTGGTGATAACCAAATACTGTCAATACATGTAACTGAACAACACAAGTCATTAGTATATGGGTGATTCTTAGACTATGGGCACTTTTATGTACTTTGTAACCAAAAATGTCATTTTTTAAAAATATGACCAAAGTACAATTGATATGGATTGCAAGAGTAGATTTGTGTAATACTTTTTATATTATAATATTATAATACATTACAATACTTTTTATATTTAGATTATAATATTATTTTTATTTCTAAATTATACTTTTATATTAATTGATTTCATTTAGATGAATGAAAATTCAATTTTGTTGCATCATTTATTGCTTATATTTTTGCCTTGCCATAAGTTGTGTCAGTTATTTACACGCACTGTAACCGTTCATCTGTGAGACAAATCAGTTGTATACATCAAACTCAGCACTACACTAAAAACAGTTGTGGTTATGTTTAATGGCTTTGTGAATTGAGTTTACTGAGTGTGATGAGTTTAATTGTTTTTCTAATAAACATCTCCACTGTTTCTCTACATTCACGTTAATTCATTGTCATTTCCACCACCACCCACATTTTTAAAAAATATTTAAAAAGTTCTCATCACACATTAAAAATGTATCCACAATTTACGAGATCATGCTCTACTTAATATAAAAATGCAAGTCATTTATTTTCTAATAAGCTCTTGCCCAAACCAATATTACATTTCAGAGTGTGACAGGTGTACAGTTCACTGTTTGGTCCTTAGGGCAGTTCATTTATCTCATTGACAAATGTATAATTACTGTACATTGTGGAAAAACTGATAAAACTAGTTACAAAAATGATCCTAGACAATTCTTGACTGACATAAGTTATTCTGTTTTTAAATAACAGCATTGAGATGTGGTGGAAATGACATTTCACTGCTGTTATCTAAAAACAGAATAACTCATAACTTCTTAGTTATGAGACTGACACAGTCTCATAACTTCTCTTGTAATCTAAGTTTGTCCTCTTACAGACCTTAAAACTAGACAAATTATTTAAACTTATGAGACTGTGTTACGTGACTTTTGAACAAGTTTTTTTATTCAACTTCACAAGCCTAAAAGTGCCCCTTGTTGAAGAAACGCCCATACATTTATTCAATGTCAGATAGTAAAATGAACATATAATAAACCACATGTGACCAACAACTAAAATTAATCGTTTAATAAGTATTTTGTAAAGGTTACTTTCTAGCCTAACGTCACCTAGCATCATCGCTAACATTAGGGCTACAGCTAGCTAAAGACATAGCATAACTTACCTTCATAATTGTCAATGAATGAAGAGACGTATATCTTGAAACCCTTTTCCATCTTGCTCTTGGGAGCCGATGATGACGCTTTGAATTATTCGGTGTAAGTCATTTATCGTTATCCTTGGCAGATGTTGAAGGGATCTGGTGTAGAAAGCCATGTTTATCTGGTCCTAGTCTTACCTGACAGTTACCGGCGTCGTCGATGAACCTAACCTAGCGTTAGACCGGAAATACCATCGCCCACCAGTGACGTCTGACAATCATGGAACGTTCGTAAAATCAACTAGCCAATAGAGATTAAAAGAGAGCTGTGCCTGAATCCACTGTTGTCACGGAGATAAAAGCAGTGAATTCCGCTAATATGGTGAGTTGGTTACCTGGCGCTAGGCCATTGAGTTCGCTAGCATTTATGCTAATCGGCGCTAATGGGTGAAGCAATGCAAAGGTGCTAACTGTGTAAAGCTAATGTGAGCCTGCTGTATTCATATGCTAATATGGTAATTAGGCACAATAGGCTAGCGGAATACTGGTTACTACCTGTGAAAGAAACTAATGTTTTTGGTTGTGGGTTATAAAAAGAAATGGTACCTTTACGTTCTGTTGCTAACTATGCTTAGTTGTTAAATAATGATGTAAAAAACTGTGGATTTAATTTTGGTTACTGGAGTTAAGGAGGTAATTTTTTAGTGCATTCTTTCAACTGTTACCGGTGCAGAGGGGATAAATAAGCACGCTAATGCCTTAATGCCTCTAATTTTCAATACTGTAGTTTAAGTTGTAAGGGTATTAATACCAGTTGATGCAGGGCTCTACAGTGCGAGTATTTACGAGCACAGTGTGCGGTTAAAGATTACAAACGTAACCCCCCCCCTTTTTAAGATATTTGTTTAAAAATTACAAAACCCACATTCCACAAGCGGAGTTTTCTGTGATGACGCGGTCCAGTCAGAGAGAGAAAGGTGAACAATGGAAAAAAGTAGCGGTATAGGCGACATTGCATTTTATTTTAAGCGAAAAAGAGAGAAAAGGAGAAAGAGGAATTTGGCGAGGGGGATTCGCAAGGTTCAACTAATGAAGTCTCTTCACAAGGTTTTCCGGAGACGGCTAACGTTAGGGATGCTGAGAGCAAAGCTACCGTGACCACAGCTGTCACTTCAACGTCCACTGTAGCTGGTGGAGGGAGAACATATAGATTCAATGCAAATTGTCTCAAAATGTTCCCATGGCTAGAGTTCGAAAACAACATCATGTTCTGCAAAAATTGTACAGGGCAGAAACAGGTGGGCATCTCGTCCTTCGTGTCAGGAAACCCGCATCTAAAATAGTGATGGGTCATTTGCGAACGAGTCTGTTTGTGAACGTTGGGAGCCGGCTCGCAAATCAGAATCTATTTATACAAATATAAAAAAAATTAAGATATGAATAATCCAAAGGTTTAAAAATAACGAAAAAACAAATAAAATAATATAGGCCTAAATACTCAAGCGCACACATTAGTTCTGACTGTCTGCTCAGACTAAAAGCCTCACATGTTGTTCCTGTCAATCAGACACGCAGTGTCAACCAATGAACAAAAGATGCGTGAGGGAGGGCGGAGCCAACTTATGTTGTTCAGATTGTATTTGAATTGTTACATTTATATGCACTTTGTTTATATACATTGAAAAGTTATACTTTAAATGCACACGTGAAATAACATCCTTCTTTTTTACATTTATTTCAATTTGTGGGATGCTGCAGTTTTGCAAATTATTTATTTTTCTTTGATATGGTGCATTATTCTATTATAAGTAGGCTACTGCCGCTACCTACATGCATACTACGCAGTTTGCGTAGGGCATCAACTCCCTAGGGGGGCACCATCTTACCCTAGGATGGCACCAGAAAGTCCACCGGCTGCCCATACTCGTTCGCTATACGTTATTCAAGGACCAGAAAGCAGTTGCGGAACACAGACAATCACTTCACGCTCATATCACGTGTAGGGCATCACTTTGGCCAGCGGTGGCCCTGTCTATTATGCTGTTCAGACTGTATTCTATTTGAATGGTTAGATTTATATGCACTTTGTTTATATACAATAAGTTATACTTTAAATGCAAATGTTTAATAGTATTATTTTTCTTAACATTCAATGCATTTTTAAATAAATTGTGGTTAAGTTAGTGTGTAATTACATTTAATAATTTAATTTGAATTGTTTAAACACCAATTATGAAAAGAGCCGGAATGCCCATTGCTAATCTGAAAAGAGATAGTGTAGCGAAACATCTCACAGCAGCATATCCAGTGCTCTGGATGAGACCGGAGAAACCATCAAGCTTGGTGTCAGCAGCCTTGAGGAGGCAAGTGCTGCAGTCTGAGGAGGAGAAGAGGAAGCAGCTGAAAATAAAGATAAACATCGCATACTTCATTGTGAAAGAAGAAGAACCTTTCGTCAAATTTGGGCCGCTTATCAGACTCCACCACAAAAACTGAGTTTACATGAATCCCACATATGACAATGTGCGGAGATGATCGGTCAAATTGCTGACATAATGAGAGATCGCTGGCTGACCTCTAAGTATGCCAGACGGTCAACATACAAAAGCAGCTGGACAACTGATATCCTTTGATTTTAGTAGGCATGGGTTCAATGTGTGATTTGGGAGGTATGTGCTGTTCCACAGATGTGTGTCCCTTAGTACACGCACACACACTCAGTATAAATATGTATGTAATAAATTGTTTGTTAATAAACTCTGTATTTAATTTTCACTGTGCTCCTAAATTTCTTTGTATGCTCCTAAATGTTTTCATTTAGGAGCGCATGTACTCCTTGGGAAAAAAGTTAGCGTAGAGCCCTGTGATGAATGTTTACATGCAATTGCATTTTTATTCCTTATACTGCTAAATTTACTAAGGTTCCATAAAACTTTTATAAGAAATGTGTGTTTTTAGGAAGGATGTGATTTCTGATGTAAATGTACTTTTGATACTTGAGAGAAATATATATACTTTTGATACCTGAGAAGAAACACAAGAGCTCTTGTACAACGAGGGAGAGATTATGATATTGCATTATAGGTGTACTGAAATATTATTTCATTTTATTTTCTAGTAGCCTGTAGCAGTCCATTTAATCACTGAATGGTAATTGAGAGAAATGATCTGGCCTTATTTATAGGTCAGGTTTTGGTAAAGAGTTAGAAACATCGTGTAGCTGAGATCCATTCCACGGAGTGATACAGATCCAGACGTCCTCTCAGAGATTTATAGATTCCCTGTCCAGGTGGCTGGGTGGCAAGCCAACCGTGTTTGATTCTGATTTAAGACGGATTGTCAGGATCTCTTTCTTCATCCTTATGATGGTAGGACAAACACTGACATAAACCCAAAAGGGCCCCAACGTTGGTAACTGAACTCTTGTCAACAAAGGCAAGTGGAACTGAGCTCAAAGAAATTTAAAGAAAAGGGATTTATTTATGTGCGCACTTCATTATTTTAGTTTGTTATTTTTCATAACTGTTTTTTTATATGTATGTACCAGCCATATGTAATTAATACACTTGTTACAAACTGTCATTCTGGTGTGGTATTCTTTTTATTGACATTCAATTCTCAGGCTCTTAACAATTTATCGTCTTCTGATTCTGGTCCAAGTTCACATTAATTATAACCTCTAAGACTACTTTAGACTACTACACCTATTTACATTATTACTACCTTGTAATAAGGCTTACAGATGGCTTAAATGTGATTGGCTAGGAATTACCAAACTAATGGTGCAATGATGTACAGCTGCTAGACTTCCCGCTAGAACTACCCTGCGCTTACATTAATGTGATCACACAAATGTATTGTTTTTTTTATCTGTTATTTGATCCCTTTAATTTGTTTAGAATGTGCATGTGTATTACATTACACTCTAAACCCGAACAGTACTACTAACTTATAAACATTATCGGTGTAGCAATCAAAACCAGTTATTTAGTTGACCCAACAATAAAATTCTACGTTTTCTTAATGAGTAATGATGTTTTAATTTTATTTGAGCCTATGCTTTTGACTAAACATTTCCAGCAACATAATGGATACTGATCGGTTGAGATTTGGGCCAGGTATGGCCCATTCGTGGCCCTTGTCTGAAATCCAATGTTCAAGCCAAATCTACGCCCTTGTAAAACATCCATCCCTTACACACTTTTGGCTTCTAGCGGGTGAGGCTTTTCAAACAGATAAGCAGTAGCACAGAGCAGGAAAGTACAGTAAAGCACCGTGAGCGAGAGTGTTACAAGCTAGGACAGTTTATTTTGAACAAGAACGTGAATGCTCATGGAATTTAACGTGGGAGTACAATTCCGAACTGATGCATATTGATATAAAGGAAAGCCCGTCTGTGCACGCGATGGTGCGAAGAACCGGATGGTGGGAAAAAAAATTATGTTCAGTGAAAAGTCAAAAGAAGATCACAAATGGATGTAATTGTAACTAAATCAGATGTTATTAATAAAACATGGTAACACACTGCGTGGGCATTTTTTGCCCACATATAAAAAATGTAATGGATATTTTTGTCAATTTCGGTGGCATTTTTGCCTGAGTCCCTGTTAATTTCTGACACTATTGATGTTGTACCTTTCTAAGGTATTTACAAAGTTTGTTTTAGACATATAGTAGCAAGTAAACAAGATATCTTATATAAGATATGCTACCTTAAAAATAAGTGAAGTTTGATCAGTGTTTAAATGCCTTCAGACAGTTCCCTCATACCTGAATGAACGGCTCCTTTCCAGCATGAAATGAAGTATTCAGAAAATCACTTATTACAGTTCTTGTATAGCAGGACTCTTCAACTACTTCCTTGTGGGGGTCAGATTATCCAGATGAAAACTTAGCCGGGTCCAAAAGAATTCCTGTATTAGCATTAGCTAACACTTTCATTGCATGTAACATGTTACTTAAAAAACCCTTAATACAGTGCATTTATTTATATTAAAATAGTCACATGGTAAAGTGTATATTGAATTATAATTTTTTAAGGTCTGGCCATATATTCCTTCATAATATCTGGCTGAAGAACAAACATGACATATTCTTCACTAACAAATATTATAATTTTTTTTACTTTGGAAAAACAAAACAAAATAAACAATTTAACATTTTAGCGCTATTGTTTACAAATTATTTATTACATTTCTTTTTTTAGTACAATTTGTAAAGAGCCATAATTATTTTTGTAACCCTCCTATTGTTTTCGGGTAATTTTTGACCCAGGAGAAGCCCTTTCACAACATCAAACCACATAAAACAATGGTCATATAAAAATGGCATGTTTACTTAAGAATGCATTTAAATTGAATTTCCTTTTTTGAAATAAAACAGATAAAATGTCTATTCTTCCATTTTCTCTATAAAGTATCATCCTTTTCAGTGAGGAAAAAAATAGTCCTGCAAATATTGTGAATTTGCACACAATAGCAGTGGCGGCTGCTGGTCTTTCAAAGAGGGGAAGCTCATTTTCGGACTACATTATAAACTTATTTACCCTATTTTTTGCACTAAATCAATCTTAGGTGTTGATCTGCCCTGCTGTTTAATTCTAATTTTCTCCTCGTAAGGAAGACTTTCAAATGGCTTCGCCAAAATCAGGTCGACAATATTATCACCGTCTGCCATCGTGCGCAGTTTCACCCGTACGACACTAGCCTAGCTTACTGTATGTATGAATGAATGAATGAACGAACGCTCTAAAACAAAATATATTAAACTTGGTAAAACTGAAACAAGGAATGTGGTGTATAATTGTGTGAAATGTATTATGCAAATTGACTAGCAATTTCGCCAAACAAATATAAAGAAATAGGTTGCAGCAGTTTGTATTTCGACTACACTTGAGAAATCCACGATGGGACTGAGCGCGAAATAGCTTCAGTGACTTCTTATAGTACAGATTCGCTGTCAATCAAAAGGAGATGCAGTCTTTCGACAGATCCTCCAATCATCACGCGGAAGCCCGGAGTCCGGGCCAGCCCACTCCTCATTCACCCCCAGAGACGCTAAGCGTCCGTGGGCGGGACATAATCGCAGCATTTATCCAATGACCGTCTATTTTCGGAGCACTGAAAAAAACTGTTCAGAGCAGCCCCATTGAAGTCAATGGACGCTCGGCTTCAACAGGGAAATGCACTGACGCTACGGGAATGTATTGAGAAGTAAATCGAGTCAGCCGACCTGCTATATGTAATGTAGCTGATTCTGAACGAACTCGTCTTCGAGATGAACGTGTTCTAACGCATTTTTAGTCAATAAATTGTTTACACAATAGTACATATTTGACCATTATTTTTTTGACATTATAGGGGAAGCTGAGCTTCCCTTGCAGTCTTAAA